>NC_138550.1:102950234-103673537 GCF_964273705.1 Natrix helvetica | reverse complement strand
TCTTTTTCATGATGAAGTTCCATATCCAGTTAGGCCCCCAAATCTTAAGCTGTTTCTCCTGATAAGATTTCCCTCAAGTCAATGACATAGTCTTTACTGACTACTACGGTGTTTCCCTGAAAATACAACCTACCCCGAAAATAAATCCCAGCCTGGGTTTTTATGTGTGCACCTAATATAAGCCCTCCCCCCAAAGTAAGCCCCAGTGAAGGGGAGTGGGGGTGGTCAGCATAGGAGGTGGGCCGCAGCCCACACAGTACAGGTGAGTTGAGTACCTGTGCAAGCAGCAGACAGAGGCAGAGGCACAGGGGGGAGGCAGGTGATCCGGACATGCAGGCTATGGGAAAACAGAGCAGCGGTACGCTAGCACCACCTGCCTTCCACTCTGTGCCTTCTGCTCTGCGCAGCTACAGAGTGGGCCAACTCAGGGACTGGCAGTCTGCAGGATACCATCAGTCCCCACACCGATGTCTCTTGTGTGTGTGCTGGGCTGTGGTGTCCAGCTGGGCTGATCATTCTGAAATTGTGTTTCCCCAAAAATAAGCCCAAATACTTATTTTGGAGCCCAAAAGAAAATAAGACTGGGTCTTATTTTGGGGGAAACACTGTATGAACAATGCAAGCTTACAGGGCGCTATGGATAGGATGAATAACCGTTTGTTAAAACGAATGCCTCTCTTATATTTCAACCACAGTAAATCAACCAATGTCAGAAGATGTAGGATTGAGCATATGTGTCTTCTTTTCATCTTTACACTTATGTAAAGATCTCAGCAACATCTTACCATTACATCACTCATCCCTTGGGTGATGGAGGGGATGTGCTTATAAACAACATCTTTGGTACATATCCCAGTAGTTTTTCTTTTCTTTTTTTAATTTATTTTAAACATTGTTTTCATCAGACACATAAAAAGAAACTGGTATACCGAAAAGCACCAGCTTCCAGAGATATCATTATTTCCATCAACCATAAGCCAATGCAGCCATCTGTCCTGCTAGTTAAGAGTGATGGGTCTTTAAATACATCTGCAGGGTACCAGCTAAAGAAGCTACTTTAATAACTAGAACCGTCTACACTTCTTTGGCAGTAAAGCATCCTACATATTAAAAATCTGTATGTTGGTATATGTTTTAAATCTTCAGGTTATACTGTGCAGGAACATTACATTGTATTAAGTTTGATTTCTCTTTTACTTTGCCTAACTTATTCCAATATTGTTGGGGAGACACAGACAATGAAAAAGAGGCAGATCCCTCATGTTAGACACTACAACAGGTAGCAATGATTTAAAAAAAAATCAAGATACTTGATTTCATATATTTCTATTAAATTTTCTAAACTGGGATTAAAATTGCCCTTTGCTGTGAAACTGTTGCTTCCTTGTATTGGGTGTTGTGCTATCTTACAACGTACCTCCTTTAAGAGAGGAGTTATTCACTTCCTCATCAGAAAAGAAATTCACCCGTATCCATAGCCTAAGGCACCTCTACTATATCTATCTATAGATGCCCTCCTTAATAGGCAACTATAAAAACCATGATTTTCCATTTAGCCACTAGTTAAAAATCAATGAGTAAAGTAATTTTAATATAAAAAACTTGTCTCAGGTCAACTAAATTATTAAAGTAAGCAATGCAGCTAGAGAAAAAAATGGTTCACCTGTCTCCCTTGCATTTCCAAGTGATTCTGAAATGAAAGGTGCTGAAGCATGAAGATTGTAGGCCGTGGTTGCTTTCTGAAATCACAGTTTGGGGAATTGGAAGTGTTCTTACCTCCTTCGGTGCTGTGAACTTTCCTTGAAAGCAGAGAACAAATTCACAGGGGTACCTTGCCTTCAATCAAGAAAATGCTCAAAATGACCCCCATCTGCCTCCTTAATGTATTCTGCCCAAAGGCTTCCATAAATATTTAATACAAGAAAGGGACTATTTAAACACAATGAATTGCTTGTGAAATTAAAGTTGGCTGATGGATTACACCGAGTAATACATTGTCAACAGTGTCAGAAAAGGCACAAGACACACACACGTACCCTGTCTTCTCTTTGGTTCAGAGAGACATGAAAGGTACTCTAACCACAATGAGGTTAATGTTTTCATATTACAAAGTAATGGCTTGGATCCAAATTCACCTCCCTCTTGAAGGTACTTCTTCATGCCCATAGCAGTGTGTGTCAACCACTGCTATCCACCAGCTGCAGCCTGAAATCTGCTATCCAAGGACAACAGAGAGGTTGTCAAACATCAGAGAAATATGTGGTTAGAAAATATGAGCTACTTGGGATCCAAGCTAGTGAGTGTTAGCAGTTTCCTCCCCAAATTGGAGAAGGGTCTATTGTTCCTTCACATTTGAGTGCATGATAAATGTGCGTTTTGCATGCAAAATTGGTAAAAGAGTTGATAAAACTCCTTCCAGCATGTTACTATCTTATCAACCAAATGCCATTGTGATAGTTAACTACGGTATAATGAATAATATTTTTTGGACAAAGTGCAATCAACATACATTGCCAACAGATGACAGAGAAAAATCCATATGCTAGTTTTATATTAGAGAAACAAAGAGGCACAAAGGAATGAGCCATTAGCATAGAAAAAAGGGGCATTCCCCAATGCTATTTTTAAGGTTGACTAAAAATATAGTTTTCCTAAAATCCTGGGAATATTTCCAATGTTTAGTTACTCAATATTTATATCTACAAATATATATTTATCTCATAAGCTGCATTCCAGGAAAAAAAATGTTAACATGCACCACAGTCTAAGAAAGTTCAGTTATTTTCTACAAAAGATAAAATTCTGTTTTAGGTGTAATTGGCAAGTATGATTCTCTTTTATATACAGTATGTTTACTGACAACATTTTAAGTAAGCGTACAGATCTGGAGATTTTCATTTCCTTTAATATTTCTCCATGTTTCCCATTTTCATTCCTCAGATAGAATTAGAGGTTCTTGTTATACAGTTGAAAGAAAACATCTAGAGAAGAGGATATTAAGATACAAAAAGTGGAGGGAGAAAGTATGTATTTGCAAGGCATAACAAAAGGAAATCATCTGCTTTGAATCATCTCATTTCTAAACCCCACATATGTACTCAAAGCTGCTTTACAGATGCACATGATGACACAATTGAGATATTGCCAGTATCGAACGACCAAATAACAGTTACAAGACCTCCTCCATGTAAGGAACCTTAAGTGTAGCCATCAGAAAACGTCTTATATTTTTTATGGTCTAAAAAATATCTGTGTCTCAAAGTCTACATTGAAGCTCCCCGAGACCTCGAATTTTCAGACGTTAATCAGCCTTGCTGAAAGACCCAATGTACAATGGGGGGGATATATTCTATTATTCTTCATTTGATGGAAAATCTTTCAAAATAACAATCCTGAAATTGTTATAGGACTGGGGTGTTAAACTCGATTTCATTGAGGGCCACATCAGGGTTATGTTTGACCTTGGGGGAGCTGAGGTGTGTGTGGCCAGCTCAACATCACTCGTGCCTGTGGTGGTCTGAGCCCATTTCTGCAAGCAAAAATGGGCTCCCGAGTTCTGTTTCCAGCTGTGACGGCCTCTTGCAATCCTCTGCCAGCAAAAACAGAGCTCGTAAGGGTCGCATGTGGCCCTCACAAGATCTGTTTTCACTGGCAGAGGCATCGCTGGCCAGTCCTTCGCTGTTTCCAGGGAGGCCCCGTGGGCCAGATCTAAGCACCCTGCAGGATGGATCCAGCCCGCAGGCCTTGAATTTGACACACCTGTTATAGGATATAGAAAGGCTAAGTTCAGTGTGGGATGGATGGATAAAAAGACATGTTTTTCCTCCTAGCATTGTGTGAGATCCACTGCAACTTCTAAGGCCAAATCACAGCACTAATGAAAGCCAGCAGATACTGCATTTGAAACTGATATGGGAGAATCATGTATAAGCTTTGTTACAGAGTCTAATTGTGGGTTAAAGAAGTACAGGAACAACTGATGGGAACAGCAGATATACTGACATGAACGCAAGCAAAGTCTTGGCCTAATGAAGAATTTAAACTACAATCAAATAGTGCTGATATCTGAACTGGTAAATAGTGCTGGTTCCTGAATTCACTGAACACTGCCGAATTCCAGACCTTTGGGTACACTGTTTACCTAACCCAATAATATTTAATTGCAGAAAAGCGATAACATGCAAGAGGTCATACTTCCACAAATTATTGCTTTTGGGAAGAGGGGAAATTAAAATATTAGCAATGGCTCCATTTGCATAATTTAACATCAGAGCAAGATTCACAGCTCAAGGAGGCTTATTAATTTTGCATGTCCATTCTGCATAACAATGCAAGTTTCAATATTTGCTTATATTAAACCAAATATTGCCATGTAAACCAAAATGACACCTTCTTTTGCTTTGAGGTTTAGATGCCTTTTGACATTTTCTCTGTACCAACACAATTCTTCTATCTGTTCTCATGCAAGAAAACTCGTGTAATACAGGAAAGAGACATACTGTGAAGCCTGAACCAGCAAGCAGGATTGAAACCATTTAATTCGGAACTGAAGAAACTTCTTGAGTGAGAAGTAAAATGTTTCCAATGAAAACCCCCCAAAAAGTTCAGTTACTTTTGAGAAAAAGCATCTTTGGTACAACCATAACCTGAATGATTGAGAATCTCCATAGGCACATGAAGCCATACCAAAAGAATTGTTGTGTTTCAAAAATAAGATTCTTAAATATATATAAATAGTGGTCAATGCCTTTTGTGCTGTCTCCTCTTGCCTACATACACACCAGTGGTGGGTTACGACCGGTATGCCCTGGTACGGGCGTACCGTTGCCTGCCGGGCGCACTGGGTACCATTCCGTTCCGGTGCTTCGGAGGCCCCGCCCACCCTCCTTACCGGTATTTGAGCTCTTCTGGGCTTCCACGGAGTGTGCGGTGCCTGCGTGATGCTCCGCAGCTGGAATGTCATGGAGGTGTCGCAGAGCATTGCAGGCGGTAAGTACGCATGCGCGCACTGCGCACATTCATGTGGTGGATCCACCACTGATACATACATACACACAAATGCACATATCGACACACGTGTGCGTATAGGTCAATTATCACACCAGTGGAGAAAATCAAGATGATAACAGATGTGCAGTTGCCAAAACCAGGGCCAGAGAGAAATCAGGCCTCTTACTAAAATAAAGAGGAAAAAAGGTCCAATATATAGATTAGGCAATGGGAGACAGCACAAATATATATGAAAAGGAAAGAAAAGAATGGATGCTTTAAAGCAATGTTTATTAGTGCAAGTTGGACTGAAAGAAATATTTTAAAAAGAGGTCGAAAAGTCATTATTCCCCAACTGTTGTCATGCTTAAACTGTGTGACAATATTATAGCCACTATATCAGGAAGACTTGTCTGATATTTAAAAGGAAAGCAATGAAACTATTTTATCTGCTGAATTTTTTTCTTAAATTCCCTAATCATCAATAAATATCATAGAAACTTCTGATATAGTAGAGAAATGTCTAATGGCTAGAGCAAATGACAGTATGTACCCAAATAATGTCTCCAGCTTTCATTAACCAGAGAATAGCATTCTCTAAAGTAGACTGTTAAAGAGACTTTCTGTATTCCACTACGCTACCAGTGCAAACACAAGATTTTGTAATTATAGTCATCTCAATAAAAGTCATTTTACGAATGAAGGCAAATATACGTGCCCCAGTCATTTTAACCTTCTTGGGGAGTGAATTTCTTGGTGTGGTTTACACACAAAAAGGTATGCAAAAATTGCATTTAAATTATCATTCTTCAAACTGAATACATTAATTCACCAACGAAATAGAATTTAAATACTGAAACTACAGTGGAGTGATTTTTTTTTTAAAAAACCCACATATATTAATACAATCCAGGAAACTCCCTCCATGAACAATATTATTCCTGCACAAAAGTCACAGTTATAATTCCTGACTGTAACAAAGATGCAGATTTAAATGTAATAGAAGATATGAAAATAGAAGACTTAAAGAGATTTTAGATTGCTACTAGACTCTTAGATATCTAAGCAGAGGGTTCAATCTGTCAAAATGTGTCCTTGCTGTTGCTTCTCTTTCTCTTATGATAACAATTTACAGGAAGATGGGGGGAGGGGGATTCTTCTGGTTGGAAATAGAAACATCACTATTATATGTGTATAAAAACAAAGGAGTACAAAGGAGTACCAAAGATAATGTCCCATTGAGAGTTTATTATATAAATTACCATATTTTTTGGAGTATAAAATGCACATTTTTCCCCTCAAAAGAGAGGCTGAAAATCTGGGTGCGTCTTATACACTGAATACAGCATTTTTTGCCTCCCGAAACCCCGCTCCCTTTACCAAAATGGCGGTGCATAGCCTCTAGGAAGCTTTCAGAGAGCTCTTGGGGGCTGGGGAGGGCAGAAATGAGCAAAAAACGTGCCGTTTTTTGCTCAATTTTAACCCTCCACCCCAAACCCCAGGAGCACTCTATAAGCTTCCTAAAGGCTATCCATGCCTTTTTTTAAAAATGAAAAACAGGCCCGTTTTTGCGAAAAATGGGGCGTTTTTTGCTTGTTCCCCCCCCCCCAGGAGCACTCTGCAAGCCCTCTAAAGGCTATTCATGCCTTTTTTTGAGAAAAAAACTAGCCCCTTTTTACGAAAAATGGGCCGTTTTTTGGAGGTTTGCAGAGTGCAAAAAAAAAATTTTTTATTTGCCTCTTCAAAACCTTGCTGCGTCTTTTACTCCGGTGCGTCTTATACTCTGAAAAGTACGGTAGATTAAATGTTTAAATTAGCTCTTCTGAACACTTCTTTACTTATTTGATGCATAATCTAAGTACAATGATACAAAGGGATGTGGTGGCTCAGTGGCTAAGATGCTGAGCTTGTCCATCAGAAGATCAGCAGTTCAGTGTTCGAATCCCTAGCACCACATAACCAAATGAGCTCCCGTTACTTGTTCCAGCTTCTGCCAACCTAGCAGTTCTAAATCATGTAAAAATGCAAGTAGAAAAATAGGAATCACCTTTGGTGGGAAGGTAACAGCGTTCTGAGCACCTTCGGCATTTAATCATGCAGGCCACATGACCATGGAGACGTCTTCAGCTTTGAAACGGAGATGAGCACTGTCTCTGGAGTCGGGAACGACTAGCACATATGTGCAAGAGGAACATTTATCTTTTAAACATAGCAAGATTGTGATGAACTTGAGGACTGCATATGGAGAATTCTGTACTAAGTCAACTGGCTAAAAGCTCGGTTTCTTATGTGACCCCTCTTTAGGAAGACAGGATAATGACAGGAATAGGCAGGTAGCAGGAAGTTATCTACAACTCTCAACGCATTGCTAGAATTCAATTATTGCTCAAGATCTACATCTCTCTGAAACAACATCTTCTGAGCTGGTGAAATCAGAAAGCAGCCTGGCTGGGGGCCCTGATTCCTATATAATGTTGCCCTTCATGAGCCCCAGACTGAAGCTCTTTTTGATAACTCTCCCTCTCTCCCTGAGATAAGGGCAGCTTGACACTCCTACTATTCTGGAGGACAATTACAGACAAATACTTCCAGAGGGCCCTGAGATGGTCTGAATAGTTTATTTGCTCCCGAAGGAACAGCATTAGGTGACTGTTCACAATGAGGGTGAAGTTAGATGGTTGATTACAATTTCTACTTCTGGGTCATTTAATGATTACTCAATTTTTTTATTCTAAGTGTTTTAGCCTGATTTTTGTGTCAAAGAATGTAAGCCAGGGGGGAAATCATCTCTGACTCTGTAAATAAAGAATTTTTAAAAATGAATCCTGTCTTTGCATAATTCTGATTTGACAAAAGTGTAAAGGCCATAAAAAGTCCACAATACTGCTACTTCCTTTTAAATTTCCCCATAACAACAACGCTTTGAGATGCCTTGAGCTTTGAGAAAGTGGCAAGGCTTTTATGCGTTGTGGCCTTTGGGTCTCTAGCCTGGAGCCTTAACCATTAGACCAAATTGGCTCTTTAATTATTATCTAATAATTCTACAAGAACAAAAAAATACTCCTCCATCACACTTATTGTATCTTTGTCATCTGGGAATGTGCAAGGAGGAACATCAACGTACAATATGTCATTAAATATTATAGCCATGAACCAAAGAAACTTGGGCCCCTTTTCCCTGTCAGTCAAGAGGGTAGAACTGCTATTAATATTGGAACATTAAAGGGAGAGGAGGACTAGAAACCCATTAGATCAATCAAATGTCTGTGTCGATTATGAAGAGGTTTCCTCACAAAACAGTCACATCGCAATGTTGTACACTCCAAGGATGCATTCCAATTGTTGCAAGAATTACATTGCCACATTTGAAAGAGGTATGACATCCAAAGGATAATTGCACGTTAGCTTTGGAGATGTAGATCACGTCAGTTTAACAAAAAAAATAAATAAAACTCCTGAGCTTCCTTTGAGAACAAGGTCGATCAAGACCCAAGGATAATAAACTGCCTCAGCAGATGCTAAACATTCAGTTCAGTGGTTCATCTTGCAGTAATATTTCCTCCTCTTGTCTGTTTCTGGCCCTTCTCCACAACATTTTACTCCTATTTCTTGATTCGAAGTTACTCACTCAATCTACTTCCCCTTTTGTCACATGCTCTTCATTTTAATATCTCAGAATCAAAGGATTTTAATTAAGGTTAGGCAACCTACCCTTTCCTTAACCTCTTTTTCTTTCTTTCTTTCTTTTTTGTTCTACACCCTTAAGCCTTGTTATCCTGAGCCAGGCACTCAGTAATTCAGTTCTTTGACCTTAGTATTTTATTTCGGTTGCCCACAATGCCACTAACCATAACAACCAAGGAAAAAACCAAGAATAGAAATTACCGATTAACATTTATTTATCTTGTCTGAAATATTTAGGGCAGTCCATTTAGCTTCTTGGCAAGCAAAATACCTTGAATGCTACTTCTTTCAGACATTTTCAAGGAAACCAGCAATTAGATGCACGGAGCCATTTCTATACCTTTGTTTCTTTTATATTTACTTTTTTCTTATTTTATTCAATATGAAGTTTTAAAAAGTTCAACACCCCCCTCCCCCCCACTACACTAATTATCAGCAAGACCTGGTGGCAATTCCCGGTATCATTTGCCTTTTCTGCCTTCCATGCTTCTCAATACCATCATAGTAAGATTGATGGCATTATTATGAAATTCCCATATTTATTTCAAACAGTATACGTACAAAATTTGAAAGTGAGAGTGGGACATTTATTATTTATTCAGCAATAAACTCTATATCCAACTCAGTCATCCACAAACATCAGTCTTGTTTGAGATGTCAAACAGGCCTTTCTGTGAAATGCTTTCAAGAAGAAACACCTGGCAAAGATTAAAGCTGTACCACTGAAGAGGGTAATGCTGACAGGTTTGAGAACAAAGCAAGGAATATTCCTGCATAATTCAAAACTTCGCATTGGTTTTGACTTTGAAACTTTACAGTCACATCCTTTGGTAAATAACGCTGGTTGCAAGATGCAGTTTGTTTCGATGTAAATGCTCAACCCGTACACATCATCTTGAAGAAATGTTTCAGAGGTGCATCTCATTCTGAGAAAAACCACTGTATTCATCATATGCACACAGCACTATGTGGAAACCAGGCACCTTACACCAAAGTTGAGAATTACAAACGAGATTGTGGCATGCAACCCTGTACAACTGGGGAAAAAATGTAAATCAGAAAGAAAATATCAAATGAAATTTGCTATGATGAACTTTGAGCTTTGTTGCAAGTGCTTGGTTAAAAGTTTCAAAGAAAAAAAAATTGAAAAGCCTAACAAGAGTTTCAAGTAGGAACTATGGAACTTTGTGGATGCTGCCTGCAGCCAAAAATGGCATTTTCCACTCACTGTACAACAAGGAATATGAAGGCAGGTTATTGGACGGGGAAATGCTCAGGTTCTAAACAGTTACAGGATTGATGAACAAATTAACAAAACGCTGCAGCTGAGACCAAATGAGAACAGGAGCAAAAGTAAGGAGAAGAATAGCTCAAAGGGTATGTCAGAACAAGAGAGAGAAGAATTCAACCCAGGAGTACCAGGATCTCAAATTGACACAGCAGGAACACAGAAAGAAACTTCATTTCTTAAAAGCAGGCTAGCCATGACAGTTTTGTGGGGAAGGTCTACAGTGATTGGATGCTGCCGGTTTAACAACCGGTTTGGTGAGCACGCGCTTTGCGTGCATGTGTGCCTAAAGAGCTTGCATGCAGCGCTGAAAATGGAGCATTTAGAATCTCAGCTGCTTATTTTCCAAATCAGCAATGGTAAGTAGAACCATGGAGGGGGGGGGGGGATAAGCTGTGCCACACGATTGAGATGAGCTAGAAAGCAGGAGATAAAAAAAAGGATAGGGTAGTGGCGGGCAACTGATCCTCAGCGCTACCGGTTTACTCGAACCAGTCTGAACCGGCTGAATACCACCTCTGAAAGTCTACCAATGCAGACATTTCCCGTGGCATTGATAAACAAGACACCAAACAATTTGGGACTGTAATCTGAGTAATCCTAGTTACCCTGTAGATAAGGCCTGTCTCTCCTACCTTTGCATTTGTAGTATGTTTGTGTCCTACTTCCATCAATAAATCCCAAAGCTGACAAACCTTCTTCCTCTAGCTCTTTAGGACTAGGCCAAATTGTCCTGGTATGGGATCCAATCTGGGTTGGTCCTGAGACCAGAAGTTTTGTCTTTCAATCATTCGGATTAATGCTGGAGCCCATCTTCAAGGAACTTCTTTCTAGCAGGATGTGTGTGTCCGGATACAAATAAGTCCTGACTTTTCCCTCTCCTGCCAGCATCCTCAGTAATGATAATACTAAAAACCAGAAGTATCTGAAAATCAGCTGTTACTTATAATGGATTTAGATGGACTATTCAAATCAAGACAGTGAAAGGACATTTAAGATCATATTAATTAATCAACTTTGCAAAGCCAGTTACTTGATCATGTACACAACGCACTGAAGCCAATAGTATCTGATAGAAGCGTTGTCCCCAAAACAGGTGTGACTTTCTGACTTGCTAACTAAAGTTGATATACAAACCATTCCAACAACATTAAAGAGAGTAGTCTTGGCTGCCAATTGACCTCATAAGTACTTAACGCTGCTGCTGTCTCCTCAGCTGACAAGTTTGGACTAATGACAGGCAGACAGCTGTTCAGAAAGCATGTTTCAGATGTTTAAAAGGGATATTCTAGTTTATCTTAGTATGCATTCAGAGCATATATTTTGATATTATGCATCAATCATCTTGCTTATTGCAATTATGCATTAACCCTGGGCAGCCTTTCTCAAATCTTGACCACTTTATGTGGACTTCAGTTGCCAGAATTTCTCATCCAGAGTCCTTTGTAAACCAGAACTAAGTAGGGAAAGTATTTTGAAAATAAATAAGAACTCTCCCTTTTTACATTCAGACATTGCTGTCCATCTCTATGAAAGTAGAGCTTGGCAACGTTTAGAATGTACAATTGGCAAGAACAAAAACTCCACCAAAATTTCAGCACTTCTTCCTATGCAGTGAAAGAGTACTCAGAAAGACTGCCAAGGTTTTACACAGTGTTAACACAAATGGGGCTAGTAATGTACATTATTGAGCAGTCAAACCATGGAAGTAAAACAACAGTGATACATCAGTTATAGTGCCATCAACAAGCATTGAACAAAATATATGGGAAACTGTTAATAAAGAAAACGAGAGACGTTGGAGAAACTAAACCTTCCCAGACTGAGTGATATAGACCCACAGTAGTGATCTAATACAGAAGCATGATTAATGTCAATTACTGTTAAAGGAGGTATTAAGAACTGATGCTTATCAGGAAAACACAATTATTGGAACCCTTTGGAGTTCAGTATCCATCTGTGCTGGCTGGACCTTACCAAGGATCACTGCAAACAGCCCTTACTCAAGATTCATGAGAATAGTCTGGTTTTGCGCTGGATTATTCCAATTTTGTCAAACGCTGTTTAGTTTGCACGGGCTCCTATCTTCAGGAATTCACATGCAAGCTTGTATCATCACATTAGGCATATGTGACTGCATATATTGATGATATTGTCATTTCCAATCAAAGTTAACACACACTGTACATTGAACATCAGTAAGTACTAGTCTCCAGAATGCGGGCATTCTTGCAAACTCCACCCTGATCCCACCCCAAATAACTTTAGAGGAGGTCAGTTGACTATCTATGTAGGTTAAATGAGAGTTGGGATTATTCCACCCCTCAAAGCAAAAGAAAAATTCTTTGATGAATGGGCCAGATTCATGTAATCCCCAAATGAAAATGAAAATTAGCCAAAGGGGCCGATTTTCCAATTGAAAGGAAAACACTGCCTATTATATGCTTGTCCTTATGCTTGGCAGGGTCTTCTTTTATAGTAACTCCCATTGATACCCATCTCCATTTTGTCATCCATGAAAGATGCCCTCCGGCCAAATACATACCCATAATACTTGGCATTACAACCATATATTTTTACAACGTAATGCTGTGAAGAACAATTCCACAATAAAGTCAATGGCTTGTCTATGATGTTCTTGATGTTCATCCATTGTGTTCGAAGAGGACCTTGACATCTAACAGGTTGTGGGCGGTCCACGATGTGTCCGCAGGTGGCTGGTGAGGCCTATAAGGGCATGAAATGTTCTACCACATGTTGGGCAGACATGTGTGGGCACCATTGTTGCAGCATTTGCAGCTCTGGCTCTGCGGAGTGCTCGCTTCTCTTGTGCCATGGTTGTTCTTCTGTCCTCAGATGTCTGGCAGCCTTGGTGGATCAGTGTGCACCATGTTGATCGATCTTGTGTCAGGACTTCCCAGGAGGTGGTGTCAATTTCCAGGGGCTTGAAGGAAGCTTTCAACATGTCCACAAACTTGTATGGGGTGTTCAGGGAGGAGTAGCACTTCTGGTGTAGGGGCATGTCGTGTCTAGGACTTAACACATCGTTGAACACATTCAACTCCAAGGGAAAGAGTGTGGCAGGAGTGGGTAACTATGGCAAATTTATGATCTTTGGACTTCAATTCCCAGAAATCCTGATCGCAGCTGAGTTCACCCAGAAGATCGCCAATCCAGACACCTCCAACAGCATACATATCCAAGCACAATACCAACAGCCTTGGGACTGCAGTCCAAGGAAATCTTCATCACCCAGAAGATAAGGCCTGTTTCTCCTTTCTTTCGCTTTTGCTGAATTTCAGTGAGTGCCAGACAGGAAAAGAAGGCTGCTGTTGGAGTTGTCATATTTCCTTTGTTTCATTAAAACGTAAGTCGGGGGAGGTTTTCTCCTCCTCTTGCTGATAAAGCCCAGCTGACAATGTTTTCATTTGTGGATAGGGATTTCCAATCCTTATTACAAATAAATACTGACTTTTTTATCCATTCACTTTGGCCAGCATCCTCAATCACATTACCTTATAGGGCTTTAATAAGAGGGGAAAGCAGTCAAAATCGGAAACATAAAACTTGTAATGCAGAAGTGTACCCCATAATTTCATTCTTTTTTTCTCAATCCAGAATCTTAAGACACAACTTATTATGTTTCACAGATTTCATTTACCCCTTTGCAAAGTTTTTTGGGGCATACAGAATCTATAAATAAAGAACAATTTGCAACTACATGCATCCTTCTCTCCCATCCCCCCAAAAGCACTAAGCCAAATTGCCCCACTATAACAATAGTAACACTAAATATTCAGACTGAACTTTTCCAAAAACGTGAAATATTTTATATAGCCGTCTTGATAATTGCTAAAGCAGCCCTGTAAATGAGGTCATTATTATCCTTAAAAGACTGATATGAGATGAAGCTAAGATAACGATAAAGTAACTTGTCTAGGCATGTATTAGGCAATAGCAGCTTCCAGCATTGTTTCATTTTTTACTAGAACTTAGTAAAATAGAACATTTATCCCTACAAATCTGTTGTAAGTCATAGACTGCAGTTTCATATTACCCTCACAAAGACACATACATTCAAGCACACAATGATTTGTCAGTCAAATAAATTGGTTTGGTGGTCTAGAAATCTAAGCAAGTAAATAAATAAATAGATTATTTGAACAATTTATTATTTGCTTTTTAATTTAGACAACTTTGATGTTCAGTGATGTGAACGACAAACTGAGTGAAACTAAAGCCATTATACATACATCTATAGTGAGCGGCCATACAGGCATTTGCTTTATTTCTGTTTTAAATAATTAACCCTAAAGTAGAAATCTACAGCAAACACACACATAGACACACACACTTTAAAATAGTTATGACTTTTTTCAAATGCTGTAGTAACAGTATTTATAATATTAACCACTTTATAATTGTTCGAGCAATTAGAATGTTTTCAAAAGAATCCCCTTTTAAGGGTTCTAGACATAAAATTATTTGTACATATAACTCCACTTGGAGAATGTAGAAGTGGAAGTGGAAGTGGCTCTACTAGTAATCTCAAAATAGACTTTTAGCCCTTTTAAAAGAAGATCCCTGGAGAAGCTTAGTGTTTTCCTCACAGATTCATATTCAACCATGCCACTGAAACTTCACTAAATTACTTGCTCGCCGCACCTAAAAATCCATCAAAACAACCAGCTATAAGAACGAGGAGATGATCCACAACGGATCACAGTAAAGTTTACAAATAAAACTGAAAAGGAAAGAAAAAACTAAATCAAAATGAAGCCTATATTTTTCCCTACTTCATTTTATTCATAATTCTTTATATTTTTCAAAGTCCCATTCTCCAAATCTAGGTATATTTTAGCATTCAGTGGAAGAAGCTAGACGTGTCAGTTTGCCTATAAAGTCCAGTCAAGCAAAGCCCAACAGTTGGATGTTTCTAGCCATAACACAATATTTTTATAGAGACATACCACAGCCTTCCCTAAGAATAATTAACTCCTTCCCTCTTTTCTAACCCAATATCCAGAGGGCCTGTCTGTCTGTAGGCTAAATGAGTCAAGAGGTGGTATTAGTATATCTTGCAAGCACCCTGATTGACTCAGTCAGGGAAGTGGCAATGAACCACCACCCTGTGTGAAGAGGAATGAGTGGGATGGAGGATTAATATGCCTGCACAGTTGCCAGAGACAACTGTAACGCCAGGAAAACAGGACTTCGCTAGGAACTCCCCCTCCCCCCCTTTCTCTTTCCAAGGCTACAAAGAGGAGGAAGTGAAAAATGAGAAGAAAAGGAAGAGTACAGTAAAGCTCATCAGGCCATCATGGATGGCTAAAGTTTATTTTCCCTATGAAGTATTAAAAAAAAGAATTATAGCTCCATCTAAACATCCATGCTATCATCAGCCTAGTGACCACCTACACCAGGAGTGTCAAACTCAAGGCCCACGGGCCAAATCTGGCCCACGGGTTGCTTTGATCTGGCCTGCGGGTCTGCCCTGGAAACCCTGAAGGAGTGGCCCACAGTGCCTCTGCCAACAAAAACAGAGCTCCATTTTCGTTGGCAGAGGGTTGCAAGAGGCTGTCCCAGCCAAAAATGGAGCCCATTTCCATTGGCAGAGTGCTCGGGCCACCCCAGGCACCCTGGACACAAGTGATGTCAAGCTGGCTATGCCCACCCTGGTACCCCGAGGTCAAACACAATCCTGATGTGGCCCTCAATGAAATCGAGTTTGACACCCCTGACCCTAGGGCCAAGTAATACTGTGGATTTCTTTACATCTCCTTCACCGCATCACCGTTAGACAGATTTAATATTAAACAAAACATGCAAACCTCTTCAGTATCATATTATTTTTCTGCTTCTGTTCAAGGTTCTGAACTACATTTTTTCTTTAATCTTCAAAACTTCTAAAAAAACTGTTGTTTGGGATCACTGAGCCCAAGGGGCTAACTAAAGGAACAGGTATAGGAAGAGCTCCATATTTAAGTTCCTACTTAACTTTGCAATGTTGTTCTGTTCACAGCAATCACTTCTGCTTACCTGAAGTGCAGCAGGTGCATGACAAAGAAATCAAACTATCACCTGCTGTATCAAATTATGGTAACCCAGTAGAAATTATCTTTGTATACTTGTCACCACAGCAGATGTTCACCAGGACACCAAGATAGCCACACCCACATATCTTTGGCTTAATCTTTGCCTTGTTTATCCAATCTGATTAGAGTAACTGAGTGGTACAATAAAAATTGTTTGTCTAATTACAGCCAATCTGTTCATTCAGAAGGTGAACAAATCTGAAAAAGGAAACTTCTATTGCCTTCTTGTTACATGGCCCTTGTGTACATCCCCACACACCATTTTTCATGTACAATACCTAAAGCTCATTAAAATATTTTGGTTTTTTTCCCTTACCAACAGCACCAATGGTAAAATCTATTATCTTTAATAACTTCTCAAGTTTCATTCTAAAGGTGACAAGCCTTGTGGAAACTAAAACAAAAACAAATTTACCTGTCCCTGATTTCAGTACTATGGAGTTATATAGGCCTTTTTTAACTGATAAACAAAAGGATAACCAGATTAATTTGTCTTCATTACAGAATTATCATAGGCTAGTGCAGTGCTTCTCAATTATTTTCTGTCATGCCCCCCCTAGGAAGAAGAAAACATTTCGCGCCCCCCCCCCCCCCGCGCGACTGTAAATAGTATAATTTGTCTATAAAATTGTTATAAGTACACCTCTGCATAACATAGCACACCGGTCTTTCCTCCTCTCCCACCGTAGTCACATGCTTTCTTTCCTCTTTCCTTCTTACTTGTCTATCCTTCCTTCCACCCTCCCTTCCTCCTTCCCTCCCTTCCAGTTCCCTCCTTCCTCTTTCCCCCTGCCTGCCTGCCTTCTTTCCCTCCTGCTTATCTATGCTTCCTTCCTTCCCTTCCAGTTCCATTCTTCCCTCCTTCCTTCTGCCTCCTTCCTGCCTGCTTGCTTTCTTTCCTCTTTCCCTCTTACTTGTCTATCCTTCCTTCCACCCTCCCTTCCTCCTTCCCTTCCTTCCTGCCTCCCTTCCAGTTCCCTCCTTCCTCTTTCCCCCTGCCTGCCTGCCTTCTTTCCTCTTTCCCTATCCTCCTATCCTTCCTTTCTCCCTCCCTCCTTCCCTGCCTCCCTTCCAGTTCCATTCTTCCCTCCTTCCTTCTGCCTCCTTCCTGCCTGCTTGCCTTATTTCCTCTTTCCCTCTTACTTGTCTATCCTTCCTTCCACCCTCCCTTCCTCCTTCCCTTCCTTCCTGCCTCCCTTCCAGTTCCCTCCTTCCTCTTTCCCCCTGCCTGCCTGCCTTCTTTCCTCTTTCCCTATCCTCCTATCCTTCCTTTCTCCCTCCCTCCTTCCCTGCCTCCCTTCCAGTTCCATTCTTCCCTCCTTCCTTCTGCCTCCTTCCTGCCTGCTTGCCTTCTTTCCTCTTTCCCTCTTGCTTGTCTATCCTTACTCCCTCCTCCCCTTCTTCCCTCCCTCCCTGCCAGCAGCTCCTCCAGCATCCCAGCTGGAAGCAGCAGCACAACAGTCGCCGTTACCAGGGGCGAAGGGGTGGGGGTGGCAAGATCGGGCGACCGCCGCCCCTTTGTCCCTTCCCCAACAGCGGCTGTTGCGCTTCCGCTTCCAGACGGAATGCTGGCGGTGGAGCTGCTGGGGGGGAGGCGAGCTACCTGCATAAAGACGCCGCCGAGGGCATGGCAGAATATATCCCGGCTTGAAGTGGCAGCGCTGGGGACTGCTCAGAGACTCATCAGAGCCGCGGGCTGGAGCTGTGCAAAAAGTCTGCTTGGGCTGGGTGGGGGGGGGGGAAGGGAGGGAAGCCTGGGACAGCCATGCTTCCCTCCCTCCCACCCCCGCCCAAGCAGGCTTCTTGAACAGCTCCAGCCCGCGGCGCCAATGAAAATCCACAGTCCGAAGTGCTGCCACTTCCAGGCGGGATATATTATGCCTCGCCCACGCCGCCGCCGCCGTTGCACCCAGATGGAAAGGGAGCCTTCGCACCCCCCTTTACGGAGCCTCGCGCCCCCCCAGGGGGGCGCGCCCCACTATTTGAGAACCGCTGGGCTAGTGGAATGTCCAATAAGCTTTCCATTCAGAAGACTCTCTGATGGAAGAGTTGAAATTTGAAGATATCTGTGTATCAAGTGAGGGGGATAGAAAATAATAGGTTTCTTTGGCTCAGGACTTCCTTCCCAATGAACAGCACGATGGTACATATCAACAAGTGTTTCAAATTCTAATAATTAATTGAACCAGATATAATTAGTTGTTATAAACTAGACAATATTGAGTTACATGGGTCTGATGAAATATAAGGCAATGTAATTTGTTTAATATATTCACACAAACACCACACAGAGCCTATAATACAAAACTAAATTTAACTAAAATTCACTTATTCAAATAGGTCAATCAGAAGGAAAATACTCGATACAAATTCTAATGCAGCTTCAGAACATTTTTTAAATGTTTTTAAAACTTGTACAAGAAGCAAAAGAGCAAATGCCATGGTGAGATGGGAGGATAGATCGATTAGACAGACAGACAGACAAACAAACAAATAAATAATCTTAGTCCACAGTGATTCTTGATGGAAGTTTACTTCAAGTTAATTTATCTTACCAGAATACACTACTTACACTGTGGTGTGAATACAAATAGAATAGTGAACCTAATAATACGGTTCAGTGCAAAGTGGATGACAAGACAGGGTTTGATAAATACATTGTTAATACATTCATTTATGGCTATTAGATTGATTCTTTCTGAATCCATAAAACATCAAGGAGCCTCGTGCATTATTCATTTTATACTTATGGTCACCCTTTCAAATAGTGAGTGACAAGATTGCCAACTGCAGTCACAGCGGAGAGAACTGGACATCAATTTTACAAATTAAAATTTACAAGAGAAAGAGTATAGCTCACTCCAAAGAAAACACTTCCCTTTTCAATAGAAATTGTTTTCTGTACACATGCTGTTTACCTAGGAAATGTTGAAACATGTTGACAATATTCAATCAGGTACAATATATTGGAGCAATTTCTACACAACACTGCTGCCCTCTTCTGGCCTGAAATTCTCTCCAACTGAAATACTTCTAACATTTTAATACTAAGCTCAGGAGGGCCTCTACAAACCACCACATGCTCAAAGTTACTGAATTAAAGCTAATTTTTTGGGAATAGTGTGCGCCGCGCAGGCTAAAAAGTGTGTTAGGAGCCATAACTCACTAGTAGCGAAATACATTGCTGAATGATTGTGATTTTACCAAGCACTAAGAAATATGGATTGAAGTAAGTTTGATGCAAATAAAGTCAGCAAGAAAACATCTGGAATAAATTGGAAACATCTCTGAAGGAAGTATTTCTGTGACTATTCCCTCCCCACACATGTATCCACATACCCCCAAACATACAGACTGACATAAAAGAAGTTCGCACTACTTTGGGAGAACCAGTTGTTAACTTTCTGAGCAGTTTGGTGAACTGGTTGTTGGAAGAAACCATTAAAGTAGATAACCGGTTGTTAAATTATTTGAATCCCACCACTGGTTAAAACCCTGTCTCTCTCAGGTCTGGGTGTGATCCTAAGAGATCATAGCTCCACATCCAAATGACATTTAGCAGCAAAGGAAAGCTGTGGCACATGGAAATCTAAATCAAAACACATTAACACAAATTAAATCCCCCTTTCTCCTCTTTTGTAGCCACCAACAGCTTGTTAGTAAATCCTTAAATAAGACTCCGAGTGCAAGTTCATGCACCGTTCAAGAGCTCCTACAATTCATTACATGCTGTTTTCATGATGCATGGATCATTCTCTTCCTTCTCCCACACACAGCTTGCCTCCAACTGATTTGGCATGCATATGTTAACCTTTCACCTTTCCCCAATGACAAGTAAAGCTCCCAACAGCAAGCTTATTCAGAATTTGCCCAAGCTTCGTATGGATATGCAACTTAAAGAGAGGGGGAGGTCCTTTTCAGAATAAAGGTCATTTTTGTCCTTGGGACTTGCACTTTGGTCTTAAACAGAAATGGAAAAGGCCAACCAAAATCTCTTAAAAATCCCCAAGGAAAACCTGAAATTTCTGAGACAGTCTACAAACTTCCTTTAATTTGGAAAAAAAAAGGAATGTACTATTAAAAACAGTGTTTAAAAAATGCACTAGATGCAAGAGATGACCGTACTGCACTTAATGGGCATGTGCTGCAACATAAATTATATTTCTAAGACTTGGAAGTTGCCAAAGTAGCCTCAAAGGCTGCAGTTGAGTATCTTTGGTCTTCTGATGGAGGAATGTAATCTCAGAATGATGTCAAATGTACTTCAATTACAGTGGGAAGCCTTTTGCACAGCCCACCTTCAACCTCAGCTGCTTTGCCCAGTGAAATCAACTGATTATCTGAGTACTTCTCCTCCCTACAGACCCACACTGTGAAACGTAATTAGCATATGAAAGAACTGATATTTTTTTCCCCTCCTGAAATTCATGCAAATCATTCTTTGCCAGAAGTCCATGAAACTTCAGTATGAAAAGTTAAGGACTGTTCAAAACTCAGTTCTTTGATTAGATAAATAAACTTTCACTGAGCAAGTTTTTCAAGTTTAGTTACTGGCATGGGCAAGTATGTTCTGTAAATAAAATAAGCATAAACTCAGCGTAGCTGATTCCATCTACTTTTATCACTGAAAACTACCCTCCAGGACTGAAGCCGGCTTATTTACAGAACGTGCTTCCCTGTTCAGGCAAAATACATCTTTCTAAAATAGATCAAATAAAAATTTAATATCTAGAATTGATTCATGTGTTCCCTTGTTTATTTATCCCACATTCATACATTTCCAATGTTTGGAACTGACCATACTTAGAACACTGATAAATTATTATAGGTAGTTTCTTAACATAGCTAGCGGGAGTTTATTCGTTGTGATTTGGCCGTTTGTAAAATGGTCATGAGCATAGTTGGTAGCAAAACACCAATTTATAAATTTAGTAACTGTCTTCCACAGGATACTTTTCCTGTTTTCCTTTCTTGATTATCTCATGATAAGTAGTCACACTTGACCCCAAAAAAAGCACTGAGCCAAACTTGCTCTTGGTTTTTATTTTCCAAGAAGACTTTCAGAGACCCGTTTGGAATCTTTTATTTCTTGGGAATAAAAGTGATGCTGAAGATTGTCAAGGGGGCAAAGATTAAGGATTAACAAAATCTTCACCAAGAAGCACAAAGAACTAAATTGTGAATAATGTCATATATTGAAAACAGTTGGTGTTTGACTGGCTGCGTGTTTCCTGTTAAATATCCTGTTAAAGCTAGACTTTCCTTGCTTTATTCATTTCAAGTCCCAATAATCTAATTTACTGACTTTTCATTTTCCCTGTTCTGAATACAGACCCATGATCCACTTCATCTCAATTCTGCTTTCCCATCCTGCACTTTCTGTAGAATGTGATAGATGTTTTCTTCCACGTCCTCAATCCAGAACACATCCAGCCTCCCACAAGGTTTCTGAGATTATGCTCAAGAATCCAGTCTGAATTGTGTCAAAGGGCCAGATGTTAATTTTAATTGTACTTCATATCCTGCATGGATCCATGCTGCACGATGTTCTCAAATGTAGTGATGAAGCAAAAAAATACACAGGATGTTTTCTACCAAGTTGTCCCCTTTAACAACATTCCTGAGAACAGTTTAAGATATTTGTATGTTCTTGCAAAAACATGTTTGCTACAATTGTTTCCAATTCATGATTCTATATTTGTTCACTAATTAATGTTGTGCTTATTGTCCTTCTTTGTGTATATCATGCTCGGTTGCACAGCCCGCTTGCTATTTCACGCGGCACAACTATCAGTGCACAATGTGACGGAGGGTTTTGTTTTTCAAGCAGTTTGTTGCAGAGGATGACAGCGATTAAAGAGGGAGTGACTGGCAGAATGTTATCCAATGGTTTCCATGCCTAAAGTAGCCTTAGAACTGCTCCTGATCCAGCATTGCTGACCCAGCAATCAGTATCTTGGTTCTCAATTAATGTCAATACATTCATACAATACACTAGGGGTGTCAAACTCAAGGTCCGTGGGCCAGATCCAGCCCGTGGGATGCTTAAATCTGGCCCATGGGACCAGCCTGGAAATAGCCAAGGACTGGCCCGCAATACCTCTGGCAGCCAAAATGGGGCATAGGGGGGCCCACATGCACCCCTCCCGCATCCCATTTTGGCTGGCAGAGTGCTGCACGAGGCTGTCCATGCTGAAAATGAGGCATGGGGGAACGCACCCTCCCTGTGCCCCGTTTTGGCCCGGAAAGGTGCTGCAAGAGGCATCCATCCCATTTCCACCCCCGGTCAGCCCGCAGAGAACTACAATGATGATCTGGCCCTCGAAGAAATCCAGTTTGACACCCCTGCAATATGCAGTATCTGGGGCTACATGCTTTTAAGATGGAAGCCAATGCAGTTGTTGATACGTTATATTCTCTTCTATTGGAACAGTTATTAATGGTCTTTGGTCTAGTGGTTAAGCACCAGGCTAGAAACTGGGAGAATGTACGTTCTAGTATCACCTTAGCCATGAAAGTTAGATGGGTGAGCTTGAGCCAGTCACTCTCTCTCTCTCTCAGCCCAATCCATCTCACAAGTTTGTTGTGAAAATAGGAGGAAGATGTGCTGGATATGCTCACCGCATTGAGTTGCTTATAAAAATAATAAAAGCAGGATATCTCTATCTATCCATCCATCCATCCATCCATCCATCCATCCATCCATCCATCTGAATAAATACGTTCACATCATTTGTCCTGTTGAGCTGCAGGCTTTGCTTACTTTGCCCTACTATTCATAGGGCAAAGCTATCAATGAATAATGCAGCAAAGAGTTTGTTCTTCAGGCAGCTTGTTATAAGTCGGATGCCATTGAGGGCTGAGTGGGAGTGACTGGCACAAGGCCACCCAGCCAGCTTCTGTGTCTAAGTAAGAACTAGAACCTTGTTCTTAGTCAAACACCATAGCACTATGATGGCTCTTAATTAATTCACAGTGATGCAATATGAATATTAAATTCTTGTGTTACTGAGTGGCATATGTCAAAATAATTGGGTAAATCTGATTCCACACATCTTGGAAGTTATTATTTTCCATGTTCCTTCAAATAAGGAATCATAATAAAAAATTCTTATTAAAATTATAAATTGTATTATGATCAAATGTAAGGGTGCTATGAATCAAAGGGTTCCATATGTGTCTCCTTTACTAGCATATACTATTACATTTTACTTCTCGATTTACAAAAAGTTTATTTAGAATTATTTAATAAAAATCTATTTTTTAGTTTGGATCAGAGAATGTTTAGCAAACCATATTTTCCTAGTTAAATTATACTATTTACATTAAAAAGGAAATGTATTTTGAACTGGTAATTTCACTGACATATCCCTTCAGTTTTTCTGGCAATACTTCAGGAGTAATTTGCAACAAACTTTGGGAGAATGTTGTTGTTGTTTTTATTTCCCAGTGTAATCTATAATCTGTTATTTTCTGGAGATCTTTCATCCATGTGTTAAGCAGGCCTGACCCTGCTTAACTTCCACCCCATGCAAGATCAGCAAGATTGATGTGGAGATGATGAATATGGCCTGGTGATCCATTGTATGATTGGATAACTATGATTTACACTTGAAGAAAGATACTTTCTGCAGATTGAGGTTGGCAATTTAAAGAGTTAAGCAAAACATGCCACCGAAATCAGTTTAAAGATTTTTCCCTGGAAAAGGGACATGGATAGACTTTTAGGAAGCATACATAACTTGCACAGTTTATCTGTCATTCAGAGTGAAATGCATAAGCCACAATTACCTTTGCTGTGTTATGCTGGGAGAATGTAAATTCTAGTCTTACAGAGATGCACTGGAAACGGTTTTATACCTGAATTATTTGGAGAAATTATATTGAAAGCATTTTAAAATAGCAATCTGTGATTGCATGGTTTTGTGATTTTGTTTTGCTTTTGTGATGTAGTAAGATTAAATGGATGTGACAGATGAAAAAACAAGATTACGGTCATTAGATTTTAGAGGCTAAGAACATACATGTTTAAAATGTTCCATTTTTTTCTGAATTAGAACGGATGGCTGCTTATGACATTATAAATGTCCCAGCTACTTCCTTAATACATACAGCTCTGAAAACCTTTTTGCAACTGGTGTAGATTCAATGGGTTAGAAATTTTAACCACATCCTCATAACCTTTCTTTCATGCTGTCAGTATTTCTGCAGTGAATTCTAAATATATCACATTTGTGACTATTGATGTTTATCTGCAGGTAAGTCAAACAAGCAGCCTGCCAGAAAGCTGTTTTCTTCCCTTCAACACACTTAGATTTTTTATTTGGCCCCATAATTATATGTGTGTGTAACAAATGAAGATGCTAGCTCTTTTGAGGAATATTAAAATATTATTTCTTCCTTCGTTACCTCTTCTTCCATTAATACAATTTGAAGAAATATATTGAAAGTATTGATCCGATCACAGTGCTGAGATTTTTGTAAATACCCACTATCAGATGAGGAAGTGTAACAGTGACTACTGAAACCACAGATATATTGATGAAGCAAGGCCTCGAGACAACCCAATCAAGGATCACTTATTCCTGAACACAACATTTACAAGAACAGTTACAAATCCAGACTTTCTAAGAGTCTCTGCACAAAGAAAAACACAAGTTGGGGCACTGTGGTACAATGATGGACAAGGGAACGTATAATGAAATTCATCTTCTATGCAGAAAATACCTGGCAGCTTTGCTGTCTTCCTGATTTCTATTAGGGCTGAGCCAACATGTGATATTCAGAAACAATTTGTATAACAGAGAACTGAATGAGAAAAATTACAGATGGCATTGCAAATAGCTCTCCCTTCGTATGTGATCTCTCAGATGGATTCTACATATGTGAAGCACTGGGTTTCATCACTGTGTAAATCATGATCACATAAGATCAATCCCTTTTGGTTTCCTGCATCTTCACAATTCAACCACTTTGGGGACCTGGATATTTTCTCTGCCTTTAAAACAAGGCATATGCTCCATTGGGAAGGGAGTGAGGGGCATTAGTGGGCAAATGATTTGTCAGCCTATCAGATGCCAAGTGAGCTCCAGAACAATGACATCACTATCATTTTGCCAGCGACAATGGCACTAACAAGAGGGTATAATCAACAAACCACACAGTTAGACTAGCAAGGGCAGGTGCAATGCCCCCCTTCCCCCCCTTTTTTTTGCTACAAGTAAGTCAACATTCGTTTCCAGCACAAAACTATTCCTTTCATTTCAATGTTCAGCAGAAGTTGGCTTCCAGAAGGCGCTGCAGCTGCTGTTGCCACTTCTGCAGATGCTTTCATTAATTTTATCAAGGACACACTGAACTAAGTGCTTATTCAGCACAATGGCTGCTTGGAAGCAGCTGGAGACATAAAACAAACTCTTTCCAAGGCGCTGCAACTAAGTGCAACATGTAGATTAAAAGAAATTAAAGGGGGGGGGGGGAAACGGAAAGGTCTTAAAACATTGAAATATGAAGTCTAATAAAGGCAAGAGGAGCAAAGGTTGCAATTTCTAGGTTTTGAAAAGGTCATAAAGAACAGTGTCATGTGTCTGCGTTGCTTATTGATGGTAATTCTGGTAGCCCTGGTTGCCATTTTTAAGAGAGGACCGTGCAATTCATTAAACAAGGACCTGACATGACCACGATTTTTGACGTGACCATCATTTAGCAACTAAAATTCTGGACCAATTGTGGCCATACGTCAAGGACTATCTACTTCATTAGGTGCTGCAAAGTCTAAATTCAGATTATATTTCTAGAATATAAATAGCCTTTACTACTGTGAATGAAGCAGATGGATGCATTTAGTTTAGTTCCATGAAAATAGCTCCCAGGGGTCTCCAAACTTGGCAATTTTTAAGCCTGGCTGAAGAATTCTGGGAATTGAACTCCAGAAGTCTTAAAAGTGTTCTGACCAAAGCTTCCCAAGAACATGAAGCAAACTCCTTGTCCAGACAAAAACTCCTTTTATTAATTTACTGTCTATTCTGCTCATTCACATCCAGCAAAGTATTTCAAGGGAGGATTTACAGTCACAGACCTTATCTGACTTGGAGAGTTGCCAGGCCAATATCTTCAAAACCTGGCAAGGAGTCTCGGAGAGTCACAACCAATTAAGCAAACTAATTGTCTCCTCTTTTATTCCTCTGTGGCCTTACTTCCAAGGCGACCCCTGTTCTTTAGCTGTTTCCTTCGTCCGAAAACTCTGCACATGCGCACACTGGGAACAGGCTCCAGCTGTTCATCTGCCTCACTGATATCTGACTCTGAAAGCAGCTGATAACTGGCATACAGCTCTGGCCCCCTCTCTGCCTCCGACACAGAGCTCTCATCAGAGCCTTTCCCAGACTCCAGGACTGGCCTATGTTCCTCTCCAACCTCCTCACTGTCCAAATCTGCTGCCAGGTCTACTTGCCGCTGGCAGGCCACAACATAAAGTTTCTAAATTTGGAGATCTCAATTTCCCCTCTGCATACACTTTGGTCATTATTTCTATAATTTAATTAATCACAATTATTTCACAAACTAGCATGGCAATATTTTAGCATCTTGGCACTGAAGAGAAGTAATAGTTCTATATGAATTTCCAGGATCTTGAAAAGCACTTTACTAGCTTGTGACAAATATTTTTCTGGAGTGCCTGTTTTCATTCAGTGAAAGCAGACTGGTAATTTGCAGTTGAAGCTGGTTCTTCATATTCCCACAAATGTGATCTGTTAAACCTTAAAACTGGCGAAACAGCAAAGCAAAATTCAGAAATATTCTTATTGATAACATGGCCCATATGAGAATCCAGTCTTTTCCAAGCTCATTTTTCCTTCTGAGTTCATGCATGTTTGACAGATATATTAGTCACAAATACTATTTTTCATGTTTATTTTTTAATAATTTCCACCTGGAACAGCTGCCTGGGATGCCAATTTCTCCTCCCCCCCCCCCCAGTCTTTTGTAAATATTTGAAATAGCTATTCATTAACAGTTGCACGTTTATTTAGCACTGTTCTTCAGCTTGTGAAATGGAATTAGCTTTTATGCCTCATTCCTCCTTTCCATCCCTCTTTGGCTGATCCGGGAAAGCCTCCTGCTTAGGTTCAATCTGTCAAGATTCAAATTATGCTCCAGCTGAGACCTAATCAAAGGCATCCAACCCGGTTTGCAAATAAACTAGGAACAAGAGTGGATTTTTTCCCCTCCCCCTGGGGTGCTTGATCTGCGAGTGAAAGACAAGTAAGCATCTTACAACTTCCACTTTCCAATGCTGCCCATCGAACTTCCCTCGAATCACAAGCTACATTCGCCATAGATGATATGTGCATAATAGTATTTTATATATAAAAGACTAACTGTAAAATCTCCTCCGACACTACATGGAATAGAATCTAATCATAAGTTCCCTTTCATTTTTATTATCTCCCATGTGGCTTTCAGCTCTTTTGCAATGCAATGCACTTTCTAAACCTAACCATTTTTATTTTACAGGTTGTTACAGTGGATGGATTCTGAACATACCGCTATAGGTAAAGGTTCCCCTTGCACATATGTCCTAGTCATTCCCAACTCTAGGGGGCGGTGCACATCTCTGTTTCTAAGCCGAAGAGTCAGAGCTGTCTGATGACAATTCCATGGTCATGTAGCCGGCATGACTAAACGCCAAAGGCGCACAGAACACTGTTACCTTCCCACCAAGGTGGTCCCTATTTTTCTATTTGCATTTTTACATGCTTTCAAACTGCTAGGTTGGCAGAAGCTTGGGCAAGTAACGGGAGCTCACTCCATTACACGGTGCTAGGGATTCGAACCGCCAACACCTTTCTGATTGACAAGCTCAGCATCTTAGCCACTGAGCCACCGTGTCCCCTGAACAGATAGTCCTCACTTAACCACAGTAATTGGGACCAGAATTTCTGTCAATAATCTGTCAACAATAAGTTCTGTTAAATAATTCAGTTGTAAAGCACACATCATATGACTGCATCTCTTAATGATAGCAATTCCGGCAGTCCCTGTAGCCATTGTTAAACAAGGATCACAGGTCATTAAACGAGGACCTCTACTTGATGGGACTTGTAACTTCCTGCCAGCTTCTCACGAGCAAAGTCAATGGGGAAGCCAGCAAGAATTTGTAACTCCTGGTCACAACAAGCTATACCTTAGGCATTTCTCAACCAGGCCAGCAAGTAAGTGACTGCTAAAGAGGATGCCAGGTGGGGGCAGTGGACATCTGTGGCATTGTGCAAACGTAGCAAGGCTGGGGATGTTCAGTGCAAGTGTGGCGAGGCCAGGGGTAGGCATAGTTGCGAGTGCAACTATGTGAACAGCACGTGCTTGATCCATACTTGGGTGGTTGCTGGGGACTTCTCAACAGCAAAAGAAAATCAGGAATGGGAGTGACTTACTAGAGCAGGGGTCTCCAACCTTGGCAACTTTAAGAATTCTGGACTTCAACTCCCAGAACTCTGGGAGTTAAAGTTCACAAGTCTTAAAGTTGCCAAAGTTGGAGACTCCTGTATTAGTGTGGCTTTTGACTTTCCCTGTCAGTTTCCCCATTGACTTTGCTTCTGTGAAGCTGGCAGGAATGATTGCCAAGTGATGACCATGTGACCACAGGACACTGTAACCATCGTAAATGCAAGCTGGATGTCAAAGGTGATTATTTCTTACTGAGAGGAGAAAAAGCTGATTAAGATATCCTTTTAATACTTTCCTTTGAAATTCAAAAATAGAAACGCTAAGTGCACACATTTTGTTAAAAAAATAAATCAAGGAATTAGAAAAAGGCAACAGACTCCGACAGTCTGCTGTAAGCAGGTAGGCAGGTACCTCACAGGGTAATATTCAAGTAGGAGCAATTCCAGAATCAGGTAGAGAGCACTGGGGAAAAAGGTTTATAAATGGCACAATCGAAGGCCGCAGGCTAATTAAACTGAGGAACAGTAAAATAAATCAGAAATAAAATGAACATAGCCAGTTTAGTGCAGTTATTAAGACCCCAGGTTAGAAACCAGAAGACTGTGAGTTCTAGTCCTGCCTTAGACATCAAAACTTGGCTTGGTGATTTTGGGCCAGTCACTCCTCTCAGACTAACCCCCTCAAAGGATTGTTGAAGTGGGGAGGAGTATGCTCACCACCTTGAGTTATTTATAAGTAATAATGGTGGAATTAAAAAAATATCCAATGAATGAATTAAAAACAACTGAAGGGAGAGAAAAAAAGGAAAATAAAAACAACATTGCACATAAGACTTTTTCTTAGTGAACCTCACTTCACTAAACCGAATCATAGGTAGTTGCTGAACAGGGATACATGATATTTTGTGACTAGAAACAGTCTAGAATAGAGACAGTAACTTGGTGATATCATAAGATGGAGGGAAGTTTTGGCCTGTGGGCAGTGAGATGGAAATGGAAGATAAATGCCCGAGGCATAGGGAAGGCTTAATCACACACGAGAATAGCTATGTAAATGGATCAAGAATTTGGTCCCATTCCTTACATAGATATACATTATCTTTTGATTAAAATTACACTACTGCTAGTTGAGATAAGTAAGAATTCATTAATTTGTAACAGTGTGCAACCAAACAATGCTTGAATTAATGCAGGTAAGATCGCGCTTTTCTCGGTATTTTGGGTTTTGACCCATTCCAGGAATTTGAGTAAGATAGCCTTTCCCTACTGCTAAAGAGAAAATGTCAATTCTTCACCAAATTAATCTGGTCATCAGATAAAAATGCCTTGGTTTCTGCAGGTCATACCAGTACTCAGGACTTCCCACGTAGAGACAAAACAGAGCAAAGAATATGTTCACATTTACTGCAGAAGCACATTTTTTAGACTTCAGAAATAGTTCAAAGACAGTTGAAAGTAGCATGAAGGAATAGCTTCTTCTACAACTAATTAGATCTGACTAGAATCCCAATTTCTGTTGAGACAGCTTAAAATTTAGTGAATCAGATGCCACAGAAGCTATGCTGCATACTCTCAGACACAGCTTTTATTTGTAATGCTGTCTGCATAGTTATCCATAACATGGTAATGTCTTGTTTAGGCTATGGCAATTCACTATGCGTGGGTAAGAGTTTGAAGGCAGTTCAGAAAGTGCAGCAGATGTGAAATACATCGGCACACATTTTAACTGGATCTGATTCTATTGAAAATAGTATGCCACAGTCACCTAGCTCACTGCACAACTTCTGTGGGTGCCATACACTAAATAAAATCTCGTTCATTTTCAAGTATTGCGCAGTAACATTTTAAAAACGTGTGTTCATAGATGGCCTGGGACCAGGGTGAATCCCTTCCTATGAACATGCCTTACCAAGGTACAAGCCAAAACGTTTTGCATCCCTTTGACAGCTAAGGCAGAGGTCGCAACCAGAGCCAATTGCAGGATGAATATACCTCCCACTAACTTCATTTTCTTGCATAATCACCGTTTTATTCTATTGGCTGCTGTTGGATAGTAACTTGGGCTGTATAATTTTTAAGAGATGGTCTGAAATATTTTCAGTAATCAAATATATGAACTATGGTGCTGGAGAAAACTCTTGGGAATCCCTTGGACTGCAAGGCGATCAAACCAGTCAGTCCTAGAGATCAACTCTGACTGCTCTTTAGAAGGCCAGATCCAGAAGATGAAACTCAAATACTTTGGTAACCTAATGAGAAGGAAGGACTCACTGGAGAAGAGCTTAATGCTGGGAACAATTGAGGGCAAAAGAAGAAGAGGACAACAGAGAACGTGGTAGCTAGATGGAATCACTGAAGCAGTAGGCGTGAGCTTAAATGGACTCCAAAGAATGGTATAGGACAAGAAGGCCTGGGGGAATGTTGTCCATGGGTCGGACATGACTTCGCAACTAACAATAACAACAACAATCAAATATATGCTTTGTGATTTGGAATGCTGGAGTTCCTGCAAGGTGGAGCATTTGCTTGAGGTTTACCTGGCTTTCTGTAATCCGAATGAGTACCTTAAGGGACTTACGGTTTTATGAATGAGTCTGATCTTCATCTTCTTATCAGTTTCTACTCAATTTCAAAATCCCTGTTAGAGAATTTCTGGGCCTAATACTCCCTGATAGGAGGGAGGGTGAGGATGGAGGGTGAGTTTAGGATGGGGATGGAGGGTGAGTGTAGGATTACCAATACATGGCTGCTTTATTTTTGGCTTTGTCCTATTGGTCAGTTTGGTTGTTGCTGTTCTCAATATCCCCAAATTAAGATTTGAAGATACTAAAATGCCATTAAATCATATCTTAAATATCTGGAATTTTACAGTTTCTGAAGAATTTGGGATATTTATCAGTGGTTTTTTTTTAACTTTGTCTGGCTCCCAGAGTTTCTAGGTGATTCACAGATAAAAACAAAGCACAAAAGATGGCTTAAAGGAGGCAACAACAGTATATGGCGATTGAACTGTAGCAAAGAAGATGATCTTGCTATTTTGGAAGAATGAACGGGCATTACAATCTTAATAGTTGGCTTAAAGAAATGTGTTAACTTTGACCTTTGAATTCGCCTTTTAGAGAGAGGAAGGAGAGATCAAACAATATGGGTAACGTGGTAAACACTTTTCTTATTCCTATCTATTCTTTATATTTATTCTCCTTACTTAATTTATTGTGCACAGAATCTGTTTCTATTGTTAAATTGTACATTTTTCCTTGGCCTTATGTGTAGAAAATCAGTAAATTGCTACTGAAAAGGGGGAAAAGATAATTGCATGGCCAACTTTATAAAGACCTGGAGGAGTTGTAGAAGGAAAATCACTCCATGTGGAAGTATCAATTGAAACAGGCAGATAAAAGTTAACATTCCAACTTCGTTCAATCCAGCATGAGTAATCTTTGACATTAATTCACCCATCTGGATACCCTCCTGATGTGGAGACCAGTTCTCAGAATTCCTAACAATACCTCTGAAGACTACCAATTGTGGGTATTGAGAAAAAGGGCTCAGGCCAGGGAGCACTGCTCTATGTTACAATATCTTTCAGTAATATTGTAATAAAGTTTTTAACATTTCTCTCATAAATGGGATAGAAGGGAAAATTGGCTTCCCAGAAAACTAAGTCTAAGGCTAAGTCTAAGACTTAGCAAGATTTTGTTCCACTTCATGACTTGCCATACATTAGACCAGTGTTCTTCAACCTTGATAATTTGATGGTGTGTGGACTTCAACTCTCAGAATTTTCCGGGCAGCCATGCGGTAGATAAACAAATGTAGGATTAATCCCTATTCAAAGTTGTATTCCAGAGCAGCAGTAGTAGAATTGCTCCTCTTTTTCTGTTTTTAGATTGGATTTTTTTGCACATGAAACCAAGGGCTTGTCATGAAACCATGACTTGCCATACATTGCGGGATCGCATCCTGCCACATACATCCCTGCGGCCAATCCGCTCTCACAGGGAGGGACTTCTCCTGGTGCCGTCCACTAGGCAATGCCAACGGGCGACGCCAAGGAGCAGGGCCTTCTCTGTGATGGGCCCAACCCTCTGGAATGACCTCCCCCCCGACATTAGAACCACCACCGACTTCCGCTCCTTCCAACAAAAACTGAAGACTCACCTGTTCCGATTAGCTGGCCTGGCACATTCATAACTTTTACCTCCCGGCAGATATATTTTTAACTGGTATTTTAGGGGAATTGTTTTTAAATTTAATTTATGGGATACTTTTTAGGGGTTTTTTAAAACTATATTTTAGACACTTTACTTAGCTGTACAGTTCTTTTTAACCTCCTCCATATCTATATCTATCTATTTAATAATTTAACTATCTAATTTTTAACTATTCATGTGATGTATTTTTGTATGGACTGTACACCGCCCCGAGTCCCTTTTGGGAGAGGGGGCGGTCTATAAGCACAAATAAAAGTAAAAGAAAGTAAAGTAAAGGGCCTCATTTGCATCTCAACTGTATGACTGTATTCCTCATCTGGGAAAGACTGAAGCTCAAATGTGGCTGATAAAACATTAACATATTTATGGAACAGCCAACATGAATAGGCTAGTTTTGTTGTTGCTGTTCAGTTTGTAAATTGTGCCTGGCTCTCTGCAATCTCATGGACCATAGTACGCCAGGCTCCCCTGTCCTCCAGTATCTTCCTGAGTCTGCCCAAACCCATGCCTACTGTATCAATGACACCATATATCCATTGTGCCCTCTGCCGTCCCCTTCGGCTTTTGCCTTCAATCTTTCACAACATCATGGTTTTTCAATGAGTCCTCTCTTCTCATTTGGTGGCCAAAGTAATTAAGCTTCAACTTCAGTATCTGACCTTCCAAAGAACAGTCAGGGTTGATTTCCTTAGGATAGCTATTGGGAACCTTAATGAAAATATGTAATCTCTATTGATCAGGGAAAACAGCAGTCTTATTACACTCAAATTAAATTTACAAATCTGTTTTAGTTACATAAAATACATTTTATTACTGGAGAAAACTCTTGATTTTCATTGTGCCACGGAACAATTTCTCTTCCTTTTTAAACAGTGCTAGAACTGGAAGAGAACTGGCTTATTGGAAAATCTCCCTAGGAGGGCAGAATTGTGATAAGAAATAGATAGCTAAAGCACCCACCAGAGGATTTTTGAAACCACTAAACACATATTCAAATGACCTGTTTAATCTCCATTCACTATCCTCTATTCCCTGGGAATTTTCTGCACACTATAGACAGTGTTTGGAAGACCCTGGATCCATTCTTGATTTGTTTCAGGTTTTTGATGTAATTTTCTGTGCTATTAGATTTCTGTTCTCCATAGAAATAAATCTAAAACCTTTTGGAAAAAAACAAAAGCTTTGATAAGTTAGTCTCCCTTTCTTATTCACTGATAGATAGATATTGACAGAGAAGGTTTTGGAGATACGCTTGGATGGTTTTCTACTAAATGCTATTGACAAAAAAGCCAACCACAGATAGCACAGATCTGGCAGCTTTCCCAAACTCAGAAAAAAAGTATTTTAGAATCTAAAATGACTAAGAATTATAGAATAAGAGAAATGGTATAAATCCAGTTTTAGTAATGTGCAATTAAAGCTACAATACATTTCTCTATGGCCTGCAGGCTACATCTGACCCTCTGGAAGGTTCCTTCTGGCCCGTCAGCTCCTCCCATGTGCTGTGCTCCCTTGAACTGCCTCCCACCACGAAGAACGCCCTGTGCAAATAGTCACGAGGAAGAGGAAACTGGCTGGAGGGCCACATCCTTTGCAGAGGTGGTATTCTGCCAGTTCGCCCTGGTTCGGGCGAACCGCTAGTGGCAGCAGCAGGAGGCTTCGCCCAGCCGTCATCATGGATGCTCGGCACATGCGCAGAAGTGCTGTGCACGATTTCCTGGTTCCAAACCAGTAGCGAAGGTAAGAGGATTTCATGCCTAATCCTTTGCATGCATGGGGGGAGGGGAGGCCCAATCTTATTTTCTGATATTTTAAACTGATTCCCCCCCCCCCACAACCCTCAAATATCTGCAAAATGTCCAATGTGGCCCTCAGACTGAAAGGTTTAGAGACTCCCGCTCTACAAAAAAAAAGGCAGTTGAGAATGCAACTTATTATAAAATCCTTATTTTCTATTCTTTATTTCTTTATTAAGAACATATTAAAAACAAACCCAGATTAATATGCCAGAGATAGATTTTTTAAAATCACAAACTAGAACATTTTCTACATTAGATATAGACAGACAATAAACTAGGCAGGGGGAAAAAAAACTATTTGACAAAGAAAAGGGCATTCTCAAGCAATATTCCTCCTTTGTTTGCCACAATGTAGCTCCATGGTGACTATCCCATATACAGTAATTTTCCACAATATAAACGGGAATATTGCATAAAACCCAGAAGCAAGCCTCAGATTCTGATCTATGCTTCTGGGAAGGATTTATTATGATTAACTGATGAGCAATTCTTTTTTTAAAAAAATATTTATCTTTATGATTGTTGTGGGCACTCAGCATCACACAGCATCAACTTTTCTTGCTTTTACTCATTAAATCTAGTTATGCCAGCAATGCATTGTGAAGTTCCCGCAGTATGAGACTCAAGGTAATATAAATAAAAGCATCTAAAGGAATCACCACAGTCTTGAAAAATCACTTTCCTCAGTAACACAATTAATATATATCTTTTCTCCTATCTGTCATTATAAGGAACTTCTTCAATGAAGGTTCTGATCTAATTCATTAGAAGTCATCCCAAACCAAACAGAAGCTAAATAGAGATTTTTATAGTATTTGGAAGAATTACTTGCCAATGTTTTTGAACAATCTTGTCAATTCAAAATGTAATGCTAGTTTATCATACAAGCTGCAGTTTATCATACACAAGCATCTTGATCCAGCTGAGAATGCCTATAACCAAACATTCACGTATCTATAAAGTACCTGGGCACTTGATCGGTATGTATTTTTCAGATATTGCACTTAAGAATCATAACAGAACAGGAAATTGTGCTATGGAAATAACTTGTTATCTTAAGCTTTGGATTGTGTTTCCCTTTACTGTAAATCTATCATTTCCAATCTCCTTTGGGATTTTTCATCTGACTATTTCTTCAGCCCTTCGTTAATAAAGTTATTCATATCCTCCAAATCTTGAATCTTGAAGACAAAGATGTTGAGATTCTAGAAAGGGTGCAGAGAAGAAGCAACAGAAATGATTAGGGGATTGGAGGCTAAAACATACAAAAAACGTTTGCAGGGACTGGATGTGTCTAGTTTGATAAAAAAAAAGGACTAGGGTTGACATGATAGCAGTGTTCCAATATCTCAGGGGCTGGCACAAAGAAGAGGGAGTCAAGCTATTCTCCAAAGTACCTGAGGGAAAAAAGAAGCAATGGGTGGAAACTAATCAAGGAGAGAACCAAACTGGAACTAAGGAGAAATTTCATAACAGTTAAAACAATTAATCAGTGGAACATCTTGCTTTCAGAAGTTGTGACTGCTCCAACACTGGAAGTTTTAAAGAAGATATTGGATAATCACTTGTCTGAAGTGGTACAGGGTTTCCTGCTTGAGCAATGGATTGGACTAGAAGGCCTCCAAAGTCCCTTCCAACTATTATTCTGTTAATCCTTTGGGGTCAGCTGGAAGATACATATTACAAAAAGCCTGGTGCAAAGAGTCTACTATGGGTGACTGGGTCTTGCTTGCCATGTCATCTAACACTCTTCTTCGCTTGTGGACTTCAATGAAGTTTGTCACTGGCTACCTGTGCATTTGATCATTGCCCCTCCTGGATCCTTTGGGGGGACGACACACAAATCAGATCTGGTAAACACCAGATGACTTAATTTTGACATGGTGTTGAGAAAAACTGAAGAAGTATAATTGAAAATGATTAGTTCCTAATTAGACTAATCCAAAGCAGCAAACTTTAATATAGAGAATGGAGATTTGGGGGAAGAGGTTAACAAACCTATTTAAAGGTACCAGGATGAAAAGAAACGGGAAAGAAGAAAAAAAAAACCCTGCCCCTATTCTTTCCAAAATTTTAGGTTTTCTGGGGAGATACTGTATGTTCGAGGCAATAACATAAAAAACGGGGGTAAAATGCAATGTGCAAAACTTGAACAAGGGAGCTGGTTTTTCAGGGAATTTGGAACAAAACATTGGATGGTGCTCCCTAAACTTTAAGAGTGCTAATAACTGAAGAGATATTTTTCTACCATGAATGCTGCTTTAATCTTCAGCTCTCCGACTGATTCAATTCAAACATGTGTGTACCCAGGAATGCCTGGGCGCCGAAGGAGATAGGCTTAGAGTTAGACATTAGCATACATCCTTCTTGCTTATCTGCAAATGAACAGGGCCTGCACACGGTATGGTTACCATGGAAAGCTCATCCCGTCCCTTTGTGTTTGTCCTTTACATATCAAGCCTCCATAATACATCACCAATCCTAAATATGTGGGATTCTTTGAGAATCAAAGTATTAGGCGCATATTTAAAAACTGCAGTGAAGCTAGATTTTTTTTGGTAACTAAGGTAAGAGGATTCGAAAGAAGAAAGAGCTTACATCTAGTAAGCTTTCCTCTCAGCCAGAGGATTATTCAAAGTGTTGAACAAAGATTCAATCTTAAAATATTATTATTTTGAATCATACTAATAATTCAAAATCCATACTAGGGCAATACCTGAATTATGTTAATTTGCAATGAAAAGAGCCTCCCCTTCCCCGATTTTTGTTTTTCGGTCACTTCCATTTGGATTTTTTATTCTCGTTTCTCCTCATATAGTAGGGAAATACTTTTGAAATTAGGGTTAGGATCCATTTGAGGCAGCCTTCTGGACCAGAGGCTGAGCTATAGCAGAGAGAAATTACATAGAAACAATGGTTTAAACCAGTGGTGTGTTTCCATTTTTTTTTTACTACCAGAAGCGTCTGAGAGGGTGCGTGGAGCCTCCCACTGCCCCCACTACTGGTTCGCCTAACCCTGGCTGAACTGGCAGAAACCCACCTCTGGTTTAAACATGTGGGAATATTCAGAGGCTATTTTCACTGGCATTAGTAGCTTGTCTACTAGTAGCAAAATGCAAACATGTCTCATTTAAAAAAAAATAACATAAAATAATTTTTTAAAAAGAAAAGTAAGGCATGGAATATTACATATTTGTACTGTTACATACAGTAACCTAACAATAATTTAACTAATTCATAATTATTCATAATTATTATTCAACGAAGAATAATGTAAAGACTATAAGTATGTTTACTTCTCTTGAGGAGCCTTTAGGAAGAATTACATGGGATAATGAAAAAACACCTAATTATTCATGCTGTCCTGAATAGCTTTTAAAATGACAGACTGGTATCAAAATATTTATGTTGGCATTATAGTGCTCCTACATTAGCAGAGTCAGCAACTGAGACTGGAACATTCTTAACATAAAAAGGGAAGAAACAAAGTAAATACAGGGCTAAACGTCTCAAGAGAAGAACTTCCCATTTAGTTGGTATTTTTCTTCTTTGGGGTTCAAAATGATGACAAGAAAAAACATTGAGAAAGGAAGAAAATCTTGTTTGTTGGCAAACTAACTGAAGCCATGTGTCAAAATCAGGCGTAATCAGAAGTCTTTAGGTACAGATATGTGTGAATGGGTATATCCATATATTTGTGTTCCACCCTGCCCGCAAATACACATTCACACAACCAAAGACAAGCACGCTGGGAAAACCATTTACATGAAGAGAGTTGATTCATATTTTTATCTTCAATTCATTCCTTGAATGAATGCATGTCAATGCATCAACACCCTTTTCTCCCATTCTATTGGAAGTCCAGGATTGCTTATCGATATTTAGATGAATGGGTTTCTTTTGAGTCATGCTGGAAAAAGTCAAACATAAATTCTATATGACAGTGATGATTAACCTTTTCAGCACTGAGTGCCAAAACTGGAGCGCACGCATGTGCATGCACGCATGTGTGCTCGCGTATGCTGGAGTACCACAACCCAGAAAAGAGCAGCTGACTGGTGTGCATGTGTACGCTGGCCAGCTCCTCTTCTGGGTTCCATCACATGCATGTGCCCCAGCCAGCTGGTCTTCACGCATGCACACAACAGAACCTAGAAGAGAGCAGCTGGCCGGTGTGCATGCATGGGATGGGACCCAAAAGAGCAGCTGGTGATGGCGCGCATGCCCTCAGAGAGGCATGTATGCCATAGGTTCCCCATCATGAGCTGCAGGCTTGGGGAAAAAAAAAACAGATGGACTCTTGCACCTTTAAAAATAAACACCTAAACCCTTAAGTTAGAAACACATACAAGGTAATTTACTACATAAACATTGCTTTGATGAACAAGTAATGTTTACTATTGTTAGCCTAATATTATGTCATATATTATGTTACATTTTTACAAACTATTGGTATTGCAAACACTATTCAAACTGCGAACACTCCCTCTCAAAAATCCGATCCTAGTAGCCCATAGATCCTGCAAAGAATTCCTAGGACAGAAGGCTAATTTCAACATTTTCTCTCTCTACAGCAGGCTACAGAGAGTTTCAGGAGGATGCAAAGGACTTTAAGGAAAGATAAATAAGTCACTTGCCCACCATGACCAGAGAGGAATCTATTGAGGAGAATTTAACTCAGAAGATGGAACTCCAAGGAGAATGAAAACTGAATTGTAGCTACCGGTACCTATTTGCAAGATCAGAAGGAATCTGGTTATACCTTTCCCAACAAACAAATATTATTAAAAGGATAAACTTTTATGAACTATAGCTAACTCAATCAAATGCTTGGAGTGGCTAAACTGATGCAAGATTCTATTCTACCATTCCTACAGACTATACATAAAATATTCTTTTGTCCCTACATAAAACCCATGATTTGCTGCTTTATAATGTCTGCTCAGTTCTACTATATCCAAAACAGCTCATTTGAAGAACGGTTTCTTTTGGTTAGGTTTTTTTTTTCTGTTGAAGTTTCTGTTCAACGTTTCTGTTTTCTTATTTTGCACTAAAATGTAGAATACAAACATCAGATATATGTTTTAAAAATCATTTGTTAGAAACAACAGTAGCATTCGACTGCTACAAACCCATCTGCATGTGCCAATCAGATCTTCTGTGTTTAATAAAGGTAGAATTATATTTATTTATTAAGCAAAGACACTAAAAGGGTTTTAGCAAACACTACAGTAAAAATGGATTAGGGGGATTTAATCAAAAGCAAATACTTGCACAGCAAAGAACAAACAATCTTTCTCCGTTGACCTTCCTTCCATTATGCCTACCAACATGTCACTTAAAGTCTTAGGGGACTTCAACAAAAGACAGTGAAACAATGTCATGGTATACAAAATTGTTTAATGTTGAGCCAGTTTAAAAAATGAGCCCAAGCCAAAAAAGCGTTGCTATATGTATAAAAACAAAAACTCAAGCAAGTTTTAAACAATACTAGAGAATGAAAAAGCAATATATCAAAGCAAGAGGATAAAGCATTAAATATAACAAATGTTTTCAGGAAATTCCTAATATAACATTTCAATAGGAATTAAAGCCAAAATCTTGTCTGTATTTCTCCAGAAGGAAGTAGCAAAAATCTGACACCAAAGGATTTCTTATTGATATTCTGTGAATGCAACCTAGCTTAAAATTAAACATTCCTAGATCATCACCTGTTGCAACAATTTTACCAGCACTGGAATCTTCTGCTTCTGCATAAGCTACTTGAAATAAAGCCAACTGAAAAAGTCCCTTTCTGGGTTTCAACCTTGGGCATATGATCTGTCTGGATCACAATTAAAACAGATCTTGATTGGTAGATTTTCCTGCCTGTTTATGCGTAGGCCAGAAACCAATCATCAAACACTTTCTTTTCCATAGGCAGGTTTCAGGAAATCTAGTTCCAGCTGGTACTCTACACATAACCAGCACTGGCATTCCAACTTTTGACAATAGAGGTTATCATGATTGTGTCAAAAAGAGTTCTTGAACTGAAAGCCATTCATTAATACATGGAATACAGGTACTCCTTGACTTGCAACCACAATCAGGGCTGGGATTTCAGTTGCTAAGTGATGTAGTCACATCACTGGATTTGATTTCAATGCCATTTTACCATGGTCATTAGGTAAATCGCCACAGTCGTTTAGTGCATCATCTGGTCATTTAAATTAATCCAACTTCCTCAATTGATGTTCCTTATCAGAAACTAGCGGGGAAGATCACAAATTGCAATCACGTGGCCACAAGGCAGTATAATCAGTTGTAAATGTGGGTCAATTGTCAAAAGCACAAATTGCAATCATGTGGCCATAGAGGTGATGCAATAATCAAAACTTTGAGAACAGGTCATAACTCACTTTTTTCAGGGCGTTGTAACTTTGAACCATTGTTAAACAAACAACTGTAAGTTGCTGACTACCTGTAGTTGAAAATAAATAATACTAGACAACACTGTGACCTGTTAGGCCATCCTCGTGGAAGAAAGTAGCATAGTCCAATGTGACCAGAATAAGCATTAAATTTTAGGCTGACCATAAATTTTCACCTCAATGGTGGATGATCCCAGGATTACCTGAGAAGAGATGATCCTATTATACATTATACATAGAAAAATAATTGTCACGGCAAATGAACTTCAATAATAAGTTAATACTGGGGAAAGCTGACGTCGCGACGACACGACGTGCGATCTCGGGGCTCCGAGATCGCAGTCGATACTTTTGCCACTGGACGGTCCATATGGACCTAAACCATCCCGAAGAGACAGTGACAAGGAAGAGTACGTCTTGTTGATCTCAGGGACATCGCAAAGTCCCTGATTGATCCAAGAGAATCTCTTCTAGCCAGCGACAAAAAGTACAGCCTTAAGCTGCTGAGGTTGGGACAGCTCCACAACAGGAGGAAAAGTGGAAAGAGAAAGTGTTTGTTGAGGAAATTTTATTTTTATAAAAGATTGCCCAAAAAAGATTGAAGTTAAATCAAATTGGTTAAAAAATGGAAATAAGCGGTGGAATTAAGCATAATTGGACAGTGTGTTATCTTTTTTATTTTTATTTTTTTCTATCAATGGAAGTTTTGTGAATATTTTTTACTTTTTAAAGTGAAAGTTTCAGATTTTCTCCTTCTATTTCTTTTTTTATCTATGGATTAAATTTTTTCCTTTACTTCTACAATATTGGTTGGGATGGATTTTTTCTTTTTATTTGGTTTCATTTAAGAACTTTATTTCTTCTAAGCCTGAAACATAAAGAAGATTTAAAAGGCATATAAAGAGGGTAGTAACCTTAAAGGGAAAAGAAGTTACACTGCCACTTGGAGGTTGAGACATGGAAACATTGCTTTTTCTATTTTCCCTTTGATCATTTTGACCTTACACTTCAAAGGCTTCAGCTTGTTTATAAAGAAGGGCATGGATTGTTTACGCAGGTGCCCTTTGAATGCTTTTTGCTAGCTCGAAAGAAGTGAAAACAAAGATTTGTTTTTAAACCAGAGTGGCAGTGTTTATTAATTGGAAGGATGACACAAATTCAAAAAGAAACCATAACATTACAACAGATTATGTCTGGAATTCAAAAATTATTAGAAACAAAAGAGAGAATTGAGAAGAGATTGGAAAATATTGAAAATATAAACTTTAATGTGGCAAAACCTGATGGAAAAATGGAAGATACTCAGCAAATAGAAGTTATTCAGCAAATGGGAAAAGTGGAGGCTGGAGTCCTAAAAACCCAGGGGGGAAATGAACAAAGAGGCAAGATAACCGTGGATATTGACAGTGAACTGAGTATGGTTGGAGATGGAAAGAGTGGAGCAAGGAAAGGGAAGATAGATGGAAAGGTGTTTTATTACAGATTTCAAGGTATAGAAGAAGAAAAAAGAGAAGAATGGATTGGCTTAAGGAGAGAAATTTTGACCAAAACACTACTGATAACCAAAGATAAATTGATTAAGGAAGGTGATGGAGAGTTTCGAGATTTTACAAGATATGTAATAAGCAACAAGTTGCGAAGAGAAGTCCAAACAAATTTGATTAAGGAAATAACCAGAAGACCAATTCCACAAACGACAAAAGAAATAGGACTACACTATTACTGGAAAGACACAGGTTCAGATATGAAAATTAATAATAAAACACTAGTTAAATTTAGTTAAAATTAGAGCATTATGTTAAAAATGTAGTGCTAATGATAAAGTTAGGTAAATAATTGATAATGCTAACAATGTACACATATGTATTGGTTTGATAAGAAGAAATTTGGTATAAATTTTTAAAAGGTGAAAAAGGGGAAAAACTAAGTTAAACATAGTCAAACTATCGTTAAATAAATGACTGATAATGATTATTATGTAATAATTTGTATTGACATGATAAAAGGGAAAATTGGATATAAATTGTATACAATGATTAAGAAAAGAAGTTTAAAAATATTGTTAAAATTAGAGCATTGTGCTAAAAATGTAGTGTTAATGGATAAAGTTAGATAAATAATTGATAAGGATAACGTGTGTGTGTGTGTGTGTGTGTGTCCCAGTAAGGGTATGGCTAGCTGATGAGAGCTAATTAGCTCGAAATAGATCTATACTAGTCTCCCTTTATTTATCAGTACAAATACAACACAAACATACATACATACATACATACATACATACATACATACATACATACATATATATATATATATATATATATATATATATGTTTGATAAGAGGAAATTTGGTAAAAAGTTTAAAAGGTGAAAAAAAGGTGAAAAAGTAAGTTAAATTTAGTCAAACTATTGTTAAATAAATGACTGATAATGATAACAATGTAATAATTTGTATTGACAGGATAAAAGGGAAATTGGATATAAATTGTAAACAATGATTAAGAAAAGAGTTTTAAAAATTTTGTTATTAAACATAATCAATCTTTTATTTTTTTGAATGTGTTATAAAGGTATAATGTGGTTAGATGATATTGAAAATAGATAAGGGAATGCCACTATGTGGTTTTGTTTTAAATTTTGGAATGTTTGTTATAAAGGGACGTTAATACAACTATAGTCATATAAAGGATGAGGTATGATGATAACAATATATATATATGATGTAAAATAGATAATTTGATATGAATCAGAGGCGATTACTGTGGAAGGGACGCACAAAAACTTTTTGTAACCAATTGACACACTTTCTACAATTTGCAATGGAGGATGATTTTGTTTGTTTTTTATTCAAAAAATAAAAAACTTTGGAGAAAATAATAATAAGTTAATACTTAGTTACCTAAAAATCATGGGTGGACAAAAAAGCAGTGGGAGTGACTTCCAACTTCCTGCTGGCTTCCCCATTGACTTTGCTTGTGGGAAGCTGGCAAGGAGCATTAGAAACCACAATCACACGACCATAGTAACACTGAAACAGCTTTGTGAATAAAAGTAGTCTGAACACCTTGGAAATTTAATTTTACAAAAATAATGGGTCCCATATTTTTTACGCATCCTTAGGTTAGCACATTTTAGGTGCCTTGATTCAAACACTGTTGCGGTATAAAGCATGATTTGGCCTAACTTGAGAGTACAAACAGGTAAACAGGTAAAAACAATAAGAGTTTTAGTATTCATATAATACATATAATTTTCCAGATTTGAAAAAAATACACAGATAAAAAAGAATGAATTATTTAAACCTATATATAGATGAGCTTTTTAAAGTAAATTCTGGTGCATTTAATACTATATATTCTGCTATAGATTAAGTTACAGTATATCACATTAGTAGATGTCTTGAAAAGTATATTTAGAATACAAAATTAAAATAAATGAATAAAACCTACCTTCGAAGGATTGTTTGCCTCTGTTTACCAGTTCTTCAATAGAATAACTTGCTAATTCCCCTCGGGCATGCTTAGTTTTGCAATAAGTACATGCATTCAGACATCTGGAAAAAAAGCAAGTATATTATTTCATTTTAAAAGAATACATCCATACAAATCCAGATTATGAATCCTGTTGCTCTTCTCTTCAAAATATATTTATAGACAGCTATTGTAGTTATACATAAAGAATTACATTACATTATTGACAAACTGACCCTTTCAAAATCAAGTTTAATCAAGGCATATATTGCCTCTCAAAAATTATTTTCTTATTAATTGTGCAAACCTTTGTCATCTTTGATGCTGCTCAATCATTTCCTTGTATGGTGGATAATTTAAAATTAGCCCAGAGCTGCAAAAATCAGATCAATCACTGAATGGCAGTAGAAGTTAACATTAAAAAAAAATCTTTTTAGGTGTAGTGGCCATCTGGATTTTTGTCTCCCAGAACAGATAATGCCAGACTTGGAGTAAAAATATAATAACAATAGTCAAGCTAAGACAAATATTTTATATTTCTTTAAACAGTTTATTACATGGGATATTAACTCATAATTAGTCAATGTTAAATATGTATGGTCAACTGCCTACGGATCTTAAGTACTGTATGAGACAGAACAAGTAGTAGATGCTAAAATACAGTTTTGACATACTGTGTAGACAAAAATAAAATATCTTCAATTTAAATCAACTTCCAATGCCCACTTAATTCATACCAACAAGCACGAGTCCTATAGCTTTAAAAATGTGCTTAGAAACTTCAAGTGTCAAAATGTTTACGTGTTATGTGCTTTAATAAAAATAGAAAATAGTGAAGATGAATCACTGAAGTCTAACAGGGGCATAGGTCTTATAAGAAGGAAATTAGCAAATAAGAGGCAATGAAACGGCAAGAGGTGCATTATTTCTTGCTGCTTAAAGATGAGTTGTTTTTGAGCATTTTGTTTCCAGCCCAGTTTCATTATCATTATTAGTTATCAAAGTTGACTGGCATAATGAGGATATGATCATGCAAAAAAGAAACATTTATTTTCACAGTTCTGATTTATGTTTTACCTAGTCTGCTTTCTTCTGTACTTTAAAAGCATTATGGATATAGGAGTGGGGTGGGAAACTGTAGCAACTTTACTACAGGAACTTCAACTGTGCTGGCTCAAGAATTCTGGGAGCTGAAGTCCACAGTCGTAAAGTTGGCATAGTTGTCCATCGTTGGCTAAACTTTGTTGTCTCAATCAGCTGCTGATTGCCAAAACCATAAATAAAATGCTCTCGATTCTCCCTCCTTGTACTTGTAATGTTAAAAGGTAGGGAAAAGCCCTCTTGGCCCCTTTCTTTCAGAAGCCAGGGTAGAAGTGGCCTTTTCTGCTGGAAGTTGTCCTCCAAATCATCATCAAACCATTACTTGGCAATTCTATTCTAAAAGGAAATCGCAGAACAATAGAAAAACAGAGATGGGAGGGATCTTGGAGGTCTTCTAGTCCAATCCTCTGCTCAAGCAGGAAGCCCTATACTATTTCAGACAAATGCTTGTCCAATCTCTTCTTAAAAACCTCTAGTGATGAAGCACCCTCAACTTCTGAAAGCAAGTTGTTCCACTGATTAATTGTTCTAACTGTCAGGAAATTTCTCCCTAATTCTAGGTTGATTCTCTCCTTGATTAGTTTCCATTCACTGGCTTCTTGTTCTGTCTTCAGGGGCTTTGTAGATCATCACCATAGTAATTAAAATGCATCATAGTAATGCAAATGCAAACTTTATTATTAGGAAGGCAATAAAAGAAGTTGCTGAAGCCAGGAAGAGTACACAAAAGGGATAAGAAGAAGGAAGAGAAGCATGAAACTGTAAAACAAAGATGTTATGAGAAGTTCCAAATTCCATCTTCGGAAAAGGATTTCCCCTTCCTGTGACTGAAAGATCATTTCAGTCACAGCCATCAAGCTAGGGAAGATAGCAACTGTAAGAATTTCAACTTTCTTGGCCACAAACTATACTGCTCTTGGAAGATATATCTATCTTAAAGGCCTACATATTTCATGTTGCATTATAACTCATACAACTTCCTGCCTTCTGTTGTGTTTCCTGCCTTTTAATTTTATGCAGGGAATCTAGTTAACATGCAGTTTGGAAACAGCAAATACTAATACAAATTGTGTCATTGTGACGTATCCTCCATGCACTGTTATGACATTGTTATGACAGTAGGTCTGATTCTAGATCAAGCAAAATGAATTATCAAGGCCTAGAAATTTAATATGGCTATGTGATCAAGATTCTGGGCTTCTGATAGAGCTCTTAGACACTATGGAAGATACTACTAGGTGGACACAACAGTCTTATCAGTGACTTTGTCCAGGCCTGATGACCTCTTTTAATGATGATATCTGGTCATCCTTGTTCATTACCATAAAAACTTGTAACATCATTTACCTAATTATGTCATTCCATAGCTCACTTTAAATGACTAAACAAACAAATGCTGCAGTTACTATTTTAAGTTTCTAAAGTTTACATATTTCATAATGTTGAAAAGGAGCCCTGAAATCATTGACACCAACTTACTCATTAATATTAAACACTTAGAAAAAATGTAAACTGAATACTATACTGAGAATCTTGGATTGGTGGAAACCAGTGGTACAATTCGAACGAACCAGTAGCGTGGGGGCAGGAGGCTCCACCCACCCTCCTGGATGTCATCACATCCTGTTTTTGACGCTCTGTGCATAAGTTCCTGCGCATGCGCAGAAGTGGCGTGTGTGCTCACATTTGCGAACCGGTAACAAAAGTAAGTTGATTTTACCCCTGCTTCAAACTATGATATTCTTACAGAGTTCATTGAGTAAACTCTTGGTTTCACTGCAAATTATGTAAAATTCCTGAAAACAGCTAACATACTATGAACACCAAGAGAAAAATCACGTATTTCAATATACAAATCTTACAAAGACCATTCTGCTCAGGGCTTAATATAATTCTTAATATGATTACCGAGAAATGTATTTCCCAATAATTACTTATGCGTATATATTTATTACAAATATAATATAAAAAGAGCCAGTTTGTTAAATGTTTAACACTTCAGTTATTGTATTAATTATTACTTGAATTAATTATTAAATTAATGTTTAAAATATTAAATGTAATAAAAGAGCCAGTTTGGTCTAGTGGTTAAGGTACCAAGCTCGAGATCACAGGATTGGGAATTCTAGTCTCTCCTTAGGCACAAAGCCAGCTGTGTGTCTTCAGGCCAGTCACTCTTGCCACAATGTCAGGATTAGGTGAACAAGCCAGTCTGCCAATTCCTGTCACAACCAATTGATTAACACTTGGTTAATCAGAAAAAAATGGAACCTGATTGCAGGAAACTACTAAGAAGAAAAAAAATATCACAAAAACACTCCATTATATTATCAGGCTTTTGGTTTCAGCGTTTACCACAGAATAATATTCGTAGCACTCTTTTCATGATTGACATTCTGATAGCAACACAAATCAATAGTAAAATCTAAATCTTTTGAAATTTCCTGCAACGTTTTCACATAACAATTCCATCAAGTGCTCAAGATGAGACGTAAGTAGTTATTTGGCAGCTTAAAGCTATAAAAGATATCAGGTCATGTGACTAAGCATGTATTTAAAACTGGCATGAATGAATTATTAGTACCCAAATCCATTTTTTTTTTAGATTTATGGAGCAAACTCTAAGAGACCAGCCAAAAAACTTTTAAAGGGATTGAGAAGAAATCCAGCTGCAATTAGAAAGTACTTTTAACAATTTGTTTCATTGTCATGAAAATCTGTAATGGAGCCTAATAATCACTTTATAAAATAATTTGCATCCATTCATCCATTTTAGACCAAACTGGGAGTTCCATTATAATGTACATCTGCAGAAATAAGCAGAACAATAATCTCTTCTACTTCCTTCTATCTCTACTTTTTGTGTTTTTTAGAAAAAAAATGTAGACCTTCTTGGCAACATTTGTCAACCAAATGCACATATTAAACTTACAAGGATGCTGAACTGAAAATAATTACAAAAGGATTTCATGTCCAGACTGATACAGCGAGAACATATTAAACAGTGAGGTTCTTCTAGAGCAGTGGTTCTCAACCTTCCCAATGCCGCGACCCTTTAATACAGTTCCTCATGTTGTGGTGACCCCCAACCATAAAATTGGTGTCTCGGTTCCTAAGACCATCGAAAATATGTGTTTTCCGATGGTCTTAGGTGACCCCTGTGAAAGGGTCATTCGACCCCCAAAGGGGTCCCGACCCATAGGTTGAGAACCACTGTTCTAGAGCAGTGGTTCCCAAACTTTTTCAGTCCACCGCCCCCTTGGTGCTACAAACTGATCCTCAGTGCCCTCCCCCCACCCAGTGGTGGAAATCAAAAATTTTTACTACTGGTTCTGTGGGCGTGGCTTGGTGGGCATGGCTGGAGGAGTCATGTGACTGGGCAGTTTGTAACAGGAAAATTCAAAACTATAACAATTAATTGCACATTTATTCAAAATCCAATTTAAAAACCTTTTTAGTTAATGTTAATTCAACAAAATTGTTGAACATGATCCTGTGATACCAGGTTTTCAAAGTCTGATAGTTATTTATCAGAGTAACTAGTAACTTAGTAAACTCAGTAAAATTTAGTAACTACTTCACTGTTCAGTAAATTCTTAATGTGATGGATGGGCTTGATGAAGTGATACCAGTTTCCCAATGTCTGGTTTTAAGTCACTTAGCAGAGTGCAATGTTTCCCAACCTTGGCAACTTGAAGATGTCTGGACTTCAATTCCCAGAATTCCCCAGCCAGAGAATACTGGCTGGGGAATTCTGGGAGTTGAAGTCCAGACATCTTCAAGTTGTCAAGGTTGAGAGACACTGCTCTAGAAGCATCAGAACTGTTTTCCTCTCCTCTCCTATTATGGTATCAGAGGATTTAAAGGGCATTTATGGCAGGCTGGCCAGCGGAAGCTGTAGGCTCAGTGCAGCTCCTTCTCTGCCGCCTGCCGCCCCCCTTGCCTCTTAGCGCCCCCTAAGTCATCCCACCGCCCCTCAGAAGGCGGTACCGCCCACTTTGGGAACCACTGTTCTAGAGTAACAATTTCTGCTAGTGATTAATGTATATCTATTGGAATTAAAAGTTTAAAAAAACAATTTAAAATAATAAAATTGCTGATATTATGGCTACTGTAGTTTAAGTATCGTAATAAGCAATCTTAAGTATATTAACAGAGGTATTGAGAAGCTTTATGGGGCTTTTAAGCATAAGCTTCAAAGACTGCGACTACTTCCCTTGGGCAGTTTGTAATACTGTGGATCAGAAAAGGAAGCTCAACATGCTTTAAATGAAGGGATGGGACAGGAGGGGAGGAGAAGGGAGGAGAGGAGAGGAGGCCTGCACTGGCTGAATCCACCCAGTGAGTATACTTTCACATATGGGTTGCCTCATCCCCTTTGTGGTATTCCATTGGGAGGGAAAACCTCTCTATTTCACTTGGCTTTTAGCCTCCGAGTTAGCAAATTGGGAGCCAGTCCACTGATTGGCATTGTCTTTTTTTCAGCCTAATTTATTTACATTATATATTGTGTTATTATTTGCATTATGCAATATTTTAGAGTTTATTTATTTAAATGATGACATCTTAAAAGATATCATCAACTGTGCCATGTGAAAGGTTGAGTGCTGGACAGATCCTAGGGTAGTCCAGTTGATTCTCAACATACAGAGAGGCCCCTTTACATTGTAAGAAACCAAGGACAGTCAGAATCATCGGCAGACTAAAAAGACCTAGACAAAGGACAATGCTTCCAAGTTCTACTTAATGAAAAACTCACTGGCAATTTACCACTTACAGGAACCTGTTCTGGAAAGTGGATGCAGTTTAAAGGTGTCACCATACAGACTGTGCTTGGTGCAAAAGGCTGGTTTGATAAAAAACACAAAATCATTTCAGCAGCCTTCCAGGCCAAGAACAAGGTCTATGCAGACTGGTAGATCAATCCATCATCTGTCCAAAGGAAGACAGTTTTAAGCACCTGCAATCTAAAACACAGGCAGACCTGCAAGAAATGCAGGTTGAGTGGTGGCAGAGGAAGGTTGACCAGTGCAGTCATGCATGCCACCAGTTCTTCAGAACCATAAAGTCAATTCATGGTCCTTCTAAATCAAGATGCTCTCCTTTGCTATCATTGATGAGTCAAGCCTAATCAAAGTTCATGGAGGACTAAAAACCACTGGGCTGAACATTTTCCCAATTTATTTCATGGATTATCCAACTGACCATAATGTCTTACAGCAGATTCCTAGCTCTCACTTGGCTGTCCTAGACTTGCTTCTCTCTACTAATGAGATCAGGAAAGTGATCTCACAGATGACCTCATATAAAGCAACTGGGCAGGATAACATCCCTGCTAAGATGTACAAAGTACTAGAACTCAAACATCTTATAGACCTTTCAAGATATCTTGGAAGACATTTGGTCCACAGATGTCTGATGACTTCCATGATGATTTCATTGCTGCTCTCTACAAAAATAAGAGAAGCAAATCAGACTTCAGAAATTACAGAGATATCTCACTGCTGTCCATTGCAGGCAAAATCTTCGCCCACATTTTCCTCTCATTGTCTTGGAAAGGAACTCACAGAGGATAAGTTCTGTGCATTACATTTGATGCATTGGTATATTATTTTTGATTATATTTTAATGTTTTTCAGGTTGTTATATGCTGTTAATATTGTGCATGCTGCCCTGAATCACATATCAGTTGGAAGGCTATGTAAGTTAATTACATACATGCATGCATGCCTGCATGCTAATTAAGGGATACGTTTCTTGGCATAACTAGAGAATAACATGTTGGGGCCAGCTCTGAATGGAACATTTACCAGCTGCAATCTACCAGACGTCTAGATGAATAATCAATCTATACAGGAGATTTCAATGAGATGATAAATGTGATTAGCATGCCACTGCGATGTGCTCCAGCATTGATCAAGAGACCATACCTTGGTGTTAAGATACTGTATACACCAGTGGTCGGATTCAAAATTTTTACTACCAATTATGTAGGCGTAGCTTGGTGGGCGTGGCAGGGGAAGGATACTGTAAAATCTCCATTCCCTTCCCACTCCAGGGGAAGGTTACTGCAAAATCCCCATTCCCTCCTGATCAGCTGGGACTTGGGAGGCAGAGAATAGAATGGGGGCAGTCAGAGGTGGTATTTACCAGGGAACTACTCAAAATTTCCGCTACTGGTTCTCCAGAATTGGTCAGAACCTGCTGAATGCCACCTCTGGTATATACAGTTATTCCAGTTCAGATACTGTTGACTCAATGGAAAAAGAAAATAGAAACTGGAAAGAAGCAGACCACATTTTTCTGATTGCTAATTAGACTTGGGTGTTTTGAGTTTTGTTGCAGTTCGAACAAATTGTTAATATATGAACTGCAATGTAAGTAAAGGCATAGGTTCTATTTTTTTTGCACATATACACAAGCTGAAGAGACATTCTTGGATCCTTCCCCCGTTCCTTTTATTGATACTCCCCTCCTTTTATCTGACATTCTCAACATTCACCTGTCTCCTTTCACCATCAACACCCTGCTTTGTTTATTGATTTCTTTCTTTGTAGAAGCTAACGTTGTGACTTCACAATCCTAGTTGAACACCACTCCATTTCCTCACCTTAGCAAAAAGAAAAAAATCAACAAACAACCTCACATTTATTTGCATGAGAACTTTTAACGATTGGTGTTACTTGAGAGGGATGAATAGTAATTTTTTAAAAAAAGTTTCAGAGCGATCAATCTACAGGAGGAAGAAACAGAGGTGCATCCTTTACAGCACAGAATAAATGTGGCATTCATAAATTGTATCTGGAATGCAACAATTATTGAAGCCTAGCTTTTTTGCATTTGTATTTTCTTTCTCAACTTTCTCCATTCCTTTTCTTTCTCCCTGAGTGAAGAAAATCCTACATTTTTGATATGCTATTGGTTTAAAAAAAAAGTCACATCTACAGTAAAACAATGAATCTGTATTGTTATATACAAGAAAGGGTTTAACGCTTTTTGAAAGCTAATAATGAAACAAAGAAAGCTATGATCGGCCACACTTTTGCTGTTGAGCAACGCACTTAGTAAAACAAGGAGGCCTCTGAGACATCTATAACAGCGTTACAAAAAACCTCAGCTGAACGGTAGACTTTTGCCTGCGATAAGACCCATTGTTTTCACTTCCTCAATGGCTTATGGATGAGGGCCAGTTAAAGTGGTGAAGTCTCGCAGGAAACATTAGGCTACAGTGATTTCAGAAACATGTAACAGGTTCTTGGGATAAAAGGTATTGTTTTAGGACTGGTCAAAACATCCGGGAGAGAGAAAGAGAGGTAAAGAGTTTTGTGTGAGTGGGCAGAAGTTTGGCAATCTTAATTTAGACAATCAAAGATAGCTATCAGGCTTGCTTTAAACAAACAAACAAACAAATAATTGCATAAAGGGTTTATGTTAGTGGCCATTGTGGGAACACAAGTTCTGAATTGTGAGGAGGAAGTGATGGTAAAAAGAATAGCACTAAGTAATCAAAAACACAGCACTACGACTATTAAAGTAAGCTACCTTACGGTAAGAAAATATCTAGAATTTGCATTTGTCTCTCTTACAGCAGTGAGAATGAGAAATGATTCCAGGCTGATAGCACACTAATAATACAGGAGAGTTACTAATATTACATTTCATAAAATAATACAAGACAAGTGTTCCCGATAACTTGATTTTCATGATTTAATCCAAATTAGTAATAGCCAGAAGAGGTTAGCAAATCTACAATTCAGTTTCATATGGAAAAAAGTATTGAAGCCTATTCTAAAAACAATTCTTGTGGGAAGAAGCATGCTTCACAATGATATTCTTGATAAATCATGCATAACTCCAGAAAAAACATGCAGTGCTTTAAAAAGCATGCTTCAAGCTTGAATTATTAGGCTCCGCATCAAGGTTTAATCACATTCTCCAGACAGTTAATCCTGAATTCAGCTCACGGCTAGACTTGATGGAAGATTTCCAGATATGACTTAGGTAGTCTAGAATCATTATTGCAAACAAGAACAGTGCTTTGGTGCAACAACTTGCCTGGTTTTGCAATAGTGGCAAATATCTGTAGCTCAGGTGTAGGATGAGGGTAAAGGTTCATTCTCCAAGCTTGTGGGTTGGTTTCTGAACGTTTTTTTACAAGCTAGGTAACATCTTCAGCAGAGTTTAGGGGATGTCAGTGTCTTGTTTATAAGGGCTTCAGGTGTGGGTGTGTCAAGTGAGGGTATTGTGATGGGTCAGCTGTGAGTCATCAGTGAGTCTCGTGATAAGGTGATTACCTCAGGTCAGGGTTGTTGGGAGGTGAACTGCTGGTGGGGAGGGAATTGTATGGGTTGGTTGAGGGTCAGTGCTGTCTCTGGTTGGCTATGTGGTTGATTTGGATTCTGAGGGGTTCGTAGGCTAGTTGTAGGTCAATGTGTCTGTTGTTGGAATTGCTTGTGGAGGGCCAATCTCCCCCTTACCTCCGAATATTCAGAAAAGGATATTCAGAAAAGGGCCAAAACGGATGTACTGTCAGTGTGAATTTAAAGATACAAATAAAAAGATCACAGGACTTTCTGTGAAATTACATGAAGAGGTCAATAAACTTAGCATCCTTTCTTCTTAAATGTTTGTGATGATCTGAGGAAAAAGCTAATTATATCTTTAATACCAAAGTAGGGAATCCCCAACAACACAATGAGCAGAGCCTATATAGAAAGACTTGGCATGATTCAAGACTGGCAACTTACTTAGTGGCCTTCATGCATCCATCATGTTTACATTACAATCCTCTAACCTCAATGCCTTTAACTACCAGTTCCCTACTCATCAACCTCAGCCCTTTCCACAATAATTATAATCCAAATTATAATCCAAATTTCTAGAAGCGTGACATTAGCCACAAATCAATTGGATAAACATTCCAAAAAGTTTACAAGGTTGTGTGGTACTCTGCTTTCCAATTTATGCCTGGTTCCTGTAGCAGAGGGGTCTCTAAACTTGGCAACTTTTAAGACTTGTGGACTTCAATTCCCAGAATTCCCCAGCCAGCTGGCTAGAGAGATCCAGGAGCTGAAATCCGCAAGTCTTAAAGTTGCCAAGTTTGGAGAGCCCTGCTGTGGCGAAAGCAAGACTTAAATGAAGTACTGCACAGGACACTTGGCCATTTTACTAAATGCATTACAGTACTAGCATTAGGAGCAGGAAGCCAGAAATCTAATCCCAGCCAGCCAATCCTAAACTTGCAATCTGTTCCAACAAGCCAGTTGCTCATATTAAACAGTTGGTTTAATATGAGCTTCAGAAAAGATCCAGGGAGATATCTTTTTTTTTTTCCTTGAACAACAAATATCTAAATTTCAAATCTTAAAAAAAAAAATCTTACTGTATTTTCAGTCCTTTAAAGCGCTCCCCACTGTGAGTATAGAACCGCCTTTTTAGGAATAAACGATGCTGTGAATAGAAAATTTGGCATAAATACTGACAGGACAGAACAGTATGGAGTAATATATAACTAACTTCACTCCTTGGAACATGTGAGGCATGTTATATATATATATAAAAGTTTTTTTATTAACTTCAAAGTTAGTCCATTGACCCTGACATTGAATAACTATGATACTTTTTGTTTGCACCTGTCTCGCCATGTCTTTTCATGGAGTTGCTAACCAACCTATCCAACTGCTCTCAAACACCTTGGCCTATTTTCAATTTCTCTATTAAGTTACTTAAGCCTGGAAACATCCCAGGTCACCTACTGATAAAATTGCCAGAAATAATTGCTTACACATGTTCACATTGACTCCTGGGACATGGAGAAGAAATATTCTTACACACATATAATTGGCCAAATCAAGCTTCCAACTAGTAAGAAATCACAAAAATATATTTCAGAAAATGCTTTAGGGTGTTACTTTCCAGCCAACAGTCTAAAAATAACAAAATACTACAATGAAGTTTTGAATAACAATGGACAAAAAAATCAGCCTCAATGTTTTTAATATACTATATTAGACCATATTACTTGAATTCACTTCATTCTGACTCCTGATACTAATTTAAAACAGATGACACTGGTCACTTTGGTGAATTAAGTTATGGTGGAAGTTGGGTGAGAGAATATATGAAAGAGAGCTTATGTAAAAGATATAGGAGGAAGAGGAGGCAGATTTAGGAGAGCAATGGCATAATAATGATGGGTGAAAAGGTGGAATTTGTTTAACTCCTATTTTGGCTTATTTTGGTGTCAGAAAGATACGTGTTTCATTAAGTGTTTCCTAAAAGATGATCTAAGGATCCCTGGGGATCTTCCAAGACACTCGGAAGTTCACAAAATCAAAATTATTTGCCAAATATTGAAATTATTTACGAACTTTAAAATGTTACTCTTCTCATTACTATTTTTATTTGTTAAAAATATAGGTGCTTTCTTGAAAAATACTTACGTTAGTATTCAGTGAGTTTTAAATTGTTATTTTTATGATTCAATAAATCTTTTACAAATATGCCACTTTTAATTTTTAATATGCTAAAAATCAATGCAACCTGAATAACAAAATCTCCATTGTGGTCCACCATAAGTTTTGAAAGTAGGAGGGGTCCTAAGAGCAAAATGTTTACAAAACACTGTGTTAGGCAAATGTGACCAGCAGGTTAATAAGGGAAGATTTAAACCTGAAACTGACGATTAGGGAACGCAGAAGTAGATATAATAGAGTTAGATAATTTGCTATTGATCTATGGCATCTACCTGAGATTCAGTCACATGGCCTCTTTTGTCATTTTATGCCAATTTAAGCCATTTTAAGTCAATTTTGGTTATTCCTTTCTACTGTTCTAAAGCTCTCTGCCATCTGTCCTGATTTATAAAATGGCTTTCTCTGGAAAGAGAATCCTGCTTTAGCTTTAAAATATCTATGAATCTTCAGTGAACCCATTTCTTTGTGCCTGGTAAAAAATTACTCTCATATTTGAATACTACTTACCTTAAAATTATTTTACTAATCATTCATACATGTGAGATAAAATAATAACAAAGTTTTATGTCCAGCACCATTTCCCATTGTGTATTTTAAAATGGTTACTTTCACATTTTTAATATAAACTAATCCAATAAACATTTTTAAAAAACAACAACTCACCAATGCCATTTAAAATTTTGCATTCTGAAAAGTAAGCGGACCCCACACAACTTTTATGGAACAATGTGGCTTTTTCAGCAAGCAGTTCCTGGTAAGCCCAACAACAGCTGGTAGGGGCTTATCTTCCTGTGTGCGAGATCCAAACATGGTCCCAATTTCAACAGCTGTTTTATACTTTCAGCTTCCATTCAAGCTATTCTTATACTGTAAAATGATTCCACGGACATACTTTGGATTTTACATGTAAAAGGTCCATTTTGACTTCAGGCCAGGACCAACTAACTTAATTTTAGATGTATTTATTTTTGTAACTCAGTTCTCTTGAATGTTTTACTTGAATGCTTTACTATCAGTCAGCCAAGGTATCATGAAACTATATAATAACAATTATTTACGCTGCTAACATCTAATTGCCTTTTTTTTTTTGCTTAAGAAAGCTCCTAATCCATACCCCAATATTTTACCTCTTTATTTTGACAGCCTGTTTTGTAAACAGTTATAATTCCTACCACCATCCTGGATCATCAAAAGTTTATGTGTGCTGTCTTGTTGCCAGAATGTCTGGTTGGAGGTACAAAGAGAGTTCAACATAACCAACATGTAAGGATTAGACATGCAAAGAGGACTCATTTTCTCAGTGTCCTCAAGCCTCTTCAACCCATAGCGAACGTAGGTTTCAAAAGCTTCGCTTAATTTATTCCTCTTTATAGAAATAGTGCTTGCTTTTCTCTATTAAAATTGGTCCTCTTCTCACTTTTGACATGTTTTAGGAATAAAGTTAAATCGATACAAATATCAGACAAGAGGGGATGGGTCATTTATTCTCAAAACTCTGGAAAGTAGCACAATGAATCAAACACAATCCAATTTGCGGAAGATGAAGTATATGCCAGCAAATTAGGGCAGTTTATCAAAAAAAGAAGGAAAACAGACTGGCAAGGACTGCCCAAAGGAGATGACTAAGCAAATGTTTTTTTTTTTTTGTAAACACACTCCCAGCTGTACTCTTGGTCTACCAGGAACTCTCGTTCTTGAGCAAGAAGCTACCTTGCTCTGAGATAACTAAGCACTTTAAACACAGCACATAAACACGTATGACTCACACACTAACCCCAAAGCATAAGAACATTAGACATTCTGGGACACAGAAAAGACACCAAGTCTGGCTCCAATCTGCAGTGTAAAAAGTTTCTGGGACTGCCAAATATGTGCAATTTGTTAAAAAGTGGATAAAAATAATGAGTGCTACATGCTTGGCATTTGCAGGAACAGTTCTAACTCCCCCAGTATCTTCAAAATAAAAAATTATTTCTCAGGTCACCCCTAATCATAAATAGATGTCAGTATTTCCTTAAATTTAGGGAAGCTGTAGACTGGGCATGTGTACATCTGCCTCAACATATAAGAACTGTATAAATCATACTTAACCTTAAAGGAGTAAAATCACTTCAACATATAATAAGCTCTCTATATATGACTTTTACCCTTAAAGGAAAACAATAGCCTGCAAGCTGAAATGAATCATCATCAGAGGAAAATAGAGAAGAACAGTTAGACTTAGAATAACTTTATTGTCACTTTGAATGTACACTAATCGGCATACATTAAAATGAAATTACGTTGCATACAGCTCTCAAAGGGTCACCACTTCCAATATACACTACGCAAACAAGACTACATACATACCTACATACATACACACACACATACATACATACCAGTGGTGGGTTTCTGCCGGATCGCACCGGATCGCGCGATCCCGTTGGTCAATGAACCCGGAAGTAAGTTCTTGCCCCGCCCCTGTCACAGGACGGCGCTTGCCAGCGCTCCACCAGCTTGGGCGCGACCGGAGAAGTTTCTCTTCTCAGAAATGTCTTCAGTGGAGCGGTGGCAGCCTGCGTCCCTTTCAGGAGCTCCACTGAAGAAACTTCTCCGGTCGCGCCCAAGCTGGTGGAGCGCTGGCAAGCACCATCCCGTCACCAGGGAGATAGTGAGTGAGGTGAATCGCGTGGTTGCTCAGATCACACGGGAGCAGCCCGAGAAGACATTTCTGAGAAGAGAAACTTCTCCGGTCGGGCTGCGCCCGTGTGATCTGAGCAACCACGCGATTCACCTCACTCACTGTCTCCCTGGCGATGGGATGGCGCTTGCCTGCGCTCCACCAGCTCGGGTGCGACCGGAGAAGTTTCCTCAGTGGAGCTCCTTAAAAGGACGCAGGCCCAGCCTGCCAGGCTGCCACCGCTCCACTGAAGACATTTCTGAGAAGAGAAACTTCTCCGGTCGTGCCTGAGCTGGTGAAGTGCTAGAAGGGGGGGGGGGAGGAGGAGAAAAGACAAAAAGGAGAAAGAAAGGGAGAAAGAGGAGGTGGGGGATAGTGGGATCCTTGCTGCTTTCTGAACTTGGTGGTTTTCTTACAGACATTTCATTACCAAACTAGGTAACATCATCAGTGCTAGAAGGGAGTGGAGTTGTGGGGGGGGGGGGGGGAGGAGTTGAAAGGAGAAAAAGGAGAATGAAAGGGAGAAAGAAGAGGTGGGGGATAGTGGGATCCTTGCTGCTTTCTGAGCTTGGTGGTTTTCTAACAGACATTTCATTACCAAACTAGGTAACATCATCAGTGCTAGAAGGGAGTGGGGTTGTGGGGAAAGGAGGAGGAGGAGAAGTCGAAGGACAAAAAGGAAAAAGATAAGGAGGGAGAGGATTGTGGGGTCCTTTGGTGTTCTCTGAACTTGGCCGGCAAGCCACTCCCACCCGGTCACATGGCCAGCAAGCCACTCCCACCCAGTCACATGGCTGGCAAGCCACTCCCACAAAGGAGGCCACACCCACAGAGTAGGTTCCAAAATTTTTTGAAACCCACCACTGATACATACATACATACCAGGGGTGAAATCTACTTACCTTCGCTACCGGTTCGCAAATGTGAGCGCACACACTCGCTCCACTCTTGCGCCCACGCATGCGCAGCACATAAATAATGGACATGAAAGGTAAGTAGAACAGCGAGGGGGGGGGGAAATCTGCTGTGCCACGCAATTTAATTAGCAGGAAATTCTGCTTTCTAGCTAATATAAATCGCGCGTCACAGCTGATCGTAGGAAATCCCCTTTTGCCTGAACCGGTAGCATTTCACCTCTGATACATACATACGTGCATGCATGCATGCATGCATACATACATATGCATATACCACTTATATTATATGACAGAGAGAGAAACAACATAGTCCAGTCCAGATGTATACATGTACATGGCGCCAAAACTAATCTTGCAAGTTTACCAGATGGATGGCATAGGGACAAAGCTGTTACAGAATCTGGTACTCTTGCTCAACAATTCAAAGCAAGGAAAGGGAATCTAGAACATTAACGAAACTGATAAATCAGATATTTATTTTTTTCCATAGTCAACAAAAAGTCCGCAAAGGGTTTCCAGCCCCTAACAAATATCGCTATTTGTTATCTCTATAAAATCTGTTATCTTTGCTAACCATTCCTCCATGGTGAGTATTTCAAAATCTTTGTGCATATAATAATCTTGCTGCAGTTGCCATGTACAAAAACAACCATCCTTAAGTATTCTCTAATTAAAAATGGAGATATTTTCTCCATTTAGATTAGAATAATCCATTTAGATTAGAATAATTTTACGGCAGGTCCAGTGGTGGATTCCTACTGGTTCAACCCAGTTCAGCCGAACTGATAGTGGCATGGCGGCCTGGGTCCCTGGAACCGGCAGTGACCCAGGCCTGCCACGCTCTGAACCGGTTCCCTTGTCACCACCGTCGCCATCTTGTTTTTTAGTTCTGCGCATGCGCAAAACAATTTTAATTGAGTTGTGCATGCATGAGTTGCGAGAATCCAGCGTGCGTGCGCGAGCGAACCCACCCCTGGGCAGGTCATGAGTTGTAAATAGAGTCTTTGCACGAATTAAGGCAAATATAAGAGTTTTTCCACTTTGCAATTGCTATTTAGCTTTGATACCATGAATATTGATACCTATTACTGATGCTACTGTGTAGTTCAAAGTATCACACTTCTAAGAGTTATAGACAGATAGGAACACTCACTTCTCTATTTGAGATTTTTAAGGATGAATAAAGAAGGAAACTGCGGTAAATAATTTTACCGTATGGATGAGTCATAGTTAGGTAGATCCCTTAAGGCCAATGTGACTAAACCAGCCTAATTTATAAGATTTAAATTTAAATGACTTACTCTAAACATGATTAACTCTCATCAAATATTATGAAGTTCAGATTTTGCATGTTTTAATCAAAACTTACATTCAAAGTTTGTGTTCGGGGTGAAATGTATGTTAATTATTAAAATGCTACTGTAATACATATTTATCATCCAGGATGAATACTTGATTGATTGCTTAGGAATGTCAGAATCTTAACCAGCCATGCATCCTTTCATCTAAAATGTGGGCTGCTCTTTCCAAACAATCTGAAATACAGATTTAGTTTTGGTGCTGCTATTTACTTAAAATCTTTCAGAAGCCCCAGGGGTGCTTTTTGCAAACTCTAAAGTTGCACTGAAATGGAAGCTGTCAAACTATTTGTAGTGTCTGGAGGAAAAGCAAGGCTGACTTTATTGGCTTTTGGTGGTGGTGGCGAGTTCTCAAAAGTTGAGCTATATTTTTCTCAGGGAGATATTAAAGGCACCCATTTTGCTGTCCTCAAAACAGGTTTAAATCTTAGGTCCAACTTGTGCAGTACTGGATAGCCTGTGACAGAGTCAGTTGCCTTGATGGAGATGCGATTGCAATTTGTTCTCAATTTGGGTGGTTGCTTGTCGATCAGAAAGGCCGGCAGTTTGGCAGTTCGAATCCCTAGTGCCACGTAACAGAATAAGCTCCCGTTAGTTGCCCCAGCTTGTGCCAACCTAGCAGTTCAAAAGCATGTAAAAATACAAGTAGAAAAATAGGGACCACCTGTGGTGGGAAGGTAACAGCGTTCCATGCGCCTTCTGTGTTTAGTCATGCCGGCCACATGATCACGGAGACGTCTTCGGAAAGCGCTTCCAGAATTCCTCAGTGAACCATGCTGGTTGAGGAATTCTGGAAATTGAAATCCACAAGTCTTAAAGCTGCCAAGTTTGGAGACCCATGTATTGGGCAATGGAGAGGTTGTGTTTGTGCTACATAAACTGGAACTGTTGCATATAAATCAAGGAGAAGGACAGAAGCTGATGAAGGAAAGCAGCAGTGGTAGGGTCTCGATCCCATTGCAACCGGTACTGTGCACCACATGCATGTGCGCAGCGCGCGCACAGCACACGCATGCATACTTACCACCCACGACGCTCCGCAATGCTCCAGCTGCTCGGAGGAGCATTGCGCAGGAGCAGTACACTCCGCGCACGGAAGCCCCGATCAGCTCAAATACCGGTAAGGAGGACTGGCGAGCAGGTGGGCCCTCCGGAGCACCGTACCAGAACGGTACCTGGTGCTCCCAGCAGGTACTGGTATGCCTGTACTAGAGCGTACCGGTTGTATCTCACCACTGGAAAGCAGGCACAGGGATGAAGGAAGGATCGCTGCAGGAAGAACAAATGGCCAGCTTGAAGGCCCAGAAGCATCAGAATGGGAGATTTGTGAAGAATGGTATGGAGCATTAGGAAGGACACCCCAGGAGTCAGCATGAAAAAGGATAACTCACAGACTGGCTTTCTGTGGGGCTCAAAGAAGACTTATTTTTCTCTCTTGCCCTCCTCCTCTCTAAATCACACAAGACTAAGAGAAAGCGGAGGTACAGCAAAGCTATTTAAAGGAGCTAATAAGAGCATTAAAAATGGAGCAAGTGAAAAATAGCTACTACTGGTTATGGCTCTATTTCCATGAATGAGTTGGTTTCTAAATTATGTTGACTGATTTCATACCTAAGTCAAGTCATTATTGTATTATCTAGCCAGTTTGCTCAAGTTCGTGTGCACTGGTTGTTTGAAAAAGTTAGTCAAACCATACCATGTTTCCTCAAAAACAAGACTGGGTCTTATATTAATTTTTGCTTCAAAAGACACATTAGGGTTTGTTTTCCAGTTAGGTCTTATTTTGGGGAAAATGTTCCACTAAATGCATCTGTCTGGTTGATGATCTTAACTGGGGCTTATTTTGGGGTAGGGCTTATATTACAAGCATCCTGAAAAATCATGCTAGGACTTATTTTCCAGTTGGGTCTTGTTATTGGGGAAACACAGTAGTTAAGGGAACACCTAAACTTGGCAATGCACCAATTTCAGAAATGAAGAGAAAAATTTTCTTCTCTCAGTCAACCACACCACTTTGGTAAACACTGAGATTCCCCCCCCCCCGTCCCCAATACAATGCAAGAATGGCTTCATTTTTCATTTGGGGAGATTAAATTCCATGGCATCTCATGGACTAGTCTCCCGAGGTCTACACAGCTCAGAAGTATTGTCAGAACCAGTTGCTATCTAATTTAGACAACAGTCCCAAATGATTTAACTCTTTTATTTACTTTCATTGAGTACTCCGTAATTGGCTATGATTCACCAATCAATACAAAAAGGCTCACAAATCATGTTAAGCCGCAACCCAACAAACCGCATTATAGTTTATTATGTTGAGTGAATCTAAACACGCAGTTCGTTTTACCAAACTATCCATAAGAAACTCTGGCACATAAAAAGGCAACAGCCAAAAAAATATTTCATTAACAATTATTCTGAGCAGTTTCCCCCATCTTGGTGCCCTCTAGACGCCTTCATCTACAAATCTAAAAATGCATCGGGAAGGGACTAGTTTAGAAAGAAAGATCTTGAACGCTGGATGGGAGCAGGAGAAAACCACAGAAATAATCAGCTTTTGTTTAAACTAAGCAGTCAGCATTTGCTTCAGTCCTTGAAAGTTCTGTTTTATACCAACAAAGAGAGTTTTCTACTAGAAAAATAAAGGTCAATTCTAGTGCAGCACTTTACGTCACTAGGCAAATTTTAGCCAGGAGTTTCATTCCGAATATGAAATTCGTTTGTCATACAAGCAAGATTTAGGAAAACATAGACTGCAAAAAAAAAAAAAAAAAAAAAAGCATTTTCAATAGGAGTGAGTATAAAATGAAGTCCATGTTACTGTGGGTGCAGTCCTTTGCATATTTATCTAAGAGTGAGTTCCACCATAAACAGTGGCGTAGCGTGGGTTGTCAGCACCCGGGGCAAGGCAAGTAATTTGCACCCCCTAACCCATGGATTTTAGCACTCGAGTCTCTTCCACTAGATTAGTTAAAGAAACCCTTACCCCCTAAGCACATTGTGTGAGAGAGAGAGAGAGAGAGAGAGTATGAGCAGATCGGGCAGCAAGGCGTTCACGGTGCAGAACCCGCGAAGAATCCCGATTCTCTCCTTAGACAGCCGGAGACAAAAGCAGACGAGGCCTAGCGCTGGACTGGATATCTCTGTTAGTTGTCAGCTCAGGGTCTGGGGCGGGCGAGGAATGCTAATCAGCCTCAGCAGAGCCGGGAGAAGCTGCAGATCGCCCAATCACGTCATTCCCTGCCCCCTTTCGCAACTCCCCCCCATCTGCCCTCCCTTCCCCGCGCCCAACCAGGCGGTCTCTCCTAGACTGTGATGATCCCAGTCAGGTTTCTCAGATGCAATGCTCGTTTTGGCCTGCCCGCAGCCACCCGCCCGACTGCAGGTCCCGTTTCCTGCCTTTCATCTAGCTGCAGGTTCCTTACTCACCCACTGAACAGGCGCACAGACACACACAAGTGCGCACACAACTCCCCTGGCTTTGGGTTCTCCCCGCATCCCACTTAGCCTGATCCCCCAAAAGGTTCCGATTGGAGGTTTTTTTTAAAACCTCCGCTTTCCAATTAAACGACCTTGACTTGGCTTTCAATTCTGGGGGGAGGAGGCGCCCCCCCACCCCATTTCATGCACCGCGCCTTATATACACGCAGGCCCTTTTCTCCTATCCACTAAGCCCAGAAAGAGAGATCGATCGCTGACCTCAAGGTTTAGGCACCACTTGATTTCTCTGTCCACTGTAAAGGTCATAGGAGGCAAACGCCTCCCTAAAACCTTTAAGCAGCCAGGCTACTTCGCCCCAAGAATCTCGCTTCCTTGCGCCTCTCCTTTGAAAGACAACCGCCGCGGATTCGCGGGTGGAAGCAGGGCAGGGACCCGGGTAGGCCGCTGGCCTCGCAGACCGAGCCTTCCCCGCTTTCAGACCCGGTCAGACTTGACTCCAAGGGGCTGCCCGACCTTGTCCGTGGGTTCCGAGATGGGATTGAGGAGGAGTTCCCAATTCTCCCCTCTCCTCCCCTGTCTATGAATTTCCTTCTTCTCCTACCCTATTTCTAAACCAATCTGCTCTTTTCCGCCTTTCTCGGTCAGGTGGGCGGCCGAGGAAGAAACAGATTGAGAGATCTTCCCCTGATCTCTTCAACCCCTCGCCTTTTCCTTTCCCAGCCACGTGCAGTGAGAGAGAGTGAGTGAGCCAGGCAGGGGCAGAGAGCTGCAAGTGCGAGCGCGCCCCCCCCAGATGTTGCGCCCGGTGCGGCCGGCCCCCCCTGCACCCCCCACGCTACGCCACTGACCATAAACAATAGGCATGATGTCTAAGTAAATCTGCATTATAACAGTGTGTAAAATGATTAACAACTTTTCTTAGGTACGGATTAAAGTATTAGTTTATGTTTATATGCAAATGTTAAGAACACAAACACTCTTAAAAAACATTTGTTTGAGCAAGTTCGAATTAACATGGCTTGCAGCACAAGGCAGCTTGTTGTGTAGCATTCAGTTTGTTCTTCAAACAAGTCAAGGTAAAGAGAGAAGAAAGAAAAAATGCATTGAGGAGTGGCTATTAATAAGCTCAACCACCCAGTACATTTTTGTACTATTGTGTTGCAATCTGGTTTGCAAGAACAGGATTAAGAGAGAAGTCTAATCATGTAATTACCACGATCCCATAAATGTCTGTACTTAGAATGGCAAATAATTAAGCTGTATTTTGGACAAGTTCCTTGTACAGCACTGCTGGATCGTTTGGCAATTACACAGGAATGCTTTGAAGTCTTAGGTAGAGAGGACAGCCCATCAAAATTGAAATATCCCTAAATTATTATCAATACCAACTTGTCATGATTTTTCACACTCCGTGACAACAAGCAATGCAGTAATGAACCTGCACGGATATGAACTTGTAACATGAGCCCAATGCCACAGGTTAAGAGTAAACTCAAGCAGAAATATATTCATGGTCTGCTGCTGGAGGATCAGGAAATTGAACTGTGGCATTTATTCGTGGAAAGCACCAATGCAAAAGAGAAATTAACAGACACTTAATTCTAATCCTTGTAATAAAGCACCTGTTTAATTATCTGTAAATTCTTTTCAGTTACCAGTTGTAATTGAGTAACTGCAGATCCAGTGAGACCATATAATTTTCTTTCTAGAAAATGAGACGAGGATCCCACTGAGTTCTCTTTGGAAAAAACAAGGGAGCAATCTGTACATTCTCCTTCACTTCTGGCAGAATAAGAACGAATCCAATCACCAAAGCAAATTATTAGATTTTAATCCCACCTTTATTACTTTTAAGTAACTCAAGGTGACAAGCATATACAGCAGGGGTGTCCAAACTTGGGAACTTTAAGACTTGTGGATTTCAACTCCTGGCTGGGGAATTCTGGGAGTTGAAGTCCACAAGTCTTAAAGTTCCCAAGTTTGGACACCCCTGATATACAGCATAGTATTCCTTCTTCCTGTTTTCCTGACAACAACCCCTTGATGTGGGTTGGGCTGAAAGGGAGCAACTGGCCCTGAGTTACCCAGCTGGCAAGAATTAATCTAGAATATTCCACTGAATTACAAGTCAAAGTTGCCCAAGAAATCTTGTATAGGTGTTCTAAATTCACATAGTGTACTTTTTTTCAGCATCCAAAGGGAGAATAATTTTCTTGCTTCAGTATCTGTTAAACTAAGCTGAAATCACATCAACTGTAACATCCAGAATTTGCCTGAGGATGGGCTCCAACAGGAGTCCGAAATCTTGGAAGACAAAACCTCTGGTCCCAATGACCAACCCAAATTGAATCCTGCAACATTATCCCAGGACATGTACATTCGCCTTAATTCTAGAGCTGGTATTCAGCAGGTTCTGACCAGTTCTGGAGAACTGGTAGCAGAAATTTTGAGTAGTTCGGGGAACCAGTAAATACCACCTCTGACTGGCCCCGCTCCCATCTATTCTCTGCCTCCTGACTCCCAGCTGATCAGGAGGGAATGGGGATTTTTCAGTATCCTTTCCCTGCCACGTCCATCAAGCCATGCCCACAGAACCTGTAGTAAAAAAAACTGAATCCCACCACTGCTTAATTCATAATGATAATGTTACCACTGGCTTAGGTTGGATGGGACTGTCAGGGAGGGTAAAGTGCTGGAGTAAGAGAAAGTAGCAGGAAGGATGCAGAAAGGAGAATCAAATCTACAACTGACTACAAAATCATTGCCTCTGCTGAAACTAGTGAATATTTATCTTGTTGCCTATTCTGGAAGTTGGGAAATTGTAAATTCCAAAGCTCTCCTTAAAATCTGTGTTCTGCTGATGTTGAGCTTCATCATGTCTTTAAAACTGAGGCAAATCCACTGGAGTACAGGCAAACTCCAAAGATTATGAATGAAGCTTATTTGTTCCAAGCTCAAAAATAATCTTACGTGGATTCCAATATATTACGTTTTGTTTCTGTTTTCTAATGTGCCCATCTGCTGCAAATGTTTGACGCATATGCAGAACAAGACATGGCTTAAAATATTTGGTGTTCTCTTAAAGTTGCTATACCTTGACTCCCACTATTTCCTTTCCAAGGTGATCTGATCATTCCCCACAGTGTAAAAATTGTACTCTTATATAGGTCACCTTTCCTAGACTACTTGTGATTACTGAAGCCAAAACATATCTCAGAATGGTTCCTCTAATCTCGAAATGGTAATGGGATCTGGATTTTAAAAGCTAAGAAAGAAACATTTGTTTGCACACTAAAAAAAACTTAGCATTGCATATATTTTCAAGGAAACAACCCCAAAAGAACAAAAGAAATACACAAATATCTTCAATGTTTAAGACTCTAAAATCTAAGCAAGTAATCAGCACTTTAAAGTATTACAATGTTGCCACTGGCATTTTCAACGTTTTATTGTAAACTGTGGCTGATGGTATCATTTGGGCAGCACTGCATTAAGAACGAACAAAAATCAAATTGAATTTCTAGGCAGTATTGAATATTTTATGTCAGTTTGAATGATGCTTACCCTGTATTGATGGAAATGATTTCTATCAGGGGGTTCTTTCTAATCTTTGGCAAATCCAGTCGCGCTCCCCCCAGCCGTTTCCCATTATCCTTTTTCTGTCCTAGCAATCTCACAGAATGACCTTCAAATAAAGGAAAATGCCGTTATTATACATACAATCCATCGGTTTTAGAAAATTCTAGTTCAGCCTATTGAATTTGTTAATAAAAACACATTTAAAAAAATTACAACCCCCAAACACTTACCGTATTTTTCGGACTATAAGACACACCGGAGTATAAGACACACCATGATTTTGAAGAGGTAAATTTTTTATAAAAGTTTATGCACTCTGTAGGCCTCCCACACACTCTGCACGCTTCGTTTTTTGCACAAAAAAGGGGGGCATACAGAGCTTTGGGAGGGTCTTAGAGTGCTTCTGAGAGTGGTTTCAAAAACAAGCAAAAAAGGCCCGTTTTTCACACAAACGGGCTGTTTTTTGCAAAAAAGAAAAGGGCATGCAGAAGGTTTGTAAAGTGCTCCTAGAGGCTGGACAGGGGCAAAAATGGCCGTTTTTTTGCTCTTTTTTGCCCTCCTCAGCCCTCAGGAGCACTTTGCAAGCCTCCCAAAGGGGGCGGGATTTCAGAAGGCCAAAAATGTGGTATTCAGTGTATAAGACGCACCCAGATTTTCACCCTCCCTCTTTTTTGAGGGAAAAAGGTGAGTCTTATACTCCGAAAAATACGGTACTAGGTAAAAAGTCGATAAATGAAATGGTCACTAAATGACTATCTGTACTTTTAAAAAAATATATTAGGGGATTTCTTAATAATGTTTAAATTAACAATATCTTTAACTTTGTCTTGATCATTTCTGTTCATTATTGGAAATCAGAATAAAGTTAGGCATATGAATAAAGGTCATATTTCAACATTATTAAAAACCATTAAAAACAACTTTTCTAAGGTTATAGAAATAGGTTAAAACTTCTATTTAAAGAGCATTTTTGTACCCAGGCAAAGGCGCTCAGGAAACTCATTAATCAAGTAATGTATTCAGTAAAGTTCTAAAACATGGTTGATTTTATAACTGAGGACTATAGTAATTTGAATTAAGTAATAACTCAAATATTGTTTTTTCAAGCTGAGCCCTGTTTTTGTTTACATGGACTAATACGCTGTCCATGCATGGGTGCTTTTTTTAAAGTTTAAAATCTTGAATTAGAAGTAACAGTCTGGCTGTAATTAAAATCAAAAGGCTTCCTGATTAGACTTTGTGAAACAGTTTAAAACAAGGTAATCAAATAAAAAATGTAGACATTTTGGTTTTTTTACCTACAATTATGTTAATAAAGCTTTAAAAAAATAACAGCAAGTATTAATGCCAGTAGTGTTTGGGTAAGTTTTGGAATGAGCTAAAATCTTATTTCGTAGATTGGTTCGTATATGACATCACCCAACCATTTTTAGTTCGGATTTAGACAATATAGCTTAGCTAGAGGTGGTATTCTGTTGGTTTGGACTGGTTCACCTGAATTGGTAGTGGAAATCGCGGGACGGCCTGCCCACCCACCCAAGCTCTATGCCGTACCATTTAGGTGCTTTTTTTAGGCAAAGCGCATGAGGGGAAGGCTAAGTGCATGCGCGGATGGGGCACATGCGAGCGAAGCATGTGCACACGGTCACATTTGCAAACTGGTAGGGAAGGTAAGTGAATATCACCCTTGAGCTTAGCACAATAGATGAACCCAACTTAATGGGAAGAGAAAACAATACCGTATTTTTCAGAGTATAAGATGCACCATTTCCCCCCCCAAAAGAGGGTGAAAAACTGGGTGTATCTTATACATTGAATAAAGCATTTTTGGCCTCCCGAAACCCCGCTCCCTTCACAAACATGGATGTGCAAAGGGTTCGGGAGGCCTGTAAAGTGCTTCTGGGGGCTGAGGAGGGCAAAAATGAGCGAAAAATGGCCATTCTACAAGCATACATAAAGGCTATGCATGTCATTTTTTGGCAAAAAACAGGCCCATTTTTTTTGCCCCACCCCCAGCCCCCAGGATCATTTTGCAAGCCTTTCAAACTCTCTGCATGCCCCGTTTTTCACAAAAAATGTGTGTAGAGGGTTTGGGAGTCCTGCAGAGTGCAAAAAAAGGTTTTTTTAAAAAATTACCTCTTCAAAATCTTGGTGCATCTTATACTCCAGTGCGTCTTATACACCAAAAAATATGGTAAATAGAAGGCTTCCACTCTTTGCTTGCATCACAAAGGGGGGGGGGGGAGCCTGCCCGTGTGGACATGGTCATAGAAACCCAGCCATTGCATAACAGAGAAACCAATTTTCAGATTAAAATATATAATGCATTTTTGGCAATAATGCATTTATATAATGCATTTTTGGCATCGTAGCAATATTGGAAGCATCAGTATCAAATAAGCGTAGGTTGTACTTTATGTTCTTATAGTATCCAAATACATTGTGTAGTGTTGCTTAATATACAGCTGCATGAAGGCTTTCTCAAGCTATTTGTATACAACTTGGTCTACAAAATAATCACATTTGCCTTATAAGGGCAAATAAAGCTGGAATGACTGTAGCTCAGCAGTAGAAGCAATGCCTTTCAGATTCTTCAAGTAAGACTGGCAAAGTCTAAAGTTCTAGAAATCTGATGTTGGTCAGCACTGCTGAATTGAACGAATCAATGGTCCAACTCTGTGGCTGTATGTTCAGATACAATACCCATGGCAGGAATGGGTTCCGACAGTTCGCTCAGGGACACGCACTGCCCGCACCGCACACGCTTGATGCACACAGTGAGTGCATGTGCAATACAACTAAAATTGCTCTGTATGTGCGCAGAAGCAAAAAAACAAGATGGCGGCGCCTATGGAGCTGCTGGGAGAAACAGTTTGGGGATATGGCAGGCCTGGGTCGCTGCCAGTTCCAGCGACTCAGGTTGCCAAGCTACTACCGGTTCGGCTAAACCGGTTCGAATCGGTAGGAACCCACCACTGATCCATGGATATTCCCTTGTTTCCCTCAAGGCTTTCAACTCGTCTGATCTTTTCTTTTACAATTGGCCACAAAATCAAAACAACACTCATGCCATATTATCAGAATTCCAGAAAATGCCCCTCAAATTGGGAAACAACTGGCTTAGGGTGACATCTCCCTCTCTGAATTCCTTAAACAAGTTTACATTTGTGAACTGAGCACAAGGAATCTAATATTTAACACTACCATGAGATGAATTTACTGAATTTTTCACTGGTATATTGCTCAAGCAAAGTAGAAAATTAGCACACTAGCCTTTTCAGAGTAAGGCTGAAATTTACAGTTCAGAATCCAGCCTTATTAAAAAAAAAAGATAAAGAAATGTAAAATACAACAGTACACTCAGAGAGATGAAACAGAACTGTATTTAGAAAAAAAATAAACAGTACTGTAAAGGTTTATTATTTTCATATCATGATACAAGAAATCCATCAGAGTACTGGAATGTACAGGCTGTATCTGTAGTATTCACTAATGATTCTTTCTTGCTATATCACATTAATGATGGTGTTATCATTAGCTAATTAAATAACTAGCTATTTTCTAATGCTATTACTTACAAAAGATTCTTGGATTTAACAATATGCACTATGCCTATTAATTAAAATAAATGTAAAGTCTTCGCACTGTTGGAAATATCTGAGTCATTGCAAAGCTAAAAATACATAATAAAATTAATGTTCAAAAAATACTAAAGAAATAAAACATCCTTTTTAAAATGTTTCTTATCACAAACAAGTAAACAAATCAACAATCAGGAACCCATACATTAAATAAATTCAAATACATCAAGTACCACGAAGGATTGTGTCCAGGTCACTTTGGAAATTGGCAAATGTTAACTACTGAATGGGTAAAGCACTGAAGCAATCTCTTTGCAACTATTAATTAACCCAAGAAAGCTAGATTAATAACAGGATTAATTAAAATTCATAAATATGTAAAGTATATTCTCATTTTATTAATTTTCTGATGAAGCAAAGTTAGAAATTAGAAAATATTTTATGGTAAATATATTATTTCACACTATGGGCAAAACATTACATGCTTGTTTTAAATGACATCCATTAAACCAATTCAGTCATTTCACATTTTAACAAAATTTAAAAAATGGAGTTTAACAGGAGTTTATAATATTTGTTGATTTTTTTTTATAAATACTGAAGCTATTATTTGAAAAAGGTTCCTTTTGTAATGTTTCTACACTGCACAATGATCTAAAGGAAAGCCATTTACTTGCTTACCCTGTTTCCCTGAAAATAAGACCTCTCCAAAAATATTGCAACACAGCAGCAACCACGAAGTGACCAAGAACTCTATTTTTAATGTAGCCAAAGTATAATTTTCACCAATATCAAGAGTCTCACATTCTCTTCCATTAGAAAAGAGTTAATAAAAATTAAGATTTTTATTTATTTTATATAACTGTTTTTCAGTTGCTAATCCATCAATAACTATGTGAAAACAACATGATATAAACATAATTTTATAAAACTATATTTGTATATTATGAGCTGTGAATAAAATAAAAATAGTCAAATATCACACATTCTCACTGAAAGAATATGCTCATAGGGAACCAAAAGCTAGTAGATATATTAATTTTTTGTCTTGCCAGACAAAGCAAATAAATATAGAACCAATGAATTGTATGAGTGATGGTAGCAAACTCAAATGATTACCGTATTTTTCACACTATAAGACGCTCTGGACTATAAGACCTGCATTAGCTTTAGAGGAGGAAAACAAGAAAAAAAACCTGCCTCTGCCTCCCAGTATTCATCTGGCTAGCTTCCTTGCAGCAAACAGCCTGGTCAGCTTCAGCACATTATTGCAGCCCCAGCACATGGCTCATCAGGGCTCCGCTCTGTTGCGCTCACCACCGGTCAACTGAACTGAGCTGCTACCGCTGGAGAACCCTGGAGTCTTCGCTACTGAGCATTTGATTGGTGATTATTTGCTTCCTGGAATACTGTTGATCAGCTGTTCTAAATGTCAGAGATCACTGCTGCTGCCTATCGTTGCCTATCACTGCCACCCGTTCGCCACCGCCCATTTTCTGCCACCCTAATGGCAGCGGCAAATGGGCGGTGACAAACAGACAGTGGTGAACAGGCAGTGATGATTGGTGGTGAAAGGGGGGCGAATGGGAAGTGGCGAACGGGCAGCGATGGTGATCACTGCTGCTTAGAACAGCTGATTGGAGGTATTCTGGGAGGCCAATCCAACTGCCAATCAGCTGCTCAGCAGCGAAGACCGCAGCATTTCCCTGCTGTCGCTGCACCACCCCCCTCCCCCCACCACAATATTCACTTTATAAAACACACTTTTGGGGGGAAGCGCGTCTTATAGTATGAAAAGTACGGTAAATTGTATTACAATTTATACTAATATATAATAATTTGTTATCTGCACATATAGGTTGTCCTTAACTTAGAACTGTAATTGAGCCTAAATTACAGTTGTAAGTTATTGTGGTTGTAAGTCAAGACATCAGATAATGGGACCCAAGTTTTTGACATTTTTGTAGAGATTATTAAACTACTGCAGTAGTTCAGTGAAATGGATTGTTTTAACTGGTTATTAATTTCAAACTGCGGTTTAATAATGACTGCAGTTGGTCCAGAATGCAGCCGCGCGGGTAATTATGGGGAGATCGAGGTTCTCCCATATAACACCCATCCTGCGCGAGCTGCACTGGCTTCCTGTGGCCTACCGGGTGCGCTTCAAGGTGCTGGTTACCACCTTCAAAGCGCTCCATGGCACAGGGCCTAGTTACCTGCGGGATCGCGTCCTGCCCCATACATCCCTGCGACCCGTCCGCTCACACAGAGAGGGACTACTCCGGGTGCCGTCCTCCAGAGAGTGCCAGAGGGCGGCGCCCAGGAGTAGGGCCTTCTCTGTAGTGGGCCCCACCCTTTGGAATGACCCCCCCCCCCAGACATCAGGACAACAACCGACCTTCGCTCCTTCCGTATGAAGCTGAAAACCTACCTGTTTCGACTAGCTGACCTGGCATAATACTACAACCTCTCCAGCCCAGGGCATTTTTAATTGGTAATTTTAGTTTTAAGGGTTAATTTCACTGGGGTTTTAACTTTTTTAGGTATTGTAACTTATTTATTTATTTTTACCTCCTCTGTACGCTATATAATACTTTTGTACGTCGCCCCGAGTCCCTGTGGGGAGAGGGGGCGACTAATAAGTTCAAGTAATAAATAAATAAATAAATAAATAATATGATGGCTTAATAAAAGTCAACAGCCATAGTTTCTTGGTTCATTCATCAGAGAACTGAGAGCTTGATGAAATACATGGGAAATACATTGTCATATCTCAGTTTATTATGGCGATATATAATTTTTTAAAAATATATATATTCAGATACTATGAAAAAATGCAGGTGATATGTATGTAATTTCAGTATCAGAATATTTACAAATTGAGTGGTGGGAATATCATTATGGATAGCAGGCATTTTAAAGTAACATTTTATTGATGAAAGATATTACCAGATTAAGAATTCAGTTATTCATTAGCTGTTCTCCAATTACCCAAACCATACAACTTATACCGATATATGTGACACAGGAACCCACACATGATTACACAAGTTTTGTGTAAACCAAAACAATATAGGTTTTTCAACTAATTACATTTTAAACAACTCTGGCTTAATCTTAACTACAAATACACATTTATTCTACTTTTCCAAAATTTCCAGTTTAGTGGTAAGTTCTAATACAACATTTTCAAGACTTTTAACACTTCTTTTTATTGAGTTTATTCTATTAGTTTAACTCTCATCAGGCATCTTAATTTCCTGTGATTCATGTGCCTTTGTTTAGATTGGAAATGGGAAAGGTGCTTCAGATCCAGCATGGGTATTTGGTATACCTGTCAACAGCTCCTCAAACAAGCTGTGTCTTTTCCTGAATAGCTTCACGTTCCCTTCTTATAATGACTTGCAACACTGATGAGTAATTAGCACTGTTAATTAGTACCATGCTAATCTACATCCATGCTGTTACAAAAAAAGTAATAGCACGCACAGAATTAAAGTATCCTTTAGTTATATGACTAAAGAAGCACAGAAAGTAAGGATGTTGAATTTATAATATTTTCTTTACGCAGATTTTATGATCACATCTGAAGAAATATCAACAGCGATAGTAAAATATTTTCTGCTCTGGGTACATAGCACTAGGAAACTGCAGTCAGCCATCGTTTCCAGTGCGTACAAAAAAATATCTGTATGTTTCTCACAAATTGATGACTTTTTCCTACCCCAGAAGGGCAGTGAACTTATGGAGAGGGAAAATGTCACATTTAATATGGTTCAAGGAGAATTCAGGAGAGCTCTTTTGTGCTTAGGCTAGTGTCTAGACCGACAGGCATGTTATCAATAAACATTCTCTACTTTAGCCTACACAATGTACACACCGATCATCTTGTGAGCTTTTAGTGGCCCACCAATAACAACAGATTGATTGGTATGGTAGCTAAACAGTTGGCAAATATTAGTTAATATTTAAACTAGGAACAGATAGACCATTTTAACCAGACAGGTTAATGTGATTGAGATTTAGAGGGGTGAGACGAAGTCTGAAAAAGTTCAAAACTGAAGTAATTTCCTTTTACTTGTTTACAGTAATCCTGTCCAGTGACCCATTTCACAAAATCTTCTGTGAAACTCAGGACCAGTGTAGGTTTTATTCAACCGGAAAGTCTAGTCTTCTCTTAATCCATTATGGACACACTTGACAAAATGCAGCTGTTTTGACGTTTTGCAAGAAGCTTTATGATGTCAAGAAAAGTGTTCAAGTTGGCTAATATTCACAGCATTAAAATAGCAAGAGCATAGGCATGTTTTTTTTTACGAATACTGTAAAATCAGTTTAAGGTAGGATTATATTTCTAATGTCCACTCTGTTTCATAAATCCAGGAGATGGGCATATAAGATGTGCATTCTAAATTCCATGCAATGCAAGCTGTAAAACTTGATTTTGTTTCATAGAAGGAATGAATATTAGAACAAGAATGCTAAACTCCTCCTTCGCCTATCAAGCAAATGTTGAATTGGACAGAGAAGGGTTTCTGTAGACAAGCAACAGTTGCCCTGAGGAATACATGTTTGGTGCATTTCCACACTTTCCCCCCTTCCTCCCAATTCAGCCTGCTACAATAATTGGTCAGCCAGATGTTAAAGTCTACAATCCACTCACAAGTCATAATTCTAAATGATAAAGCTTAACATATGTAACTTTTAAAAAATCATACTATTTTTTTGTAGATGGAGTCCACCATTATTATCTATATATTTCAAAAAAGAGCATGGAAACTGAGAGGCTGTGAGTTATGCCATATTACCCAATTTCTAACATGTCTAAGAGTAATGGGAAGAGTGAAAGATGCCAAGAATATTTGGTTGCTACTATCTAGTCTCCTAACACACTGGAGTCCAAAATCATTGTTGCTGTACCCCCAGCAGTCTACAGAATGGCTAATAGTGAGAGACACTGAGAGATACACTTTGGTAAGCTCCAAAAAAGCAACATTTTATGTACCAGTGTTTCATGGTAGATGCGCTCTCATAGAAATAGTTCCTTCATGGGGACCACAGAAAATGCAGAAATTTGACTTTAGATAATAGAAGCAGTGTACACACACGCACACAAAAATTATTTAACAGTGGATTTACACTCATCTCCCTCCCCCCCCCCCCCACTTTATATATGTATGTATGTCCAAATTGGAGGTGGATCTAGGAGGTATCTTTAAGGTCAGTTATGAAGCTACAGCCATGGCGTTCAGAATTAGTTTGCTCTATTCCTCTTTCCTGTTGTATTTGCCATCGCTCATCTTTTTCTTTTCCCACTCTTCTCTTTCCTCTTTGTTCCCCTCAGAGCAATGATGGGCATCCGAAGTTATCTTTTAATAATAGAATAACAGAGTTGGAAGGCACTTTGCAGTTTTCTAGCCCTTGCTCAAGCAGGAAATTCTTGTACCATTTCAGACAAATGATTATCCAATAAAAGACTTTGGTTCTTTTACGCCATCCTTTCATTACATTACATTCTGCTAAGTTGGCTATAATTAAGAAATTTAAAATACTGCATATCTGATTTACATTCCGTTTTTAAAGGCCGTAGAGATACTTTTCTGCAAGGAAGGCTTAAAGGACTCTGTATAGATGTTGCAAATACCTATATTCTCTCAAATATACAATCTTTTTGTGTGCATTCTGCACAAAGTCATTTTCACTAGACCCCCTCTCTTATTTCAAAAAGCCTTAAGGTAAACCTCAATGTCACTTACAGTTTTCATAAGTACTTTCATATTTTTCTCTCTTTCTGTATGTTTGTCTTATATGGACTATATGTATACTGCCAAACCCCAAATTTAATATTTTTATCTAACATCTTCTGACCATCATCCCAAAGGTGAATTGTTACATTACAGTTTAATGATCTTGGCAAAGTTTGCATAGATTTTATTGGAAGTTAAGATTTTATAACAATTGGATCCAAATGACGAACAGGATGCAATATCCAGAACTGAGGTCAGCTGCCATTAAGAAGCTGGTTTCAGTAAGAGCTTTAATAAAACGGATCACTTAATGTTTAAGTTGGCCAAACCAGTTATTTTCAGTATAGGGACATTTTAACATTTTCTCTATTCAAATTATGTCTTGTGAGTCTTCTTTACAAGCTATACGAACTAAGAATATAAAGGCACTTGATGCTTTATAAAATTCGTACCACGTTTTTCGGTATTCTAAAACCTCAGTATCTTTGATGCGACACTTGACATCTGATACGATTAAATACTGCAGTAAATGAACATTGATTTGTCTGAAATACATAGTGATCTGTGTAATTTAAAAAGGAACACTGAAATTCAAATTTTAAAAAAAGTATTAAATATTAAAAAACCAATTACTGAGCAAGCCAGCTAGGGTGATCTATATTAATTTGGGTCAGCTTTCTGTATATTTTTTGTGATGTATGTGGCACTTGCTAAATATTTACATTTCAGTCAGTATTTGGAATGTGTATGAGGTAAATTTCGACAGGAGATTCCTTAGGGATATACTGTATGTGATCAAAGCAACATCAGGAATGAGCACTGAGAAGAATGAATGTGTGCATTATTTCAGCTGAATAACTTACCCTTAATAGTTTCCTCAACAACTTCCACTACACGATCTATCTGTTGAACCTGAAACGCAATAGATTAATAAATCAAGCTGTGAATATTCAGATGACCTTTGAAAGACCCTTTTTCAAATACATTCTTGAATGTATTTAATCCACATAAAAAGGAGCCCTTGCTCCTTTTTGCAATATGCTTTCTACTTACAGGTTTCGGCTTGCAAGACAGATTCAAAAGGGAATCAAATAAACGTCAATGCCTATGTTTTACTGCCCTCATATTGTGCTTTTAAAATATAAACACCATCTTACAACAAAGTTTAGCACCAATCTCATGCCAGCAAAAAGAATTACTCAATGCAGTAAGAACCAATTATAAAGGAAAGGCTCCCCCCCCCCCCCAGAAAGACAGCTTACATAAATCTACAAAGTACAGAATTTATATAATTATGAATGGTGGCCAATAAGCTATACTATTAGCAAGAATTGACAGCATCCCTGAACAAGAGAATAGTGGTAGAAAATCTGGAAGGCATTCAAATTCTGCACTCCAGTCTCTTTCTACAAAGCCTGATAAGCAATTTTACAGCTCAGTCACTTAAAATGTCTACAGAGAAAAAGCTGCACATATAATGCCTGGAAGGTCAGAGTTTACAAGGACCAGCAACATTCACTAAGAATCTCAATGAAAATACCCTCTTCAAGCCATGGAATTAAGCAGCATCTTATTCACATGCTATGCCTGACCCAGTGGTGGGATTCAATTTTTTTTACTACTGGTTATGTGGGCATGGCTTGGTAGGCATGGCAGGGGAAGGATACTGCAAAATCCCCATTCCCTCCCCACTCCAGGGGAAGGTTACTGCAAAATCCCCATTTCCTCCCGATCAGCTAGGACCTGGGGGGCAGAGAATAGATGAGAGCAGGGCCAATCAGAGGTGGTATTTGCCAGTTCTCCGAACTACTCAAAATTTCTGCTACTGGTTCTCCACAACTGGTCAGAACCTGCTGAATACCACCTCTGGCCTGACCATAAATAATCCAGTGGAGAACATCCTTATACATACATACAATCAGTGTTCTTGTATGAGATTGGTTAATATAAACTGAATTTTTTTTTAAAAAAGATATAGGAATGTCAAAAAACTTCAAATTGCTTTTTTAAACCAATGTAATGCTGTGGGTACAAGTATTCAATTGTGTGAAATAGCCAAAGTGCCTTTTACTGCCTGAAAAGGTTACTAAGATCTGTATTGAACCACAAAAAAGGGGGGTGGGGTGGGGAGTTTCTCTGTTCAACCGTGTTCCAACTCTAGTGGGTGAGCTCATCTGTTTCTTAGCTGAGGGACCCAGCATTGTCCCAAGACATTTCCCTGGTCATGTGGCCAGCATGACTGCACACCAAGGCGCACGGAATGCTGTTAACCTCCCATCAAAGTGGCATCTATTTATCTACTTGAGTTTGCATGCTTTCGAGCTAGGGTAAGAATGGGAACTCACCCCGTCATATGATACTTATGGGGTTTCGAACTGCCACGCTTACAGTCGACAAGCTCAGCATCTTAACCACTATAGATAAACGTGTTGTATGGATTCGCATAGTGTTGAATGCAATTTTTATCAGTGAATACTTTAAAAAAAAAGGTTTAATATGAAGCAGAAATATTGGTCATAGCTGGAAGTAGCATGTGTTGTGTTTAATGAAATTAGCAAATGCATTTGAGAATTCCAGTTTCAGACAGCCAGAATAGATAACCATGTTCTGTTAAAAGAGCCACAGTGGCTTGGTCTGCATATAAAATGTCCTCAGAATACTTGCATTTTAGACTAAATTTTTTTAAAAAGCACATTATGATGTAGCATTAGATGAAACATAACAATTTACTTTTTTATGTAATGGGCTGTAATTCTAAGCCCTCAGGCTTACCTTTACTGTGGTTTCAGGGATACTTGTCCTCCCTGCACTTGTTATGTCTGACATATGATCTAGATCTCGTTATGAGCGCACTATTTTAATCATATATTAAATGATTCCAAGGCACCCATTCCAAGTTTTGCTTCAATATATCAGGCGACTTCCCTATGACATTCAGATCAGGAAACTGGTATCGGAACACCTTCCAAACTAGTGTGCAAAACCTTTACTTAAAGTGGGAGATATCTTATTGATTACCTCTTTATGTCAATGTCTGGATGAACTGCCTTTTCAGTGCGACCATTTTAAAAGAAAGGGCATATTAATCCAATATAAATTTTTTGGGAAAAGATTACGTAGGTTTGAGACCTCCTGCATATAAATACAGTAAACGAAGCGCCAGAGCTTTTTTACGAGTGCAATATCTCTTCTTTCTCCTAATATGGGTTCAAGAAATGTTCAAATTCCCAAACTGTCAAATAACGGTAAAAGATGTCGCTGTTCTAGAAAACCTCCCTGCTGTCAATTTAAGCTGAGAGACTTCAGTTTCTTGACTGGTGAGGAGCAAATGGAGAGCATTCGGCAGTTCCATCAGTAATAAATATTACATTGAAGAATATATAATTCTATTCTCTACAATTCATCATTTTTCCAGGTTTATGGTATAATGTGGGATATGGTAAAATCTTACACAGATGCTCAGAAACAACGTTTTGAGATTAGACTAGCAAAACTTTCAGCCAAGATAACATTTTAGATTCTTAAAACGCCTCAGGATCAAGTTCTGAGAGAATTTCAACGCAATCCATATTCTCACCCCAATAATGCTCAGGCCTTGCAGATAGTCTTGTCGGGGCTGGGCTTGTGGAACACATCCAGCTAGGACAACTTTCTTTTTTCCTTCTTGCGCTTTCCTAAAATGAAGAAATAATCCTTCAGTGCAGAACACATTCGTTTAATTAACATTCACTAACTTTGCATCACTTCTGTCACAGTATGAAAAGATTGGAAAAACCAAGAACGCTGCCTAATTGTGTCATTCTGCCAGCAAACAGATTCTTAATTGCACTTCTATCCCACACGCGTCCTTCAAATCTTCCCTGAAGGGCTGGAGGATTCTCTAGAGTTGATTTGGGATACAGGTGAGGATTGGGGTGAGGAGAGCGACAATAACAGCACAGGCTGTTGCACTTGTGATAGTCCATTTGCATAATATTAAATCCAAGTCAAAGCTTCATCTGGTGTGATATGAATTTCCACATATAAAATTATTCATATGCATCCCACAGGGGGGGAAATAGTGCTTTATTTTCTGGCTGTCGTGAAGATGAAGAAAACAACCTAACACATTCATCTCTTTATGAATTGCTCCACAATCCTTAAAGCATTTGATTCCAGGTATTGATATCAGACTGCTTTATAGCTCACTAGATCCTCCTTTCTGAAGATAAGACCATTTGCTCTCCTCTAAACGATCCAGCACGTTAACAATTATTCAGGATTCTGTAAAATAATTAATTCCTTCAGCACCTTAGAATGCAAGTCAATTGGTCCTAGATATTTAAACTTATTCAAGGTAAAGATGTCCTCTCTATCAGTTTCAAGCTTCATCCCTGCCACTGGAAGAACGAATACTCTTTTTTTCTTTCAGAAGACTGAATCTTTTCGTTGAGACCTAATAGAATATTGTGGTCTTTACTGAACAACTAGTATTCTTTTACTTTTATTTTCAGCACATCTAAATAAGGCTTTTAGCCTTTTAGAACCCCCAAAATGCAATGTGCACCCTCCCGTGCATAAGTCCCCAGCATGCACAGCCCCTCGCACATGCGCACACACCCCATGCATGCGCACGCAACCCCCCGCACATTCCCCAACACCCCATGCATCTGTGCGTGACCCTACCCCACGTGCCCTACCCGATGAGGCTTTACTCATTTGCATGGCCCAGTTTCTGGTGTGCCCCTGCGTCAGAAGAGAGACTGATGTCTTGGATAAAGACACTGACAAATCACTTCCATTAATTGCCAAGAAAACTATACAAACATGTTCAGAATATCATCAGAGGTTGGATTCAACCAGATTTTAACTTTATCGCTACCTGGGTGATTTAAGATTGTAGGACTTTTAAAATCATATACCAAACATTCATTGGTAGCTCTATGTTGCATGAAAATATATAATCCTTTCTCCTGAAAAAACTGGAAATATGGCCATTGGATGCATATTAAAAATTCAAACTTTTCAATTAAATTGCCATAAAATGTGACAAAAGATAATAGAATTTAGAATAAACTACATTAATACAAATTCTCTACATAGACCTCTGTACATGGGAAGCAAAATTTAATTATATATTTTTCTCACATTCTCATTCAAGATTAATTTCTTTTTAATACCATCTAATGGTTCTGTTCTTTATAATAAAAGTCCTAATGTTATTTGTTTATTTTATGATTAAAAAGACTATACGGTACAGGAATGTTACAAATGTCTTTAACCTTCAAAATCTTTTAATGCTAGTGGAAAGGTGCGGGGAGGGGAGAGAAGTCTTAACAGAATTTCAGTAGCATAAATGAATACATTTCTACTTTCAGAACCTTCCTACACTGTAGTTAAATAAATTTCCGCATTTGATTTTAAATCTAATTGGCTCTTAATTTATACAATAATTTATATGCTTCTGACTGCTACTTCAACTTAAATCTGATTTGCACAATCTCACTGCAGTGAAGTTTAATTAGAACAACTATCTTCTGAGATTTTTGGAAAAGTTATCTGTATAATAGTTATTTTAAAAAAGAAACCTCTACAATATATTAATGGTTAGCTATAATCTTCCCTTGTAAGGCCACTATAATAGAATAAACAATCTGGTCAATGTGGGTGAACATTTCCCCTCAAAGCCCAGTAAAGTAAAAGAGGAATGTACAATTTTCTAATCTGCCTAGCAAGTCCGTATTGCTACTTGTGAATTCATCAAGAAGAGAAAATAAGGCTTAATTGAGCCTTTAGGAATCTGCTACATGAAGTACAGTATAGGGCAGTGTTGGTTAACCTCTTTGAAACTGGAGTGCACGTCTGTACATGCATACAGGTGTGCTCGCCAGAACACTACAACCCAGAAAAGGACAGCTCGCTGGTGTGCATGGGTACGCCGTCCAACTGCTCTTCTGGGTTCCAGCACGCGCATGCGCACCGTTCATCTGCTCTCTTCTGGGTTCCGTTGCATGCATGCGCACTATCCAGCTGGTCTTCACGCATGCACGTGACAGAACCTAGAAGAGAGCAGTTGGCCGGTGCACATGCGCGCGATGGAATCTGGAAGAGCAGCTCGCGACAGCATGCGTGCCCACAGAGAGGACTCTGCGTGCCAACTTTGGCACGTGGTTCGCCATCACGGGTATAGGTCTTGCCGTGAATCATCTCTGTGAACCAGTATGTTATCTACTAGTAGAGATTTAAGGGCAAGACTGCAGATTGCATTCCCTAAAGGGAAGAGATGGAGTAGTAGTCTGGGCTATTGTTTCTTCTAAGATTTTCTTTTTCCTACCTTGGGGGAGATTGAAAAGAAGCAACCCTTAATGACAATTCCATAAAAAGCTGTGTCCAAAAAAACTCAAAGAATTGGATAGTAACTTCATAAGAAAAGAATGTCGAAGAATAAAATTGGGACTAATAACATGGTTTGCCAGATGTTCCTTTTATGAAGCCTGTGTACACCACAGTCACTTTTTTTTTAAGTTAGGTAGTTAAAGTTTCCTTTAAACTTTGAAACAGCACACAGTAAAAACATTCTAGGTTTCACATTTAAAGGCCTAGAGAGGCATAATGGAGCTGACTGACTGCTCCTTTCAGCTGGGTTTTTACATCAAGTAATTTCTATGTTTGTGATGTAGTATACTGCACGAACCTAACCACAGAGGTTTGTGTTGTATAAACTCTAGCAAGTGTGGTTTATTCAAGAAGCTGTAGTTCAGCAAATCCACGGTATAATACAATGCCTCAAGCAAAGGAATCTTCAGGCAGAAGAAAACCCAGCTTGATGAACAGAAAATTATATGTACAGGGAGCAGTAGGTTGTGATTCACAAAGGACAGGAGCCTTCTATCATAAAATACTTGTTGACTTGTACAAGTTTAGGATTAATAAATAGAATGTTATTTTCAAGAATGGCAACTCTGATCGCAGCAGAAGACAATCTGATAGCACTACTCCCATTTGGTATCTTCTACAAGTTTTAGATCAATGCTTTTAAAATCTGTGGACCTCAACTCGCAGAATTCCCCAGTCAACAAGAGAAGTCCACGCATCTTAAAAGTTGCCAAGTTTGAGAAATGCTCTTTTAAATTTCAACTACTAGATTTCCAAGTTCCCAAGAATAATACTGCCTGAGAATAATGGGAATTGAAGACCAACAATCTAGTATTGTTGTAATATAGTATACTCATTTAATTGCATGGGATAATCTACATTTTCTTGGTGATAGCTATATAGTTCTTTTTCACCGTAACATTCAGTGCTACTTCAACTATGTTTAGTACTGGTTACTATGTCCTTTATGTGTTTTAATACAGGGGTGTCCAAACTTGGGAACTTTAAGACTTGTGGACTTCAACTCCCAGAATTCCCCAGCCACAAGTCCACAAGTCTTAAAGTTCCCAAGTTTGGACACCCCTGGTTTTAATATGAAAAGCAGCTCAACTTCCTCCAAGAACACAATTTTTCTGATCATGCTTTTAAACTGAAAATTCAAAATAAAGGAAGTTAAGTACTCAAAACACCTGCAAACACTACTATCCTTGATCACAAATGAGCCCCAGAAGTGAATTTTGCCCCATTTTACAATCTTTCTTGTCACATCTCAGTTGTTAAGTGAATCACTGCAGTTGTGAAATTAGTAGCCTCGTTCTTAAGTGAATCTCTCTTCCCCATTGACTTTGCTCGTTAGAAGGTCACAAAAGGGGATCAGGTGACCATGGGACACTGCAGCCGTCATAAATATGAGTCAGTTGCCAAGCATCTGAATTTTGATAGTGTGACCATGGGGATGCTGCAACGGTTGTAAGTGTGAAAAATGGTCGTATGTCACTTTGTTCAGTGCCATTGTAACCTTGAACAGTCACTAAATGAACTTACCTGTAGAATAATTAAGATGCCAGAGAAACCAACATAAATTATTTTCCAAATGAAATACTAGTGGAAATGAATTCTAATACTTAAAAACCTATAATGATATTCCCACGTGTTCAAATTTCTTTTCATTTCTTTAATTGCTTTCTTGTACTTCTAGCATGACTTCAGGGTAGAATTTTGCTCTATTTTTATGCTGACTGACTAAACTGATGTTTTTCAATTTATTATTGATCTAGAAACATCTAATATCTGTTTTAGCTGATTCAGATTTCTGCAGGAGAAAAGCTGAAAAACTGAGAACAAGCATTATTACTTAAACCGCAGGGGAAGCTGACTTGAAGCAGAGAACCTTCTATATTTGGTGTGTGTGTGTGTGTGTGTGTGTGTGTATCTCCATCCATCCATCCAGTGGGTACAATCGATGTGTAATTCAAGGCCCGTGGGCTGGAGTACTTAGATCTCGCCCATGGGGCTGCCCTGGAAATAGCAAAGGACCAGTCCGTGGTGCCTCTTCCAGCCAAAATGGGCTCCCAAGCTCCATTCAGCTATGGCGACCACCTGCAACCCTCTGCCAGTGAAAACAGAGCTCGGGAGGCCCTTCCAAGCTGTTTTTGCTGGCAGAGGGTTGCAGGAGGACGTCACAGCCAAAAATGGAGCTTGGGAGTCCATTTTGACTGGGAGGGTGCTCAGGTCACCACAAGTGTTCCCAACACGAATGACGTCGAGCTGGCCACTCCAGCCACGCTCACCCCAGCCCCCCAAGCTCAAACACAACCATCAATGAAATTGAGTTTGACACCCCTAATGTATAATATAGCCAGAACAACTGCACACACAAAAAATCTCATTAGATTTTAATTCTCCAGTTTCATCAGCCTTTGCCTATCAAAATTATCTGCTATTGAAAGTGATTGTGGTCCAAACAGAAACCTGAGGCAGAAAGCAAGTGCATCTAATTTAAGGAACCAGAGACGAGAACAAAATAATCAGGAGAGCAGCCATGTTCCAGAGAACACATCTAAAAAGAACAACAAGTCTAGTGTAATCCTATTTAATCTAATCCATGAGTACAATCTTATTTCTACTCCTGAGGTGCTAAACTTAGAGCCATCCATGAGGTTCATAAATATTAAGGTAATGATTTAATAGCTAACAGCTGTTGTAAGGCTGTAATACTGAAATGATGATGCAAAGAGAATGAGTCAGCAGGATTATTTAATTTATCACTTTAAGAGGCTGTATATATAAGAGGCCCTGTAAGGGAGTCTCTGTCTCTGTCTCTCTCTCTCTCTCTCTCTCTCTCTCTCTCTCTCTCTCTCTCTCTCTCTCTCTCGTGTGTGCTTCCATGCTATAGTTGATGACTGATTGCCTGACTTTGCCTAGTACGTGTATGTATATAGTCCTTGTAGATAAACCACTATTTGAAAGACAAACCTCTGTTTACTGTATTTTGCTCCTGGCTGTCTCAAAATTGTCACAATGTGTGCATTTTGACAATAAAGTTTAGATAAGCAAGGACTGGCCTGAAGATAACTTAAAATCACCCATGTGATTCACCCAGGTAAGAAATGGAATATAAGTGGACCAGGAGGGCAGAATCTGTTTCATAACGATAATGGCTCCATTTCTTCCATCTTACTCTTGCTTGCCTGTGAAACCGTGTAATGAGACACTGTGGATAATGGATATTGAGCACGCCTCACCTATTCTCAAGTCAGGTTTTCATTTCATGTAAGATCCTCCTTTTAATGCAAGTTAAGCAACACTTGAAGTAGAAGAACTGGATAAAAATGAGAATAGCTTACAGGCTTTTCTATTCTTATGACATCTCAACACGCTGTTTGCACATGGAGCGCGAAGCAGGACTGACAGAAACAGAGGCCTTGAATTCTAGGCCACATTTTTGGGCGGTGAGGGAAAGTGATTCCTTGTTGTAAATGTTTATTTCTTATGTCGTGTTTCTTCATTAATTCTACATTCTGGAGACTTTTTTTTCATTACTGTTCCATTTCCCCCCCCCCTCTTTCACTAACTAATTCAGTTCTGGCTGTTTGCCATCTTCTTATATTGCTGGCTTATTTCTTCCCCCTTTCCTTGTTTATATCAAGCATTTTCCATAGGTACATCTGCCTAATTTAATTTACTCATCCATATCTACCATTTGCTATTGATTCCTCCCCACCCCCGGCCCCAAAGCTTTTTCTGCTGCTTCTACAAGCCTGATGCAGGCAACGTCAATCCTTTAGAACTAAAACTGGGAGAAGAGAGAGAATTCCACTTTATTCCTTATAGCCTGAATAACACCCTGGAAAGCAATGGCAGCTGCATGTGTATTCTCTTTCATCTACTCACTCACTCTCACACACACTCCTCCTGTCCTTTAAAAGCAAGAAGAGAGGGCACACAGCTGCCACAGTATTGTATTTCCCCATCTAGTAACAGTACAATCTTGGCTGCCAGTCCCAGTGAGTACACACACACACACACACACACACACACACACACACACACCAGGAAAAGAGAGAATAGAAAAGAGTGGAAAGAAAAGGAGGTACCAGAGAGGCCACTGAAATAACCCTGAAAAAAGGCAGCCTAAAGGGCCATTCATGTTTTTTTTAAATAATCCTAATAAGAGAGGTTGAAATTAATTCAGAAGTAGGTATTTTAAAAAGAAAGCATGTTTCTAATCTAAAGCAGTGGCAAATCCTCCAATGGTCCTTCCTTGGCCTCTGTAATCCAGACCTGAAAAGAGACACCAGTAAGAAGGTTTTTTTTCTGGGAAGGAAGGGTTTCTTATCCGAGAAAAGGCTGGAGCAAAGAGATTGTGGAGGCAAGAAAAGGTAGGAGGGGAAAACCCCTTGTCATCTTTGTAGTCCTTCTTATCAATTGCTGGATAGGCTTCAGGCAAATACAGCAAAACTACACAAACCCAACCCCATGATGTAAAGCTCTGACGTTTATAGAATTCACATCTCTTGTCTTGCTGTCAATTAATCCACTAATTAACATATTATTTATTGACCGAATACTGCTGACCAAAAACTTACCTATGATTAAACTGATGGTTCAATTACATTCTTAAAATAGGTTATTACCAAAAAGAAAAAGAAAAGAAAATGACCATTGTCTTACCTGAAGGGTCCTTTTCAGGGCGCTGCAACGGAGAGTCCAAAGAAGGGTTAAACACAGCCAATCTGCCCAGAACTGAATTGAAACTTTAAGCCACGCCTCTGGTGCTGACTCTCCTCAGATTTATTCAATGAAGACGTGGAACAGTTGCGCGCTGAAACTTCAACTGGAAGTCTAATATGGAACAAGTCAAAAATAGTCCAACAATAATAACAGAAACAACAAACAACACTGTGACTTCACAAACACCAGCGGAGAATAGACCCCAGGGCGGGGTGGACTCTCTGTTGCAGCGCCCTGAAAAGGACCCTTCAGGTAAGACAATGGTCATTTTCCAGGGCGCTGCTCTGGAGAGTCCAAAGAAGGGACATGCCCAAGCTAACTGTCACTAGGGCGGGAAGGCTCAGCCATCAGGGTCGCTCCGCTGGTATGGATGCCCTGAAGAACATGCCTCCCAAAGGCCCCTTCCGCCGATGCAAAACTGTCCAGTTTGTAATTTCGGACAAATGGAGACAGAGAAGTCCAGGTGGCCGCCTTGCAGATCTCTTCAATCGGTGCCTGTATAGACCAGGCAGCTGTGGTGGCGGCGCTTCTAGTCGAATGTGCTGTGATATTGCGAGGCACAGGAACGGACTGTAAAATGTGGGCAAGCGCAATGCAGGCTCGCAGCCATCCGCCGATGGTAGATGAAGAGACCTTCTTGCCTTGAGAAGCTGGTTGAAAGGAGACGAATAGAGATTCGGATTTCCGAAAACTGGCCGTGCGCTTGATGTATCTGCGAATAGTCCTGCGCACATCCAGCATGTGCCAGCGCTTTTCCCTCGGGTGCCGAGGATGCGGACAAAAATCCGGAAGGACCACCTCCTGCGCCCGATGAAACCAGGAATTGACCTTCGGAATGAAGGAAGGGTCCAGCCTCAGGATTACTCTGTCGTTACGAATGAGACACAAGTCCTCTCTGACTGACAAGGCAGCCAGTTCCGATATGCGACGAGCAGACGTGATAGCGACCAGAAAAACCGTCTTGAATGTGAGATGTCTGAGACTGGCCGTCTTAATGGGCTCAAACGGGGGCCCGATGAGGGACCGCAACACTACATTGAGATCCCAAGATGGGTATCTGTGGACCACTGGGGGTCTCAGGTTGGTCGCTCCCCTGAGGAAACTGCGGATGGTCGGATTCCGGCCAAGAGATGCGTAGCCCTCAACTGAGAGGATGGTTGACAGGGCTGCCGCCTGGCGCCTCAGGGTGTTAGGTGCCAGGCCCTTGTCCAAACCTTCCTGCAGGAAGTCCAGGATGACAGGAACCGAAGCAAGGGGCGCAGACGTACCATGAGCCGTGCACCAGCTGGCGAAGGATTTCCAAGTGGCGTCGTAGATGCGCATCGTGGACTGCCGTCGTGATGCTTGGATGGTGCCAATCACCTTGTCTGACAACTTGCTTCTGCTTAGGAGATCCCTCTCAAGTGCCAGACGGCCAGCTGCAGCCACTGGGGTTCTGGATGTTGAAGGGCCCCCTGGCTGAGAGAGATGTCCTGTGGAGGAATCCGCCACGGTGGTGTGATCGAAAGACTCACCAAGTCTGCAAACCAGGTTCTCCTGGGCCAGTACGGTGCTACCAGCAGCACCTCCGCCTCCTCTGCTAGGATCTTCCTGATGACTCTGGGAAGAAGAGGTAGCGGGGGAAAAGCGTAAAGCAGACCTTTCGGCCACGGGCCGTGCAGCGCGTTGACTCCTTCCGCCCTCGGGTCGTGGAACCTTGTGAAGAACCACAGAAGATGCGCGTTGGCCGCGGTGGCGAACAGGTCCACCAGCGGGAGGCCGAACCTCTGGGACAGTTGCTGGAACAGCAGCGGATGTAGACGCCACTCCGAGTGGTCGACTGTGGATCTGCTCAGCCAGTCCGCCTGGGTGTTGCTCGTGCCCGAGATGTGCTCCGCCTGAAGAGAAAGGAGATACCTCTCCGCCCATCGACCCAAAAGCTCCGCCTCCTTCATCAGGGATCTGGAGCGCGTTCCCCCCTGTCGATTGATGTGCGCCTTGGTGGCGACATTGTCTGTCATGATGCGCACGTGGTGGCCCTGAACGGTGCTCTGGAAGCGCTTCAGCGCAAGCCTGACTGCCCTCAGCTCCAGCCAGTTGATGCTGTGAGCGGCTTCGGAAGGAGACCACCTGCCCTGTGCGAGCTGGTTGTGGCAGTGGGCCCCCCAACCGAACAGGCTGGCATCCGTTGTGATGGTGAGCCTGACTGGCTCCTTGAATGGCGACCCCTTTAACAGGGCCGGAGACAACCACCACTTTAGAGAGCGACGTACCTCTGCTGGAACTGGAATCAGTCTTGTTGAGCTGCTTTCGTTTGTTCTTTGATATGGAAGCAGGAGCCACTGAAGGGGACGGGAGTGAAGTCTCGCCCAAGGCACGATTGACAGGCACGAGATCATCTTGCCGAGGAGCTGTGAGAGCTGAACTACCTTGACTAGTCGTGACCGCTGCACCTGAACAACCATCTCCCGAAGGCTGGCCACCCTTTCCGGGGACAGGGATACCGTGCACGAGGTGGTGTCGATGACGGCCCCTAGATGCTTCAGTCTGGTCGTGGGAACGAAATGACTTTTTTCCAGGTTGATGGTGAACCCGTGGTCCCGGAGCGCCTGCATGGTGTGTTCTAGGTCGCTGACAGCTTGTTGATGCGATGATGACAGAATGAGAACATCGTCTAGGTAACAGTGGAGTCTGACCGGACGTGACCGTAGAAAAGCCGCCACGGCTGCGAGAACCTTTGTGAATGTCCTGGGCGCCGATGACAGGCCGAATGACATTGCCCGGTACTGGTAATGGAGGCCCGCGTAAGAGAACCTCAGGAACTTGCGGTGGGCTTTGCGGATAGGGATGTGGAGGTAGGCCTCTTTGAGGTCTATGGACGTTAGTATATCGCCTGGCCTGATGCACCCCAAGATGGACTGGAGGGACTGCATCTTGAACCTGCGATATTTCACGTGGTGATTGAACCTCTTTAGATCTAATATCCCCCTCCACCCTCCTGAGTTTTTGGGGACCAGAAGCAGGATGGAGTAAAACCCTCTTCCTTCCTGGCCTGCTGGGACAGGTTCTATGGCCCTGATCTCCTTGAGGTGCCTTATCTCCTGTTCCATGAGGGATCTTTTGACTAACCCTGAGGGAACTGGACACCGGATGAAGTGGCGGGGAGGGGGGGGGACCAGAATTCTAAAGTGAGACCCATGCGGACCGTTTGAAGAACCCACTGGTCCGACGTGGTCTGCTCCCATTTGGCGTGGAACAACTGCAACCGCCCTCCTATGGGAGCTGACCTGTGATGGTCATTTATACCTCCTAAAGGGTCGGGAGCCGGAGCCCCCCCGAAATGGCCGCTTGGAGAAGGGCTGCTGGCGACCTCTGTCTCGAAAGGACTGACGGTCCTGAGACCACTCACCCTGCTGGGGATATGCCCGATGATAGGGGGCGGAGCTGGTGGAGGGCTCATTGTTCTGAAAGGCCTGCCTCCTGTAAGAGCCAGGACCTTTACGATCAGGCTTTTTGGTGACTGATGGCATCACTTTCTTTTTGTCCTTGTTTTCCACAAGGACTGGATCCAAGACCTCACCAAACAGCTTGTCCCCTTTAAAGGGGGCAGTAACAAGCTTCCATTTGGAGCGCATATCCACATTCCAGTGCCTAAGCCACAGGAGGCGTCTGGAAGTAACATTAGACGCTAGGGCACGCGAGGCAAACTTAGCAGCATTCAGAGTGGCATCAGCAGTGTACTCTGTGGCTGCCATGATTTTATTGATATCCTGTCTGACTTTAATGTCCTTGGCAGGTATCTTCCTCAACAACTGCCTCAGCCACAGGAGAGCCGCCCTGGAGAAAAAGGAGGCTGAAGCGGAGGACTTAATGGCCCATGCAGCTGCCTGATGGGTCTTGTGACAAGCAGTTTCGGTTCTCTTGTCCTCAGCCTTGAGCCCCTCCAACAGGTCAGGAGGGAGCACAGAAGAGGAGGTAAGAGCCGCTACAGGGGGATCGATAGGAGGGAGCTTGAGCAGCTCCTCCAGGCTGGCATCCACCGTATATAGCTTCTTGTCATGGCTGCTGGGGGTAGCCATGGTAGCTGGCTGCGCCCACTGTCTTTGAACTAAATTGAGGAACATCTTGGGTACAGGAACTATTTCCTGGACCGAAATGGGTTCCTCAAAGAGATCCCCAGATAGATCATCAGGGTCTACAACCACCTGAGCTGGGGGGGGTGGACCCCATGTGAGTTGAGATCTTAGCCTTATCTAAAATGGTTTTGAAATTATCCAAATTAAATAAGCCTGAAAAGGCCGGCTTTTTGGCGGGGCTTGCCTCATCCCCAGAGAATTCAGCTTCCTGCCTAGGAAGAAATTCCTCTTCTTCCTCCCAGTCTGACTCATCGGAGGCCACTGAAGAATGCAGGGACGGAGGTGGAAGGCTAGGAGTCATCTCTCTGGAATCCTCCTGGGGTTGCAAATGGTGGGTCTTGTGAGTGCGCTTGCCACCTTTTCGCATCCCTGCCTCAATGCCCTGGGAAATGGCCCTGTTAATTATTTCCTGCATTTCAGTGGATAGGTTAGGCCCTTGGTCCTCAATGGGGCGAACCCCTTGAGTGGGCCCGGGGATCGGCTGTTGAGGGGCTAAGGGCCCCATTGGAGCTGGTCCCTCCTCCATATCAGAGGGACAGGCAAAGAGATCAGCCTGATCAGCCATGGAATGGCCTGGAGAAGTTGCCATGGCCAAGGAATCCCCTTCCTCTTCACTATCAGAAATGGGGCCTCCCTGGGCTGGAGGAATTTCCCTGGAGGGCTCCCCAGGAGACACCGAAAGGGAAGATTGGGCCTGCTGTTGGGCTTTGGAAAACTGTTTTTCTAAGGCCTTCTGTCGCCTTAATGCATCTTTGTCTAGGCCTGAGCCCTGCTTGGGGCCATGCCTGGAGTAAGGCTTACTCCCTCTAATGGCCTCCCTGGCAGCTTTCCCGGCCTGTCTTACAGGGGCTCTGGAAGAGACACCCTCAGAAGTCTCAGGGGCCTGATCTGCCATGGTAACAATCACTGGTTGGGACAGTAGGGGGATGGGAAAACCACCACTCACCACCTCCAGAAAGCCCACCGCAGCACGATGCTCCTGAGGAGACAGAGAAACTGCAAGGCCTGAAGTAGCTTGGAATTTCTTAGGCGCGAGCAGAATTCGCTCCCAGCGCCTGCAGGAGAGTAAAGGAGGCGACCCAGCAGGCCACGATCCCACGCCGCTATCACTTGCTTGGATTGGGGCCCAGGTCGCTGGTCACACCGGGCAAGTCTGACTCCACGCGGCTCCTGCAAAGAGCCAGGCACCAGGCAGCTGCGGCAAAAAACTTTTAAAAGTAAAGCCGGAAGATTGCGCAATCCAAAATGGCGGCCGGAACTCACCGGAGCTTTGCGCGCCAAATTTAAAGAGGGAAGAAGCCAAAATGGCTGCCCTGGAAGCCCACGCAGCAATTTGACTTGCTAGAAGCACAAATTGCAACGGAGGGCTTCCAGCGGGAATCGGCCCCCAGTAGGGGTGCCCCAACAGCGCTGGCGTCGGCACTCCGACCCACGCGCTTCCCCCAACAGCTGCCTGCGGCTTCTAGGAGCCAGAGCAAAGCCCCGGACTCCAGGAGAGCCGAAAGGGTGAGAAAAACCCAATTAAAAAGGGAAAAAAACAAACTTAAATTTAAACTCACCAGCCTGCTCTAAAAATCCTTAAATATACTGTTTTAAAAAATTATTCTTCCTCTGGAGAGTCCAAGGAATCAATCTTAGAACTGGAGAAAATCTTAAAGCGCGTCCACTGGGCTAGCTGAATTGAAAAAATCTGGGGAGAGTCAGCACCAGAGGCGTGGCTTAAAGTTTCAATTCAGTTCTGGGCAGATTGGCTGTGTTTAACCCTTCTTTGGACTCTCCAGAGCAGCGCCCTGGAAAATAGTGATTTGTCTCTTAAACGGGGTTTTCTTTTACGACCATTCCAGCGGAAACTTATTTCCATCAGCTAAACATAAAACATTTTTTTTCTGATTTTATTTGCTTACAGTCTGATATGATTTGATAACACGAAATTCACACTAAAATTCCTCACCTCAGGTGTCAACTGTCATTTCAACCCTCTCAATTTTATTGGCCCCCTTCATTCAATCCAATTTAAGACTATTCTAGTATGAAAGACTTAAGAGCTCAAATTATTTCAAATGCAGTTGCCCATTATAGAGCAAGTTAGATTCAAATATGCTGAATGTGCTAAACAGTTTTTATAATGTAGTACAATCTGGGTAAAAGAATGCCACTTAAGACACAGAATGGAGAATTTTCTTCTGTAAATCAAGGGATCCTTAAACAGTACGTTTCAACAGAGTAACACTGCCCCCTACTGATACCAATAAAGCAGACATGTAATTTAATTAAAAAAAACCTCCAGCATGTTAATTACATTTTTTTTTAAAAAGTATTTATATCATGAGCCTAATGTAAGAAATTATATTGCACAGAATTTATTCCAGCCAATAGTGTTATAAATACAAATAACTGATCACATTTTTTCTTAAAAATGGATGCTAATTCTTGCTTGCTCGAAATCAAATAAGCTAATGTGCTATTAACAGTTGTTGGCCAAACAGGCACCGATGGTGCCAATTACAAATAAATGCCTAGCCCACTGAATGATAATGAGGGATCAATAAAAGAAGTCAAATCAGATCTTCTGAAAGGACAACTCCAACAGATACATTTTGGAATGGAACAGCTTCGTGTAATTAATATTGTGCTTTAGAATTCACAAATGTGATAGTGTTAATGTATGAAATATTCCCAAATATTTCCACTTGAGGCTTGCTCCTCTGAAGTGTACAGAATGGTGTTAAGGTGAGATACATGAATGCCAATTTAACATAAATATCGTTCATTCAAAATATAATTTATTTTTTTCAGTTGCTTAGTCTTTTTCCTACAAGTTATTTTCAGATTCTTCTTTCTAATAAAACTTCTTTCAGAAAAATTCTTATTGTAATCAAATACTACTACCTTTATATTATGATCTGTTGAACTCATTGGGTTTATTTTTCGGGTAGCTTGTTGTCTTTGTAAAACCTTGAGCAACCATCTCATTTTCTTCCTGGCTAATAATCTGTAAATCAGTGGCTCTACCTGTCCACACACACTTAAATAAAAAAAATACTATAACACTATAATATTGAAAAACCTTTAATGAGTATTCAGTAATTTCATTCCAGGTTGTCACAAGCTGTTCAGAACATTAAAATGTGAGATCTCTTACAAGGTTTCAGCATTCTCACGAAAGATCACCAACATTTTATAAAATCTGGTAATCTCGTGATTTTGGAATCTATGTGGAAGTCCCAAATTAAATCAATTTAATGTTTAATGCTTTTACATGGCTGCAGATCTGTTGCCCTTTGTTATATATATATTCTTCAAAACCTATATCAATTATTTGTTCTTCAAAGTAAAATTGCAGCAAAATCCAGGTGGCCATTTTATATATTTAAAAAAAACTCTTAGTAAATCCCCCAACCCATTTTATGCTTTTTAAAACATAAAACTCAACAAAAAAGGCAACACCACTCGTATAATTGTACATTACGTGTATCCATGCAGTGTAATTGTAACTGTATCATCACTTTGATATCAATTTCACACTTGTATCACTTAATTAGTTGTTATGCAAAGTTACATACAGTGGATTATAAATGGCAAAAACTGTGATGAAATCAGATTGTAATACTAGGATGGGGCTAGTGTGGTGTAGTAGTTAAGGCATCAGGCTACAAACAGGGTTTTAGTCCTGCCTTAGGCACAAAGCCAGCTGAGGGTCGTTGGGCCAGTCACTCTCTCTCAGCCCTAGGAAGGAGGCAATGGCAAACCACTTCCAAAATCTCCTCAAGAAAACTGCAGGAATTTATCTAAGCAGTCATTAAACTTGAAGACACACACAAAACTTGAATAGTCTGTAGTTCAGAATTAAAAGGCAACTGTTATGATCTGTGACAAACATTATCTAGTGAAATGCAACATCACAATAATATATTATATATCTGAAACCCATGGTATACCATCTAATAGAAGGTCTTGGTAATAATAAATTGTTAAAATTGACAAATTTGACAGAAGAAAATCTTTGACTCTCCTAAAGTAACATTTGTTTTTGCTATGCTAGCTATTGTAATGTTTTCAGGTACTAAGATTTGAATTTGATCAAGAGGATTTTTTTTTCTAATTTCACCATGTATCTTTATGAGGAAGCAGAGATCATAGAAGCAAATGGCAGAGAAGGTTTTAAAAGCAGAAAACTATGGAGAGGATGACAAGATATCTAAGCATTCATAAATCAGTTCCAAATTCAGGATAACCAAAGGGGTCCATGCAATGCAAAGTCAGTATTTGGAATTTGGAGGGCAGGTGGAAAAAATGTAGGAGGAAGTACTGTAGATTAATACTTTTGGAAATAGGCCAGCTTCAATCAATGGTGGTTTTCGTTATTCAAATCTACTGATAAAATTTTGTATGCATTAGTTTTTTTAAAAAAATAATCCTGAAATGCTGCAACACATTCCTGGAAGTAGTAAGATCATTTTCAAGGTCATTTAACACTATATACATGTCAGATATACCTTACGAATAAAATGAGTTAATCAATCTAAATAAAATGTGACCATCATTTTTAACAATTCAAATCACAAGGTAAACTCATGAAAAAGCCACACTTTCAAATGAAAAATTTAAAAAACCCACATATTCCAGAGCCAATGACATCCGAGGTGGGTTCCAGCTGCTGCTACTGCTGATTTGCTCAGGGACGCGCTGTGTGTGCGGATGCTTGATTCATGCTATATGCACATGCGCAGTACTAAAAATGCTTCTGTGCATGCGCAGAAGCAAAAAACAAGATGGCGGCACCTATGGCGCTGCGGAGAGAACCAGTTCGGTGGCGTGGCAGGCCAAGTTTCTACCTACTCGGCCGAACCGATCCAAACCCACCTCTGAATGACATGAATACAATTCTCAGGTAATTCAAGGAAGAAATAAAAAGAATGAGCAACTATCAAAATATAGTTTTAGTTTTTATGACGCATGGGCCAAGCAAAATTAATGTGACTTCCTATAAACCACTTTCTCAGGATCTAGAAAGAATATAATGTCTGGAAATGCATGAGTATTCTTAGTAAAAAGGAACCACAGAGCCTTGAAGAGAAACCCTTGCTGTTTGCTAACTTCAAAAAATATACTTTTTTTTTTTTTTTTGGTTAGCAAAGTTATGAGAGTTGTGATGCTGGGCAAAATGGGAAAATTATACTGCAGCACAACAGGAGGAAATTTTTAAGAAAGAAAAGTTCTCAGTTCTGCTAGAACACCTAAACTCGACCAATTTGACATTTAGGCAAACTGTCCTATAGTGCTGACTGCAAAGCTAAAAATAGTTTAAGCAGAAATGTTTTTCAAACTTGGCAAATTTAAGATGCATGGACTTCAACTCCCAGAATCACTCTGCCAGCGCTGGACAAGGCCAGAGTTTTTGTCATCCTTCTACCTTTGCCATATGGAATTTGGGCCTAAATTGTCAGAAATGTTTGTACCCTTTATACTGACAGAAAGTTGGTGGAAGAATAATAAAGTTTAAAGGGAGGGTTTTTTCTCTTTTTTGTAGTACTGTTTCCAGAGTCTTAGTTTTAAAAGACTCACAACCCTTAAAAGTGAGAAAGAACTCCAGGGCAGGACAGGTAACCCGCAACCTACAACCATATTAGAAGCAGAACTTCTATCACTAAGCAATGCAGTTATTAAGTGAGTTGCAGCTGATTTTATGACTATTAAGCAAATCCCGTGGTTGATAAGCAAATCCTACTTCCTCCACTGACTTGGCTTGCCAGAAGGTACCTGGGATGGTTGCAAATGGCAATCACACAAACCCCAGGATGCTACAAACATTGTAAATACACACTGGTTGCCAAGCACATCAATTTTGATCATTTGCGAGGAGGCTGTGAGGGTCATGAATACAAGGACCAGGTTGTGGGTCACTTTTTGTAGTGGTGAACTTTGAACAGAAATACATGGTTATAAGTTGATGACTACCTGTACAAGCCTGTAGCCTGTTGGTGACATCTCACCTCTCCTAAAGGCCTTAATGTTCTCCTTCCTCAAAATGAAATATTGTTGAGTCTCAAAGTATTTTCAGTGAGCAATGACAGGATAAAGGACAAGCCATTCTGAAGCAATAGCATTTCTCTGGGCTCTGATTCCCCATATATTCCTACAGCGGATCTTCCAGGTGACCCTATTGTTTTGTAAGACAATGACCCATAGCCAGAGGTGGGTTGCTCCCGGTTCAGCCCATTTTGGGCGAACCAGTAGTGGTGGGGGCGGGAGGCTCTGCCTACCCGTCACATGCTTGCGCAGAAGCGTTGCATGCATGCCCAGAAGCATCGCATGTGCGCACGAGCACAAGCGAACAAGTATTGCAAGGATTTGCAACCCACCTCTGCCCATAGACTTATGTTTTTTTTTAAAAAAATCAGATCTGGAAAGGTAAGGAACAATGTGTCTTCACTTAAAATTAGGGCTGTTACTTTGAAAGGTTGTTTTCCCTTAAAGCTTATGGCCTGTATGGCCTTTGGTCTCGCGATCACTGAGGTTGTTTCTGATAGCTATCCAGGCCTTGGTCAAAAAGAGCTATGACAGTTAGTTGAGGTGACTTCCCCTATTTTCCATTTGTATTACAGGTAGTTCTCAATTTACGATCACAACTGAGTCCAGAATTTATATGGCCAGGCAAGACGTTTGTTTAGGTGAGTTCTGCTCCATTTTATAACCTTTCTTGCCACAACTGTTAAGTGAATCTCAGCAGTTATTCATTTAGTTACAAGGTTGTTAAGTGAAACGGGCTTCTCCATTGACTTTACTTTTCAGAACTTCATATAAAAGGTGATCACGCCACCCGGAGACACTGCGGACGCCATTAAATATGAACCAGTTGCCAAGCATCTGCATTTGGAACACCTAATCATGAAAATGCCACAACAGTCACAGTGTGGAAAATGGTCAAAAGTCACATTTTCAGTGCCAATGGTCACTAAACGAATGGTTGTAAGTCAAGGATTGCCTGTAAATTCCCAGTATACTCTTAAACAACCCTCAATATTCCAGGCTTTCAAGGAAGCAATATCCCTCAACCATCACTCAAGTCCTTTAATTAGAGAATCTCTTGAACATGGAGATCCTTTACCTCGTATAGTGGTCTTGTTTCAGAAGGCACTCTGTTACAATAACATCCAAAATCTTAATCCTGTTTGAATATCTTTCAATTTTTTAGCTCAGCCATGTCCTTTTGGCAGAGCTGAACCATTACTAAATCCATAATTGTTTTCAACAGGTTATCTTCCAGTCAAGCACGTACTAAGATATTCTGCATCTAGAAAAACACAACTCTTTTGTAAAGAATGAAAACATTTATACTGCAACTAACATGGAATCTGTAATTGCGAAAGTGTCACTGAATATCGTAAGGCTTGCAATGGGAAGATGGGAAGGAAAATATTGCCTCATTGCAAATAGCCAAGGACTGATAAAATTAAAATGAAATCTCCAGTGGAAATAAGAACTATTTGTACATTGTCCTGGTGTTTTTATATCATTCTTCAATAAAAAATATTCCAAGGGCATTTCATGTAAGCATAATCTGAATCAGTAACATTGACCTAACTGATAATTAAACTCTCCAAAACAGAAGCATACTGAATCCAAGATTTTGAGTGCACTGGGGTTTTTTTTAATTTAGAAAACCGGGAAGGAAATATATTAACATGTGAAGCATTAGCAATGTATGAACTATGTAAGGAAAGAAAAATTAAATTAAAAATAAGAAGAAACAGATTTGCATTTTGAGCATATAAATAAAAGAATAATGGGACATAATTTGAGGCATTTTATAATTGACTATATCACTACTGAAATGTGTTCAACCAAGTATTTATTTCTAAAATTGTTATTCTGACAATAATTTAAAAAGCCACATTCTTCATTCAGATGTCTGCACTTCCCCCTCCAGCAATTGCAAAGCAAAAAACAACCACCACAACTGTCTTCACCTAAAGCAGAGGTCCCCAAACTTGGCAGCTTTAAGACTTATGGACTTGAACTACCAGAATTCTCAGTCAGAGCTGAAGAAGTTTCTTGGATGAGAAGCAAAACGTCTTCAAAGAAAAACAAGAAAATCCAGTTGCCTCTTGAAAAAACACCTTTGGGACAACCGTGGCCTGGATGACTGAGAACTTCTATGGACACTTCCAGCTCTGCACTTAGCCACAAAACTACCCATATTCCAGATCCTAAATGCACATACATACACAAAAAGCCATATGGGATCTTTTCCAATCATAGATTTTCTATTATTATTATTATTATTATTATTATTATTATTATTATTATTATTATTATTATTATTATTATTATTATTATTATTATTATTATTATTATTTATTTATTTTTTGAATAGACACAAACAAACAAGACACAACAAATACCATAAAAACATATTCCATTACAAATTATAAAAAGTGTGTCAATTGGTTACAAAGAACTTTCGTGCATCCCTTCCACAGTCATCACCTATAATCCATATCAAATTATATATTTTACATCAAATATATATATATATATATATATATATATATATATATATATATATATATATATATATATATATATATATATATATATATATATATATATATATTACTATCATCATACCTCATCCTTCATATGACTATAGTCGTTTTAACATCCCTTTATAACAAATATACCAAAATTCAAAGCAAAACCACATAGTGGCATTCCATTGTCTATTTTCAATATCATCCAACAACATTCTATCTTTGTGAAACGTTCTAAATAAAAATTAATTATGTTTGATAACAAAGTTTCTAAACCTCCTTTCTTAATCACTGTTTACAATTTATATCCAATTTCAATATTATAGGCTTTCATATATAACTAAGTTTCAAAACTTCCTTTTGTGGTCACCATTTAAAATTTATACCAAATTTCCTCTTGTTGAACCAATATATATGTATACATTATATCATTATCAATTATTTATCTAACTATATCCATGATCAATCCAATTTCAATATTATAGGCTTTCATACATAACAAAATTTCTAAACTTCCTTTCATGGTCACCATTTAAAAATGTATACCAAATTTTCTCTTGTCAAACCAATACATATGTATACATTATATCATTATCAATTATCTATCTAGCTATATCCATTATCATTCATTTTTAACATAATGCTCTAATTTTAACTATTTAGCTAGTATTTTGTTAATAGTTTTCATGTCTCAACCTGTGTCTTTCCAGTAGTAGCAGAGTCTTATTTCTTTTGCCTTATGTGGGATTAATCTTCTGGTTATTTCCTTAATCAACTTTGTGTGGACTTCTCTTCGCACCTTGTTGCTTGTTGCATGTCTTATAAATTCTCTAAACCCTCCATCAGCTTCTTTAATCAGCTTATCTTTGGTTATCAGTAGTGCTTTTCAAAGTTCCTCTCCTTAAATCCACCAATTCTTCTCTTTTTTCTCCTTCTATACCTTGAAATCTGGGGTAGAGCTCCTTTCCCTCTCTCTTCCCTTTCCATGTTCCATTCTTTCCATTTTCAACCACGCACAGATCACTGTCAATATCCACAGTTATCTTGCCTCTTTGTTCATTTTTCCCTTGGGTTTTTGAGACTCAACATTCCACTTTTTCCATTAGCTTGGCTATCTTCAATTTCATCAAATTTTGCTATATTACCATCGATATTTTCCAATTTCTTCTCAATTCTCTCTGATGTTTCTAATAATTTTTGAATTTCAAACAATCTGTTGTAATGTTATGGTTTCTTCTTGGTATTGTGTCATTGTTCAATTTATAAACACTGCCAATCTGGTTGGAAAACAAAGCTTTGTTTCTCACTTCTCTCTTGCTGCCAAAGAGACATCCAAAGGGCACCTGCATAAACAATCCATCTTATCTCTTTGCAAGCTAAAACCTTTGAAATGCAAGGTCAAAATGATGAAAGAAAAGAGAGAAAAATATTTCCAGAATTCAGTCTCCAACCTCCAAGTGGCAGTGTAACTTCTTTTCCCTCTGATGTTACTGCTCTCTTTATATTCCTTTTATATCCTCTTTATATTCCAAGCTTAAAAGAAACTTATCTCCTCCACCCAAATGTATTTAACTGTTTTATATTATTGTATTTTTATCTGCATTTGACTGTACACCGCCCCGAGTCCCTTTTTGGGAGAGGGGGCGGTTTAGAAATCCAAGAAATAAATAAATAAATAAACAAGGCTCTTAAATAGAATAAAAGAAAAAGAAAAAAACCCCATCCAAGCCTGTATTGTGAAAAAAAAAAGATTTAATTCATAGGTAAAAAAAAAAAGTAGAAGAAAAGCCAATACTTTCATTTTAAAAAGTAGTAAGTGTTTGCAAAACTTCCATCCATAGAAGACAATTTAAAAAAAGGATAACACACTGTCCAAAATAGCTTCTTTTCTTTCATTTACAAGTTTGATTTGGTTTCAATCTTTTTTGGGCAGTCTCTTTTGTAAAAATAAAATTTCCTCACCAGATGGACACACTTTCTTCTTTCCGCTTTTCTCCAGTAGCGGAGCTGTCCCGACTTCAGCAGCTTGGGACTGTGCTTCTATCGCCGGCTAGAAGAGATTATTTTGGATCAATCAGGGACTTTGCGATGTCCTTGAGATCAGCAAGACATACTCTTTCCTGTCACCGTCTCTTCAGGACGGTTTAGTCCAGATGGACCACCCAGCGGTAAAAGTATCGGCTGCGATCTCGGAGCTCCGAAATCACACGTCCGTATCATCGCGATGTCAGCTCCTTTCTCCAATCATAGATTTTCTTAAATTATGTGACATTGATTGTCTGGATGCCAGAAATGATCCCTTCAGCATTAAACTAATGTTGTGCAATCAGGGGCATATAATCACAGCAGAAATAGCAATTGCAATAAGACTTCACAACAGTATATGAATTGCATGTAATATTCTCCAAAGTAAACTGGATAGGAGCTGCTGCTGATCAATATTATAGTCAGTTAGCCCAGATTCGTCATTTTGAAATCCGCTTTAACATCTGCATTTTTTTTCCTTTAGCATCTCTTTGCAATTGTCTTTATGTTGAAACTTTGTTGATGATTCTGTTACATTACTACCTTATTGTGTTTACCACTAACACATTCTCAATTCTGATAATTTAAGGTACTTTGCTATTGATATAAATTGTTATGGAACCAAATATTTTTTTTTAAACCCTACCCTTGTAATGTTAGCTTAGTGATAAACCATGCATTTATTTAAAGTGGAACAATCTGTGATCACAATCTGCCACAGTAACAGAATCCTCTCCTCTCTTTTTATTTCAGAGATTTGGACAACAACGCAAGCTGGTTTTTGATAAAAGTTATAGTGTTGTAGCAATATGCTTAAAAGCATTTTACGATAGTGCAAACCAAAAAGAAACACCTTGGTTTGATTTGTATAAACACCCAGTAGCTGAGCACTTGATCACTCTGTTCACAGCTGGGTCAGATGGTTGCAAAGATATCACAAATAAAAAAAGGAACCAAAACAGCACTGCCTTTCTTGCCAGATTACTGTTCAGACAAAAAGTATGGCAGGTGGCTTATCTACTGCTCCAAATTAAATCATAGACTGCACCAAACATTATACTAATCATTGTGAGATTCTTTTTGTTCAACATTACTCATCATCTTCCATTTGGGAAGCAAGAAAAAAATTGCTTCAATGACAGATGAATCACAAAAGGAGAGCAGGGATAGCCTGAACGTTAGGATCCAAACTTATTTTTTGCAACAGGAGGGAAAGTTTTGGCCTCTGTTTTCTACCTTTTACTCCCTTAATGTTATTGTTTGTTAAGTAAACTCGGGCTTATCTGGAAGAAATCCATTCTGAAACACCAGGTGGCTCATTGAAAACATTCTTCTCCCAACAGATGGCCAGAACTTCTTTATTAAATACATCTTTGGTGCAGACGTCACTATCTGAGCCTGTGTTTCACTCCAAAACTAAATCATGACCATAGCCAATCAACAGAGGCAGAAGGGGGCAACCAAGTAACTCACAGAGCCAGGTTTCAGTCCATTTTTAAAATGTACACATATGGGATGGGAGAGAAAATGTGCTGATGTCAGATTTCATGACTAGTATAGATGGTCCTCATTTAACTACCACTTATTCAGTGACCATTCTAATGACGGTGCAATGTTGCTGAATGAGCAGCAGTTATGACCAGTCCTCAAAGTTCTGGCCATTGCAAGGCCCTCGCAATCACAGGATTATGATCTGGGGCACCTGGCAACTGGAATGGATTTCTGACCATCAAAGCATCAGGTGGCGTGAATTGTTACCTTCACTTCCCAGTAAGCAAATTCAATGGGGAAATCAGCTGGAAGATGGAAGTTGGGATCGCGATGTTTTCATTTAACAATCCGTGTTAAATGTCATTTAAGGGACAGCAGGAACTGCTTTTACTAAGTCGTGCGGTCACGTGACATTGTGCTTTACAACCGCATCACTTAGCAAAGGAAATTTCAGTCCCAATTGCCATTCTTAAGCAAGACCTACTTGCAATAACAAATTAACTGACAAATTAAATTAAATGGGATTTAGAATGGTATCTATTGCACCTAACATAAACTAATAGAATACATTAGGTTCTGGCAATTATTTGCACTTCCTTTTGGCATTATATGTTTAGATAGATTAAGGATTTATACTGTGGGTTGCGGCAAACTAACTAAGTGGATCTACATCTTTCTTCCCCCAAAACATTTTTTAAAATGTTAAAACATGGTGTTTTATAAATTAACGTGTCAAAGACACCCCAATTTCCTCCTTGAGTCACATATGATGCTGAACTACTATCACCTTCACAATTTTAATTCCCAAATTAAAACAAATACTTACCCAAATTTGCATAGAAGTTTATTTACAACTATAGAACATATAGATTTAGGCTAATGAAGGGAAAAAAAGAACTGCACTGTTATTCCCTACCCTGAAAATTAATAGTGGAGTGGGAAGGATGTTAGTAAATTGTTTACTATAATTTAGCTATTGTAAACTTCTGAATAAGGCAATTGCAATTTTTAATCATTTAAAATATTGATATTTTTATCTTATAATGCGTAGACTAAAAAACATTGTGTAGTCAATGAACAACTATTAAGAATGCTTGATCAGGGGATTGGACTAGAAGACCTCCCAGGTCCCTTTCAACTTGTTATTCTGGAAATGGTAAGTCCAATTGTAAGCTGGATAGGACCTTCGTATACTGAAAGAAGTAATTCAAGAGGTTAAAAAAGAATTTTAAACATAGGCTGCATAGCCAAAATTAGTAGCTCTCTTCACAATCACTCACGCCTGGTCACCTCCCAGGTGGTTATGCTAATATGCTTCACATGGGGCTACTTTGAAGAGTATCCCAAAGCTTCAACTGGTGCAGAATGAGGCAGCATGGGCAGTTATGTGTGTCCCTAAAATGACAAGTGTTATAACATCTGTGTTAGTTGCCAATTATTCCTGACAAAGACAGCCTCCCCCAGCCTTTGATTAAATCAGCTCAAGCCAAATGTTTCTTATGAGACGGGGTGGGGCGGCCTCCTCACTAGCATCCTCAAAGACCTCCTTTGAGCTTCCCTCCACTCCATTCTCCATGCCCTCAGTTTGGTGGGGGAGGCAGCTCTTCATCAGAGGTGATCTGTTGCCTCTCATCACCACTGCCTTCCTGCAGCTGATCCTCCCCTGCGTTTGTGAGGGCAGGCAGCTTCCTGCCTGGTTGACCAACTCTCCAATGCCAGAGGAGCCTGGATCAGCATCACCCTCAGGCCTCAGGCTTTCCAGACATTCCAGGGGGAGAGGTGCCATCCCCATTGGAAGGTCCCAGATCCAACTCCTCCTCCTCCGAACTGGATCCGATAGGGCCATGACATATAGTATGGACAGGAGTCATGGTTTTTCAACCGTGGCAAATATTCCTGGATTTTAACTGGATTAAAAAAATTGGGATATCAAATTTCTAGAATCTGTTGGACAATATTACAGCATAAAGCATTCCACTAGCTCTATACTTCCTGAAAAGCCAACCACTGTTACATGTTCTTTATGCTCCAACATTCACTATAAAACATGAGTTTGATATTCCAGAAGGCCATCATACCTAGCTATGTGTCCAGGCTGGGCTCCCCTGGAACCAGAGACTTGGATAGAAGGATCCATTGTTGAAGGGTCATTTTTTAATTCTCCTTTCTTTTTAACTTTATTTTGAGTTTTTAGACTATTTATTGCTACTGCTTTTATATAAATATAAATAATATAAATATAAATATAAATATAAATATAAATATAAATATAAATGTATGTATGTATGTATTTGTGTTACAACCCCTGGTATGCCCAAATATGGGAGGGAGCTCACTACTCCCCCTTTCTGTCCTTCGGCTCATTACAGAAGACCATCCAGGCAGAAACCCATATTTTTATTTTTAATGTTGCCTTTGCTATGTTTGTGTTGTATTTGTGCTGATAAATAAATAAAGGGAGGCTAGTATAGATCTATTTCAAGCTATTTAGCTCTCATCAGATAGGCATACTCTTACTGGTTCTAATCCCAGTAAGGGTATGGCTAGCTGATGAGAGCTAAATAGCTTGAAATAGATCTATACTAGTCTCCCTTTATTTATTTATCAGTACAAATATAACATACATACATACATACATACATACATACATACATACATACATACATACATACATACATATATATATATATATACCGTGTTTCCCCGAAAATAAGACAGGGTCTTATTTTCTTTTGCCCCACGAAATATGGCCTTGGGCTTATTACAGGGGAGGGCTTATTATTTCTGGGGCAGGTGAGAAGCAAGGCGCGCCTTTTACCTTTCCAGCTCCGTCGCATTCCTCGCCATTGTGCTCATTGTGCCCATTGGACACGCGTCTCGCTTCTACCCCCCACACCTCCCATCCCTCACTAAAGGGACGGCGTGGAAGGGAACCAGGCAGGCTGCCTTTATCATTGGGGCGAGGTGGGCGGTGTTGGGCTGTGAGGTACGCCTTTTATCTTTCCAGCTTCATCGCGTTCTTCGCCCTTTCGGCCATTGAGTCCCCTTGTAAAAAAAACCTCGCGAGTTGAACTAATGAGGTTTTTTTTACAAGGGAATTCAATGGGCGAAAGGGCGAGGAATGCGACGGAGCTGGAAAGGTAGGAGGTGCGTCTCGCTTCTCCCCCTCCACCTGCCACCCCTCATTAAAGGGACGGCGGGGAAGGGAACCAGGCAGGCTGCCTTTACGATTGGGGCAAAGTGGGCGGTGTTGGGCCGCGAGGCGTGCCTCTTACCTTTCCAGCTTTGTTGCGTTCCTTGCCATTGTATTCAGGGAAGCCCCTGGTAAAAAAAAAAAAACCCTTCTCGCGATTTCAAGATGTTTGATTGAACTCGTGAGAAGTTTTTTTTTCCACCAGCCGCTTCCCTGAGCACAATGTCAAGGAATACAAGGAAGGAAACCAGGCAGGCTGCCTTTGCCATTGGGGTGGGCGGTGTTTTTTGCACGAGAAGGAACAGGCGGGAGGGGGTGATCACATTGCTGGCCTGCTGCTGTTTTTGCGGCGAGCCCTCTTTTTGCCCCGGAAGCTATACTGGTAGATGGTACAGTGTTAATGGTGGGGACCGGTTGCGCATGCGCTTAAATATTTGGGGGCGGGCTTATTTTCAGGGGAGGGCTTTTTATGGCGCATGCTCTGAAAAGCCCGATTGGGCTTATTAGCAGGGCATGTCTTATTGTCGGGGAAACACGGTATATACACACACATACACACACACACACACACACATTATTTACTCTGTTATTGTCATGGCTGCTCAGAGTCACCTTTGGTGGGATGGGTGGCTATATTTTTTTGATTTAATGAATACAATTTATCAGCTTTTCCTGCAGATGGTTTTTAAAACACAGAGCAAGCCTTCACACACAATACCCCACAACACCCCAAACATTATCACCCAGCTAAAGATGCCTGTCACAGATAAATCTGTCAGCTGCTTAACAACTGTTGTGTTTTTGGCTAGGGCTATCATTATTTGTTTTTTCATACCTCTTTTATTCTTTGGTTTTTTTTTCCCCTTTTACTAAAGTTAGCGCTTAAGGCTTACATTTAAAGGTATATTTAAATTGTTCTTGATAGGGTTTCCCCCTTCTTTTACTTTAACATCTGTCAGGCCTCTACAAATATACAGCTTACCCAAGCAAAGGTAAAAGCAAGGAGAAGAAGGGGGCCCAGGCATATGAAACTAACCCCTATTATCCTCTGTAACACAGAGAAAAATCCTAAATCAGATTTAAAACCTGTAATATAATAGTCCCCCAAACCGTACTGTCCTTTAGATTCAGTAATTGCAGCGTCAGTTTTAAAAAGCCACTTCATGGTTTTGAAACTTAAACAAGGAGGAAGGAAAAGAGGGTAAAGGTAAATGTTTCCATTGTCCTTTGTGAAAACTGAAAAGTCCCACCCATTATTCAGCAATGCAAATTAGTCAGCCCTATTAATTAGTCATAAATGATCTAGTAAACAGCAGTTTGAGGAAAGGCACTTTGTACAGGTTCAACTGCCTTGCTTCCAGTTATGACTTTCTAATCCAGATGGCCCAAGAGTCTTTTTCTTTAAACTGTCTAGTAACTCTTGGTAAACAAAGTACATATGGTAAGCACAACTTTATCTGCAAATAAAACACACACACACACAATTCCTTTGGTTACCTACCTGCCTGCACCATCTGTCAAGCAGATGGTTCAGGTTTCATTCATAAGATTAGGTAGGGGAGGATAGCTGAAAGACAGGCCCTCAAGGTAACATTTGATTCCAGGCACCAGCCTGCAACAGAGACACTCTGAAACATGCAACATCGGGATGAAAGACATCAGAGTTCCTTGTTCCTAAGAACATTTTCTACTTGCTGCTTTTCAAGATACAGATTTCACAATGCTTATATATGAAACTGAACGCATTGCTTTTCAGAGAGAGAGAGAGAGAGAGAGAGAGATAGAGAGAGAGAGAGAGAGAGAGGAGGGAGGAGAGGGAGAGGGAGAGGGAGAGGGAGAGGGAGAGAGGGAGAGAGAGATTGATTTATTTCAATGATGCGGGTCATGTCAGAAATATATTGTGAAACTGACAGACCAAACTAATGTGATGTTAAGGGTTTATCTGTCAAGGCTGCAAAAGGTTAACAGCCGGGGGTAAAAAACATTCCAGAAGGTTTAGATGCAATGCTATTTGGAGGTAGTCTACATTTTAAATTGTTTGAAGTCATTTTAAAGAAAATTGTTATATAAAAGTGAGTTTTATCTACCAAAGCAGAGGTGGTTAGACAGTGATCATGTTTGTCACGTGATTTCCTATCCAATAAATCTGCCGTTTTTAAATTTTTAATGAATAAACCTTTCCCACTGATATGTGAATGAGAGGTAAAGATTAACCAGTTAGTCATCTCTTTGAATATAACCACTTACATTAAAGCAAGTACCGTAAATCATTATTTCAGTTGGAAATGCAGAAATAAAAATAAATATTTCCATACATATATTGAAGAAAATATTCTGTTCAAGACATCCAATTAAGCTAAGAAGTCTATTTTTGGTTTCAGTAGAAGGAGAAATACTTATAATTTTAGCAAAAGATAAATAAATAATCCGGAACAAAAAGCATAAATTGTTGAATACCACATTTTTAAAAAAAGTTCATTATCGTGTGAATCCGGTCATGATACAAGTTTATAAACACATTTCACAGATTCTGTATAAGGGAAAATGAAAATTGTCTACTTAGTTATTGTTATTCTTCAATTTATTTCCTATTTTTAAATACTAACACGAAAAGTGTTTCAAAAATGTACGCAGATATCAAAGAGAATACAATAATAGTAAGAATCTTCTCAAGGATATTTCTTGCATTAGTTACTTTTTAAAGATCTGTGATTGTAGATTTCAGTAATCATTTCAATTTTCCATTTGTTACACTCCCACAATATTGTTCATTTTTATACAGTCATTTGCTACTATCTCTCAAATTAATAAAAAATAATTAATGTCTGTTCACCAATGAACTTTTAAGTATCTTTGACCAGAGGTCATATTAAACTCTTCCATCTCCCAGTGAAGCTTTAAAAAGATTGTGAGTTTGTGTGTAAATCATTAAGATTTGTAATAGTTTTTATCCTTTTCCCTCATAGCATGTACACAATGGGGGGTCTACAAAATTATGAAAACTACACCTACTAGGATTTATGGCTAATCCTACACATAAAGCTAAACCATGGCTTTCAAGTTAGAATAGCAATCTTCAAATGAGCGCCCTCCCCTGGCCAAAGCACAGGGAGTCAATTTTAGGGCCACACAATGCTTTAGAGCAGTGATGGGGAACCTATGCCACAGGTGGCACGCAGAGCCATTTGTCAGGGCACGCGAGGCGCTGCCCTGTCAGCTGGCCAGCGCGCATGCGCGCCCTGGCCAGCTGAGTTCACCCTTTAAAAAGCCATTTTTCGCCCTCCCCAGGCTCCAGAGGCATTATAGGAGCCTGGGGAGGGAGAAAAGAGTCTCCCTGCCCTCCCAGAGGGCCTCCGGAGGCTTCAGGGACCGTCCAGAGGCTTCCCTGATGCCTTCGGAGCGCTTAAAACAACCCTCCGAGCAAACCGGAAGTCCCTTCCGGTTTGCTCGGAGGATCCTTTTGAGCGCTCCGAAGGCTTCAGGGACCGTCCGGACGGTCCCTGAAGCCTTCGGAATGCTTAAAATGACACTTCCGGTTTGCTCGGAGGGTCGTTTTAAGCGTTCCGAAGGCTTCAGAGAAGCCTCCGGACGGTCCCTGAAGCCTCTGGAGGGCCTCCGGGGGGGTGGGGGAGGCTCTTTTCGCCCTCCCCAGGTTCCTATAAAGCCTCTGGAGCCTGGGGAGGGCGAAAAAAGCATGTAAAAATGGGGGGGTCACGTGTTGTGCACGCATGCGCACTGTGGGAGTCGCAGATTGCATTATGGGTGCGGCACGCCCACAGACAACCCCCCTGCGCTCCCCCCACTTGTGGCACGCGAGCCAAAAAAGGTTCGCCATCGCTGCTTTAGAGTCACAACAAAAAGGTGCTGCTTTGAGGTATTATAGACTCCTTCTACAGCCCTAGAAGTACTTAATTGTTTTTTTGTCTGAAGCTCAGCATAACACTAATGAATTTTAGCTAAGCATGTCTTCTAAACTTTAAAATTTGCGATTTTAACTATTGTTATTTTTAATATTCCAACTTTATTTTTCTTCCATTCAATCATATTCGATTCTTGAAGTGTGCCTGAACAAGTCCATGCAGGTTTTTTGGCAAGATTTTTCAGAAATGTTTAGCTCTGCCTACTTTCTAAGGCTGGGGAGAGTGACAGGCCCAAACTCACCCAACTGGTTTTGGATGACCTTGAGGCAAACAAAACTATAACTCATGGCCTCCCACTTTCTAACTTTAACCACTACACCCAACTGGCTCTCTAATTTTAACTATTGTTATTTATAACATTCCAACTTTATAGGACAAAGTTAAAAGCAGGCGATTTTATGTCATCTGTAGAATTACACATATCTATGTGCTCAGAACCTCTGGCAGATGCTTTATCCTCCAGTGGAAAATACAGTTAGAACTTAGGCCAGGAAAACAGAATTGCATCTCTACTATTTTCCTATAGAGCCAACTTAATACAAATCGATTGTCAGGTTCTCCGGAATTCACATGTCTCTTGTTGAGGTCAGGATGGGTGATTTCTGGCTTGCTTCGCAAGCTCTTTCTTTAAATAAGGGGGGAAATGCTCCACCTTGTTTTGTTTGGTCGGCGGGGGGGGGGGGTGAACTTTCTAGTTTGAAAATGATTTGTTCTGAAAATATTTAAAACGTTGGGGGCCAGAAGGGCTGGCAAAAAAACTACGTGATGAAGAAACTTAGTTGTGAACAGAAATGGCAAGCTTCCTTTAGGACAATACAGTATGAGGCAGGCATGTATCAGCTGTGTTGTGAAAGAAAAGCTCCCATTTTAAATCCGGCCTGGAACAGAACTGATGCTTGGAAAAGCAGTCCGGGATTTGAACTCAGTCTAATATCTAATTGTAAAACAAAGTATGGATCCATCAGTTAGATTTACCGTATGAACTAATAAAAAACAAAGCTAACCAGTTTCGCTTTATGCAGTCATATCCATCAGCCGATGTTGTGCCTGGGAGCTAGGGTGACATCAGTTCAAACAGACCAGTGTCTGTATGCTTTACGAAGTTTGGAAAATGGATTTCTTTTATGAAATTACATTTTAAGAGGCAGTGGGTAATGTTTCCACAGTATATCAAGAAACCAGCCCCTCCAAATATGAAATAATGGATTATGTTTTATGTCATTAGTGTTTTATTTTTGTGTCTGCAGTTAGGCGGGAGGAAAAAGCCCTCTTGATGAGATAAGACTTTCTGCCAAATAAGTTACACTTTAAAAGGATTTTTTTCTTCACATCAGTGATACAGTACTGTTCAGAGGACAAAGAATAGCAATCCTGGATACCAACACCACTAAAGAAAAGGATATGTAGCAGTCTCTGTAAACTGTCCATCGTTTTTTTTTTTTAGAAACTGAGTGAGAAATCTCCAGTCTTGCTGTCAACAATTTCATGAGTCTCTCATTATGTACTGCACGGGTGTCAAACTCGATTGGGTCACATGATGTATCACGATATTTTTTTCCCTTTGCGGAGCTGGGATAGGCGTGGCCTGCATGTGATACCTTCAGCCTGCGGGCCACTAGCTTGACACCCCTGGTGTACTGAATTCAGGAGAAGTACCTCAGCAAAAGTCAAAACTGTACAGAATGTACGGGAGAACATGCACCGAAAACATATAGGGACATTATTAAACCAAAAATACAGTAAATGAAAGGCCAATTACCTGAACTATATTTTCTAAGAGTAATGTTACTGCTATAATAAAAGCTCACAGCTCTTATCATGGGCAAAACCTAAAGATAACATATCTGCTCCTTGCGAAAATTGGTTCTCACATTGATAAGAAGCCAGTAACTGCTACCAAACCATAAGGAGATGCAGGGAACTCAGCCTCCACAAGAGTGGCAGGCTTCTATCCACTGTAAGGCCATGAAATAATGTTAAGAGTTTTGCCAAAATAAATTGTCTATACCTTGGTACCTCACCTGAAAGTAACTGCTGGTATTCTTAGGTTGAAAGCTTAACCTTCCTTCTAAAAAGGTTTACTTTCCTGATTATTAGGAGGAAAATTTAGCAGAGATTTCCAAAGTCAACCAAATTAAATTCAACACCTTGGCAACAAATTTAATCAGAACCAATCAGAATGTAACCAGAGGTTTAGACTGAGATGGTATCAAAAGTGGGAGCAGGAACACCTTCTAACTCCCTTGACTGCAGCTGACTACTCTTTAGCAGCCAATGGCAAGACCAGTCTACCCAGCCTGGTCTAGGGCTAGAGCAGGAACTGGTCTACTAAGCCTCTGGGTGGTATCACAGCAGCACTGAAGCAACCACAAATTTGCCAAATTTCCATGGGAGCCGTAGGACCTGCATTTTGAAAGCTTTCCCTAAGTTACCGATTTGAGATAAAACTTGGTTCAAAAATGAGTGCTCTTTGATACACCATTTCACCCAGTTCAAGGTCACAAAAATAAGAGTTTTAGTAGATAATGTATATGTATATAGGTAATTATTCAAATGTATGTGCCTCCCAACTCCCAGTGATTCTTGTTTGATGAGTTTCAATTAATAGTAAAATACTTTACATGTAAACAAGAAATGAGAAAAAGACAGGCATTTTTAAAACATAATCAGCCAAGTATCTAACTATATCAATATAAATATTTCTAATGATATCAACACAAGTGAAATGCATACCAATCATGAACATTGCAGTGAACTGGGCAAATTAGACCATTTCAATTCTTTTACAGATTTCACATTCATGATAGAAATTAAAAATCCATAGAAGGCAATAAAGGTTTTAATTTTAAGAATAAATTTCATCTGGCGAAGAGATACATACTGTAAGAATTTACTGAGCGAAATCACAATTTACCAGACTTGTAAAAGCTACTCATATGTGTAAGAAATCTCTGTAAAAATGTTTGCAAATGACTCACAGTTTAGCTAACAATGTTTTTATGATCTAATGGTAACACCTGGCCAGCCTTGGTCAATTAAAAAAAAAAGTTAATCACCTTTGGCCACTTTTTGCTACTATTTTAGTTTCTAAATGTTTATCTATCCAACTGTTATTATCATTTCCAATCTCATAAGGAAGATTTATTAGAATTTGGAAACAACTTACACCTGATTTAGTTGCAAATTCACTGTACGTGGGAAGTCAGAAACAATCCAGGTATCTTTAAATGCATTTAGTAAGCATTTAAACCAGAGGTGTCAAACTCAAGGCCCACGGGCCAAATCTGGTTCACAGTATGCTTAGACCTGGCCTGTGGGGCCACCCTGGAAACAGCAAAGGACCGGCCTGCAGTGCCTATGCAGAGAAAATGAAGCTACGTTTTCCCTGGCAGAGCACTCAAGCCACCACGAGCGCTGCCGACACGAGTGAAGTCGAACTGGCCATGCCCACCCTACCCACCCGAGGTCAAACACAACCCTGATGCGGCATGCAATGAAATCAAGTTGAACACCCCTTATTTAGACTTAGATATTGTTTTTTCCAGGATAAACTCTTTTTAAAATATTCCTTTGCGATTTAGTGCTTTCTTTTATCACTGGTCCTAAGGAAAATGTATTGTTAGAAATGGTCCAAATATTTAGAGTGTACAAAGTTAGATTCTCAGGGTCGGATATGGCTTCTCAAGACTTAGAGCCCACAAGGAACTCCCTGACAGGTCACTAAACTTTAATTTTAATGTGATAGAAGAAAAAAATATGAATATATGATGCGAAAGTAATAATATTACTTATATTTAATTTTAATTAAAGATAAATATGAATAAAATTCAGTTCAGTTTAGTTTTCATTCTAAGGCAATCAGCACACTCTTTAAAAGTGTAGATTTTGACACAGAAAAAAATTAGCAGAAGCATGTTCAGCATGCATGATATTTTGCATACCAATTTGTATAACTATTAGTAACTGGACCATCCATCCATCTTGGACAGTTTAGATTGTGTAACTGAAGGGGAAGATTCACCCTCTTATGCCTTGCAATCATCTGCGAAAAGAGAATCTAAATATTTACAAAACAAATTAGAATTGAATCCAAATTAGGATGCCAGTCCGCAAGACAACTCATCTAGAACACAGGAGATTCTTTTCTCTGACTGCATTGTCCTTTCAATTTCAGGTGTACAACTTCCAGTCAAAAAGGAAAAAAAACAGTATCAAGACATACCAGGTAGTGGAGGATACATAATCTGCTGCCATCCCACTCTTTCAAATTGAGTAGATCAATTTGTGAGAATGTGTTATCTATACATTCAATTGAACCTCCTTTAGAGATAGAATTCCAGTTGGAATATTGTCTAGGTAGACATGAATATTCTGTTGCCAGAATTGATCCGACTGTGATCTGATAATGACTAATGTTCATCAAAGAGAGAGGAAGGAGCCATCAAACAAGGGAAGACAATGTGTGTGTTGAAAGAAAGCTGAAGAAGCTTTCTGTGGGGTGACCAGATCATTACATGTAATTATGTCTCTGTTATATCTAATGGCGCTATATAATTTCTTAGATTACCCTCTATGGTTATGGATGACAAAATATTCATATAAAAGGCTCAGTTTGTACAGATTTGTTTAAATGCTTGTGGTTGAAAATGAATTTTGCTCATGGGTCGAAATGTGGGAAATTGTGAAAAATCACCAGTAACCTACAAGCCAAAAGGAACTAGCTCTATTGCTTAAAAGGTGATAAATAACCTCTTCCAGGAACTATTTCATCATTGGAGTATGAAAGACAAATAATCTCTGCCAACATCGATTCCCAAACTAGAAGCCAGTTCTTCTCTCTGAGATATTTAGAATTTAGAGTGAATTTATGTTCTCTCAGGCACTAGAAAACTCTGACTCAGGGATAATCAGGTATAAACACACATGACCAGAAATATGTGTTTTTCCCAATCATGGACAATGAAGACCTCAAGACTTTAAACATTTAGAGTCATAAGGTAACTCTGTTTAGAAAAAAATGTGGCTCTCAAAATTACCAAGAAGGTAATACTAACTAGTACTTCAAATTTTTATATAATAATTATCAAGATTATGTTTTGATGATATTCCCCCCCAAAAAAACCCATGATTTTAAAGTTTTATTTAAAATATTACCATCCAACAATTCTACCATACACACTTAAGGTAAACAGTGCAAACTAAAACAGAAAATAGTAACAACAAGAAGAAATAGTATCAAGAAATGGTATCAAAATTACTTTGACAGTGGATTATACCGATAGTCCTCGACTTATGACCACAATTGAGCCCACATTTTTTATTGCTAAGTGAGACATTTGTTAAGTGAGTTTTACCCCATTTTACAACCTTTCTTGCCGTAGTTCTTAAATGAATCACGGCAGTTGTGAAGTTAGGAACAGGGTTCTTAAGAGAATCTGATTTCCTCCATTGACTTGGCTTATCACAGGGGGGTCCAAACTTGGGAACTTTAAGACTTGTAAACTTCAACTCCCAGAATTCTCCAGCCAGCTGGCTGGGGAATTCTGGGAGTTGAAGTCCACAAGTCTTAAAGTTCCCAAGTTTGGACACCCCTGGCTTATCAGAAGGTCGCAAAAGGTGACCCCAGGACACTGCAACGGTCATAAAAGCGACTCAGTTGCTAAGCGTCTGAATTTTTATCACACGACCATTGAGATGCTACAAAGGTTGTGTGAAAAATGTCCATAAGTCAATTTTTTCAGCGCTGTCGTAACTTTGAACAGTCACTAAATGAGCTGTTGCCAGTTCAGGACGACCTACATTCTGGGGGAAAAAAATGGTTTGGCATAAACAACCGAAGTAGAATATGAAATGGATCTATTTTAGAAAGACATTTCAGAGAAAATGCAACGTGTGATTCATCACTGAATTAAGCTTCTGCATTAGAGATTTGAAAGGAGGAGCTCAATCATGACTTGATCTGACTGAATAATAAGTTTGATGAAGAGAGACAAAGCATACGCAGGTCATTGGAAGCTTTACAGGACAAAAGCAACACTTTGGTTGCTGTGTTTTGAAATATACTGGAAACCCCTACAGATGTTTCAGCACAGACAAAATATCTCCTCTATAACCACAACAAAAAAGGCCATTAGATAATTCCGTGGGTGAACAATATTTCAGTTTTAATTAAAATAAGATTCGATTATATTTTGGACACAAAGAGGCACTCCGATAACTGAGAACATGTTATTTCCACCATTCTGCTTCAATGCATGTGCCTACCATTGTCCAAAATTACCACTTGTAACAGTTGGAACCAAGTAAGTAATTCTGTTACCAAGATAATTGGCTAGCCCCAATCCATTATTGTTGCCTAACAACGTATTAACGGTGGGTGTTTAGGATACTCGGTTTTTCTTGGCCAGAAAAGCACTAACTTTCTGCCAGGCTGCCAGTGCTTCAATTTAAAGTAGGCACACGACGTAAAGGAGAGACGGAATCACAGGCTGTTCATCTTTTAGCCCCACCCTCTGCTTTATTCTTCAGAGCACACCAGCTGCTTAACTAGAATTAAAATACAGCTCATGTTCGCTCTCAATAGAAGCCCATCTGCACTAATCATCTGATTCCATAAAGTCCATTTGACTGTTTACTTAACAAGCAAGTTTTCAAGTTTATATGAGACACGCTACTGAAATGAGGTTTCCATCTATTCTTATTACTAACTGTGGATAATCAAAACAACCAGCTTTCTACTAGAATCATAATGTTGTTCCACAGGGCAAAAGGAAGCTGCACTAAAAAAAAATAGTACTATAACAATCGTGAGGAAAGTATAGCACAAAGTTCACTATTAAATAAAATTTAGGTAGTTACAGATCATTATATTAGTTCACCTGGAAACTATTGTTGGGGTTTTCTTAAAAGAAAAGATAAAAACTTCAAGTAAAGATGACTCCGGGGGACTTTCTGGATGTATCCCTGTAAGTTTTTTACACAAGAGTAGACGTATCATTTGCCACTGTCTTTAGGGATTTCCTCCCCAATTTTCTAGTTTAGCCTAGAGCAGGGGTGTCAAACTCGATTTCATTGAGGGCTGCATCAGGGTTGTGTTTGACTTCTGGGGGCCGGAGTGGCTGTGGCTGGGGTGGCCGTGGCCAGCTCAACTTGTGTTGGGGGCACCTGTGGTGGCCCGAGCGTTCTATCAGTGAAAACGAGGCTCATGAGCTCTGTTTTCGGCTGCCATGGCCTCCTGCAATCCTTTGCCAGTGAAAATGCCCTCAAGTTCCATTTTTGCTGGCATAAGCACTGCAGGCCAGTCCTTTGCTGTTTCCAGGGCGGCCCCACGGTCCAGCTCTAAGTATCCCGAGGGCCGGATGTGGCCCCTGGGCCTTGAATTTGATGCCCCTGGCCTAGAGTCTTGGGAATTGCCAGTTATCTCTCAGCCTAACCAGGTCCTACTTATATTAATTTTTCAAGACCAGGCAAAGTTTATAAGTATAAGTATAATCTTTATTGTCATTGTACTTAAATACAATATTAGGTGTCTACTTCACTAGATATGGCATTTATTATTACAGTTGAGGTCACAAACCCATCCCAAAAGTGATGAAAATAGAAGTTATCAGGATGTCAAGTTAGAGAACTAAAAGACATCCTATTTCCTAAAAAGCCATAAATTATGGAAGTAAAGAATGTCAAGTTGCTAGTTCTCTGCCTCACCAGGAATTCAACTTCTGGGTTTAAAATCACCTTAATGGTCATACCAATGAAAACTAGTCTTGGTTTCAGGAGCCTTTCATAGTGACCTTGTACAGACACACACTCTGCCACATAGGAACAATTTTATCTCTTGGATCTCTGGTGTGCAGTGCAGTGACTTATGATGAAGGGTTTTATTAAACTTATTTGTATCTAACTTTGTCCCTTTCTCTAGATATTTTATTCACTGTAGATGCTACCACTTAGCCAAACTTAACTCATCCTGTTATGAGTTGAGCTTGTGTTCAGGAAGAGAAAGATGAACTTATGATACTATAAGACCTTTATATATTGAAATGAAGTAGGAGAGGCTAAATTCAAAAAGGCTGATGCCTACAATTAATTTTCTTAAAATGTAAGCAAAATAAGCATGAATATATTAATACACAATCAAAGCAGGTCAGTTCTTCAAGGTTTGTGTAAAAAAGCCTGTGGTGAAATCAATTTTTTTTACTACCGGTTCTGTGGCTGTGGCTTTGTGGGTGTGGCAGGGGAAGGATACTGCAAAATCCCCATTCCCTCCCCACTCCTCGGGCCAGCCAGAGGTGGTATTGGCCAGTTCTCAAACTTTCCGCTACCGGTTCTCCAGAACCTGTCAGAACCTGCTGGATTTCACCCCTGGCTGGGGCTATGTAAACCTCATAATTATTCCAGAGGGTGGGCACCATGAGAGGCAAGGCAATCTCTTAGGAACAGATAATACTGCTTTAAAGATGAAATCTGAAGCATGTTCACTCTTTTGATCCTACCAGTTCGGCAGAAACAATGGGATAAAGGCAGTCCTTTACATAAGTGGGATTCGTTCGTTCGTTCATTCATTCAATTTGTGTATCTCAAACCAGTGGCCACTCTGGGCAGCAAACAATCATAAAACTAATCAAAACATGATACAAAAAAAAATTAAATACAAACTGGAGCTAAGAGATATTATAACCCACTGATAACAGCCTAACCAGGAAACAGGGCTCTCCATACATTCAGGACCCCAGACCCAGCCACTTAGAGAAGTCTCCAAGGCCTTCTGAAAAACCAGTGGGATCGGGGCAATCCTAATCTCAGGAATGTTTCAGAGGGCAGGTGCTATAACAGAAAAAGTATGCCACTTGGTCTTCACCAGCTGATGTCCTTTCGCTGACAGGGCCCAGGACATGCATATCTTGCCATAACAGACTGGATGGGTAAAAACAACTGGAAGATGGTTTGTCAAGTAACCATGAAAGGGCTCTAAAGGTAACAACCAGCACCTTGACTATACACAGCAGCTTACTGGCAACCAGAGCAGCTCACATAGTTTGAGTACAATGAGGCATGCCTCAAACTTTTCATGCCACCACATTCTGGGACAACTGCATTTTCTGAGGAATCTTCAAAGATAGTCCCTTATAGAGTCCACTAACTTATAAAGTCCTTTAACCTTTATGGCATGAGTAATTGTGAGAAGGAACTCCCAGCCCAGAAAATGACTTAATTGACACACCAAGCAACCGAACTAGAGATCTTCCTGGCCATAATTGCTACCTATTTTATGAATCAAACAGAACTTCCAACTTACACACTAGTTCGGTCTGGTGAATAACCCCCTTCAGAATTAAAGGTGGAAAAGTTACAATATGAGAAGAACCAGGGACTGACAGCCATTCAATCTTGAGTCAAGTTTGAGTTTAAGCTTGGTCCTCCCAATCCAGAACCAAACCACCTCCAGGTATTGTGACAAGATCTCTGTGACATCATTTGGTTTCCCTGGTGTTAAGAGGTATAACAGTATTGTCTGGGATTGGCAGCTCCTGCTGAAGCAGCACATGGAAGCAACGGCAGGAGATCCATTGGTGAGTTTGGGTGGATCTCCTAGTTGCACCTACATCAAAGGTATTGAAGATGGTAACTTTTGCTTTTGTCATTTCTCAGTTAGATTAGTGCAATTGGCTATAATGGCAATATCATTCAAGAAAACACAGAAGTTGTATCTGGCAGAGCTGCTTGCCTACTGACCAGCTCAAACTGGTTCAGCAGAATTATACCTCTTATCTGAGACATGCATTGATTGACTGATTGATTCGTACCAACCTAGCAGTCGAAAGCATGCAAATGTGAGTAGATAAATAGGTACCACTTCAGTGGGAAGATAATATGTACTCTGTGCCTTGGCATATATAGGTGAAACTCAAAAAATTAGAATATCGTGCAAAAGTTCATTTATTTCAGTAATGCAACTTAAAAGGTGAAACTAATATATGAGATAGACTCATTACATGCAAAGCAAGATAGTTTAAGCTGTGATTTGTCATAATTGTGATGATTATGGCTTACAGCTCATGAAAACCCCAAATCCACAAACTCAGAAAATTAGAATATTGTGAAAAGGTGCAAAATTCTGGCTCAAAGTATCCCACTCTAATCAGTTAATTAAGCCATAACACTTGCAAAGGGTTCCTGAGCCTTTAAATGGTCTCTCAGTCTGGTTCAGTAGGAATCACAATCATGGGAAAGACTGCTGACCTGAAAGTTGTGCAGAAAACCATCATTGACAACCTCCATAAGGAGGGAAAGCCTCAAAAGGCAATTGCAAAAGAAGTTGGATGTTCCCGAAGTGCTGTATCAAAGCACATTAATAGAAAGTTATGTGGAAGGGAAAAGTGTGGAAGAAAAAGGTGCACAAGCAGCAGGGATGACCGCAGCCTGGAGAGGATTGTCAGAAAAAGGCCATTCAAAAGTGCTGGGGACTTTCACAAGGAGCGGACTGAGGCTGGAGTCAGTGCATCAAGAGCCACCATACACACAGACAGATCCTGGACATGGGCTTCAAATGTCGTATTCCTCTTGTCAAGCCGCTCCTGAACAACAAACGTCAGAAGCGTCTTACCTGGGCTAAAGAAAAACAGATCTGGTATGTTGCTTAGTGGTCCAAAGTCCTCTTTTCTGACGAGAGCAACTTTTGCATCTCATTTGGAAACCAAGGACCCAGAGTATGGAGGAAGAATGGAGAGGCACACACTGCAAGATGCTTGAAGTCCAGTGTGAAGTTTTCACAGTCTGTGTTGATTTGGGGAGCCATGTCATCTGCTGGTGTTGGTCCACTGTGCTTCATTAAGTCCAGGGTCAACGCAGCCGTTTACCAGAAGATTTTGGAGCACTTCATGCTTCCTTCCGCAGATGAGCTTTATGGGGATGCTGACTTCATTTTCCAGCAGGACTTGGCACCGGCCCACACTGCCAAAAGCACCAAAACCTGGTTCAATGACCGTGGGATTGCTGTGCTTGATTGGCCAGCAAACTCGCCTGACCTGAACCCCATAGAGAATCTATGGGGCATTGCCAAGAGAAAGATGAGAGACATGAGACCGAACAATGTAGAAAAGCTGAATGCCGCTATTGAAGCATCCTGGTCTTCCATAACACCTCAGCAGTGCCACAGGCTGATAGCTTCCATGCCACGCCTCATTGAGGCAGTAATTGCTGCAAAAGGGGCCCAAACCAAGTACTGAGTACATATGCATGCTTATACTTTTCAGAGGTCCTATATTGTTCTATGTACAATCCTTGTTTTACTGATTGCATATAATATTCTAATTTTCTGAGATGGTGGATTTGGGGTTTTCATGAGCTGTAAGCCATAATCATCACAATTATGACAAATCACGCCTTGAACTATCTTGCTTTGCATGTAATGAGTCTATCTCATATATTAGTTTTACCTTTTAAGTTGCATTACTGAAATAAATGAACTTTTGCACGATATTCTAATTTTTCGAGTTTCACCTGTAGTCATGCTGACCACATGGCTATAGAAGTGTCTTCCGACACAGCTGGCTGCCTTGGCTAAGAAACAGAGATGAGCACTGCTCCCTAGTGTCAGACATGATTGGATAGGGGAAACCTCTATCTTTATTGATTGCTGTAGGTTTCCATCCAAGTTGCTGGATGTAAACTAATAAAGCTCTCTATGGCTTTGGTCTTCCTTCACTATCTTCCTCAGGTAACAAAGTCACAATCTGGCCAGCAGAGAATGCTGCAGGTATCCATCCTTGGTGAGGTAAGGGGTTGGGGACCTATAAAATGGCATTTACAATAACAGCCCTCTAGAGTAGTTTGTCCCCTGAGATCATAATAGTCTCCAGCACTTTATCTTTCAGGAAACAAATATAAAACATTATCTTCCACAAGGCTTTTAGAAAGCATTATTTAATGGAAGATAGCAGTAGATTTTTAAATATTGGAATGATTATAATATTTACAGATTCTATGTAACTGTTGTTAAGCTGCCTATAGTAGTTTCAATTGACAGCATACAAATAACTGTAATCAATTAGTCAATATAATTATTCTTTGGGAATGTATTTAATAATGTTCCCATAAAAGGTAAAGGCTTTCCCGCACATGCGTGCTACTCGTTTCCAGCCCTAGAGGTGGTGCTCATCTCTGTTTCTAAGCCGAGGAGCCAGCGCTATCTGAAGACGTTTCCGTGGTCATGTGGCTGGCATGACTGAGCGCCGTTACCTTCCTACCAAAGTGGTCCCTATTTTTCTACTTGCATTTTTTACGTGCTTTCAAACGGCTAGGTTGGCAAAAGCTGGGACAAGTAACGGGAGCTCACTCAGTTACATGGCCCTAGGGTTTCGAATCGCTGAACTGCCAACCTTCTGATCGACAAGCTCAGTATTTTAGCTACTAAGTCACCGCATCCCTATATAATTATTCTTCAGGAATGTATTTAATAATGTTCCCATAATGTTACATTAAAATTACAAGATGGTAACATTTTTGGAATTTCTGGGGTCATATCCAAGACTTTTTAGTATCATCTTGGGGGGTTTTAAGGATTTTATTAAAGAAAACAACTAAATTAACCAAGTACTGTATAACCTCCACACTTTGGTACAATTACCATCAAATTATACCTGTTTTCTGTATTTTACATTTCTGCTTTGAACAAGAATAGACATTAAGCTAGGAAAGAGTTTTCAATCATCTCTACTAATTCAAGAGTGCTTACCAAAAGATAACAACTTACTTAATTGAGTTCCGAAAGTGGTCTTCAGCAGGGCTTTTTACTGTACAGCTGTTCAATAGCCAAAGGTCTGCTTCGGCTGCATTTTCTGAAATATAAATACACATTATGTATTCAAACTTTATTTTGTACGACACCACACAGAAGAAATTGTGATTCCACACTTTATCAAAGGAGAGAAGTTTGCATAAGTATTTATGACTATGTGGTAACACTGAAATATTTTTTAAAAATGGTTAAAAATGAACAAAAATAGATATAAATACTATGGGGAAAATCATATGATAATTTGGGCTTCGATCTGAATCAGCAACAGTGCTTCTGCAATAGGTCTTCACTTACATCAGGGGTGTCAAACTCGATTTCATTAAGGGCCACATGAGGGTTGTGTTTGACCTTGGGGGGCTGGGATGGGCGTTGCCAGGGTGGGCATGGCCAGCTTGACATCAGTCGTGTCGAGGTGCCTGTGGCGGCCCAAGTGCTGTGCCAGCGACAACCGGCTCCCAAGCTCTGTTTCGACTGTGACAGCCTCCTGAAACCCTCTGCCAGCGAAAACAAAGCTTGGGAGTGCCGCCCACAGCCTTCATGAGCTCCGTTTTCGGCTGCAATAGCCTCCTGCAACCCTCTGCCAGCAAAAACAAAGATTGGTAGTGCCGCCCACGGCCTTCATGAGCTCTGTTTTCGGCTGCAATAGCCTCCTGCAACCCTCTGCCAGCGAAAACAAAGATTGGTAGTGCCGCCCACAGCCTTCATGAGCTCCGTTTTCGGCTGCAATAGCCTCCTGCAACCCTCTGCCAGCGAAAACAAAGATTGGTAGTGCCGCCCACGGCCTTCATGAGCTCTGTTTTCGGCTGCAATAGCCTCCTGCAACCCTCTTCCAGCAAAAACAAAGCTTGGGAGTGCTGCACACAGCACTCCCAAGCTCCATTTTCATGGCAGAGGCAATGCAGGCCAGTCCTTCACTGTTTCCAGGGTGGCCCTGCGGGCCAGATCTAAATAGCCCGTGGGCTGAATCCGGGCCCCGGGCCTTGAGTTTGACACCCCTGACTTACATAGATCGGATCATATAAAGATTACTGTTTTTTTCCACCAAAGTGAGGCCCTTCGTCTACCATTGATATAGTGCAGGCAACATAGATTGATCTTTTCTATTAAGAGTAGATCATCCTGTTTTGTGTATCCAGATAACCTGAGTTTAGCTTAGTTCCTGGTAACTGCAGCACTCCCGCAGGTTTCTTGACAGAGGTACAAGTGGTTTGCCATTATCATCTTCCAGGATATTTTTTTGACATCCCAGTCTAGCCAAGCCTAGAATTCCCAGAAGTTACAAGCATTAACTACCAGTAGGCCCAATTCTGCTTAGTTTCCAAGATTCGTCAAGAGCAGCCAGGTGCTGCGATCTGCTGAGACTTTCCTATCTAAGTAAGCTATTTACTTACATATAGCACCAGCACTTAGACAGTTCACATGCCTCCACAGCCTTTTTTGCTCTCTCTGCAGCAGAGATACCAAAAGGATGGGTGGTAAGGATGCATCCTCTTGAGATTAACTGTCCAAAGATGCATGCCAACATGAACGGGGACCAAAATTACATACACTTCTCATTCTCACCTAATGAAAGCATTTTTATGAGGCTACCTGGGAAAAATCAAGAAGGAGAAGCCATATCCCAGTTAGGGAAGCTCCAAGCACATCAAGTTTCAGCTTTATAATTCACCAGGTATTTAAAATGTTTAGCTCAGTTTTGGCAGTTGTTTTTAAAATGAAGATACGCCCTGTCCTTAGCTGTCACTGAAAGCAGGGGGGGAAAAACATGTATAAAGTACATTGTTGACAACATTTTTTTAAAGCATTATGTACAAACAAAAATGTGGGCGTTGGTGTAATGGCACATAAACAAATGCAAATGTTGAAAAACAGCCACATGCGCAACTCTTTAAATTTTTCAGAAGAATTGTTAACACTTGATGGTAGATTTGTTACAACTGAAACGAAGCCAAGCAAAATACATATTAGCATCAAGCCATCACATTAAAGTGGGGGGGGGGGGGGAGGCTGCCTATTCAAGATATATTCAGATCAGTATCTTTTCCATCCTTCTACAATCTGGCCTTTCAAGATGTTTGAGGAATGCAAATCCTAAACCCCTAAGCAGCTCATCCAACAGATCAAATAGAATTAGATTGTTTGTGGCATTGTGCAAAACCAAATATAATAATTTAAACCCAAAACTGTCGTATTTCCAGAATTCAAAAGCATTTAGAAATTTGCATGACAGAGAGCTAACAATGTTTAGTGACACGTGGAGCATGTATCTGTAGGAATCAGATGCTTTCAAAACAGTGGTTATACAGTAGGGGTGTGTGTGTGTGTGTGTGTGTGTGTGTGTGTGTGTGTGTTCGTTCAAGCATAAATCTGGAACGCCCTCAAGCAATTTCAACCAAACTTGGTACACAGATGACTTACTCTCTGGTAAAAAAATACTGTGGGGATAACACACCCTTAACATCCCTCAGTGTGTGTGTTCTGTTAAAATACAGCCTGTTGCGCCTGAAAATGGCTTCTACTGTACTGCCTTAAAATGATTTCTACTGTACAGCACAGTGGAGATGTCATGGTAATGACTTCACGGTACTCCACAAGGGGGCTCTCTCTGGTAAGAGGGAAAATCCAACATTAATACCCGTGCAATACCGGGTTAACAGCTAGTACTTTATAAATAACAATGTTTTTACCTTGGCAGCAGCCAGCTTTTTCAGCTTGGGATATATTTATTTATTTATTTATAATCCATAGCCTGATAGAGAATGTAGCCTGTCAGGGTCTTGAAGAAGGTAGGGTCAGACTTCTTGTTTTAAAAGGTTGCTTTCACTGTATTTTAACTGTAATTTTTAAAGTTAACATGCATTAACTTTAACACTTTTAAGTGCTCTTTATTTTATTAGAAAATAAAAACCAGCAGCAATCTGGAACCGCTCCAGAAGCCACAAAAAGAAGGCTGGGCGTTGCAACCCTCAGTTGCAAAGCCCTGGTCAGTGTGGAATTCACATGTCTTGCATTTTAAAGATTAGAATGGGAAAGTTTAGTTGCTCATAAATACGCCTGAGAAATGCTTCATCCCTCAATATCTCAGCTACCACAAATAACAGCATTTATGCAAGGTATACTGGATTACAAACAACTGAACAACATCACTAAATCAACACTGTTTAGACAACACAAAGCAGTGACTTTTATCTTTAGGCTCCCCTCTCCAAAACCACAAATACTGCACAAACCACAAGTTCCATGAGGTTTTTAAAGACACTAGCAACACCAAAGAAATTCAAAGGTCATGGAAACTTCTGAACAATCTAAACATCACATGAAGTTCTGGACGGCACTAATTGTCAGAATTATGCAATAAAAAACAGGAAAACTTGGTAAAACTCTGAGTAAGCAGTACAGATAGCCACAGAAAAGACCAAAATATTTACACGCTGGTTTTCTTGCTGGTGTTTCTGCTTATATCATTGCTCCTTAAACGTTTGACATGTCACTCTGAATGCCCATAAATAGCAATCTTAGGCATCACTTGGGAAAGAGCAAGAAGCAAGTAAAAGCTAGATGTATTTGAGCTGATGAAGGCAAAACTGACAATATATAGGTTGAGCTGCAACTGGTTCGGTGATTGTGTGTGTGCACCTAGCGCGCTTGCGCGCATAGTTAAAAATACAGTAATTTGAAGCTGAGCTGCTTACCTTCTAAGGCAGCCCCAGTAAGGACAACAGAGGCACGGAAATCAGTTGTGCCGCGTGAATCAGCTGAGCCAAAAGAAGGAAATATAGGATAGCATAGGGAGGGAGTGGGTGGGTGGGGCAACTGATAGTCATAAGTACCAGTTCACCCGAACCAATCCGAACCGGCAGCAGTCCACCACTAACAATATGTGAAAGATACTGAAACTATCACAGAGTGGCATTTAAAACACACACACCAGAAACTATTAGTTTTATTTCAGTGAGTTAAATATGTCATTGCTACTAACTTCATCGTATCGTTCCAGTATGAACTGAATGGAGCCTTACTCTGGAATATATAATTCTGTTCTTGAAAGCTATAATGCCTCCCTTCTCAGGGGCATTCTCCTCTGTGTTTAGGCTTTGGACCCATTTATCTCAGATCCACCCATTTCTGTCCAGTTTTCCTTCATTTCAGCTTTACTCCAAAGGTTTCTACCCCATGTTCAACTATTTATCTTGCTTCTCCATGATTCTATCCCATGCCACACCAATAAGCCCAATATACAAAAAAGGAAAGGAAAGAAGAAAGGAAGGAAGGAAGGAAGGAAGGAAGGAAGGAAGGAAGGAAGAAAGAAAGAAAGAAACCAATAGTATCACTTTCAAAGGAAGGATAACAAGAGAGTAAGAGAGACAAAAAAATTTTTTCCTCATATTGCATAATTGTAGTATATACTGTATTTTTTGGACTATAAGACACACTAGATTATAAGACGCACCTAAATGTACAGGAGAAAAACAAGAAAAAAAAGTTTTGGGCCTCCGTGCGTCACCTTTTTGTCCTCCCCGGCCCCCAGAAGCACTCTGCAGACAAAAAATGGGACACTTTTTGATGAAAATGGGATGTGTGGAGCACTACAGAGTGCTTCTGGGGGCCGGGGAGGGAGAAAATGCTCAGATGGTTTGGGAGGCCAAAAACAACTATATTTGGTCTATAAGACGCACCTAAATTTTCACCCACTTTTAGGGGGAGGAAAGTTGCATCTTATACTCCAAAAAATATGGTATATATACTAGTGTCCTCCAGAAGATCTGGACAATAACACCTATCAGCTCCATCCATTTTGACCAGGAGCACAGAACTGTAAAAACTGGAGTTCACAACATCTGTAGGATATCAAGTTATTTATCTCAAAAGGACTCCACTTACTGGACTCTGGCCCAGAAACTAGGAAATCATTTTAGAGTCAATAATTGAATCTAACCAACATTTTTCAATATATCTCAATTGTATTATGGAACGAAAGGTTTACTTTTCAATCAGACTTTTTAAACTGTTGATTTATTAACTCCAAATCTAGGTGGTTATGTTGATTCAGATGGTAATACTAGCTTTTCTTGATTCATTCACTTTCTTGAACATACGAGATCAGGAATGGTTAACTTCCAGGCTCTCAAATGTAGATTTTCCAAACAAAGGATGTAGTTCAAAGTAATCCACATTCAAATCCCTACTCAAGCACTGCATAATTTATGCTATCACTTACTCTCAGCTCAAGCTATTCATAAAGAGGTGGTTATGGCAGTAAAATTAAGAAAGATCATCTTCCCAAGAAATGTGCTCTCCCTCTCAGACAAAAGCTGACATATGCATGCAAAAAAAGAAATAATATGCATTTTATCACACAACCTAGTTCTCTTCAGAGATGCTTGTGCTGTAACAGGGATAATATGGTACATAGCAGAGGTGGGTTCCTACCTATTTGGTCTGGTTCGCCCGAGTAGGTAGTAACCCTGGCAGACCCGTGACCGTACCGGTTCAATGTTCGGCGGCGGCATCTTGATTTTCTGTTCTGCACAAGTGCAAAACAATCTTCATTGAAAAAAGGTAATTTTTATTCCTTTTTAATGTTGTGCGCATGCGCAGATCATTTTAGGTGAAAATGCGCAGGCACACATGAGTGAAGTGAGCGTGCACACACACAAAAATTTTTTTTACTAACGAAACTGTAGTAATGGCAGCCAGAACCCACCTCTGGTACATAGTCCCCCTGGCTCTCATACACTCCAGGCAGAAAGGCTGAAGAGACATTTACTTGTAGCATTGGATAGTTGCTGCTTGTCTGAAAAGGCTAAATTCTGTTAGATCAGTGGGTCTCAACCTTCCAAATGCTGCGACCCTTTAATAGTTCCTCATGTTGTGGTGACCCCCAACCATAAATTATTTTATGTTTTCCGTATTTTTTCAAAAATATGTGTTTTCCGATGGTCTTAGGTGGCCAAAGGGGTCCCGACCCACAGGTTGAGAACCACTGTGTTAGATAGACCCAGACTTAAAATATAGGAAGCTAGTCTAAAACGGCTAACAAAAACATAACAGAATAACAGATTAACAGAATAACAGAGTTGGAAGGGATTTTGGAGGTCTTCTAGTCCTACCCCCTGCTTAAGTGTTTACTATTTCAGACAAATGGCTGTCCAATCTCTTCTTAAAAATGGACTCAGGTAAAATCCTACTCATACTATCTATCTGAACCTGGGACTGCTGCCCTACAATATACACAACCAAATGAGCTATGATACCTGCACAGGTCCCCCGTGAACAAACCTGGAATCCTATCTCTTATATGTCAACATGCTGCTCTGCTAATTTATGAAACAGTCAAGATAGTCATTTCATAAATTTAACATTAAGGGAAAAACATTCTCTATATCATCCATATGGCTGAATATTCCAAAGACTATGTCAGACTATTGCACGCTTAAAAATCAGTGCCAGATTGAGAAGCAACCCTGTGCAGAAAATAAAAAAGCTATGTAAGATGAAACTCTTTATGTCCCAGGACATTATAGTTTCTCATACATGTGCTGTTACGAACAATCAAGGATCAAGACAAGCTTTTCGCTAAGTGGATTAATGACGAACTAGAAATAACATTATCAGATAGGAATGAAACTTATAGACTTCCTTTTCTATCAGTTTTATTCAGCCCGATTGCTGCTGTCTTCCAGATCACCATGCTTGCTGGGAAATCTGGAAGGAGCAGGTCCAGATAACTAAAAGTTAGGAAAGTTAGGAAAGATTCATGGTCAAAAATAATAATAATCCCGCTTCTCCAGGAGCCAAAGGTTCCAGAGGATGACAACCCTAGTGGGTCTTTGATGGATGGTTTTTGCCCTTTTGCTGGCCCAAAAGAAAACAAAGACAGAATGCCAGAGACCACATCACTACTTTAAGAAAAACAATTTCATCGCATAAAACGTTCTGGAAAAACTTAGCGCCAAAAACTCTGCCTCACAAGTTTTCTGTAAAGCAAAGTGCAGATTAATCAAAAGGGACATCCTCAAACTAAAAACTGGATTTGAAAAAAAAAAAGGTAATAACTATTTCAGATGCTTTTTTCCCTTCCAATGTAAATAACATGTGAAGTATTTTAGGTTGGTGTTTCAAACAGAACTCCTGTTTTGGTTCTTAAAATTCAGAGTTGTGTTGCAGCTACTTTGTGCTGTGACGCTGACTTGCAGTTTTCAAAACCTCTTACTGCTTTTCATACATATGTTTTCATAAGAGCCAAGGTCAGCTTATAAACTGAAACATATTCTGTTCCAATATTCCTTTCCCAGCTTATATTTCTTTAAATTCTGGCTATATTATGTTGCACCCAGAGGCAATATATTGATTTCAAATGCCTTGCTTCCACTTATTTCCCCTGACATCTAATCCCATATGGAGCCTGGATTTAAACTACATCTATCACTTTTAACACAGAGAAAAATAGGGAAATGTAGGGAGCCTATCTGAGCCAGATATGCCCAAACACTTATTAAATTGTAGCTTCCAGCTAGTTATTGGCTTTCACATAATTATCTTCATACTTTATCCATTTGCTAGTGTGTCATTCTTCTGAAAATTCAAGAGATGCAGCACAGAAGGCCTCATACCCAGGAGCTATGTTAAAACCTTACAAGGCGTAGGTATATTCTAGACTAGGATACTATATTAAGTGAGCAAAATTGCTGTGTTAATGCAGTTTCAAAATGACTGTGTCAGAAATTAAGTTAAATCTTAATGGACTAAGGTTTCTAATAACAGACACGAAAGCTTGTTACTTTGACACCTGTGATTAATCTCTTTTTCTACAACATCCATTACATAGGAAGAATCCAAGATCAGTTACCAAAACTGCAATGAAGGGGCTGGGGTGACGTAGAACAGGGGTGTCAAACTCGATTTCATTGAGGGCTACATCAGGGTTGTGTTTGACCTCAGGGGTGGGGGTGAGGTGGCTGGGGCCAGGGTAGGTGTGGCCATCATGACATCACTTGTGGGGGCACCTGTAGTGGCCCGAAAACTCTGCCAGTGAAAACAGGCTCCTGAGCTGCGTTTTCGGCTGAGACAGCCTCCTGCAACCCTCTGCCAGCAAAAACGGAGCTCGAGGTAGCTGCCCACAGCTCCCACAAGCTCCGTTTTCAGCTGGGATGGCCTCCTGCAACCCTCTGCCAGTGAAAACAGAACTTGGGAGGGCCACGTGCAGCCCTGGCAAGCTCTGTTTTCACTGGCAGAAGCACCGTGGGCTGGTCCTTTGCTATTTCCAGGGTGGCCCCGCGGGCCAGATCTAAGCACCCTATGGGCCGGATCAGGCCCCTGGGCCTTGAGTTTGACACTCCTGACACAGAGGCATTGTGTTGAGGAGAGAAGAAACAATGCAGTACTTGCCTTGCTCTTGTTTCACTTCCATTGTATTTGAAACTGTTCCGCCATCTTGTATTATTGGATCACTTATATTTTTCTATGCTCACAGATATGCTACGGTGTATGAAAATGGAGAATCAGGTCTTTCAAGTTTAGAACATGTAAGCCGGCAAATGGAAAAATGATCCACTTAATTGTTTTATGACAAGGCTTTTGAAAGCTTGGAGTGAACCCTTAGTAGTGAATATTCAAACTTTTGGATAAAAGGGCAACTGTTATGAGGAACTTAATAAAATGAGCATCTTTTTAGAATCTAGTTCACCACTAGATCACTGCAGACTTTTATGTTTCTACCAACATGAAGATCCTGGAATTTACAAAGCTTTAATCTCTGTGTTTTACCAAATTTTAATCCATATCTTATGAAAATAGATTTAAGACAATATCACAAAAATAAATCCTCATTAAAATAGAAGTCATCTTCAGAAACACCAAGCATAAACATTTCCCATATGTCTTTTGCTATCTGTTGAAAAAATAAGTCTATGACCCTTTTTTTGCACCCTAATTTATTTTCTTATTGAGCAAGTAATTAAATGGATTCCTTTTCTGAAATTTAAAAAAAACATTTACTCTCACACAGTATGTGAAGTAGAGGTGTAAGATAAACAGAATTATATCTGCGTTATAAGACAGACAAAATTGAAATTTTTAAAGAGCACTACATAGCTAATTATTTTCTCATTAATATTTTACCAGTGTATGTAAAGTTGTTTTAAGGTGTCTAAAATACTTTTACAATACAATACAATACAATAGCAGAGTTGGAAGGGACCTTGGAGGTCTCCTAGTCCAACCCCCTGCCTAGGCAGGAAACCCTATACCAGCGATGGCGAACCTTTTTTGGCTCGCGTGCCATAAGTGGGGGGAGCACAGGGGGGTCGTGTGCAGGCGTGCCACACCCATAATGCAATGCGCGACCCCCCCAGTGCACTACAGCGCTCCCCCCCATTTTTACATACTTTTTTCGCCCTCCCCAGGCTCAAGGCTTTATAGGAGCCTGGGGAGGGCAAAAACAGCCTCCCCCCCCCCCCCGGACGCCCTTCGGAGGCATCAGGGAAGCCTCCGGACGGTCCCTGAAGCCTTCGGAGCGCTCAAAATGACCCTCCGAGCAAACCGGAAGTCACTTCAGGTTTGCTTGGAAGATCGTTTTGAGCGCTCCGAAGGCTTCAGGGACAGTCCGGAGGCTTCCCTGATGTCTTCGGAGCGCTCAAAACAACCCTCCAAGCAAACCAGAAGTGACTTCCGGTTTGCTCGGAGGATCGTTTTAAGCGTTCCGAAGGCTTCAGGGACCATTCGGAGGCTTCGCTGACGCCTTCGGAGCGCTCAAAACGACCCTCCGAGCAAACCGGAAGTCACTCCTGGTTTGCTCGGAGGGTCGTTTTAAGCGTTCTCACACCTCGCGTGCCCTAACAAATGGCTCCGCATGCCACCTGTGGCACGCGTGCCATAGGTTCGCCATCACTGCCCTATACCATTCCAGACAAATGGCTATCCAACATCTTCTTAGAGACATCCAGTGTTGGGGCATTCACAACTTCTGGAGGCAAGCTGTTCCACTGATTAATTGTTCTAACTGTTAGGAAATTTCTCCTCAGTTCTAAATTGCTTCTCTCCTTGATTACTTTCCATCCATTGCTTCTTGTTCTACCCTCAGGTGCCTTGGAGAATAGTTTGACTCCCTCTTCTTTGTTGCAACTCCTGAGATATTGGAACACTGCTATCATGCCTCCCCTAGTCCTTCTTTTCATTAAACTAGACATACCCAGTTCCTGCAACCGTTCTTCTTATGTTTTAGTCTCCAGTCCCCTAATCATCTTTGTCGCTCTTCTCTGCACTCTATCTAGAGTCTCCACATCTTTTCTACATCGTGGCGAACAAAACTGAATGCAGTATTCCAAGTGTGGCCTTACCAAGACATTATAAAGTGGTATTAACACTTCACGTGATCTTGATTCTATCCCTCTGTTTATGTAGCCTAGAACTGTGTTGGCTTTTTAGCAGCTGCTGCACACTGCTGGCTCAATGGTTGTCCACTAGGATTCCAAGATCTCTCTCACAGTTACTACTATTGAGCAAGGTACCACTTATACTGTACCTGTGCATTTCATTTTTCTTGCCTAAATGTAGAACCTTACTCTTTTCACCATTGAATTTCATTTTATTAGATAGTGCCCAATGTTCACATTTGTCAAGATCCTTCTGTATCTTAAGCCTATCTTCTGGAGTGTTGGCTATTCCTGCCAGCTTGGTGTCATCTGCAAATTTGATGACTTTCCATTTATTCCCTCATCCAAATCATTGATGAAGATGTTGAAGAGTACTGGGCCTAAAACAGAGCCTTGGGGTACTCCACTGCATACTTCCCTCCATGTAGATGCAGTTCCATTGAGGACTATATGTTGAGTGCGGTTGGTCAGCCAGTTGCGAATCCATCTGGTGGTGATGCTGTCTAACCCACATTCTTCTACTTTATCTAGTAGTAGGTTATGGTCTACCTTACCAAATGCCTTACTGAAGTCCAAGTAAACTATATCAACGCCATTCCTCTGGTCCACTAATTTTGTCACTTTGTCAAAGAATACAATAAGATTAGTCTGGCATGATCTGTTTTAGACAAACCCATGTTGGCTTTTGGCTATTACTTTGTTACTTCTAGGTGTTCGCTAATTCATTGCTTGATTATCTTTTCCAGAATCTTTCCTGTTGAGGTCAGGCTGATAGGTCTGTAGTTTCCTGGATCTATTTTTTCCCCCTTTTTTCAAGATGGGAACCACATCAGCTCTTTTCCAGTCCTTTGGCAGTTCCCTGGTGCTCCAGGATCTCTGAAAGATATAGTTCAGTGGTTCTGAGATCTCGTCTGCCAGTTCCATCAGAACCCTGGGTGTAATCCATCCGGTCATGGTGATTTGAACTCGTCTAGGGTAGACAGATGCTCACTTATCATTTTCTTCCCTATTTTAACTTGGGTTCCTAATCTGATTTTTGTGATGCTGTTTTTGATAGGTTGGACTGTTTTATCCCTTTGTGTAAAGACAGATGCAAAAAATGAGTTAAATAGTTCTGCTTTCTCCCTTGTCACCTTCTTGCCACTTTCTCCTAGCAATGGACCAATTGTTTCCTTAACTTTTTTCTTGTTTTTAACATGTTGGAAGAAGCTTTTTTCGTTATATTTTACTTTTGTGGCAAGCCTTTCTTCATTGTTTTTTTTTTTTTTGAAAAAAGTTTTATTGGTTTTTTTAAAACATTTATAGGGAAAAGGGTAAATGGAATGGTTACAGATTTTGGCAGTAGCAAGTGTGACAGAGGCCCCCTCCCTCCAATCTCATAGGTTACATCCATATATCAAGCATTAGTCCATAGTCATAAAAGATCAGCATATTAATTCTAGAAAAAAAAAATTTTTTTTTCAGTCAGCTTATATTGTTATAATATATAATCTAGATATAATTTCATTATTACTTTCGGTTTGTTTATAACATTGTGGCTTTCTTATTCATTTTTGTGATCTGAGCTTTCTTGGTATTGCCCCTTCTCCCCCTGCTGGCAGAGCTCCGGCCCCTCCCGTGTCCTGTGTGACCATTGTGGTATCTTCTGTTTTTTCTAGGTTCGCTTTGTTTTTTTCCATAAAGGCCTGTGCCTCTATGGGTGTGTTAATTCTAATTCTTTTCTCCTCCCAGAATATCAGCATACCTTCAGGCATCAACCATCTAAACCACACCCCCTTCTGGTATAATTTATTCGCCAATTGCGAATAATTTTTCCTTTTCTCCCTAATTTTTTTGGGAATCTGTTTTAGAATGGTTATCTCCCTATCATGGTATGTGAGTGTTTGCCCCCTTTGCACACCCAGAATTTCATCTCTTGTGCTTTTCCTAAGGAATCTAATATGAACCTCCCTGGGCACATTGTGTGTTCTGGCATATACTGAGTTCACTCTATAAGCCAGATCTATCTCCCATTCCATCTGTTGTTTATCTTTGTGTATGTATTCAGCTAAAATATTAGTCATTATGTCCCTTATATTTTCCCCATCTGTTTCTATTACATTTTGGAATCTAAGATAGAAGGACATTCTCTCAAAATCTGTTTTCATTTGTTGGGTATCAAGTTCTTTGTTTCCCCTCTGCAAGGCCTCAACCCCCCCTCTCGCCTCCGCCACCCCACCCTCCACAACGTCCAGTCTCTGTGAGTTCTTATAGATTTGCACTTGATTTTCTTTGATTTCATCTTTCATTTCCCTTAGCTGTTTCTTAATTTCCTCTTGGCCCTGTAAAATTTGTTGGAGCATTTGTTGAAAGTCTATCTCTGTAGTCTTGGGTTGCATCAGTTCTGTTATCTTTGACTGTGTGGCTGGGCTAGATGTTGCAGATGTTGGAGCAGAAGTAGCAAAACCAGGTTTTCCCGGAGGTGGTCTTTTTGGAGACATGGTTTGGAAAGCAAAGGAATCAATCACTGTAGAGACTGGGCAGCTGGAGAAGAAGAGCAGGCAGACGAGTCCAGGAGACTGAGAATCCAGACAGATGGGAATTTCTTTAGTAAATCTAGCAATAGGTGAAAGTTTTTTTTCTCCAAAGGGTTCAAGGAATCACAATCCACAAGAGATTCCTCTGGGTGGCTCGGAGACAAAGACCGGAAGCCTGAATTTTGAAGGTGGAGTCAAATTTCACAGTTCACAAAGACAACGGAAGTGTGCCATCTTGCCCTGCCAGTTTTGGGCTCAGAGGCATAGCAAACTTTTGAAAGTTCAGAAAATTCTCAGTTCACCCATAAGTTCTGGATCTAAGTCCAAGGAAAGTCACTTTTATAGGGGTGAGGCATCATTAGTTGGCTCTCCCCTCCCTCCTTCCCCTGGGGGCGAGAGCAAAATCTTTTCAAGCCGCTTGTCCAAGGGGGGGGGAAAATCCCCCTCCCTCTAGCCGCACCTCCAGCAAAAGTCCGAAAGAAACTTTGTTTAAAAAAGGGCTGAAAAGTCCATTAATTCAAAAGAGAGGGAATGGAGAAGGGAAGCCTCTCACCACACCGCCGCTGCTTCATTCAGAAGTATATTCTCCGATCGGCATGGGGCGAGACGCGCGCACACAGGCGCCCTCCGATACTGCTCCCCGGTGCCTAGAACGAAGCGGAGAAGCCTCCGCCAGCCGACGCCGACGCCAGGACCCTCCGCGAGCCGTTCCCTTGGCAGGACGCCTCTCCGGGGCGTCCTGTGCCCCCCCAGAAGCGGGGGAAGCCCACCGGGAGAGCGGGAGCAGGCAAAGGCTTGCCTGTCGCCGTAGCCGCCGGAACCGGAAGCCAAGCCTTTCTTCATTGTGAGCCTTAGCTTTCCTCACTTCATCTTTAGAGGCTCGGGCTATTTACTGATATTCTGCCTTAGTTATGTGCCCCCCCCCTTTCTACTTTTTATACTTATCTTTTTTGTCTTTCAATTTGTCAGAGAGTTCTTTATGCAGCCATGCTGGTTTCTTTTGGGAGCTGTTATTTTTCTTCTTCATTGGTATTGTGCTAGACTGAGCTTTTGTAATCTCATTTTTTCAAAATTTCCCAAGCTTTTTGAGTTGTTTTTTCCTTGAAGATTCTCATCCATGGAATTCTTCCCAAGCTCTCTCTAAGTTTATTGAAATTAGCTCTCTTAAAGTCCAAGACTTTAGTTTGACTTTGTTCTACTACTTGTGTTTGCATAATGTTGAATTCCAAAACTGTATGATCACTTGCCCACAGGGTTCCTGTGGTTTCAACACCTTCTATCATTTCCTTTCTGTTAGTGAGAATTAAGTCCAATATGGCTCATCCCCTTGTTGCCTTCTCTACTTTTGGGGACAAAGTTGTCTGCTAGTTTTGTTAGGAACCTGTTGGATCTTCCACTTGGTGCAGAGTTTGTTTCCCAGTTATGTCAGAGTAGTTAAAATCCCCCATTACTATTGGGGTGTGTTTCCTACATACCTTAGTTAGCTGACTAGCAAAAAGTTCCTCTGCTTGGTTGGGTGGCCTGTAAGTATAGACCTATGGCAATGCCATCCCCCCCACAACCTTTAATATTGACCCAAATGCATTCAAGATAGTTCTCATCATTGTTGTGCTCTATTTCTGTAGAGATGTAGTTATTTCTTATATATAGTGCAACTCCACCTCCTCTTTTATTTGGTCTATTTCTTTTAAATAATTTAAATCCTTCTAGCTGTATGTTCCATTTGTGGGTTTCATCCCACTAATTTTCTGTAATGGCAACAATATCATATATGCTCTCATTTACTTGAATTTCTAATTCGCCCTGTTTATTCCTCATACTCTGTGCATTGGTATATAGACATTTGAGTCCATTTTGATTGACCCTGTGTTTACTGTCTACATAACCTGTGTTATGCCTGACTGCCCCTATTTTCTTGCCACTTGTATGATTCATGGATATGGTATGGCACTCACTATTAAATGCTTGGTTTTGCTTGACAGCAGGAGTGATAATCTTTCCCGCACAAACATCTATGTTACATGCACTGATAACCCTATGAATTTTAGATTGCTGGGGACAGAAATGTTCTGTATCAATTAATTCTCTGTCCCTGCTGTTCAGTATAAATGTTTATCCAGAAAATCTGTGAATTTAATGCCAAGTAACTCAGTCCCTTTCTTGGATGGGTGCAAACCATCTGTTTTGTACAGTTTTTCATTGGACCAGCTGCAGGCATCATGACTAATAAAACCAAAGCCTTCCCTTTTACACCACTCCTTTAGCCACACGTTAAACTCTGTTAATTTTATTTTATTTCTGTTTAGAATTGAATGATTTTCCCGAGTACATTTATCTGTCTTTGTGAATGTAAACATATCCCAAATGCAAATTCTGTAATTTTGGGCTTTTTCATACAGGTTCCCAGGATGTATATAAAAATAAGCTACTTTCCTCAAATGCCTTCTTATATTTTGACTTATCCACCTGCATGTTTCCTTATATGGATATCATGCATTTACTTAATATAAAAGTTTCCCTCTTTTTATGAAAATATACCATTATGTGACAGATCATTTTCATCCAAGAATTTACTTTATGCAAACCGTCTCAAACTGTCTTGATTCATAGCACCCTTAGTGTAGCGAAGATGTGACATCGTAAATGGATATTACTGTATAAAATCCAGCTTTACAAATAGACATTGCAAAGATTTAAAACATCCTCTGGCGCCCCTATGAGTTCACTGTGGCTATGGAGAAAACATGAAGAGAATGCTTTCTATGTGCATACAGCACAAAACAAGGAAGAAAACAAGTTTGAATAACTTACTCATTTGATTGCTTAAGAATAAGGCTGTAAAAAATTATGAGCCCATTTGTCAATGCCTTTGGGCTAAAGAAAATTGACACCATACCTCACACCCCTCTTTATTCTAGTTCAATGTCTCAATTATGCAAATTCTCTTATGCAAATTTTGGAGAACTATAACCCTAGCATAAAATGAAAGAAGTCCTTATTTTTTTTCAGAAAAAAAGGAAGTGGGAAAAGCCAATCACATTATCAATCCCATCTATCTGATGAGTGCAGGTACCAAAATTAAAGCATACTTGAGAGATTTTTTTTTTAAATGAACATATATAGATCGTTTTAAACAATCAAATCTAAGCAGTACATAAGAGTAGCCTTGCCTCCCTTGAAGAGAAACTCTTAAATCCCCGGAGTAACCTGATTCCCATTGAAAAACCTGTTATTATTTTTTGAGCAGTCAATCAAAATTTGCCTTCCTCTAACTTAAAGCCATTATTCTATGGCTATAGAGAACATATCATGACCTTCCTCCACATGGCATTCCATCACCTGCTTGGAGAAGACCTTTCAGTCTTTCTTTGCTAGTTAATATACCCAGGTCATTCAATCTTTTCTCAGAAGAGGTCTCCCATATTACCTTTCTCTTGACTTGAATCTTTCTTACAGCATGGTGTCGAGAACTGGAGCTGGTATTCAAGACAGGGTCGGAATTTTATCCAAAGGACTTTTACTAAATATGCTTTATTATATGTGTTGGATTTCTGTTTCCTGAGTAAAAATCTTTGCAACAACTTCTGATAAATTTCAATGTTAGTTTTGTCCCATCTCTGGCACTTTTTCCAACTGTAAGTGATTAGCTTTCCCAACTAATTTTGTGTCAACAAATATGACAAGCATTTTTCTTCACCTTTTCATTAATAATATCAAGGAGTACAAAATCTATGCTTGAATCTGTCTCCAATCAAGGTGCCCATTCAGCTACTCTTCAGAATAATCAGGAATCCTTGACCAAGCACTCTTTCAGTACTTTTTGTGATCTGGGTATGAATTACTGTAATTAATTTGTCATGCCATCTAACTTAGACTTAACAATCTTTCTGATCAGATACTATTTTCGTGAAACATTTTACCAAAATGATTTAAGTTATGCTAACAGTATTCCTTAAAAGAAATTAAAAGACTCTTGCTCCTGGGGCGGAAAGCTATGGCAAATCTAGACAGCATACTAAAAAGCAGAGACATTACCCTGACAACAAAAGTGTGTATAGTCAAGGCTATGGTTTTCCCAGTTGCAATGTATGGCTGTGAAAGTTGGACCATAAGAAAGGCTAAGCGCCAAAGAATTGAGGCCTCTGAACTATGGTGTTGGAGAAGACTCCTGCAAGTCCCTTGGACTGCAAGGCGATCCAACTGGTCAGTCCTAGAGGAGATCAACCCTGACTGCTCTTTAGAAGGCCAGATCCTGAAGATAAAACTCAAATACTTTGGCTACCTAATGAGAAGAAAAGGCTCACTGGAGAAGAGCCTAATGCTGGGAGAGATTGAGGGCAAAAGAAGAAGGGGATGACAGAGAATGAGGTGGCTGGCTGGAATCACTAAAACAGTAGGTGTGAGCTTAAATGGACTCCAGATGATGGTAGATGGTAGAGGATAGGAAGGCCTGGAGGAACATTGTCCATCGGGTCGCGATGGGTTGGACACGACTTTGCAACCAACAACAATAACAAACAATATTCCTGCAATTTAACCAAGAAGTTATTTGAAGAAGAAAAAATCAGATCACATCAGTCTTTCAAGACTTGATCAATTTTACTGTATTTTGATAAATATTGCATTGTTTTCAAGGTATTTATTGTAAAGGAAAACACAGACAACACTGACAAATGTAGCAACCATTATCAGATAAAGAAAAGAAACAGTAAATAACATCTCAGCCCAGAGAAAGGAAGGCGAGTGAGAAAGAGACTCAAAATAACTCTGCCTTGATTCTGCATGGGATAAAGAGGGCAGAGGGAATCTCTGGGAGGCTTTGAAGATTCTCTTACTACAAGAGAGTTCCTACAGTGTGTTTTCCAATTTGTTCTACCTTGAAGCACTTGATATTTAGAGATCAATCTATTTATCATCTGGTTCAGCAAATTCCAGGCATAGATACTGGATCTTCCTCCTCCGCCCGACCCCCCGACCCCTGCCTCCGCTCATTTGCTGTCTTGTGGACCTCTGGACCGTCATCTATTCTTCAAGACATTTTGCTTAAGTGTGTTTTTTAATCATTTTTAAAAAATCTACAAAATGGGCAGCTTAATTAAATGTTACTAAATGGATCCAGCTTGATGTTAGGATTGCCTGCATCCTCTTCTCTTGTCTCTTTTTGGAACATTTGCTCTCTATGAACCTCCGGACCTTCATCTGTTCTTCAAGATATTTGATTTAATATGCTTTAAAAAATTGCCCAGCAAGTCTCTAACATTATTTCCGTTCTGTAATAAGCATAGTAAGCTTCTAGATAGAACTATCCCTTGGAAAACAGATGTTTATCTTTGTTTTTACTTGTGTCTTTTTTGAAATGTTGATGATGAAAGGTCTTTTATATAAACAACACTAAAAAACAATGTTCTAGATTCTCAGAAGAAACACGAGTAGAAACTGATGTGCCTTTTACAGGAATTAGTCAGAGATCACAACTGTAATTTGGGTTTCACAGAATGCTACTCTTATTAACATCCAGATTCTGTCAACAGTGTGGCCTTTCTCCTTTCATCTCTACAGAAAATGACCTTAATGTTGTTGGCAGTGATAACCCTGCATTTCCATCTATCAGGTACAGTAAGAAAAATGCTGATCTCATAGACCGTGGAGGCATCCCACTGCAAGATGTAAGAGTTCTGAGTAGGAATTCATAAGCTCTAACAGTACAAAGCAAAACAAATGTCAAGCAGAATGTCAAACTTATCCTCTGATTTGTTCTTCATGGTCATACAATTGCATAAACACTCCATTTTTCATGCTGAGCAGGCATTTCTCATTTCAGATTTCTCCATAGGACATCTGATTTGTCCTCCAAGATGAAATGATGCACTACTTTATCTATTTTATGGAGAAGGGTATGCTGGATTTGAAGATGTGTGTTTCAATTTCAGAGGTCTTCTGACTTTACTATCAAAGTTTTCCACTGCTGCATATACACGACAACATATATTTGCTAATAAACAATGCAACTATAAAATGTAGTTCTCAACACCAAACAGAGAGGAGAAAAAAATGCACCCGAAGTGGTTCATATTTTCCAATATTCTAGAACAGGGGTGGGCAACCATGGCAACTTTACCACCTGTGGACTTCAACTCCCATAATTCTTGAGTCGGCCAGGCCGTAACATTGGCATAGTTGCCTGGCCCTGTTCTAGAATGTTTCTATAATGTAAAAGGAAGCAGCCTTTTAAAAGTATTTGCATTTATCAGAGAAGAATGTGAGGCAAGCAAATAACAGGAAAAAGTAAACACAAAAGTTGCTTTGGGATATTTTTAAACATAATTATTTGAGGGCATAAACAAAAAAGAACATGTCATGGTGATATATTAAGAACTGATATTTTTAATGGGTGTTTTCCACGAAGAAATAAAAAAAAGTACTGCATAAGCACAGATTAAGCCCTGATTTATTTCAAAGACATCTACGATAAGCTTGTGATCTCATTCCAATATAAGGCAAACCCATGACTATATGAACCAAGTTGTATCAGCCAAAATCAAGTCTTGAACTCACATGTACCAGCATTTTTTTTCCCTTCCAGCAAATCCTATTAAGGCTTTGTTTTTGTTTTCTGGAAGCTCACTTTTTCACTCAAAAATCTTGTTTTACAAACTCCATAGTCTAGACCAGTGTTTTTCAACCTTGGCAACTTGAAGATGTCTGGACTTCAACTCCCAGAATTCCCCAGCGCGCTGGCTGGGGAATTCTGGGAGTTGAAGTCCAGACATCTTCAAGTTGCCAAGGTTGAAAAACACTGGTCTAGACTGTTGTTAACTAAATTTTAAAAAAAACCCCATGGCTTCTTTGCTAGAATATTTATCAAACCATAGTTTGTTTTAAATAATGATCCCTGGCCTACACATTAGACTGATCCCAACAGATTGGCCAACCCCTTGGAGAACAGAAGCAAATCCTGGTTAAATTCTTCTTCCAACTGCATAGGAAGCTGTCTTATCAAACACATTTTTTTTTACAATTCAGTTTTTTTTAAAGCTGCATGAATCCATTCTAAAACAAATAAAATAAGCAGTTACTTCATGCATTTGTTAATTGCTTTGTAATGCTAATTTTGCAGTCATGAGCACCGTATCCAAAACACCGAGTTAGATCGAAGATACCTCCAGGTGATTTGAAAGCTTCTTCTATGTCAGAGAAAGCTACCATTTAACTTGATGGAACAGCATTGGGCAAAGAAAATACAACCGGAGATCTACTGTATTCATATGGGAATATTTCAGGAATATTCAATGAAAGAATGACTCTCAGAAATACTGAAATGTATTAGTTTGGTGCAAGAGAGCCAGTTACCCACCAATATAAACACATCTCAGAAATCTTTTCAGAAAGATTTTACCACCAAAAAAAGCAATATTAAATGCTTTTTGTTGTTTCATCTGAAAACAGAACAGCAACAAAAGTATGAGGGTGTAATCAACAAACTAGAAGATATAGCTGAGAGAAGCTACTGTAAGCATTTCATATTAGAAGTAGAACTTTCCTGTTGTGTCCAGCAGAGACTTCAAGGGGAGAGGGGTGGAAAAATAGTGATGGACAGCACACAATTCTCTCTTTAACTGGCACCCTGCTCCTTTCACCTCTATGGATTCTGTTGCTCATGACCCTGGGTCTGACTCCTATGGAATTTCAGTGTCACCAAGAATAAAGCAACAAATTGAAAAATGCAGCAGGAGTCCAAAGTTATTGGACCAAACAGTCTTATTCAGGTTATTGCTAAGAGCCAGCCAGGTCCAGCAGGAGCTTAGGTTAGCAAAAATAAAGTAGAATACATGGGAAGTTAATGTACTTGTTGGAATAGTTTGAAACAGGAGGCCATAGTTGAAACCTCCTCAACTCTGTTTTGCTCATGCAGATTTCTCATCCTCCGATTCTACTTCAGATACATTTTTCAACCAAATCTCCTCATATGACATTATAATCTTGGTTGTTGGATTAGTTGGACCATTCTTTTGCCCATCTATGTATCACAGATACAAAGATAGATGGATGGATGGATGGATGGATGGATGGATGGATGGATGGATGGATGGATGGATGGATAGAGATATATGGATGGACGGATGGATGGACAGACAGTGACAGATAACCTAACCTAACCTTTCTGAACATTCCCACACATGGACAAGGAAATACTGATACAACTTCCTTATTAGAAGTTCAGCACAAATAAGGAAACTACTTTTACTCACATTTTAGATGCAAATCCCTGAGCATATGCAAACTTACAAAAATATGCCCAAGGATTCACAGACTCATAGAGTTAGAAGAGGGACACGGTGGCTCAGTGGCTAAGATGCTGAGCTTGTGGATTAGAAAGGTCAGCAGTTTGGCGGTTCGAATCCCTAGTGCTACATAATGGGGTGAGCTCCCATTACATGTCACAGCTTCTGCCAACCTAGCAATTTGAAAACATGTAAAAATGCAAGTAGAAAAAATAGGGACCACCTTTGGTGGGAACGTAACAGCGTTCCGTGCGTGTTCGGCATTTAGTCATGCCAGCCACACGACCACGGAGACGTCTTCGGACAATGCTGGCTCTTCGGCTTTGAAACGGAAATGAGCATCATCCCGTAGAGTCGTGAATGACTAGCACATATGTGTAAGGGGAACCTTTACCTTTATAGAATTCACCTACTCAATGCAGGATCCACTAGACCATGGGTGTCAAACTTGATCGTGTCACATGGCATATCGTGGCGTATCACAACGTTTTTGCCTTTGCGGAGCCAGGGTGGGTGTCGCCTGCATGTGACACATCTGGCCCACGGACAGCCAGTTTGACAGGCCTGCACTAGACCATACCCCACAAATGCCTTCCACATTCTGTTTAAACCTCCAACAAATGAGAACTCACCATTTAATTCAGCAACCTTTTCCATTGATAGGAAGTTTACGTAACGCAGTCCAAAGTTTCTCCTGATATTTAACCAGAAGCCTACTTCCGTAGGCTTTTGGGACTTTATCTTTTATGTAGGTCTCTTTTATATGGCAAACCTTCAAATATTTGAAATATATATCTCCCTTCAGTCCCTTCCGTTCTCATAAGGTTTGCGTTTTGGTAGGCCTGTCCTGAATTCACTCCAATTTGCTATTCATCTTTTATAGCTCCCAAAACTGGACAAGTACAATCAATGAAGCCTCACTAGGTCAGTTTAACTTGGAATCGTTACTTTCAATGATCTGGATTGTATGCTCCTGATAATGCTCCACCAGTTAGCATTTGCCTTTTTAGCATCTACATCAGCCTTTAGCTGGAGCAGTGATTTAATGAGAGAGAGAGGCTACAGTAATTTTTAGATGGTTCCTGAAATAGTGTCTAATTGTCAACTCTCGCTGATAACCCTTGTGTGTTCTGTGTTTCTGCCAAAGGCTAATCTCTTTATACTTATTGTCAATTGGTATCACATTAGGAACAAGAAAGCACCTTCTGCATCTCAAAATTTCCTTGCTCTGCTCATACTTTTTTTCTAGTTATAAAGATAAAATTGTTTAAAACTTAGATGGGGCAACACCTAACCTCTTTCATTCCCCCCCCCCCCGACAGCAGACAAAATACAGCGTAATTACCTGGTCACACACTTACCACACTGTTATAGAAAACAGAACTATAAGAACTTTTATTCCATCTACAGGTAATCCTCGACTTATAACAGGTTATTTAGTGACCACTGAGAGTTATAACAACACTGAGAAAAGTGACTTATGACATAAGTTTTTTACATGTACGACCATCGCAGCATCCCCATGGTCTCATGATCCAAACTGGAAACTGACTCATATTTATGAAGCAGGGGTGGGTTTCAGCTGGTTCGCACCAGTATGCTAGAACCCGTTCGTGAAATTTAGTGTACCTTTTGGAACCCGTTCGTCTGGTGGCACAGTACTGGAATGCTCCCTCTTACCTGCCCTCCCTCGCTCGCTCCCCCCGCCTGTCCGATCACCGCTCCCTCGCCCCGCCTGTCCACACCATGCTTTCCCCACCCTGCTCACTGATTGACTGGCTCACCAATCGCCCCGCCTCTGAGAGGCAGTGGAGGAGGCTTTCTCACACGCCTTCTTTCTTTCTTCAAAGGCGTGCGAGAAAGCCCCCCCCCCCATTGACCGAATGTGTGAAGGAAGGAAGCTGCAGGCTCCTTTGCATCAGCTATGCGACCTCCTTTCCTTCTCTGTCTGCCTACTTCACTCGTTCAGGCAGCAGAGAATGAAAGGAGGTCGCTTAGCCAAGGGCAAATGAGCCTGCAGCTTCCTTCCTTCACACGTTCAGGCAGTGGGGGGGGGGCTTTCTCGCACACCTTTCTTTCTTTGAAGGCGTGCAAGAAAGCCCCCCCATTGCCTGAACGTGTGAAGGAAGGAAGCTGCAGGCTCCTTTGCCTCGGCTACGCAACCTCTTTTCGTTCACTGTCTGCCTACTACACTCCTTCGGGCAGCAGAAAATGAAAAGAGGTTGCGTAACCGAGGGCAAATGAGCCTGCAGCTTCCTTCATTCCTTCCTTCCCTCAACACCCACCAAAGTGCTGCCCCCACTCGGCTGCCCTAGCTGCCGCCACGCCCCCTCTGCATGACCGGCCTTCAGCCTAAGTGGTAGCGAGCGATGGCGACACAGGGTGGCTGGCAGTGGCTACTGCTCCTGGGCTAGCTGTGGGTTGCGCTGCTCAGCGGGCAGCAGCCCTACTTCCCTGCAGCCGCTACTGCCACCACTGTGCCACCTCAGCAGCAGCACCTCTCACCCGCAGAACCGAGACAGGAAAGAAGATCGAGAGACGTGGAGCCACAGACTCCCTCCTTTCCCCCACCCCACAGCTCGCCTCCTTTGGTGGGACCAGGGCGCGCGCAGGGTGAGTGGTGTTTGCGACCAACTTTAAAATGAATGGGGCTGTTTGTGACTAAATGAGACAGAGAACATAGAGGGATGCAAGGGAACATGGAGGTAATCTAGTCCAATCCCTTCCCAAGGCAGGAGTCCCTCCTTCTCTTTGAGAGCTGTCAGTGACAGACATGAGGGAAATGGTGTGTATGTGTGTATGAGAGAGAGAGAGACAAAGAATGAGAAAGAGAAAGTTGGAGATATATATATAAGAAAGGAAGGAAGGAAGAGAAAGAAAGAAAGAAAATAAGTGGGGGAGAGAGACACAAGAAGGAAGGAAGGAAGGGAAAGAAAGAAAATAAGTGGGGGAGAGAGACACAAGAAGGAAGGAAGGAAGGGAAAGAAAGAAAATAAATGGGGGAGAGAGACACAAGAAGGAAGGAAGGAAGGAAGGAAGGAAGGAAGGAAGGAAGGAAGGGAACTTATGTTCACAGTTGAGCCCAAAATTTTGGTTGCTAAGCAAGGGCGTTGTTAAGTGAGTTTCACCACATTTTCCAACTTGGCCACTCCCACCCAGTCACACGACCGCCAAACCATTCCCACAAAACAGGCCACACCTACAGAATAGGTTCTAAAAAATTTTGAAACCCACCCCTGTTATAATGGTTGCAGTGCCTTGGGATCATGACATCCCCTGTTGCAACCTCTTGACAAGCAAAGTCAATGGGGAAGCCAGATTCACTTAACAACCTGGCAACTAACTTAATAATTGCAGTGATTCACTGAACAACTATGGCAAGAATGGTTGTATAACGGGCCAAAACTCACTTAACAAATGTCTCGCTTAGGAACAGAAATATTAGGCTCAATTATGATCATAAGTCAAGGATCATTATCAGCCAAATGTATTATCAACCCAAAAAATGGGGGATAAACCTTTCTTGTCTTAAGTGAGGAAACTTTTACACTGAAAACAGAGAGTCCTCAGCTACTTCCAGTGGTCAAGAATTATGCTGAATTTCTCATTTGAAAAGAACAAAATGACTTGTTAGCCACAATGTCCTCTTTTAACGACCCCATAATCCCTTGTGGAGTAGACTCTGGGCAACTGAATGGAGCTGACCAAATGCCCTTCCTGTCACCAATGTGGTATTTTGTTCAACAGATATATTTGCTATTAGCCACATGGCAGAGCATAAATCAGTATCTAATAATAAAATAAACTCTTAACTCTAGACTTATGATCTTTTCTAACATAAGATACTGGATTATCTTTATCTTTGACATTACATCAACTGAAATTTTCTTTTCCTTATTTAAATAGAGCACATCTGAAATCCTTAAAAGGAAGAGCCCAAACTAAACACTCCAAAATGAAGTTAATAACCTTGATACAAACCTAGATTATGACTGTTAAGGCTAGGAAAAAAACAAAACAAGTTGTGTTCTTTTTTGAACAAAGATAGCATTTTAAGGAAGCGTCTCTTTGCCTACATCAGGGGTGTTAAACTCGCGGCCTGCAGACCGGATATGTCATGTGCTGGCCCTCCCACCCCGTTTAGTGAAGGGAAAAAAGTTGCGATACATCACATGATGATGTGTCATCGCAAGTTTGATACCCCGATCTACATGGTTAGAAGAAGAATTTAGTCTTTATGAATTAGAGTGAATTTATAGTCTCAAGACTGTAAAAAGGCCAGGATCCTGCTTTTAATCTCTAGAGCAGTTGTATCCAACTTTTAAGACTTGTGGATTTCAACTCCCAGAATTCTACATCAATGCGGGCTGGGGAATTCTGGGAGTTGAAGTCCACAGGTCTTAACGATGGCAAGGTTGGACACTGCTAGACTCCAACATTGTTTTGATTTGTCTATCTATAGAATGCAATGTCTTCCAAAACAGATATTTTGGAAGATTCCACTTATCAGCCAGTAAGGCCAATGGTTAGGAACAATAGGAATCCTTTGAGGCTGCAGAGCTCAACTCAATGGTTTCAAACGCCATGCCATAAATTCTGGCTGTTAAGTTTCATCAGTATCCCTAATTACCAAATGCTCTTATCTCTTAGCTACATACTAAGGGTGATTTAATATTCTAAGTCTTATTAAATTCTGTTGACACATAAGTAGAAACAGAACCTGATATCCAGTCATGCAACGGCAACCCCAAAGTTTTAAAAATAGACTCAGTGGCTACATTCACTTGATTAAACTGAATATATTCAAGGACAGATTTGTCAAGCTACAAAGCAGTTTTCTAACCACAATATTAGGAAAAAAGAGAACTGTCCAAGATAAACTGTTGCTTTTTAGAAATAATTAGGTTTTAAAATAAAAAGCTATACACACTTGTACTTCTTGCATAGTATATTGTAGGCTTGTTTGTCTTGTAGCTGCAGTTTTATTCTTTCCAGATAATACTCTCTCCTAATTGTAAGGCAGCAACAAACAAATATATGTAGTTAATTACCAGTAATTATCTAATCTACATATACAGAGGACTACTACACTGAATTAGCGAAGAGCAAAAGGCTATATAGACAGGGTGGATTTGATTTAAATCAAGTCAATTTAAATCACAATTTAAATCATGATTTAAATCATAGTAAAAAGGCTTGATTTAAATCAACTCAATTTAAATCATAATTTTTAAACAGCAACTCTCATTCTCTGGCCTGCTGTTGACTCGCCAACAGTCCCAATATTGCAGAATATATAGCCTCATGCTATATAACTAAGCTCCATTTCATGCTGAATAAACTAAATTATTAATGTCTTAAGTAGGAAACTATCTTTAGATAGATTTTTTTTACTCCAAAAGCATTTTATTAAAATAAATTTGATTAAAAAATTTTAAAAATCTGATTTAAATGTAAAACATCCGATTTAAATTCTAAAAAATCCATTTCTTAATTTAAAAAAAAAATCATTGATTTTTTTATCCACCCTGGCTATACAAGTGGCACAGCTGTTAAGATAGCCATCTAACATCAAACAAACTCAAGCTCCAATTTCAGCTATGGAAGCACATTGGAGCACTCTGGGGCAGCCATTGCCTTAAAGCTTAGCACACTTCACAGGGCTGTTATTCTGGAGGAAAACTGAATTTTATATACATTGCCAATGGTCCTGGAAGACTAGCATTAGCAATAGCATTTTGGCTTATATAGTGCCCCATAGCATTTTATAGCACTCTCTGAGCCATTTACAATACAGAAGTACTATTTGTATATTGTCCCCAACAATCTGGATCCCGATTTTATCGACTTTAGAAGGATAGAAGGTTGAGTCCACTTTGAGTCCCATCAGGATCAAACTCCAGGCTGTGGGCAGAGTTTGCCAGCCATGCTTCACTTTAAAAACTGTGCCAACGGAAAGTCATGAATCTATTTTTTTTAAAGGCAGCAAAACAGAAAAGGCATTAAGGCCGAAGAGATGAATTTAACTTTTTTTCTCAAAGAACATGGGGCAGTGAAATCTGTAAAATCTGTTTTTCAATCCCTGGAACTGTATGTACTTGATCTGTATGGCCATTCCTTATGGCCAGCAAAGAAAAACTTAAGCAAAATACTAAAAAAAAGTACAATCATAAAAAGTTATGCAAAATATATTAAGTTACTGCTCAATTTACACTAACAGAATCTAGTTTTTTCCAGTGATAAACTGGGTTTCTAAGAAGCAGTATTTTTTTAAAAAAAATCAAGAATCAGAGCATTAATTATAGCAGTACAAAACCAGGTTAACTTTTTAAAAAGTGGCCACCCCTGTAAACCGATTACTATTAGTAATTCTAGGATTCTGTTTTTAAATACATTTAAACTTCAGACTACCATTACCTGCACAATGTGGTTACTTTCTGATTACACAAGGACACAAAATTCAAAAATGCTTCTTTCCCCAACTGTAAGAGACAGTATTTTTATGAAGTAAGATAACAAGTGCTTGTAACATATACTTTTCAAGGCAGATTTTAATCCATATGCAGCCATTGCAGCTGAATTATTTAGCAATCTGGAAACACACCCACATACACAGGTTTGAGTCTAATTGATAATTCAAGTAAAATTGTTAAAACAACTATTAATCAAAAGGAAAACCAACTATAATTTTGTTCTTAGATTTCTAAGGGACCACTGTATGATTCAAAGTACTTTTCAGACCTTATTGTCCCATCCATCTATGAGCAAAACTTGGTATCTGCCTTCATCCCCATCTATAGCTTCTCTCATACAAATGAAAAGCACATTTATCCAGCCGTGCAGACACTGGTCTTCAAGCAAAGGGGCACCATTGATAAAAACGTGATGCTTTCTTCTTAAATATGCACCCCAATATCTGAAGTATCAAAATGAAAATCTGCTTTAAGAGAAGATGTTAAAAAATCACCAGGTGTGCACATACGGGTAGATAATATTAAGATATTATAGTGTTACCTATGTCTCTGCGTTCCTACCCGGACAGGCACAGGACATATCAACTGTTGCCTATTGTGCTGTATTTTCTGCCATGTAAATAGGTAACTTGAAGAAAGTCTCTGCTCCAATAATCTTTCCCTGGAGCATAAGAGAAAGGTGACCTTGCTGGGAGATTTTCTCCGGCTGTCTCACTTATCCTTCCACTGCCTAAAAGGTCCACAGAAGTAGGTGACTCATGAACTTGGTATGCATCAGGGGTTTTTAATTTGACACATTTAGCTGAGAGTAAGCTGCAACTTATATTTTGGGTATAAAATTTCTTGAAGAAATTAGTCAGGGCCAGTGAGAAATTGGTCAGGGCCAGGCCAGTGAGTTTTCTTTAACCTATTAAAGCATTTTACCTAAGCAAGCAATAACAGAATGACAGAGTTGGAAGGGACCTTGGAGATCTTCTAGTCCAACCCCCTGCTTGGGCAGAAAACCCTACACCACTTCAGACAAATTGTTATCCAATCTCTTCTTAAAAACTTCCAGTGTTGGAGCATTCACAACTTCTGGAGGCAAGTTGTTTCACAGATTAATTGTTCTAACTGTCAGGAAATTTCTCCTCAGTTCTAAGTTGCTTCTCTCCTTGATTAGTTTCCATCCATTGCTTCTTGTCCTGACTTCAGCTATCTTAGAGAATAGGTTGACTCCCTCTTCTTTGTGGCAGCCCCTGAGATATTGGAACACTGCTATCATGTCACCCCTAGTTCTTCTTTTCATCAGACTATCAGACTTTAATTTTATTGTATCTTGTTATATTTTGTATGAACTGTACACCGCCCCGAGTCCCTTTCGGGAGAGGGGGCGGTCTAGAAGCATTAAATTAAATTAAATTAAATTAAAAAATTAAAGACTAGACATACTGAGTTCCAGCAACCATTCTTTATATGTTTTAGCCTGCAGTCCCCTAATCAATCTTTGTTGCTCTTCTGTGCACTCTTTCTAGAGTCTCAACATCTTTTTTACACTGTGGTGACTAAAACTAGATGCAGTATTCCAAGTGTGGCCTTACCAAGGCATTATAAGGTGGTATTAACACTTCACATGATCTTGATTCTATCCCTGTTTATGCAGCCTAGAACTGTGTTGGCTTTTGACAGCTGCTGCACACTCCTGGCTCATATTTAAGTGATTGTCCACTAGGACCAATAAGATTGGCCATGGCTACAGAGTGATGTCACTGCAGTGTGCTGGTTCTTGATTAATGTTAAACTGAGAACAAGATCCCAAACTGATCTGCAGTGGGCTATGGCTTCACTCTGACTCAGCATCAACTCATCTGAGATTAAACAATTATAATATCAACTAAATAGAAGCTATCTACGAGGTCCCCCCAGAAACTGTAGGACCGGATCAGCTGAGCCACATAGAGTTGACATGCTTCCATGATGTGTGGTGGACATTGCTCCTGAATTGGTGCAAGACTCTACAGGCAGGAATAGCTGAGAGGAAAGGCCACAAGACTTGGGCTATTCAACTGAGAGTGCTAGAAGTAGCCCAGTAGGGAGGCTGAAACTGATCAATTTACCTTGAGGGGCTGGGCAAGGAATTCAAAAAATGGCAAAGTAAGACTTTTGGGCCAGGCAAAAAGGAAAAAAGAAAAAGAAAAAGATGAAGAGAAGAAGATATTTCTGCTCTGCAAGGAGGAAGAAGAAAGGCAAGATTTGGGCAGCTCTGGGATGGGAGTTAGATAGGATCTTGGGGGAAAATATGTGTCAACCAAGTATTAAGACCGAATAGTATTTTGCTGAAGCCAAAAATGTATCTAGCTAAATAGCCAAAGTGAATTAGCTTTGTTTTGTAGCTCTGTTGTACAATTAGTTCTATTTCACAATAGTATTTTGTAAAGACTAGTATTTTGTGATTTACTAGCTTTTAATTTGGACTCATTGTATTATTTTGTATCAAAATGAAAAGGCTTTTGTGTTGCAACTCTCGAATAATCAACCAGCCGTTGTATGATATTCAAGACAGTTGGTGTTTGAGATCTCCTAATTTAAGTAAGGGAGTGATCAAAACGATGCAAAGCCTGGACAGAAAGTTCTCTGAAGAGTCCAATATGTTCAGACTAAAAACAGGACTGTGAAACGTCCTTATGACAGCCATTTTCTAACATCTTCTTCCTTGGCATACTGTTGAATTAGGTCTGTTATAGTGATATGGAAGCCCATCTTTAATTCATTTCAGACCTAGGAAAACCCTAGAATTATCCTCTAACAGAAAACTGATCCAAACAAAAAAGACAATGCTAAAATAATACTTGGGTGAGAAAATTAGTAGTCATTCATAGTTATACTGGTTTGGAATTATTTAATTTGGAAAAAAATGGCCTATGTGTTTGGACTGACTCAAAGAGGCGTAAGTACAAGGTGTTGATTATCTGGAAAGTCTCTGCATATAATACCTTACAAAACAAAACAAACTCTTTATGCAAATATAACAAAAGCTACAACTGGGGCAACATATTTAAAAAAAAAAAGCAAAGACATGTTTCAAAGACTACTATTCAAGGGGAAATTGGTACTGGTTTTACACATGCTTACTTTGGTAAACAGTGTTTTTTTTTCCTATCTGAAGTTATCATATTTGGTTTAAGACAGAAGCAACAGACTCACAGATGGTTCCACCATTGCAATTTTTCAATCATCAAGATTATACCACTCAAATTTGCCAAGGCCTTTCCCCCTCCAATTTTGGCACTGTATCTTTTGAACTCACCCCAACTCCACCCGCCCTCCCACACCCAAAAAGAGGTTACTTGGCTCAGTTAGGTCTCTGGGAGGTTTGACCAACCTATTTCACATTTTAAAAATCTGTTCTACTCACGAAAAAAACAAACAGGGCAGACATCTCTAGTCATTGAAGCTGCCCTCAGACAGATCTTCCATAGAACCCAAATAATGACTGATAAAAACCAGGCCGGAAAACGTTGCCTGGAATGTCAGCACAAAATAGCATATTCTGGGCTATTGCTGAAAGCTCCTCTTGTTGTTTAAGCCACATATTAAAAATAAGGGCTTTTGTACAGTTGCCACCTAATTGTGGTACAAACCCACCCTGGCAATCTCCTTTCCCTGCCAGGTTCCTATGACATTGCCTGCATCATCTCCAATCCCTGAGTGAGACCACTTCCAATTGTCCTTAGATATACTGCTATTAGAATACAGTTCCCCCTTTGAGCCAGCTTATTATCCCGGAAGCTGTAAGGTGTATAAAATCTGTTACAATTCACCACCCATACAATTGAGGCAGAGTCAAGTAACCAGCACTGAGTCAAGTTAAAGTTGCATTTACTAGCATTTCAGTGCTCAAAAAAGGAGGACATCGGTATTTTTCAAAATCACATGATGCTCTGGTCAGTAAACTGGACAACACCGTTTAGGTAGGGACTCAAGACAAATGTACAGAGGCATCAAATTTCATGCCACCATCTTTTTCTGCTGAGTCAAGAATCGATGGGTAGCACTGCAGCTAAGCAGTTAGGAAAGATCATAAGTACATTAAAAACAACGTGTTTGATTTATTATCTCAAAAGCAATAACAAATCACAACAACATGATTCTTGCTTATTTGTTTAAAGGCTAATGGTTTGCTTTCTAGACTTCCGAAAAGAAGAATACCTACGAAGAGCTGTGAGCCAGATTTTATTTTCCGTAGATTTTAATAATTTGCTAGATTTATTTCTGTTTACCAAATAGCCATTAATATGATTTTTAAAAAAGTCCTACAAGTTGTTTCCAAGGAATATAATTCTAGTGCTTATAATTATTCTTTTGTGCCATAAAATTCCACAGGATCAAAAGCCAGAACCAACTTCTTCTTTTCCTTTCCTTTCCATTAGTATGTTTTCCTGCTTCTTACCTTTAAATTATTTTTTCCAAGAATAACACAGCTAGTATATCAGGAAGGGAAATAGACAGAGTCATGGTAAGGAATACAGGCTGCTAGGAATGCAAAAGGTCCAGACCTGAATTTCTTTATCTTCACAGATTTGGGCTCAAGAAATCAATTTCTTATTTAGGCCTAGATCTTTGAACAGCTCATGGAAAAAGTATTTTAGTTAAGCATATGTTTATGTTTGTGACACATGTATGGAAAGCAGAGGGAAAAACAATATAATTCAGGATATAATTCCTGGAACTGGAATTATTACTAACCATGAGTTATATTACTTATATACATATACGTATATGTGTATACACACACACACACATACACATATATCAGGGGTGGGTTCCTGCCAGTTCTAACTTCTTCTATAGAAGAGGTTCCACAAATCTACAGTGTCATTTAGAACTGGTTCCAGCTCCCTCCCCCCACCCGTCTGCACATCATCAAGATGAAGAGCGAGAGGAAGAATTCTGGGAGTTGAGACCCACAAGCCTTAAAGCTGTCAAGTTTGAACACCCCTAGTGTTTTTTTTCTAAAGGGTTAGGGGTGCAAGGGTCTTGTAACTTGACAGCTTTAAGACTTGCACACTTCAATGCCAGAGTTCCTGAGCCAACATGACTGGAGGAGGAATTCTGGGAGTTGAAGTCCGCAAGTCTTAAAGCTGTCAAGTTTGAACACCCCTGGGGTGTTTTTTTCTAAAGGGTTAGGGCTGCAAGGGTCTTGTAATTTGACAGCTTTAAGACTTGCGTGCTTCAAATGCCAGAGTCACACGGCTGGCAAGCCACTCCCACCCAGTCACATGGCCGGCAAGCCGCTCCCACAAAGCAGGCCACACCTACAGAAGAGCTTCTAAAAAAAATTGAAACCCACCACCACATATACATACATACATACATACATACATACATACATACATACATACATGCACACAGATAGACAGACAGACATATGTGTGTATACACACACACACATACACATATGTGCACATAGATAGATAGATAGATAGATAGATAGATAGATAGATAGATAGATAGATAGATAGATAGATAGATAGATAGATAGATAGATAGATAAACAGACGGACAGTCAGTCAGTCTTTTATTTTTCACATTACTACACTGCCCATCTCACCCAAATGACCCTTAGGTGACTATACCTCTTCCATCAAAGTAGTGTTAATTTTTCCATATGCAAAACAGGCTTAGTATCACCGCCCTCTTGTTTGCATCACAACACTTCACGTAGTCCTTGCTTACCAACCTAATTTAACAACCCTTCAAAGTTACCACAATGTTAAAAATTAGCGTTACGAATCCTGTGACCGCCATTTGGGTGCTTCTCAACCAGCTTCCTTTTAGGACCATCGCAGCACCCCACAGTCTCCATTTTTGTGCTTCACATCTGGCTTGCGAAAAGCAGAACAAAGAGGTGAAGTGGAAGTAAACTCTTAACTGGCAGATACAGGATGTTAAAGGCGGCGGTGATTCCCTTTACAACGGAAGGGGAAATGAGGTCACCAGCCTGTCAAGTAACATGATGTTTCACTTAACGACTGCAGTACTTAGTGACAGAATTGCCAGATTCAATTATGGTTACTAAGCTGCCTGTCCTGACTAACAAGCAAGGCCAGCCTGACAAAATGTGTCATTAATAAGCTTTAAATAGAGGCCGACAACACTGAGAATGATTAATAGTAAGTAGCAATGCAAGTAAACAAGAGGGTGAGAAGGAAAGGGGGGGAAAAGGAACATACAAGTAAAATAGTACGTTCCCTATGCCTTTTCTCTACCGGTACCATCAAACGTGAATTTCAAAGATCATGTCCTCAAGAGGATACAGATGTTACTTTTGGAAAGTTTCCATCCACCCCATACTTTCGTAATCAAAAGGTCAAACAGTTGGAAAAACTGAAGACTTATGCTTTCCGAATCTTAAAAACATTATTGTAGCATAAAAGAGAGAGAGAAAAGAAAAAAACTGGGGTCATGTTCATCTTTTGTTTTGTAAGCACTGGCAAATCCACAAGACTATATACAAACAGTTCTCTTTTTTAGGTTCGCCCAGATGATCTTCCTCTAAGCAAGTAAGGAAATATTATGCAAATTTCAACTCTTAACTGCAAATATAGAGAGGGGTTACGTTAAGTGCAAGGCCACATTTAACATGCAAACTGCATGGAAAGGTTTTTTTTTATCCTGAGAACTGGACTTTTCAAGCTCCCTTTTGCATTGTATGCACACTAATCCTTTTCATATCAACGTTTGGAATGCTTGACAAAAGATAGCCAACACATTATGCAAATAGTATGAAAGAATCCTTGCCGGTTATTTTATTTTGTTTTTTTTTTAAATGCAGAGCCGGGTATGTGTGCAAAGGACTGGATGTTTGCATAAGACATTTGCAAGGGCTGGGTCAAAGAGAAAGCATTACGGTGTAACAGAAGGTCCTTGGGAAGCTCAAGGCCCATTGTGTAGAAAGTATGCTTGAGGAGCCGATAGAGTTAACAGGAACAAAGAAGTAAGGACAAAAGCAAGTAGGCCATTGGGAGACCTTTCTAGACAGGAATAACTAATAAAGTTTCCGTGACTATATCGAAAATAACTATTACTCATCCCCTTAAAATTTGCCAATTTAGGGACACGCAGGGCAGCTTTCTACATTTAATCAGATAATGTCAAAAGCAATCATTGGCTAATTTGGAATAACAATAGCCTTTAAACTTATATACTTGTACCATCCTTTACAGCACTCTGAGCAGTTTACAAATGTCAGCATATTGCCCCCAACAACCTGAAGCGGTCATTTTATTGACCTCAGAAGGATGGAAGGCTGAGTCAACCTTGAGCCAGTCAGGATTGAACTCCTGGCAGTAGGCAAAGTTAGCCTGCACTACTGCATTCTAACCACTGCATCACCAGTGCAATCCAACAGGCCCAGAGAGCTACATGATACCTAGTTAAAATCCTTAAAATTATCCAACAAAAGCCATCTTGGTCTGAGGTTTTGGTGGATTAACCCTGTTTTTAACGCAAGCATACAGCATACTGCATTGCATATGAAGGCCCAACATCTGAGGGGAAAATCCTGCTTATACTTTTTAAAAACATAACTTACATGACAGGTACCTTTCCCCTATTTTCCTTGGACAAATATTACATTACTGACTTGTCTGGGTGATGTTAAATTCCCCACTAATTCCTTCCATCTGACAGCTTAGTATGCAGCTTACTGCCATCTCCGCAGACATAACAACTAAAGTCTTCCTTGATTCAAGCTTGATTACTGGCCATTACGGGTGCATAACCAAACTGAAATGAAAATTCCACTGCATTTGTAATATTTAGCTAAGATAATGCATTTACCATATTTTTCTACCTCTCTCACACACATACATATTTTTCATTCATTCCCTAAATTCAGATATTTTTAATCTTTCAATCTGAAAATTCTTTGCACATGAAGGAGCATCGAAATAAGAGAGTGCCTTGAACTTCGTAACTTCTCTTCCTTCAAAAAAATAATAATAATTCTCAACGAGATAAAAGAAACCTGTGCTAAGAATTAAAATTGCCCGAATTTAGAAATGATGCTTCATGACCTAAAATTCTGACAAAAAATCAAGAGACCACACACATCCCACATGATGTCTCTTGATACTGGGGCATTGTATATTCAGAGGGGAAAAAACAAGTTAGCAATTATATAGATTGAAATAAGGGCTGCTTTGGTTTAAAGTGCTATATTGAAACTTTCCCTGTACAATAGATCAGGCTCAAAAGAACTCTAGTCTAGTTTTATAAGTGACCCAGGCTGGCTATTAATCTGAACAGAAGTGGTTTTACATCTAAGATATCACCTTGTATCCTGGCAGACATTAAGCTGAGTCAGATGACTGTCTGCAGCTGTATTCCACCTAAATCATTGGTGTAATCCAGCCCATCACTCATATACACAGAGATCCAGCTTGTTGTGGTACTATTGCTGAAGCTGCTTATTTCTTATCGTTCTGACAACACTGAGAAATACAGCAGATGGTCTGCTTCAAACATAATTCTATCTTTTGTGCAAAGATCTGATAACAAAGGCAATAGCAATAATCTACTTAATACTTAAAGTTGAAAATCTACAAAACACATGCTGCTTCGTTTTTACTATTTGGACTGCTTCCCGCTTTTTAAATCTATTCTGCGATCCCTAAGAAACAAATTTGTTCAATTCCAAGTAAATAAATGAACGGTAAAACAGAGGGAGTTCAATTATAAGATAGCTGCCAGGGTAGCTGGAGAAAGATAAGTTTTAAAAAACTTAACTGTGTATGCAACAATATAATACTCAAAATCAGAGTAAAGATGCTGTTGTTTTCAGTTTCCTAAAATGTGAAATAAGTTTATCAACAGGCTATAAATTCTTGTTAGATAAGTCATCCTCTCCCTGTCTCCAATCCTGAAACTATGTTTTTATTTTATTTTTTAAAATAGTACCTTGATAAAGCCAAGAACTGATACAGAATGACCTGCTCTGGAATCATAATTTGCTCAAAACTTGTAGTTGTGAAACTGCAATTTATCTTCTTAATTGGACCAAGGTAAAAAATAATAATAATTCAGGGTTAAATAGTTCACATTTGCTATATAGTGGCACCTCGGTACTCATTGTTAACCGTTCCAGGAGGCACAATGAATATTAAAAACAATGAGTATCAAACAAATGTTTCCCATAAAGAATAATGTAGTGAGTCTCAAGGCAGCTGACACTGACAAGTTCTAGCTTATGCGTTGAGCACCAAACAAATGATGAGTGGGGGGACAAAATTTTCATGTCAAAATGCACTGAGTGCCAGATTTAATGAGTTTCAAAGCATTGAATACCAAGATACCATTGTACACTGATTTGTACAACTTTGATTTGTATGCACTTTCTTTGACAAAGACAAGGGTCGGAAATAGTGGGCCAAATAAAGACATGGAAAAAACACAGCAAAACATAATTAATACCAATATCAATCACTTCTTTCTCCACATTTTTCACTCCTCACAAACCATCATTGCTTCCACCACAACTACATCCCCTTCACACACTGCTTTTCTTTTCTTTAAGACATTACGCATAAGATCAATTGTTTAAGTTATGGGTGGGCCTATTATGTGAATCCAGCCAACTTTGATTTTATTTAATAAACCACAATTGGTTAACTACACAGACTACAATTTTGGATGGATAACTATTATTTTTACTATGGATCATCTAGCTAAACTTCAGAGAAACTGATACCAAGGTACCAAAAAGACTACATGAGCTCTTGCAGCTGTTTTTATGTCTGAATGCCAACTTTAGAAAAGAGTCGATGTTAAAGTAAACTCTCATTTCATTGTGTTAGAGTCATATATTTAAAAACTATTATTTTACCCAAGGATTCCCAAAATGTGTGTCCTGCCAAGATATATCCAAACAACTGCAAGACATCCAAGGAGACATTAAAGCACCAGACATATCCACAATGTCCTTTCAATATAAGTCATGTTTATTTCACCGTTGGAAAAATATACAACGGCTTATTTATTTTTTTAAAAAATCCTAACTTATTGAGTGGGAATGCCACTCCTTAGTTACTATTTAGTTGAAGTCACACTTTAACTAGGACACAATCAGCAGAATGACTGTGGCAGCAATGAAGGTCTTTGCATTCCATGGCTATTGTATTGATCCATACTACTAAGTTGCTAATATTTTCAACTGGATGGTTCACCACTATTTTTAATTCCTATTATAGTGAACCTAAGAATTAGAATTCTGAACTAGGTTTAAAAGATGAAAGTCACATTGCAGAACAATTTCAAGTAGACCTAATAAATACATATTTGAAGCAAGACGACTGTTATATTTAAATGGAAGATATACCAACATAATTGTCACATATCACCAAGGCTATACAGGTGTACAATATAAAGAGCAATTAAAACCACAAATTTATTTTAGTTCACATCTTGATTACTGCATTAGATATGAAATATCATCAGCCAAAAGTGCAGAAAAAAAGAAGAAAGCTTTGTTCTCTCTTTACTTTCTCTATTATTAGTTTGTTAGATTTTATTTTTCTTGTTTAAAATTTAATAGTTATTATTGAAATGCCATCAGTCATTTTTATTCTTAGACTGTAATATTGTACATTGTCTAGGTTCGTGCATCATGCTGAGTCATGTGTTAGCTATATTTTACAGAAAACCATAATTAATTATCTTTATTTGTTTAGAAATACAATGGCTAAATTCATAATGTTTACACATTACGGCTTAAGGCTGGAGTAGATGATCCAAAATATATCAACTTCCATTAAACTGAGGTAGTTAAGGGAAAGAACGCAACTCTGAGATTTACAACCTGAGAGCAAGCCAAATCTGGCCTTTTGAAAAAGCAATTTAATAAAAGATGTGTTTCTAATGCCATTTCGCACAGGACTAACTCCCAGATTACTACATTAGTCTAGTAACTACTCTAGCATTCAAAAGGATGTAGAGGGGCAAAAACTCTTTAAAGTTATAAGGAGTTACTAAAAATCAATATAATTCACAATACCTAGATGGATTTTAAAATGGCATATGATACACGGATTATTACTGGTCTCATTTAGACATTCTGACAGTTAATATAGAGCAGTGATGGCTAACCTTTTTTGGATCACCTGCCAAAAGTGAGGGGAGGGCAGAAGGGTCATGCCCACACCCATAACGCTATGTGTGTGTGACCCCAGCGCGCATGCGCATGCGACTCCAGCGCTGCCCCCCACTTTTGGCGTGGTTTTTTGCCCTTTCCAGGCTCCAGAGGTTTCCTAGGAGCCTGGGGAAGGTGAAAACAGCCTCCCCTGCCCCCTCCCAGAGGCCCTCCAAAGGCTTCAGGAGCTTCCCCGAAGCCTCCGGAGGGTGAAAATTGGCCCTACTGGCTACCTGGAAGTGCAGGAACGGTAACTTCTGGTTTGGCTGTAGGGTTGTTTTTCACCCTCCGGAGCCTCCGGAGGCTCCGAAGGGCGAAAAACGGCCTTAAAAGAAGGCCAAAGTCAGTTCGCTAGCGTGCATATGCATGCTGGAGCTGACAGGGTGATGCCTTGTGTGCCCTAACAAATGTCTCCACATGCCACACGGAGATAGAGAAATGCTGTAGAACAGAACAATTACAAATGAAACATACTAGTAGATATTCAATTGTGTCCATCTACTGATGCAATAGCATCCACCAAAGGAATGGATTCTTCCTCCCACAAACCCTTTATGTATTCACAAATGATCTGTTCACGAAGGCACAAAGATGTTTTTTTTTAATTGTTAAATATATTTGCCACAAATTTGCCATGGGGCTACTCTAGGTGGCTTACAGCAATAAAAAGGAAGAAATGAAAGAGTGTGAACAGAGGTAAGACAATAGAACTCCCTTTGTATGACCCTGTAGTTCCTATTATGGGTAGTCAGGGCGACTGGATGCAGCTGAGCATTTACTGGTCAGATGCCCTTCCTGACACCACATGGAGTACTCCGATGTTTTTTCTTTGCGACCTGAGGAGAAACATCTGCCACTACCTAGGATTGAACTCTCAATCTTCTGAGTGGGAACAGAGAATCTTCACCACTAGACCGCCATGCAGTCAAGGGAGACAACTGAACAATAAAATAAACAATAAAAAAGAACACAAGAAATATAACTATGTGATAGAAAGAAAGAAAGAAAGAAAGAAAGAAAGAAAGAAAGAAAGAAAGAAAGAAAGAAAGAAAGACAGACAGACAGACAGACAGACAGACAGACAGACAGACAGAAAGAAAGAAAGAAAGAAAGAAAGAAAGAAAGAAAGAAAGAAAGAAAGAAAGAAAGATGGACAGGTAGAGAGCAGAGAAGATAAGAAGATAAGCACAGAAGGAAGGTGAACAAGGAACAGTTTGATGGTATCTGTTCATATGGCAGATTCAGTTCACCCATTCTAATTGTGACATTGGGACATTATTCACATTAAAACAGAACAGAATGCTCACTTTTGAAGCATTACTTGATAATTAAACACTTCCAATCTCACTAATTTTGAACAAAAATGTACTGAATCCAATTTCAAAAAAACACCAAAGGCAGCTTTACTGTAATGCATGTTTACATTAACATAAAAAAACATTTATTTTTCAATAGTTAGAGATCCTCCCAAATCTCTTTGTTTAATTTGGTATTATCAAAGATTGGATGTAAAGAATGTATTAAAGCTGCTTTGTCTCATATGATGACTATTAGTTGCAATTTTAACCTTTTTATTTTTAATATAAATATATATTTATATATATATAAAGCCAGAGGATGAAATTTCCCAATCAACGCTCAAGTTATTCAGTACTTATTATCTTCTACAATTAAGATATTTTGCATACAGTACACACAGTCTTTATTTAACATAAATAATCCATTAAACTGTATTGATTAGAATTTTCTATGTCTACCAAATACTGTCCATTAGAGTATTTCAGGAGCTGTAAAAATGATATTGACAGTTTAAATTAAGTGAGGTTATCTAGCACTGCCAACCCTACCTGTACACTTGGTACCTCAAGGATAAAGAAAACGCAGCAATTTTGCTTAAATGGCTTCCCAGGGATTACTGCAAATGTTGCAGACTCTAGCTGAACCTAAAAGTATCCTGGCTTTAAACATTAATTTACTCTGACCGTGTGTATGTCAAGCCAACAGAATGTCTGGCTGGATTGAAAGATGTAGTGTTAATACTAAAATATACATTCATTATAGGTCAATAGTCATTCCAGCTTCTAGTTGGTGGTAAAAATAATGTATGCATTAAAATGCATGTTATAAGTGTCAGCATGCTATCTGCCAAAAGCAGTTCTCAGAGGAAAAAAATGGGATTGCGGAGTTACACGTTAGATAAGCCAGAATTAAACTTTTAATTGCCCCATATGCAGAGAACATAAGAACCAACTCATTTCAATGAGATTCTAAAATATTATTACTCTGCCTCATCCAACATTCATAAATTCTCACCAAACAAGGCAACTGAATAATTGCTTCACGATTTGGGGTGAAAAATTCTGAAGATAAAGAAAAGGAGGATGGGAACAGAGCTAAACTGATTGCAATTTTGCATGTCTGTCTACATCTCTTTCACTACTACATGGGGGTAGGGTGAAGTAAGGGACAAGGAGAATTGGTTCTGAGTACATAAATAAAGGAAATGTAGATAACATATAGCAGTGATGGTGCTTTGGGGGACACATCTTGCTCAATGTCCCACAAACTGGATGTATCACCTTAGTCTTGCGGTTTTGAGTTTCTTTGTCCCTATTTTAATAAATCCACCAAAGAGGACAATATTGAAGTACTACAACAACCTGCCTCTTGCTTCTTAGATAATGGAATTATATTTTATAATAATTGAAGACAAGTGCTAATACAATAGAAACTTTTGAAGCATGTATTACTCAGGTAAATTCTAATTAATTTAATGTATGTTAATATACATTAATAATATAGTATCTGTGAGAGGAGGAGCTGTCGCCGCGACAACACAACCTGCAATCTCGAAGTCCCGAGATCGCAGTCGATACTTTTGCCGCTGGACAGTCTTTATGGACCTGAACCGTCCCGCAGAGATGGTGATCGGGAAGAATACATCTTGCTGATCTCAGGGACCCCGTAAAGTCCCTGATTGATCCAAGAGAAGTTCTTCTAGCCGGCGACAAAAGCGCAGCCACAAGCTGATGAAGTTGGGACAGCTCTGGAACGGAAGGAAACGGAAAGAGAAAGTGTGTACAGCTGGTGAGGAAATTTTACTGTTTTAAAAGAGACTGCCCAAAAAAACCTTAAGGCTAAATTAAATTTGAGAACAGAAGAAATAAGCAACGAAATTAAGCTACATTGGATTACATTGGACAGTATGTTATCTTTCTTTTTAAATGCTATTTTATGGATGGAATTTGCACAAAGCTTTTTAAAGTGAACAGATTACTTTTTCTTCTACTTTTTTATTTTTGTAACCTATAGATTGAAAATCTTTTTTTCATTTCTATATGAGTTTTTTCCTTTCTTCTATTTTGCCTCATTTAAGAATTTTACTTCTTTTAAACCTAGAATACAAAAGGAGTACAAAGAGGCTTGTAACATTAGGGGGAAAGGAAGCAACACTGCCACTTGGAGGCTGGAGGGTTGAGCCTTGGAAACATTGTACTTTCACTTCTCTCTTTGATCATTTCGATTTTGTGCTTTAAAACCTTGCAGCTTGTTAACAGAGAGTGACAAGAAGAGCACGGAGTGTTTATGCAGGTGTTCTTTTGAACCTTATTGCCAGCTGGAGAAAAGTGAAAACAAGGTCTTATTGTGAGAGATTATAAATGAATTTGTGGTTAATCTAATAAAAAGCTTTGAAAGCCAGAGTGGCAGTGTTTACCAGTTGAAAGAATGGCACAACATCAGCATCAAAAAGAAACTTTAATATTGCAAGAGATAATGTTTGAAATTCAAAAAATATTAGAATTATCCGAGAGAATTGAGGAGAAACTGGAAAACAGAGCATATAACAGCAAAATATGATGGAGAATTTCAATTGGAAAAAGTGGAGGCTAGAGTCCTAAAAATGGAAGAGAAAAACAAGCAGAAAGACAAGAAATTTGTTGACATCTACGGTGAATGGAGTGTGGTTGGAAATGGAGAGAGTGGAATATGGAAAGGGGAGCTAGACAGCCAGGAACTCTACCCCAGATGGCAAGGTATAGAAGAAGAAAAAAGAGAAGAATTGATGGATTTAAGGAGAGAAATCTTATCAGAAGTACTGTTGATGACCAAAGATATGCTGATTAAAGAAACCGATGGAGGGTATCGAGATTATATAAGAGATGCAACAAGCAATGAGCTGCGAAGAGAAGTCCGTACAAATATTATCAAGGAAATTATTCAGAAGATTAATTTCACAAATGGCAAAAGACATAAGATTGCATTATTACTGGAAAGATACAGGTTATAATAAAAAATTAGTTAAATTTAGTTAAATTTAGAGCATTATGTAAAAAATGAAGTGATAATGGATATGGTTAAATAAATAATTGATAATGATAATAATTTATACATATGTAGTGGTTTGATAAGAATTAATTGGATATGAATGGTAAATGGTGACTATGAAAGGAAGATTAGAAATTTTGTTATGACATAAAAGCTAATAATAAAAAATTAAATTAAACCTAATTAAACTTTGAGTATTAGGTCAAAAAATGTTATGATAATGGACATAGTCAAATAAATGATTGATAATGATATTGATAATAACATATATATTTGTATTGGCTTAATAAAGGAAATTGGATATAAATTGTAAACAGTGATTTGGAAAGGAGGAATAGAAACTTGGTTACTAAATATTATTGATTTTTATTTAGAATAGGTCATAAGGTTTTAATGTTATTGGATGATATTGGAAATAGCTAACGAAATGCCATTATGTGGTTATGTTTTAAACTTTGGAATATTCTTTGCAAAAGGACGTTAAAACAATTATAGTCAAATGTAAATTGAGGTATGATGATAGTAATATCTATATATATATATTTGATTTAAAATATATGATTTGATATGAATTATAGGTGATGACAGTGGAAGAGATGCACAAAAGCTTTTTGTAACCAATTGACACACTTTCTATAGTAGTAGAGAAAGAAGACTCTTTGTGTTGTGTTTGTTTGTTTATGCAAAAATAAAAATTTTCTAATAATAATAATAATAATAATAATAATAATAATAATAATAATAATAATAATAATAATAATAATAATAATAATAATATAGTGTCTGTAATAGATTTTCTGGCTCCTATAAGATGACAGTGATTGATGAAACCTGAAGCATGCTAATCCTGTCAGATCTTACAGCACTGATACAGTTAGAGAAAGGTAGCCCCATTAAAATAAATCTGGGTATTATACAATCCATAAACTCAACCATGTTTTTAAAAAAGTGTTTCTCCTGCAAGACCAACATGGTACAGAGGGTTAAAGAAAAATAGTAATATTCATCATCATCATCTTTTAACGACCCCATAATCCGTTGTGGGGTTGAGTTTGGGCAACTGAATGGAGCTAGCAGAATGTTTAATGGCCAGATGCCCTTCCTGTCACCAATGCGGAGTTTTGTTCAGCAGACATATACTCATTGTGCCCAGAGAGAGAAATATCTGCCCCAATCTAGTATCGAACTCACAGACTTCTGATTGTGAGGTGAGAGCTCCACTTCTAGGCCACTGTACCACTCCTAAAAATAGTAATATTGTAAGCATGAAAATTTGATCAGTCACAGAAATGTAATGATCAGGTGTTTACAAAATAGGAAGGGGAAGTCTTCTAATCCTCCAACCCAACAGCAAGTAGACTTCTGCAAAGAAACGAAGTACCCCTGAACTCTGTGGGAATCCGATGCGCAAATGCCTCTGTTCTCATATGGTGGGGCACCCTAATAAGACACAAGGGGGGAAAATGATGTGATGGAAGGAACAATTCAATAGTTCCCCAAACCATTAATGTATTCCTTGCCACAAACAAGTTATTTTTCACTGTATGTGATCATGTACGGTAACTCAATTTGCACACCAACTTACAGGTTGTCTCTTGATATGATTTATTATCCTGAAACCACTTGTCCCTATTACATGATATATGGAAGAGACTGAAGTTTGGAATGTCTCAAAGTAGTCCTTTACAACAGTTCACTTAGTGACTGTTCAAAGTTACGACGACACTGAAAAAGGGGACTTATGACCATTTTTATAGTTTTGATTTTTGCAGCATCTCCATGTGATCCAGATGTTCGGCAACTGGTTCATATTTATCACTTGCTTTGTCCCAAAGTCATGTGATCACCATTTGCTACTTTCTGACAAGAAAAGTCAACGGGGAAGCCAGATTCACTTAACAATCGGGTTACTAACTAATCAACTGTAGTGGTTCACTTAACAACTGGGGCAAGAAAGATCATAAACCTATGCACAGTATTGGAAAAAAGAAAATACATCATCAGAGCTAGATATAATCAGAAAAGTGTTGGCCTGTGCAGAAGCAGATAGGCTCACTCTTGAACTTAAAAATAAAGGGGAATCAGAATCAGAATATTTTGAGGTATGGAATAGATTTTATGATTGGTATAAGACAAGATGACAAGACGGGAACAAATGTATATATTGTGATTGGATAGAAGGATAGACAATGTAGTTTAACTGTTAATGGTTGAAACCAGCTGTATATAATGTGAATGTATGGTCACTCCGACTCCGCGGTATTGCATTGTTTTTAAATGTAAAAATAATAATAATATATTTTTTTAAAAAGATCGTAAAATGGGTCAAAACTCACTTAACAAATGTCTCTCTTAACAAGAGAAATTTTGAGCTCAACTGTAGTCGTAAATCGAAGACTACCTGTACTTACAAATTCTGAGCTACATTTCAGTTGATCTCTTGGAAAAGCAGTAGCCCCAAATCTCTTGTTTCTGGGCAGGAGTTGTGGGGAAGGGAGTGGTGTCTGAGCCCAGTAAGATTTGCACCGAACTACAGATCATGACTTGCAGGCATTTTGTTACGCGTTCCAGCAAAGTTTTGTCAACACAATGGCCCTAAGTGGGGGTTGCTGCCTTGCTGCATTATTTGCCTAAGTTTGAATTCTATGGATGATTGGCTGGTTCTTGGGAAGCATCCATTGCTTGGTTCTGTTCCAATTGATCTGTCTTGTCAGTCAGCTGTGAATGGCTTGGAACCTGTGCTTAATTAAGTGGTAAATGGTATCCAGATCTATTGTTCTGTTGATGGACAATTGAGTGCCTGGCTTCCAGGAATTCTCCACTCTTCGGCTGTTTTGTCAATTGTTTCAGCATTATCCTAGTCAAATGTGTGGTTCATTCTGAGGGCATGAATGGCTGCTAGGTATTTCAGGTCAAAAGTTCTTTCTTGTGGTCCTGGATTCTTTGCTGTAATTAGCGTTTGATTTGCCCTATGTAAGGTTGCAAATCGGGGCAGTTCTCTCTGAAAGATGATGAGAGCTTTTGGTGAGGTGTGCAATTTTTTGGCTACACAAAATTATCTGTAGTAGCATTTTTTATGGGTTTGCGAGGCCCAGTGGTCAGAGTAATTGATTGGCAGGTTCAGATATATTTTTTATATATCGACGTGTTATCGTGGAAATGTTTGGCTTGTTTTTGAGTCATGTTTAAATTGTCTTCTTTGTGCATCTATCTTTGAATGAGTTCTAAGTGGAATATGGAAAGGTAATAGAGTCTGCTGACATTGTTACTTGAATCTTATGTTGCATAAGGAAGGTTTGCCTAAATATTTAACTCAGATATTGACTGAATTGCATATCTCAAGAAGGCATATTCTAGTACATTTGCTTTTGTCTTAGGTTGTTGCTTTCACTAACCCATTACACGGGTTATTCCACAAATGCTATAAAACAAGCTGTAGTATCATGTGTGAGTGTAGCTATCATGTCTCTTTAACAAGACAATCTTCAAGTTTCATTTTTTTTTACTGATTTCCCATTTTTTATTAGAAATAAGAACAGACTTCTCAGTTTCTTTCCATATAATGCGTGCATTTATATAATACATTTAAACCAAACATTTAACGCACCTAATGTGATATCAAACATTGAATGAAACGTATTTCTGGCAACAGCAGTCTTGGATAGCCTTGAGTCTGAACTATTCCAAGCTTCAATGAAGAGAAATCATTTTTCTGGCAGATGATGTTCAATTTGGGAGGCTGGAGCCAGGAATTAAACAAGTGAACTGTAAATGAGGAAAAAGTGCTGTCTCCACTAGATATTTTTTTTCCTTGCTCAAAAATAAATGTATCTTTTTCTTTGGATTTTCTCTTTAAAATCAAATGTAATAAGCTGAAATTAGAAAAATAAAGATAGAACTAGCAATGCAGACAGTAACTAAGATTTTTGGATTGCAATACTTATTTAATAAATAAAAAAATCTTACTACCAGTATTAATCACCCAGACACTGTATTGTGTTAAAGTTCACTAATCAACTATAATACTTAACAAGTTAAATCAAGTTAAATTGTGGTTTCCTATAAAAACACTTAACAAACTTTGGAACAGTCTTAAATGAAATTGCATGAAGCAAACTTTATTCTAGGCTCATAGTCATAAGAACACATTCAAGCCTTAAATCTTAAAAGCCTAAGAAATTAAGGGAGGAATTACAGAGCTGCTTCAAAATAAATACAGCATATAGTGCAACAGAGTTATTTTAAACAGAATTATGCAGGAATTAGAATGTTGTCCTTCATAAGCACATTATAGAAAATATGTTACTTTAAAAAGCATGCAGTCTGCTTACTTATCTGTTCATGTTTATCTCCTCTACCAAAGTGTAACAAGGAAAAGGGAGACAGGAAACTGTTACAAATATGTTTGTTTTTGTCTGCCTTTGGGTCTTTTTGTAAAATCTTTCAATACTCGGTGAAAATACATCTACAACTTGAGCATACGGCCATTACAAAAATACATGGGAGGCCTAGAGTTTCTGGTAACATCTAGTCTTTGTGATAAATAAACACAATTGTAATATTCTCTGCTTCTGGACTTGCAAATGAGAATCGCTGGTTAAAATGGACTGAGCTATTAAAAAACAAAAGTAAAACAAAATTCAGAGTATATGGTACTCTAACTGGACAGTGAAAATCCAATTTGTAGCAACATCACTAACTTTTTAAAAAAAAATCATCTTATTGGTATGTAGCTTCATTTCACAATATTTCCAAAAACTGCTGATAATGTAATGCAGCACCATTACTTTCTATGCTTCATACAGAAGCCAGTATAAAAAAAAATATCTTTAAGAATCTTGATTTCATAAAATACTTGAAAATAAATCAAGAGTGTTTTAAGATGTTTCGTTACTACACAAAATATATTTATGCAGTGTCTGATAGTTTAATTTCAAACAGTGTTGCTAAAGAATATTATATACCAATTGGTATGGAAGCAAAATTATCTCTCCTACGATATTACACACCTTGAAGATATTCAGCTTTTTAAAATAACTTTAACAACACATTCAATACCACCTTCTAACACTGACCATGTTTTTTTAAAAAATATATAATTCAGCCTATATAACAAAAATGCTGATCATTGCATTATTCCTAATTAGATCTACAAAATAACTAAACTGAAAAGTGAAATATAAAAATTATTTTTTAAAAAAACAGTATCATTTCAGTCTTTCTAAAGAAGCTCTGGTACAAGGCATACACTGCAAACATAAACAGTGCCATCTTCTGGCAAATGTATTTTTTTGCAGGTCTAGATAAGAAAACATATGTTCCCAATTCTTAAAAATGGCCAAAGTAAAAATGAACAAATTTTTTCCAGTTCTTATTGTTGATAGCGTAACTATGAAATACACCTCATCTTCAACAAGACAATGACGCCTAATTATGATCTAACTATAATTAGCACTCATCATTATTAATTTTGACAGTAGTTTTCACCCTTATGGTCAGTAAAATAAATCTGCATGGAAGACTGGGATTCCTTGTGACAAGAAGCAAATGAAGGATTGCTATAATTAAAACTTGCAGAAGAGCTCAAAACCTTCCTCAAAAGAATCCAATAAGGGAAAGAATCCAACAGGAGGGGCCAATCTTGCGGTTGTTTCGCTTCCCCTCCCCTGTCCTTTCTCCTTCCCAGTGCTAAGCCAACCTTCATGCAAGCATTCTTGGATTCCTTCTTCAAGGTTATCTCCTTACTTCTCTGCAGCTCATTTATTGTGGTTTGTTAAACGTTTTATACCATCCATTCAAAAGATGCTTTGTTGATGTAGAATAAAACATTAACTGTGAGAGGCATTATAACAGCAGCATTGATAAAGGCATACCATATTTTTCAGAGTATAAGACGCACCCTTTCCCCTCCCAAAAGAGAGTGGAAATGTTGGTGTATCTTATATACCGAATACAGCCATTTTTGGTCTCCCAAAACCCCATGCCTGCATCCCATTTTTGCAAAAAACGGGCGAAAAACAGACCATTTTTTGCAAAAACTGAGGAGTTTTTGCCTTTCCCCAGCCCCCAAGAGCACTCTGCAGGCTTCAGCAGGGCTGGGGAAAGGCAAAAATTTCCCCTTTTTTGCAAAAACCAGTCTGTTTTCCGTGCGTTTTTGCCTTCCCCCAGCCCTGCTGAAGCCTGCAGAGTGTTCCTGGGGGGCCGGGGAGGACAAAAACTTTTTTTCTTACTTATCTCTTCGAAATCTTGGTGTGGCTTATACACCAGTGTGTTCTATAGTCCAAAAAATACGGTAATTAAACTAACAAAAATAGCTCTAAATCTGTTGCCCAACTGAGTGCCCATTTGGAAAGAAACTTTTTCAGGACCTTCCTGACTGTCAAGAGTGAATGGGTTGAGCATCTGTCTGAGGGCAGTGTGATCCACAAAGTGAAGGCAACCACAAAGAAAGCCAGACTTCTAGTCCAGGGGTCTCCAAACCTGGCAGCTGTAAGATTTGTCGATTTCAACTTTCAGAATTTGTGTGGCTGGCTGAGGAATTCAGAGAGTTGAAGTCCACAAGTCATAAAGTTGCCAAGTTTGGAGATACCTGCTCTAATCCTTGCCTCTGTCACCTCTTGAGGAGGGGAATCTTATGAGGGGAACATATATGGTTTTTACAGGAAATTATTAATACTTTGAATTGGGTCGGGACTGGAGGCAAGGTTGTACAGTGGTTAGAGTGCAGTACTGCAATCTACTTCTGCTGCCTGCAATTTGGCAGTTCACATCTCACCAGGCTCACGGTTGACTCAGCCTTCCATCCTTCCGAGGTGGGTAAAATGAGGACCCAGATTGCGGAGGTGGGGGGGGGCGCAATATGCTGACTCTGTAAACCGCTTAGAGAGGGCTGTAAAACACTGTAAAGCGGTATATAAGTCTAAGTGCTGTTGCTATTGCTACTAACTACCCCAAAACAGGCTATTTCTACAGGGATTTCCCTATCAATATTTTGAGCAATGCATTCTGTACCAGTTGTGTTATTACCATCAAGATTAAACATCTGAATTCACCCCAGTCCTAAAACACATCAATCCGCTAAGAGCTAATCAGCTACATAAATAGAAATCAGCTACATGAATAAAAAAATACGAAATGCCACGCACATGAAGTCCTTTCCATAGAAAGGGTTAGTCAGATAGGATATGGAGCACAAGCTTTTCATGCTTATCTTAGATGAGTTTTCAGTCAAAAGAAACTAAAATCTGATTTCTTCAGGTATGTTTTCTCATACCTTTTCCCCCCCAATGGTTTTGTTTGGAAAATACATTACAGGAAATAGTTTGTTTTCTATAGTTGAACACTATGATTTACGTGAAAGCAGTCTTTCAAATCTCCCTGAAGTTTCTATTAGTGGTATATTTTCTCATGCTTTGTTTTGAAACATTTGTTAGATCCAGTTTGAATCTGTTTGCCACAAAAAAGTACACAGATAAGGAAAATTCTCAACTCAGATTGTGAAAAACCCATCTCTTATAGAATGTTTAGTCAGACTTAAAGTGTCATACTATCCAATATAGTTTAATCCAAGATAACCAAGTAGAGGTTTCCAATTATAAAGCTCTTTTCAAGACCCCCAAATCTATTCTAATATATTCTAAAAGTAAAGTTTTCTCTATTCACATCCATTAAGACAAGTATGTAACTGAAACTTGGAAAACTTACAGATCTGTATAGTGCATAGTCTATTTCCTTTCCTTTTTGCATGCTAGATTAGATCTTACATGCTTTGTGAAGGACAAAACAATACCACGCCATCAATAAGGAAAGCTAGTTTTTGCAGATCGAAGTACAATTTAGTTTCCTAGTTTTGCAAACAGAACCAATGAGCAAGCACGTTTTCCACCCTGAAACACAGCCAATGAACTCTCAAGGTCTGAAAAGTCTTACAAATATATAAGCAGCCAAGAAATCTGTCTTATATTTAAAACTGAGCCAAAAAGCCTACTCCTCTATATTGCAATACCTTTTACTAATCAACAGCTATTCGCTTTTGGCTGGATGAAGTCAAAAAGCTATTTATAGGCATCCAAGACAAAGTTGCTCTGCATTGTAAGTAGATCCCAGCGCCAAGGATTTTGACATGCAAGACAAATGTCAGTGTCTTCTACTCAGTGGGAGTCTCTCCCCTCTGCTTTTATACACAATAATGTTTCATTGTGGTGGGCCAGAAATGCCAAAAAATATTCACAAGCATGCCATTGACTGCAAATCTCAAATGACATTCATCTTAGGTTGGCAACTCAACCATTTTGGTCTTTGAGAAGACATCCAAGTCAGTCCTTCTGCGATAGCACTTAGCTGACTTTCCATCTGTACGTTAAGGAAGGGGGGGGGGGAAAGACTGCAGATGCATCTTAGACAAACAAGCTAAGAAGTCAGTAAGCTACTAAAATTTTCTATGTACCCTATTACCTTTTTCCCATAAATGTTTTTAAAACCAATAAAACTTTTTACAAAAAAAAAAAAAGAAGTCAGTAAAATAAAGAACATTCTTTGACAGAAACATGGCATCTACCACGTCAATCCTAGGGGAAGAAATTTGAAAAAACAAAAATGAAGGCATAGAAAAACACCTTTGTTTTGATATATTTCACTTTCCTAATTAGATACCAATACAAAGTCGAAGCTGATGATGTCTAAAAAATCCTGAAACACTATACAAGCCAGGGTGCAGAGCTGAAATCTACATCGAGCAACACGACAATTAGATTTGCAAGTTACATTAACGGTTTGTTGTTTAAACCACAATTGGCTGGATTCAGTTATTGTGCTATGCCACAGATTGTGGGTTCCAAACCATAATGACTGGATTTATATAACATGGGCAACCAAAGCCAAATAAGCCAAATTTTAAATTAGCATCCTGTGTGAACCATGCCAGTGCTTGTTGATCAAATCACAATGACGGCGTTCATAAAAGACACTACGCCCAATGTTGGTAATCTACAACTCCCAGCAGCCCAGTTAGCATAGCCAGTAATGAATACTATGAATTGCAGTTCACCAGCACCTTATGGGCCTCAAGACTGCACAGATATGCCCTACGTTAAAATGTCAGCATCCAGTTACCAGTAGTGGCAGTACATTAAAATCCATTTATTGTTTGCTCCTTGCAAACAATTGACATTTAGAAGAATGTTACCAATGAACCCGAAGATACGATTTAAGCATTGTGGCCGAGTTCAATTATCTCATCCTTTCAAAAAATAGATGATCACTGACTATTACAGGATTTGGTGGCAATTGACTGTTTCCCCGCATTCAGGAGGTTAAAAAAGACAATGCTTGGAAGTGTGTATGCCTGCGTCTGGGTGTGGGTGTGTGTCTTTTCCTGTGGTAGGCCAGGCCCTATGGAATGGTCTCCTGTTTGAGATCAGATATGCTCCTAGCCTAAATAAGGTACGTTCTTCTAGAACAGGGGTGTCCAAACTTGGCAACTTTAAGACTTGTGGACTTCAACTCCCAGAATTCCCCAGCCAGCTGGGGAATTCTGGGAGTTGAAGTCCACAAGTCTTAAAGTTGCCAAGTTTGGACACCCCTGTTCTAGAAGGTGCTTGGGTCATTGACATCTCTTCGTTTACTATTATACGCTCTATATTTTTAGTCCTTTTCTGAATTTTTGCATTTGGCTTCCGTCGTATTTGTAAACCTCCAAAAGTGTGTTAAATATCTGTGAGGGTAGGGGACAAATGCATAAGTACATAAATAAACCCATTATTCCACATTGGTGATTTACAAAAAAAAAAATCTGTTCTGATCTGATTGCTAATCAACTGAGGAAGAAAAACCATCAGTTGTTTCTATAAACCGTTTTATAAACCACCTGTTTGCTGTGTTACACAGGTAATCCTTGATTTACTATCACAACTAAGCCCAGAATTTCTATTGCTAAGCAAGGCAGTTGTTAAGCGAGTTTTGCCCCGTTTTACAACCTTTCTTGTTACACTGCTATGAAGTGAATCTGACTTCCCTTTGACTTTATTGTGTAGATAAAAATGTAAGCATGAAGAATCATACTTAGAAATATGTATCTGGACTTTAAAATTCAAACAGCTATAATTTGTTAACAGAAAATTTAACATTGAATTCATAAATATGCCAAAAGTTAGTTATATGATGTTGATAGTCTATCAATTACTAAATAGAGAGAAATCTATTAATTCCATTAGTGAAGCCAGAAAATTAAACAAAGACCAAAATAATTAATACCATTATAGCAATAGTTCTTTGAATTACAATTTCAACTGAAAAAAATAGATCAAAATCGTAAGTATGGCTTTAAAATAATTAGAAAGCATGACAGATTAATTTCAAAATTGAATAACATAGTTAACTCAAAAAGTTAGTTAATACTGCCACCTAGTGTATGTTAAATATACATCAATTATACAAACATTATTATTCACTGTCATTATTTTATTCCATTGGTGAGCAGCCATTTTTAAATACAAGCTATAAATTAAACAATTATGTTGTCAAAACACAAATTAAAATCTGTAAAATACCAAACAGGATAAATAAAAAAATACTTTAGATAATGGTTGGAAGTTAAAGAACATAAAGCAAATAGTACCTAAATGCAGCATGTAAAGCATTATGGCAAATGTTGGCAATGGTTAGAAATTCAATAATATATGGCAAAAACATTGTAGAAATTATGGGAGGCATTATTTATGCATTACAGTCTCCTTCTGAGAAAGCAAGCATGCTTTTAACTCTACCCTAATGTCTTTCTGACATCCAACATTTTGTATTCTGAGCTGTCTGCAAAGCAATCTTGATGATCAGCTGTTTGTTAGCAAGATATTTTATTTATTTACTGTAACGCATTTAACCCCTTATTTTCTCTTGGGAGTCCAAGGCTGCTATAAAATTCATGTTTTAAAAGTATTAAATATAAAAATATGAACAGCAATAAAATATTTCAAACCTTTTGGAAATAAATTTAAATAGGAAATTATATATTACATGTTTGATCAGTGAATAGATAACATTTCCCCAAATCTTCCAGTCTATGACATTAAGATTTTCCTTAGTTGCCTAGGCTTGTATTCTCCAATAAGACTTTATTAATATACCTGTAAATTAAGCAAGTCTACTTGATCTTCAATGGCGTGACTTATATAAGCACCTGAAAATGGGATTTATAAAAGAAACCTCAAAATCTGCTCCACCTGAACTACTAAACATGTCTATTACAGGGGTGGATTGCTGCCGGCATTACTGCCAGTTTGGTGTGCGCATGCACATTTGCACAAAAATAGGTCTGCGCATGTGCAAAACAGTAAAAAAGTAAATAAATGAATTTGTGCAATGAAAATTGTTTTGCGCATACGCAGAACCAAAAATCAAGATAGCGCCGCAGTATGAGAACTGGTTTGGGGGCGTGGCAGACTTGGGCCGCTGCCGCTTCTAGCAACCCAGGGTGCAAAACCACTATCGGTTTGGCCGAACTAGTCCGAACCGGTAGGAACCCACCTCTGGCCTATTAGCTGACCAATGAAAACAATTCCAGTTACTCAAGGAACTGTTTTACTTTTATCGATTTGTTTTTTAAATAAGCATGGAAAAATCTGTACTCTGAAAATAATATAAATGAGCAAATGCAAAGAAAACAGCATATTTCAATCTCATTTTAAAAATAAAATCTTTGAAAGAAATACAACATGTTCAACTCATTACCTGTTATACCGTATCCATAAGCAGCTAGCTGTCCAGCCATGTATTCGCCATCTGAACTATTATGGGAACAGCCCCATGTGCGCATCCAAATTTTCTGTATACCAGGAATCACACTGCCAAGTTTAAAGACACAAAGTAAATTTCCCCACGATAGAAAATTTTTGCCCAGCAGTGATTACAGATACATAGGAACCCACAAACCCTAAAATATCCCCCCCCTCCCGAGAGGGAAAGTATTGCAATGCTTAGACAATATACATACATAAAGTAAAAATATTAATAGCAAGTCTTAATGAAAGACATTTGCTCTTGATTTCGACAAAACGATAACACTACAAAAAGTAGAAGATGGCTGAAATCAGGGATTTACGCATTTCCTGTTCCATACAGCATTCTAATATTCTCTGGCTGACCCTAAACATAATTTTGATAGCATATGAAATTAAAAATAATGTGCAATTGTTTGTGAACTTTATTAAGTCCCATTTCTTTGATGTTGGCATGTTCTGCATGTCTTTGCTGTTTTGTTTTTATGTTTTATATTTCAAGTTAAAAAAAAAGTCCGATTCTTGAATGAGTTAGAAAAACACCCACAGAATTTTAGTCCATAGGTTACAAAGAATAGTAAAAGAAAAAAAAAATAGAAGAAGAAAACTTAATCCATTCGTTTTAAAAGGCTTGCATAAATTCCATCCGTGAAGATAGCACTTAAAAAGTAAGGTGATCCACTGTCCAAAACCATTCCAAATTTAATTCCGCCGCTTATTTCTTCTGTTCTCCAATTTAAATTAATTTTTATAGTCTCTTTTAAAACGGTAAAAATTCCTCACCAGCTGGAAACAAGTTCTCTTTCCGTATCCTTCCGTTTTGGAGCTGCCCCGACTTCATCAGCCTAATGGCTGGATTTTTTGTCATCGGCTTGAAGAACATCTCTTGGATCGATCAGGGACTTTGCAATGTCCCTGAGATAAGCAAGACGTATTCTTCCTGTTCACCATCTCTGCGGGACGGTTTAGGTCCGTTTGGACCACCCAGCGGCAAAAGTATTGACTGCGATCTCAGAGCATTGAGATCGCACGTCGTCTCTTCGCAACATCGGCTCCTCCTCTCCACAGCTTTGTTTTTATGAATGGTGCCATCAGCAAGTATTTAATCTACTCCTATATAAGTATTGAAGCATTTAATCTACTCTTCATAAATATTATTAGTATTTTGGAATACTAATTCGGCTCTTCCTCAGTAGCATGTGGCCTCTCATCTGACCTGAAGTTCCCATCATCTGATATGATATTGTCAATCATTTTATCTTGTCCGGCCATGTAGTTTTCTTGACAAAATATAGGAATGATTTACCATTGCAGTATGAAGTGATGCCTCTGTCATTGTCACTAAACTTCCCCCAGCACCTTTCTGATACAGGTACCTGCTTGCTTTAGTTGGGAAGCTAGCTGATCTTCACATCTTGGGTAACCCTATTTGGGAGTATACACTCCTAGTATACATTTTTCATTCATCCTTCCCAGAAACAGAGTCCCTACCCCTGCAGAGAGACAGTATAGCAAGACTTGTAGATAAAGATAACTGTGAAGTCTCCAATTTTTTGGTTCTGCTTTTAGTGTCCTGCTTAACAGAATAATCTCTATCACCATGTGGTTTGCCTTATGAGCTTCTATCTAGCTTCAGTCTTTCAGATTCCTTATTCCCACATGTCTTTCAAGCCCTGAAAGTTGATCGAAGTTAAAAGCAGAATTATCTATGCTAAGCACAGTTCAATCTAATGCAAATTAAAGGTACTGTACTTTGAGGGGGCCCTTGGTGCTCTCTGAGCTTGCTTGTTTTCTTGCAAAATGTTTCATTACCCTAACTCAGTGGTGGGCAACCTTTTTTTTCAACTGAGCCAAATCTCGCCAAAACCACGATTGAAATTTATTTTGAGAGCCACATTTTAAAAACCGAAAATACATAAGATGGTACACTGTTTTTAGTTTCAATAAACTCTGGCATTTGAAGCACGCAAGTCTTAAAGCTGTCAAGTTGCAAGACCCTCGCACCCCCAACCCTTTAGAAAAAAAAACCCAGGGTCTTCAAACCTGACAGCTTGAAGACTTGTGGACTTCAACTCCCAGAATTCTGAGAATTGAAGTCCACCAAGGGCATCAATCATATTAGCCCAGGGATCTGCAAAATTGGCTCTTAAGACTGGTGGACTTCAACTCCCAGAATTCTGAGAATTGAAGTCCACCAGTCTTAAAACAGCCAACTTTGCAGACCTCTGTGTTAGCCCAAAGCCTGGCGCTGGGCGGGCCTTGCTCCCCCATTGGTGGAGCCCCAAGAAGCGAGGAGGGAGAAAAAGAGACGGAGGCCAAGGAGCTTCCCCCCCGCCCCCTCCCAGCAAAAATCTAACTGGGGAGCCAGCGGGCAGTAGCAAATTAGCTGATCACGCAGCGTGATCGGCTAATTTGCTACTGCCCGCCCGGCTCCCCAGTTAGATTTTTGCTGGGAGGGGGCGGGGGGGAAGCTCCATAGCCTCCGTTTCTTTTTCTGCCTCCTCGCTTCTCGTCCCCGCCCGACTTCAGGATCCTCCCTAATCATTGTGGGTCGAAAAGAAAAAAGGGAAAGGGGCGCTTGTTTTGAAGTGCCCGAGAGGAGGGAGGGGAGCGGGCGCCCGGCACACAGAAGAGCCGCATTAAAGTGTGTAAAGAGCCACATGTGGCTCGCGAGCCGCGGCTTGCCGACCACTGCCCTAACTAGGTCACATCCTCAGGGCTAGTGATGTTACTAGCCCTGATGATGTTACCTAGTTAGGGTACATAACACATCTGCAAGCAAACAAGCAAACTCAGAGAGCACCAAGGACCGCCTCATTGCCCGAGCTTCAGATAGTCTCCTATATTTTGTACTTTGTAATGGCCAAATCTTACTTCAAATTATAAGAAAGGCAAATATGTACCTATCTCTAGGGGGAGGATCATCCACTTCCACGTTCTTTTGTGACTGGCGTTTTCGCACTTTAGGAATAATGTTTTTTCGACTGAACTGACGATCAAAGGGCTTTGGATCTTCTGCCGACACAATATCTTCAATGTCTTCAAGGCAAAGGTCACCAGCAGCAATCATTTTCTCTGGGAGACAGAAATATGTGGCAGAAGAGGAAAAGCATAAAACCAGGTTTCTTATCCCTGTAACAGTAGCACACAACTATTCACACACACACACCACACCACACCACAAATTCTGCAAGGATAACAGATCATTTTAAAGAGCAAAGAGCAGCAACCATTTGTAGGTCTCCAGCAAAAAGCCACAATAATGTCACACATACATCACGATATCACTGCCCAAAGGGTACAAATTATGCAATTCGGATCAACTGAACCATAATGCAAATTGCATACAGCATCTAGTGACCTGTCATGTCCCGTCCCTCCTGAAAACCTCCTCTTCATTCATGTCAGAAAGTTAAAATAAGAATAAGTGAAACCACGGTTTCACTTAACATGATCATTCAGGGAAAGCCGAACTAATCTCAAAATAATAGAAAAAAATCACCCGTACTGAAACTTGGCACCATATTTTAAGAATATGAAGATTTTGTAGCCTGTTATGTTCTGGACTAGCTAGGACCAATACATTTCAAACCACTGTTTGCTTCTACTCTACAGCTATCAGCAATGGTTTTACAAATACACAGAGAGTGCTTTTGCCTAACGCACTAAAAAAAATGGTGAGCGAGCCATATTTCCTCAGGCAGGGCTTTCTTAGTCCGATGATAACATGATAGGAGGCCTTGCTGGATCTGGACTAGTGAGGATACTCTCTTTCATGGTATCAGCCCTTCAAGGTTAACCAAACCACAACACCAAAGTCACGCAGGACAATACCACAGGAAGTTCTTGACTTACGTTCCTAATTGAGCCCAAAGTTTCTGCTGCTAAGCAAGATAGTTTTGCCCCCATTAACAATTTTTGGGGGGGCACAGTTGTTAAGTGAATCACAGCAATTGTTAAGTTAGTAACCTAACACTTAACAGTTGTCAAGTGAACCTGGCTTCCCCATCAACTCTGCTTGTCGGAAGGTCACAAAAAGTGGTCCCATGACCCAGGGACAATGCAACCAGGTGCCAAGTGTACAAATTTTGATCATGTGACCACGGGGCTGCTGCAACAGTTGTAAGTGTAAAAACTGTCGTCAGCCACGTTTTTCAGTGCTGAACTTTGAACGGTCACTAAATGAATGTTTGTAAGTTGAGGGCTATCTGTACTTTTCTTCTAAGATTACAGTAAGAGAAACTTGCAAGTCTGAATGCATTTCCCTTCTTCCCCCCTTTATCTACATGAGAACTAGGGAGGCTCTTGCCTGAGATGCTTTCTCAGGTTACAGTTCTGCTCCAGACTCAGGTTTCTTTTATCTGACCCATTGTCTTGGTAAGCGGCTCTTCTTCCTGTCCCATAAGGTCATTATTTCTGCCCACTACATATGGTGATCCACCAGAGACATCTAAGAAACCCACTTATACCACAAGAATTTGAAATTGTGATTTGCAATCTGATCGATTTGGGGGAGGGGAAACCCATGCAAAATATTCTTAATGCACCTCTATCAATTTTATAGAAAATCACACACACACCCGGAAGTCCCCAAATCTCAATATTGCCATCACTCTCATGCTCTCTGTAGCATTCAAAACAGGCTAAAATAATTAGAAATTGCCAATGCCTACACTTACTTATATCAAAGTTATTATAAAATTTCGTATATGTATGTATGTATGTGTGTGTGTATGTATGTATGTATGTATGTATGTACGTACATACACACACACATATATATTTAGTAGGACACACACACACAAACACACACATACATATTTAGTAGGACACATGTTGACAAACTCTAATATATATTAACACGTGGCCTACTAAATGTTTTGGACTAAATTTCAACAATTCCTGACAATTATTCAGGCTGGCTTAAAACTTGTCTTAGAACTTGTCATTCAAAAGCTAGGGGATTCAGTATTTAGCTAGCTGAATGAGCAATTGTACTTGCCAACAGGTACTAAGTACAGTCACTGGGAAACAGGTGGCATAGAAATTTTAAAATAAAAATAAAAACAGCAGCTGCAAGTAGGAAAATAAATGATACTGTGAATTGTTCTTCAGGACAAGAATCAATTTTCCCCCCAAATAGCTAAATGACAATTATGTCAAAACAAAATACAATATCACTGCTAGTATCTTCTAATAAGACCTTACCTTAATATTGGTGGGTACTGGGATCTTTCAGCATTTTTTCCTGAAAGGAACAGAAAATTGTTAACAGTGATGACCTATATCACCAAAGAGAAATAAACAGAAGCCTCATTTTGATAATATTGGCAAAGGAAAACGTCTCTGGAGAATGCTTTTCCACAGCCTTTGCAGCCTCCAAAAACAGTGCGAGATCATGGCCCTCTCACACAGCTTCTGGCGGGTCCAGAGGCCATGCAAAGAATGCAGCCCATTCTTGCACAGCCTTTGCAGCTTCTGAAAATTAAGTAAAATGGGGCACGCTTTCAAAAATAGTTCTTGAGTGTTGGTAAATACTGGTGTTCCACCCAAAATATTGTGGTGTAGCACCATTGATACATATGTCATAGGTTCCCCCTCACTGGCTTATTATGTGAATACTTTACTTTTAAAAGTATTTTAAATACTTTATTCAAAGCACATGTGTTTGCCCTGAGAACCTTTTGCTTTTGGGAAATTCAAAATCTCAAATAAACCCAAATCAACTAGTACTTTTTCCTTTAAATTGAGTTATAAGAATTAAAGTTACAAAAAGAAAACTGAGAATAGATTCTGAATAAATGACTATGTGAACAAAAAATATGCTTTTAAAAACACCTTAAGATAAATATGTGCTCCTAGCCGTATTTTGGGTGCAACTTCCTGAAACATTATTCTGTGTCTAGTTTCAGTGTTCCTTGATTTTTTTAGAGGAAAATACATTACATTCCTGAAGCTTAATGTTTAGTCATCCAGTGTATTTTGTGAGAGAATTTCCCCTTTTATGATTCTTTCCTCTCAATATAAATATTTAGAACATATTAGATATTATGTTATTGTCAATGTTTTTATTATATGTACTGTATTGGATTATTTTGAATTTTTTGGAAAGAAACTTTCTTTTTTAAAAATCCATTGATTTAATAAATGTTTTAAAACTACAAAATAATAATCACACTGCAAGTAGATATGAATAATTGGTATGTTTTTTAACTTTTTATTTTCTATAATGTCTCAATATGTGGAGGTTATCTTTAAATACGGCATCAATGCATTCTGAATGTGCACTCTTATAAACATACATTCATTGTTTGCTTTTACATACAAATATTTTTTCCCACTCATTCATTTCTGATTATCAGTAATTGCTTGGACACATCCCTGCAGTTTTCTTGACAAATTTTATCGGAACTGGTTTGGCCCTGCTTCCTTCCTGAGAGAAAAATATTGGCCCAAGTCACCCAGCCAGCATTAATTTAAGTATCTTCAGTTATGTCTATTTTATGACATTTTAAAACAAATCACATCACAGACTACCTCCCCTTTTCACGTTATTACTTTATTTATCTGCTTCTCTAGGATAAGGGAACTGAAATATTTACATTGAATTTTGTGACCTTCAGTTGGCTTAATATATAGTTTTCAAATGGATTTGTGATTCACTTTCCTACAGTAGTTTATTTATTCATTCATTCACTCTATTTATAAATCAATGAATCAATAGACTCATGGAGGTTTACAAAACAGTCAGCGAACCTAATACTTTTACAGTAACTATCAGTTTTTTAAACTTTTAAAAGGGATGGAAAAAGTCTTAAACCCATATTAAACTTTAGCTCTCATTCAGCATACAACGGCACCAACTAAAAAAATGTTTTAACTCACAGCTTACAACTTGGGTAATATCCCCTTTACTCTAACTATAGCATCCCAGTCATACATAGTACAGAAAAGCCACACTCGCATACCTGTCAAAAACAAAGGGGAGGCGTGTACACCAATATGCTATGGTGGGTGCATTTTGCATAAACCTGTCACAACCCCACTGTTTATATCATGAGCCTGACATCAGTTGACACAACAAATGGAGCCAATTACATTTTCTGATAAACAGCTTGACTGACTGGTGTAATTCACAAGTTTCTGGGTTTTTGTTGGCCATTTCAGTACAAACTATAGTGACTTGACTAAGTTAGAATCAATGAGAGCAAAAGTGAGGAAAGGCTGAGTCCACCTCTTCGTTTCCACTGGATAATGAAAAGTGAAGGGGGGGGGAAGGAAATGAAAGGTATGCAGCACTGTAGGCTACTTCTGCTGCCTCCTGGGTGCTGCAATTTGGCAGTTTGAATCTCACCAGGCTCAAGGTTGACTCAGCCTTCCATCCTTTCCGAGGTCAGTAAAATGAGGATCCAGATTGTTGGGGAAGCAATAGGGTGACTCTGTAAACCGCTTAGAGAGGGCTGTGAAGCAATACACAAGTCTAAGTACTATTGCTATGCTGCAGCTACTCTAAATAATCATAATTAAGTAAAAAATAATCATAATAATCATGACTACCCTACTTTCCGTCTTATGGCTGCAATAGAGCGATTGCATGCGAACCGGATAATTCTGAGAGTTGAAATCCACCCAATTTACAAGTTGCTCAGGGTAATAAACCCAGATTTAAAGTGCTGAGACCCACCTGTCGTAAATAAGAGGGTATTTTAGAAAAAATTAATTGCCTTCGCTCCAACATCGATTCCATCCATTTCGATTTTCTAATATATCCGATTATATGCCATCAAGTCGTTTTGGATGACTAGCGACCTCATAAGATTTTCTCCATCTACTTGGGAGATACGGAATCACCCGCTTCGCCACCGATCGGGTGAGATCCCAGAAAGGGATTCCCCTCTAAACAAGAATCCAGCGCATCTCATCCACCGGTGAACCGGACCGAAACCCATACCGGGCTAAGGTATTCTCCAGCCCACGGGAGACGAAACCTAGCTCTCCTCCCCGACCGGCGGTGCTCTGACAGCGGCGACAACCCTAATAAGCAAAGCGCTTACCTGGAAGTTTCCTAGCTCCGCTCCGAGCAGCCGAACATGCACTGCGCCATGATGTGGCCACGCCCTTTCACGCGTCACAGGAAGACGTTACGACGGTACGGCGGAGGGAACAAACTAGGCTCCTTTTTGCGCTTCGCGAAAGTCAGCCTTCGCAGTCAGGAACGCTTAACTCTTTCCTCGGACATCATCTGCGCGGCACCCCAGCACTGTGGAGTAAATGGAAAGGATGGAAGGGAGAGGGAGGGCACTGTGGAGTAAATGGAAAGGATGGAAGGGAGAGGGAGGGCACTGTGGAGTAAATGGAAAGGATGGAAGGGGAGGGAGAAAAAAAACATAAGCTCAGAGCTGAAGAAGCTTCTTGGCTGAGAAGCAAAACGTCTTCAAGGAAAAACCGAAGAGTCCAGGTGCCTCTGGAAAAAGCACCTTTGGGACAGCCCTGACCTGGATTGACTGAGAATCTCCATCGACATCAAGTCTCTGGGGAAGAGTTGATTTTTAGGCTGTATTTATCCCTGAGATGCTGGATTTATCTACAGTATCTGGGTATGTTGAATGAGAGACAATAGAACAATAAAGAGGATTTCAGCCGTTTATAAGCTGGGTGTATGTGACCATGAAGAACAAAGACCTTGAAGGTGTTTCTTCAAAAGGCAACTGGACTGGACTGATTATTTTTTCCTTGAAAACATTTCGCTTCTCATCCAAGAAGCTTCTTCGGTTCTTGAATGAACTCAAGAAGCTTCTTGGACGACTTCAAGGAGAGGGGGGAACAGTCTAGTTGCCTTTTGAAAACATTTTGGGGCAACCCTGACCTGGATTGACTGAGAATCACCATAGGCATCAAGTCTCAGGGGAAGACTTGATTTTTAGGCAGTATTTATCACTGAGATGCTGGATTTATCTACAGTATCTGCATATGTTGAATGAGAGACAATAGAACAATCGAGATGATTTCAGCTGTTGTTTATAAACTGGTGGGGGAGGTGGGGTTGACCATGTAGAAGGAAGACCTGAAGGTGTTTTTTCAAAAGGCAACTGGACTGATTATTATTTTTTCCTTGAAAACATTTTGCTTCTCATCCAAGAAGCTTCTTCAGCTCTTGGATGAACGGAAGAAGCTTCTTGAACGAGAAATGAAATGTTTTCAAGGGGAAAAAATCCAGTTGCCTTTTGAAAATGTTTTGGAACAACCTTGACCTGGATAATTGAGAATTTCCATAGACATGAAGATTGAGAAGAATGAAGGCTGGGTTAGCTGTGTGTTAAAGGATATGTGATTTATAGCGCTATACAGAGTTTTGGATTACCCTCCAAAAGGTGCTTTTCGGCCTGCAGGCATGGCATATGTTGGCAATACTTTTTTAAACAGTTGTCTTCCCTATCCCAACCCCAAGGTAATACCATACCTCGTGCCCTGCCTCCAAAGCACTTCTTAAAGGTTTAACCCTGTAGAGCTGCACAGCTAAATCACAATGATTTCTTCCTTTTCTGGCTTTCTGGGTTAAAAGATCACACAGTGACTGGTTAAGAAAAAGACAGATGGGTATTAAATATTTTTGGAACTCGCAGAGGTATTTATTTGCTTAAAAAACTGACATTTTGAGTAGATGGTGAATTTGCACCGATCAAATCACTAAGCTGATTTTCATCAAAAAATCAGTTGACTGATCTTTGGAAAAGCTTGAGCCCTACTTTTAGTTTGTACAGGCGATGCAACTTGATACAGGTAGTCCTTGGCTTACAAGAGCTTGTTTAGTGATTGTTCGAAGGTACAACAGCACTGAAAAAAGTGACGTCTATTTTTCACACTTATGACCATTGCAGCATCCCCATGGTCACGTGATTTACATTGGGATGCTTGACAATGGGTTCATATTTATGACGGTTGCAGGGGTCACGTGATCCCCTTTTGCAAACTTCTGACAGGAGAAGCCAGATTCACTTAACAACCATGTTACTAATTTAACAATTTCAGGGATTCACTTAACAAATATGGCAAGATAAGTTGTAAAATGGGGCAAAACTCACTTAACATGTTTCTCATTTAACAACATTTAAATGTTGGGCTCAATTGTGGTCGTAAGTTGAGGACTACCTGTATTTGCTTCTACAATAGTTTCTTCCTTGCAGAATGTTCATGCTTAGTTCTTTGGCCTCAAGCCAGGCAGAAATAAAGGTTTAGGAGCCCACCAAAACACATTTGATTCTTATTTTTATAACTTCAAAAATAGTGTCTCTTATCTAAGACACAGGAACAGAATGCCTGTGATGACCCGGGGGCATGGCATAGAGGCAACATAGTCAGCTGACACTTCAAACCACTCCTTTATTCCTCAAAATGTTCCCCAAATGCTCCCATGTTTCTGGCAAGTCCAAGAACAAAATGATCACATCAGAGATGGGTTGCTGCCATGGTGGAAGTGGGTTGCAGAACTGGCAGTGAACCAGGCCTGCCAAGCCCCCGAACCGGTTCTCTCGCTGTTGCTGGCCCGCTGCCATTTTGGATTTTAGTGACTGCACATGCTCAGTTCACTGTAAGTTGTTCTGAAAAATTTACATTGAACAGTGAATGCATGCGCAATGTGCGTCTGGCACGTGCAAGAGCATTGCCCGTGAATTGCGAACCGGTAGTAAAACTGGCAGCAACCCACCCCTGGATCACACACACACACACACACACACACAATCTCCAGTAGCCTCTGGCTGCAAGTAGTCCAGCACAATGCTGTGCGCACAATGGCTGCAAACAAGAAATCCAGCAGGACAATGGAATAAGTCAATTAATCCAGGAAGCAAAGGAACAAAGGAAGAAGTCCAGGAAAAATCCAACATTGGCAATGGCACACAACACTCGATGAATTCAGCGTTCGTTCCTGATAAATGCCCCTCCCCACAGCATCTTCTTGAGTCTCAGTCCCCAGGTGCGCCTTGTGGAGAGGGGAGGGTGGGGGAGTACTTTGCTTGTCAGAAAGTTGCAAAATGTGATTACATGACTCCCTGGATACGTAACCATTATATGAGTCAACTTGCCAAGTGCCCACATTTTTGATCACGTGACCATGGAGATGCTGCAGTGGTTGTTAACTGTGCAAAATATGACTCTCTTTTTTCAATGCCGTTAAAATGGTTACTGAACGAATTGTAAGTCGAAGACTACCTGCTAACACCATGTGGAATGGGCAGTCTACTTCTATACGACTAGGATATGTTGCTCATCCTTTTGGGGGTAAAATGCATTTGAAGTAACTTGAAGCAGATGAAAACAATTACTCAGGGGGGAAAACTAATGCAGTAGGTACTGATATAAAGCTTTATTGATTACCATTTTAAAAGTCAGTTACATTTAATAAGGCAAAGTTCCAGCTATAGAACAGGTTGCCTTTACAAATGAAAAATTATTTTTGCTTTTTTTTTTTTACATTATTTTACACATTTTAGAACTAACATACTAATCAAAGTATATTAAGGTTAGTATTTTGCTGATGCACTGGAGGAAGTATGGAATTGTACAAAATGGCATTTTATTTTCTTCCTTTTCATTTTATTCTACCCAGAGATCCTCTTCATATAATAAAAGTATTCATGCGTACACAAACTCCTGTTTCTTCATATGACATACTTAAATACTACATTTTTTTATTTACAGATTTAAGGTTTTATGGTTTTTTTTAAAAGAAATAACAAGCTAACTATAAAATACTCTGCAGGCTTTACAAATTCATTCCTATTGTACAAAACTGTTATATGACTATAGTTTAAGAACATACAACTTAAATAACCCATTAACTATGCACGTTTGTATACATATAAAACACACTTAATACTGTTTAACAGTTCTCAATGTGTTGCCTTTTTTTACACAATTATTTTCCAAGGCTCAATCGTACAACTTTCATACTATTACTCAGCCATTTCATTTGTGAGTGTCTGTAGCAGCATTTCAATGGTACCAGAAAACCTGCACATATATTATTTAAAACAAACATTTTAGAAATGTTTTAAGCTTCATGTAGAAAAAGTAATGTATACTGCTTAAACTATTCAACTAATTAACAAAGTGACAACATTTCATACAACTATGTTTACATGTATGAATTCTATCCATTTTCAGAAAGCACATTATGTCAGCAAAGAGTTATCAATCAAAATTCAGCAAAGACAATCTTGACGAGTATATTATTTACACTTTGGGTGAAATGTCAGCTTTGTAGCAACTTCCAAAATGGAAAGTGAAAGCAACTAACCTTCTCAAATAAACACAGAGTACTAAAAAAGTGAAGCTTGGCTTAAATAGTATTTCTTAGCAAGATAAAATAAAATAAAATAAAGCCCACAGTGCAATTCTAGTAGGCACTTAACACAGAGCCCCACTTCGTACCACAAACTTCACGTGCCAGTTCTATTGCACTTTGCAAACAGTGAAATTGAACTGTGCATCTTTGCTTTGTATTATAACAAGGGACTTCCTCAGTACAAGATTTCTCTCTAGTGGGGGAAAGTGATCACCTTCGGCCATCTGAAGGTGATGTGGGTTGACAACTACATGCAGAAACTGATACGATGTGCAGTTCACCAGCCAAATACAAAGATGGGCTGTATACTGTAAATCTAGCTCTTTGGAAAGAAGGTAAAATCCACCGGACTATTCTACAGAGAGCTAGAAGCTAGAATCAATCCACACGGGCTACTCTCTCTTTCTAAAGCAGCTGATATGCACAACTTTTCATTTTTTTAAAAGATTACTTAAAGGCTACCCATATATACTGAATTGACTGGGGTCACCACCTCTGTTTCACCTTGGATAGCAATATCTTTAAAGCCTATTCGCATTAAAAATTATTTGAGGCTTATTAATGTCCTCAGCGATAGGTGAATGCTCGAAAATGGAGCATAGTTAAAGAGTTTAAATATTTCTAGATAACTTTGGAAGAAGTTTATTTCACATTTTTGTTTGTGCATCTCAAACATACTTCTCTGTAGTTACTCTTTGACTGAAAAAGTTGAACAGACACGTTTTACAGAAGGCACAGCTTGAAATCGTAAGGAAAAAAAATGCTATTTTTGGCTAAAACAGTTCTTTAGCCCTTTATGAAACTTATAGACACAGTAAACCAGAGTAAAATAGAGTTAGCCATTTCCTCCAATTCTCTGTGCGTTCTATTATAATTACTAAATCAGTAGCTGCCTGAATTTGAGGTTAAGGTAACTCTGATAAGAAAGTCTGCCATTCTGCATTTGTAATATTTTATGAAGTATTTCCATATAAATATGAAATACTATAAGTTCTAATCTTTGAAATGGAATAAGGGTTAGGAGATAAGAGGAGAGATGGTGTGGAATGTCAGCAGATATTCTGGTTTTTCACTTTTAAAAAGAAAATAGAAACAAAAATCAGCTGCATAAAAATCCATCCATCAAGGGAGGTACTTTTTCAAAGTCATAAGCATCAAAGAGGTCACTAATCCCTTCTTCTTCATCAAGCCCAAGCAGATAGTCCTCATGAAGTAAAGGTGGCAATAAGTTTACAAATGGGCCATCAAGACTTGAAGTAATTTGGTCCTCTGTCTGCTGCAAAAGATTAGTGGTAGAAACTAACGGGGAGATGACCGTGGCATTTTCTGAACAGTCAGGACCTCCTGAGTTATCAGAGTTCAGATCTGTTATAAGTAAGAGAACAAAATATCAAAACTTGCATACTGAAACATTTCACAACTTTACTACATATAAATGCTGTATCTTCCACCCAGCTTATTGTAAAGTTAACTATGCTACTACCGGTATGGAAAGAGAAAGCAGCCCAACACCTCCCAGCCTCAGAAACTGCTTAAGTCCAGAGGACTTTGATTTTGTGGCATAAATAGGATTTACACAATTAAGTGACAATGCGAATTACAAAGGTAGTTTCTCTGGAATCATCTCTTCCCTTCTGTATAGTCCTGCTTAAGGAAGTCACTGCGGCTCTTTAATTCTTTAGCCATGACAGCCATGACTACCAGACATGGACTTCAAAAATGCAGAACAATCACTAGATGGCAGGAAAAAAGATAAATTGTACTTCTCTAGCAGCCACTTGGAGTTTGGACCCTTATCTGACAACCGTAACCAATATGCATATTTTATAGGTGTAAACTGTAAACCAAACTGAAATTCAAACACCCCTTGCTTCCTTCTATATATTAAAGTGCACACAGTATATATGTGCCACATATACAAGGAAACATATCCTTTATCAGAAATGTTATATGCAACTTTCTTAATCACTAAGAGAGACACCAAATTTCTGAAACCTGGGAGAAAATATGCACTGATATAGGAACCATACTGATTTTATTTTGTTAAAGTTCTATTTAAAATTTATAAGTATTTATCAGGATAAGTATTAATTACAAAATCTCAATCTTCCAGCCATCCTCCTCCTGGATTTGATGTTAAAAGAGAAAAACTAGAAAGGGCTTAGCTGAATGAGAAAGAAACGTCATCTTTTAGTGCGTGCTTTGCCAACATGAAGCAAACCACCAAATTTAGTTTGCCTTCCCTCTTTGGGGGAAATCAGAGTATTTAAGGGTGTATTGAAAGAAATGAAGATATACTGGCCATCTAGCAATACTAGCAATAGCAATAGCACTTAAGACTTATACACCGCTTCACAGTGCTTTCCAGCTCTTAGTAAGCAGTTTACAGAGTCAGCACATTGCCCCCAACAATCTGAGTCCTTATTTTACCCACCTCGGAAGAATGGAAGGCTGAGTCAACCTTGAGCTGGTGAGAATCGAACTGCTGAACTGCTGGCAGTCAACAGAATTAGTCATCAATGCTGCACTCTAACCACTACAACTCTTTGAAATACCCTCAAAACATACAATTAATTTTCCACAAGGAAAACCTACTGTATAATTCATATAAAATGAAAGCATTCAGTAAGTCCTAACAGAATCTAATGGAAAGGAGGCTTTAGGCCTTTCACCCTCACTCACATATCTGCCCAGAGTCATTTACATAGCATATCCATCGGGGAACAAAGGTTTCAGGAAAAGGAATGTCAAGCTTGGCTTTTGAAGAAGCAGTGCCTGCAATGCATTATGAGAAGTGCAGAGTGTGCCAAAAGCCTGATCCTTTTCCTTCAGTTGTTGTCCAAAGGTAGCTCCTAGGCTGTAGGAGAAAGTGATAGATGCTTCCTCCTGCTTTCTGGCCTCCCCAGATAAGCTCTACTGCTTTGGGCAGAGTAGGGACTTTCTAAGTGAGTGGATGCTTTAAGGCAAACATATTCGATATAGATAAATTCTGCCTCCTGTGATAAAATAGAAACTATTTTTAAATGTGACAATTCAACTTAATACATTTCCATGGCACACGTTAATTTTTAGGTATTGCCAAAATGAAATTATTTGTCTGTTAAGCAGAAAACCTTAATTCACTCACTCCTTATTTAGTAGTTACTCAGTTATTGATCGTTTGCAAATATGATGATCATAAACAAATCATTTCCCAACCAATGCACACATTTATGACTAAATTGTGTTATGTCTGACAATGCATGCTAGAGTGGGAGTAACACTGGTATTGTTGCAAACTAGGAATTGTTATAAACATCGTCATAAACACAAGAAAAATAGTAAAACATAATCTGTACTCAATAATGCATTAGGGAAAAAAGTTCTTTAGTTTACTTTAAAGACTAGCATTTAAAATATTGTACAAAAGTTTATTCTTTGATTTTAAGTTCTGCATATATTTGGTTATCGCCTGTGTTCAGATTACCTTTGGAAATGTTTCTTGAGATATTTCCATTGTGATCCTGATCCTGAGTTTTTATTCGAGTGGAGTAGTCAGTTTCTTCTGGACACAAGTACACCTCGATAGGTCCTTGAGTACTACATAAGTGTATCAGCTTATTCTACAACAAGAAAGAATTTCAGTTATTTGCATCCCTTTTGCTAGTACTACAAATAACTACTGGAACATTTTTCATTCTTAATGTGTTGATCTGCCCAAAAAAAAAAAAAGCCCAATGCAGGCTGAAAGTTTGCAAAATGATAATAACTGGTCTAGCAGAAGATATGAATTGGGATGGAACAAGGTTGCATTCATGTGCCTTGTTGGGCCAATGAGGCAACCCTGTCTTCTTTAAAACAAGGTCTTGTCATGTTCCCTGTCTAAGTTCTTGGCCAAGCCACCTTCATAGAAAGTAAGTTGCTTTCATGGGTTTCTTTTCTGAGGTTTATTGAAAAAAGGTACCATAGGTTATAGAAGTTCAAACTATGGGGTTGCCCTCCCCTGACCTTCAATTTAGCGTATCTAAATTGGAGTTTCCTAAAGTGGAGATTTTGTCAGTCTCTTACTTATGGTACTTGTACAAACTGCTGAGAAAGCCGTTCTCTTGACTAATAAGGGGGGACAATCCGATGATATTTTTTATTCATCGGATTGTCCCCCCTTAAAAAATATGAAACTTTCTCCATTTCTAAACCAAACAATGCAAGGCTTTACATTCTCTTACACTCTTGCAGTTGCTGGAAAAGATTTATGTCCATGTGTTCCATGTGCATATAGCACATGTTCTTCCAAATAATACAAGAGTTAAAGAAAACAGCATGGCTGCTTTATTCTTAGAAGTCAGGGGACCTTAATGCTTTTTGAAATAAAGGAGATGCTTCTTGTTAAAGCTGCCCTTAAAAGATTTGCACAGTCCAACTAATACTAAGCTTGGATAACTTAGCTATTCTGATTGAGAAGATGCTCTGAACACAGCATGAGGGCTCAAGATGTGTGGGCCCAGATTCTCATGTCAGAGGCAGTCATTTAGTGAATGAAACCAATGATAGAAAGCTTTAAGGCTGAGAGAAGAAAAAAGAATTGCTTCAAAAAGGCAGAAGATGCAGAATTTAAATGTTTGGGTGGACATACAGGTATAAAATAGGTTTCCAATGTGCTCTTTGAATGTGTGGTTTCCTAATAAATCTACTTTTCTAACCTTCTCATGTTTGCTCAGGAATGTGGAACTGAGAGGGAGTGTTCTTGCTATATCTAGCAGCACAGCATGCATCTGACTTCTAAATACAATAGTTCCATCTCAGAGAATTTATAATCTACTGCATGTTGCGGGAGGGCAGAAAGAGACAGAGAGAGATAAATGAGCAGCAGGGACTGCCAAAGAAAAAGTCAAATGGCAGTGGTGCTGCTAGCAATGAAAGGCATAGCTGTTTAACATGGATCACATGTGGCATAGATGTTACAGAGCTGGTCTTGGACTAGAGAGATCCAGCTTAAAATCCGCCTCAGCCAGAAAGCTCAACTGGTAACCTTGGGCTCTGTATCATCGCTCAGACCCCACTCCCTCTTCAAAGGATAGTTAAGGAGAAAGGAAAGAACATTAGTAACTGTGATTTGATGCAGAGTCAGTAGGCATCCTAAGAAGGCAAGTCGGGATATAAAGAAGCTTAATACTGGCTATAGAAAGAAGCCCAATTCCAGTTGTTTGAAAAGTAAAAATAATACAATGGGATAGTTGTAGATCAGCATTGTCAGGGAATGGAATATGTAAAATGGAGCCTAATGTAAGACGACATTCCCATAGATTGACAGGATCTAGAAAACTGGCTGATTTACCTTTTTAGTGCATGGCTTCTGAAAAAGCAAAACTGAACAGTCATTCCAGAAGAAAACAACTGCAAAGCTACTTTTATCTTGCTGCCAAGAAAGCACCATGGAGGCCTCCACGCAATCCCCAGGAATGGAGTTCAAGTAGAGAGAAACTTAAAGTTAACTGGAAGACTATGAGTTCTATCTTTCATTTAGGCATTCATTTAGGCAATTGGGTATCTAGTTTTGGTAGGTCAATCATTCTCTCAGCCCAAGCCACCTCACAAGACTGTTATTGTGGGGTAGTAGGAGACAGCAGCATTAGATGTGTGTATGCTGCCTTGAGTTGAACAAAAATGAGGGCAGATAAAAATCAATAAAAATCAATCAATCAATAAGCAAAAATATAACAGAAAAAATGACTGTAAACAAAGTTACATAAAAGTTTTTGTCACCCATAAAAACTTGTTTCATTAAATCACTTCTACAAATAAACGTTAGTTTTAAAATGTAGAAAAGAAAAATGACTGTGCTATGTAATAAAATAAGTTTTTACCTTTTCGGGGTCAAGCATTTCAAGCTTTGTTTCTGGAGGAGCTTTGACAAGTATGACAGTTTGGTCTTTAAGGCTCCTAATTTCTTGAATATCTTCATACCTAACATACGCTAATGTAATCAGTGTTAAAGAATTGCTGAGCAGCTGTTGAGAACTAGCAAACTAAAGTAGTTATTTTAGTAGCCATTTTTATATTGTCTTCCCATTAACCTACCTTCATTAATTTGGGAAACTATTTTTTTATTATTTTTAAAAAGATCATGAATGTGTAATGTAGAGATTATAGTGAAGAGTGAACAAATTACAACCTAGATTCTAGAATCTCATTGCCAGGCTCAGTCACAAAAATACAGGAGTGGTTCCTGGATTTGGGACATCTTGAGAAGAGTCTTGGGCTCAAACTAAGCCCAAGACTCTCTATTGATAGTCTTTTGAAAGACATTTCTGCTGATACTTTACAATATTAAAATAGCCAAGGACAGGGCCCAGGTGTGCTATTGATCACTATTTAAGCACGTCGATGAAATATGCCAAATACCAGCCCTATAGTGTAGGCCGGCATTTTTCAATTTAGATAATTTTAAGAAAGCACGATGGTTGAGGAATTCTGGAAGTTGAAGTCCACACATCTTAGAGTTGCAAGGTTGAAAAACACTGGCCTTAACCAAAAAAAGAAAAAAATGAAGAGCACAAAGTATATTTATTAAAGGAGTGTATCTTCATTCACTATAAAAGGATATTTCCGATCTTCAGAATCCTTTAGCAGCTTGAGGTCATGAGAGCAGCTTTGGATTAACTCATCCAGCTTCTTTTCTTCCTGGCTGAGTTCTGCTACCTCTTTTGACAAGCCTTGACAGTGTGCCAATATGCCCCCGAAATCAGATAGACTGCAGCCCCTTCAAAACAAATGAGCAAAGAGTTTGTGGAACACCTGGCAGAGTTCCAATCTGAGGAAAAGTGTGTCTCATTCCAGCTGATTCTTATTTTGGAAGAACTAATTCATTAAAACGAAGAGCAGAAGAAGAACACATGGAGTTGTACAGCATTTTTTGAAAATGAAATAAAAGGCCAATAAAGTATATCTTTACTACCAACAAGGACATTATTAAAGACAAAAGAATTCATACAATATTTATATTTTATCAATGTAAAAGTTATCTCACCCCAATGAGATTGGCCTATCCCACCTGCTCTGGCAGAAGAGCCATACTGCCGATTTCCCCATCCAAGAAATTGCAGCTGCAGGATAAGAGGCTTTTCTGCCATGAATTCCGCCCCCTGGAACATCATGCCCCTCGGGATGAAATCTCCCCCCAATCCTATTGGTCTTTCAAAAGGGCCTGAAAATCTGGCTCTTCCACCTGTCTTGAGCCCCTGATGGGACCATCTCATTCTGGAGGTGACTACGGTAGATTAAAAGAAGATCCCACCTCCTCCCTACTTACATATTTCTCATTGTTATCCAATTTGTTGTTAATTTTAACTTTTTAAGCCCAATGTTTTAGCTATTTTAACTTTCTAATTGTTTTATACTGTTATTTTATGTCACTGTAAACTGCCCAAAGTTGCTCAATAGTGAGATGGGTGGCATATAAATTTAATCAATATATACAAACCGGCAAAGAGTTACAGCTGGCTTGGTCTAGTGGTGGTTAAGGCACCAGTATGAGTTCTAGTCCAAATTGTGTGAACCCATGTGAGTTCTAGTGCAAATTTAGGCAATGAAAATCAGCTCTGTGAATTTGGGCCAATCACTCTCTCTGAGCCCAACACATCTCACAAGGTGGTTGTGGGGAAAATAGGAGGAGGAAAAAGTATTAGGTATCTTTGTTTCCTTGAGTTATTTATACGAATGATAAAGGGAGAAAATAAATAAATAATGCAATGGCTGGATTCATAAATTGTATCCAATCAAGTCTTGCTTGGCCATGATTGGTTGAAGAAGACAAAATGGGGGAGGACAGTGTAAATCTAAATCATCTAAAGCTGTTAACAATGATTTACAAAAAATGAAGCTAGTATGAAAGCCAGTCTGGTTCAGTGGTTAAGGTGCTGGTGAAGAAACCAGGAGACTGTGAATTCTAGGCTTTCCTTAGTTATGGAAGATGACTGGGTGACCTTGGGCCAGGCACCCTCTCTTAGCCCAACTCTTCTCAAAAGGCTGTTGTGGGGAAAATAGAAGGCAAGAGTACTAGGCACAGTATATTCACTATCTTGAATTATATATAGAAATGGTGGGATTAAATCAGAGGTGGTGTACAGTAGGTTCTGACCAGTTTTGGAGAACTGGTAGCAGAAATTTTGAGTAGTTCGGAGAACCAGTAAATACCACTTCTGATTGGCCCCTCCCCCATCTATTATATGCCTCCCAAGTCCCAGCTGATCTGGAGGAAATGGGGATTTTACAGTATCCTTCCCTGGCCACACCCACCAAGCCACGCCATGCTATACCCACAGAAACGACAGTAAAAAAATTTGAATCCCACCACTGGATTAAATATCTAATACCTAATAATATACTTCACATGTAACACTAAGTTATAAACAAAGAGGCCCATTATGGCTCAGTAGGGTATCCAATCCCAGCCCATGTATTAAGAGCAGGAACTATGAAGTAAACTTTGTGTTACATGCAATGTATTCAGCAAAGGAACAACCTTGTGGGAATAATGTTAAATTGCTGGGGGGGGGGGTTGCTAAACATCTGAAGGGTCACAGCAGGGAGGGGGGGATAGCAGAAAAATATGTAATAGTCTGTATACATGAGGAGGTTTCTTTCAATATGCCATTCCTAATCACAGAAGAGTTTAGTGCCATAAACTATAATGCATAACAACACTTACAGAAAAGACTGTCCTGTCTTATATTTCTGCAACTTTGAATAAACCATCAACATATACATGAAACATTTCAGGCACATTATTAAGTTTCTTAGTCCAGCACGCTGAGGAGCATGGAATACTTTACAAAGCTTCTTAAGTGCAATAGATTTTGGTTCTCAAATTATGTGTGTCTGTGGAAACTGTCTCCTTCTCCATCCAATACGTTGGAATACCCTATAAAATGATTGGTGAGTTTAGTTTACCTCTTCCTTCTTAAAAACAACTTCCTGAATAATTTAAAATTAAGCTAAATATAGTTTTACCCTCATAATTACAAAGTTGAAAACTAGTGTCAGATAACCTTTTCTAGAATGCAAGAAAAATACAAGACACGTGATACGTACATCCACTGAATGTTGTTCTTGGATTTTTTCTTAATGAGATGAATGCCTTCCAGAACATTGGTAATATCATAAATCCTCCTTTTTTGTACCTTAAGTACCTCTGCTGCTTTGTTCAAGTCTACCACACCATCAGGAGACTGGCTTAATAATTGAATAAACTTCTTTGTGAGAAGGCCAAGTGATGTATCATACCGTGTCTTTTCTGAAGGAGATTTGGGAGCTGGAAATAAAAAACATTTAATGCCAATTCAGAAATCTGGTATACCATTTTGTTACAAAAAATTCTAAGGTACCATGTGAGTTGTATTAAAGAACACTCCTAGATAGTTTCACTTCAGCACTTTGCAGGTAGCCCTCGGCTTATGACCATAATTGAACCCAAAATTTCTGTTGCTAAGCAAGACAACTGTTAAGTGAATTTTGCTCTATTTCACAACCTTTCTTGCCACAGTTGTTAAGTAAATCACCACAGTTGTTAAGTTAGTAATAGGGCTGTTAAGTGAATCCAGCTTCCCCATTGACTTCGCTTGTCAGAAGGTTGTAAAAGATGATCACATGACCCTGGGACACTGCAACCGTCATAAATATGAACCAGTGGCCAATCATCCAAATTTTCATCATGTGACCATGGAGATGCTGCAACGGTCGTTCAGTGTGACAAACAGTTGTAAATACTTTTTTCAGTACCATTGTAATTTTGAATGGTCACTAAACGAATGGTTGTAAGTCAAGGATTACCTGTAATTAGTTTGGTTAATTTTCATGGCTAAAACCTCAGGGTCTGTTAGGGCTTTGATCCTGGCTCTGCAAGCATAATTAACTGTTGTGGCCCAGCAGGATCCGGTTGAGCTGCTGATGGACTCGGATAGCGAGGAAACATGAGTCTACCCTGGACGATATGGAGGACCCTGTGCAGGGTTCAGACTCAGAGCAGGGACCAGAGAGGCTAGTTGGCCACTAGGAGGCGCCTGAGGCATGGAGCAGTGGGCAGTTTGTCCCTGATGATCAAAGGCAGTTTGTCCCTATGCTAGATTGAGAAGGGCTGAGAAATGGAAGCAGCAACTCCGTAGGCAGACTCACAGAAGATGATTAAGCACAGGTGGTTGTGGATTGGCCCCTCCCAAGAGAGATTATAGGTGAGGCGTTGGGAGGGGACATTTGCAGGAAACAACCGTTCGAATTAGTAGTTAAGAAAATCTATCTGTGTATTCTAGCCGTGTCTGTTCGTTTGGACTATCTGCGTTGCTTCATTTGAATTATCTGGGTTGCTGCAGAGCTACTCTATTGAACGTGAGTTGTCTGGGCCCTCAGCCAAAGGATTCATTATCTCAGTAATTAAACAGTGGCAAACAGCCAAGCCTGTGTTCTGGTTTATTCACAGGCGTGAAGGGGTGTGTGTGTCAGAACAATTAACTACTTTTCATTCACAAGGTTTAATTTACCCAGGAAGAACATGTAAGAGACTACATGCATTTAATATAGCTATGCACAGGTTTTCTTACTTTTTGGACTCTCTGGACTTCTTGTTGCAGCTCTGCCTTTCCCCTTTGGAGTTCTCAATCCCTCAGGTAGAAATTGCTGTCCAGGTTCTTCTAGTTCCAATCTTCGTTTTGCCTTCCAAAGAAGTAGAATTCAACAGCATTAGACAAATCCAAACTCAGTTTTGCATCATTTAAAAATTAATATCCCACTTGCAGAGGATTCTGAGCACAACTTCCAGACCTTCAAGGCAGCATGAGCACTGGGGATTATGGAAGTTGTAGTCTAAATCAATTGTGATAAATCTACCTATCTATCATATATCTATCTATCTATCTATCTATCTATCATCTATCTATCTATCTATCTATCTATCATCTACCTACCTACCTACCTACCTACCTACCTACCCACCCACAAAGGAGCAGTAATTTACATAGGTAAAGGTTGGAAAATGCTAAATTAAGGCATGCAACAGACAGCTTGAAAGCATGTAAAACCTTTCTCCCATAGAAGTACCATTAACTTTATAAACTTACATGTATTTTTCATACTAGCCAAGATGAAAGATATCATTGCTTATTCTTTTGGGTATTGAATAGGACACCATAATTTAAAAATGCCTTCTAGTCTTATTGTGTTTTTTAGTAGCCTGTTCCTTGTTTCCTATCTGGACTTTTAACAAAGGTGTATAAATACAAAAAACTCTATCATAGTATTGCTACCACACTTTCAAACAGGGTTACTTAATAAAAACCTGAATAGAGTAATATGTTTTTTTATAAATGCTGAAGTTCCTTCTGCTGAATTCGGTCTTCATTTTTTATTTCCTGATAACCCCATATGGTTTTCTCTGTTGTGAGATAGTAGGCTTTAATGTGACAGTTAAAGATAAAGTTCTGTGGGCGCTGGATATAACCACCAATACTAGTGTTAATTCCAAATCTTAAAGAAGTGGTTTCTTTTTAAGCACCATACTTAAATTCAAAAAGAATATCTATGTATATCATAAACATAATGGCAGTCTTATTGCAATCATTACCCAATATAACATCCAGATTTACAAGTAAAATTATAAAATTATAAACTCCAAGTGAGAATAGAAAAAAAAAGTTTTCCTAAAAAGACTGTAGATAAAGATATATATTGTTATTCATTTATTCAATTATATGGCTGCACATATCAAATACATGACTCTGGACAGGTAAACATTAATAAAAACATGTTAAGAAACAACATATTAAGAAAAAAAGAAGTTTAGAAGCTAAAATATTTATGTGATCTTAGGAACCCCAAATTATTTAAACCAATCAGATAAAATACCATATCTATAAAATGCTTTTGAAAAATTACTGTACCCCATAAAATGCCTCAAAAAGTACTATATTTTAATATATCTGTATTTTAACATACCATATTAATATTCAAAATGCTAGAATATTTAGGCCTAAATTTTACTAAAACAGTTATCAAATTCTTTATTAAGATAACAAGCCAGTGCCACAATGAAAAAGCTTTCATCACAATGCTAATCAACTTCCATGAGATCTGTAATATAATAAAAATCTTAAAATATTTATCCAGATAAGGTTAAAAGATCTCCAAATTCAGCATGCTCTTAGGTAGAATGTTAGTACTTGCCAGGTAATTGTTCAAATAGTATTTTACATGATTATCAATGTGGAGAATTTGAATTTTTTTGCATCGAAGTGGCAAGCAAAGCTCTATTTGTAACGAAAATACAATTAGCAGCACAAAAGAACATGGGCAAGAATTTCTATGTCCCAAAGCCACATGGACAGGGTCTTTCCTGTCCTCAGAAGGGATCCTCAGAAGGATCTTCTGAGATATTCCTTCAGGGATTGCTGATGGGAAATCATCAAAATGAATATTCTTCTACCCTGTTTCCCCAGATAATAAGCCCAATCGGGCTTTTGAGCACATGCGCTTCAATAAGCCCTCCCGCCCAAAATAAGTCCTTCCCCAAAATATTTAAATGCATGTGCAGCCGGCAGGGGGAACATGCGCACACACCCCACATGTACCTGCCATCCATGTGGAATGGTCTCGCGGAGGCCGCTCCCACAAACTCTAGCTACCATGCCGCTTCTCTTAGTGGTGGCCGCAAAAAGAACGGCAGGTCCAGCAACGCTAGGGATGGCAAGAGTGTGCCAGAAACAGAGACAGAACTTCTGGCCCTCTCTGGATCAGCTGATCCACGAGCCAAGGTTAAGGGGCCTCCTGCACCTCAAAAATAATACCTCCCCAAAAATAAGGCCAAGCACTTATTTGGGGGGATCTAAAGGAAATAAGACCCTGTCTTATTTTCAGGTATATTTTGAGAAAGTATGACATACTGGGTTGCTTGAAGGATAAACACAAAATAAGACTTGCAAAACTTCTGCTTTGAACTTTTTGCCTGTTCATATTGGTTACTTAGTCTTAATTCAGAGTCTTTCTTGTGTTGTTCTACTTTATTCTCAAGAGCATTGGTGGTGGGGATTATAATGGCTACCCTGCTTCTATACATCTTCTACGAGGCATAAAACATTGGGAGCTTTCCAACTTCTATTTGACTGAAAGATCATTCCAGTGTAATTAAAACAAGCCAAACTGATCAAATTTCTGTCCATTGACAATGAAGGCATAATCATCTTGAGTAAACTTTACATTGTGCTACCTAAACCAGAACAACCATGTTACAAGACAATTCTGACAGAGCAGGCTCAATCCTACCTACTCAAGTTTAGTACATTTTATTTTTCTGACTTCATAGACACATCAATGCAGTTTATTGGCAATAGCCAGAAGTTGTTTGCCACAGTCTTCTTCTGGGATGTTTTTCAACTTCCCAGTCTAGACTATCGCTCCGGGTTTCCCCGGAGATATTCTATCCAAGTACTAACCAAGCCCAATCCTATTTAGTTTATAAGCACAGACAAGATCAGCCACATATTGCAAACTTTGAGATGTACATAGTAGATATAAATATATTATTGATATAAACATAATATTAATACGTATAATGTATTAAAGTTACATTGACTAGTAAGAAGACACTTGGTCTATACTAGGCCATATATTACTTAAAAAGTATACACTAAAGATGTGACCAAGAGAATACCAAATATTGATGGCCAAAAACAAAATCACAATAAGATATCCTAGATTTTAATTTATCGTAAACGTATTATCTCAAAAATCTCCATGTGTCTTATAATAAAGACACTGCGCTTTTGAGAACATGTACACACAGAACACACACATGCACACAAAAAATTTGGCACCAGAATTGCTAAATCAACATATTTCTAAGAAACACCCTATTAACTCAGCTATTTGCAGGAGCATTGCTTGATACATTATCAAAACTTTTATAGTTGCTGAACTTTTAGATCTTTGGCTGTCAAATGTTTTCTGGCAAGATAGAACTCCAATCTGGCTTATTATGCTGTTTTAAAAATCAAACTAATTGTGTAAAAAGAACGTTGGTCTTACCTGAACGTGTCTTTTCATTGTGGTAGGGGGAGTCATCACGTGTGGGTATTCTCATAGCCTGATTGGTCCAAAGACTGAGAGCAAACACTTAAATACTCCTGGCTTTCCTTTCCTTCCCAGTTCCTCGAAGGCGAACAGCAGAACTGAAACTATAAACACAAACAACACAACCTCCCTCTCCGGAGGGACCCCGGGCTCCCCTTGGCCCCAACATCAACTAGGGTCGGGTCGTGACGACTCCCCCTACCACAATGAAAAGACACGTTCAGGTAAGACCAACGTTCTTTTTCCATTGTGGGAGGGGGAGTGGTCACGTGTGGGACATACCAAAGCCCAGTCCCAAGGGAGGGATACTCAATCCAAAAACTATGGCCCAAGGGGAGTATCTGCTACCACCCTTTGTAACACTCGTCTCCCAAAGGCCGCATCCGCCGAAGCGAACAAATCCAGACGATGTCTGATAAATGGCGTCGGGGACGCCCAAGTGGCGGCCCGACAGATGTCCTCAAGGGGGGCCCTAGTGGCCCACGCCGCCGTAGTCGCGGCACTTCCAGTGGAGTGAGCCGTTATCCCTGAAGGAACGGGACGCCCTGCTGCCGCATACGCCTCCTGGATGGCTTGACGCAGCCAACGGCCAATAGTGGCCGAAGACACCCTAGCGCCCAAGGTCCTAGGTTGAAAGGACACAAATAAGGCCTCCGACCTGCGGAACTCCGCCGTCCGCCGGAGGTAAATGCGCAAGGCTCGACGAACATCAAGACGGTGCCAGAGCCGTTCCCTATCTGAAGACGGGCCCGGGCAAAAGTCCGGGAGAACAATCTCCTGGGCCCTGTGAAACGGGGTGTTTACCTTCGGAAGAAAGGTAGGGTCAAGTCGAAGCACCACCCTATCCGAATGAAAATGGCAGAGGTCATCTTTGGATGATAATGCGCCCAACTCCGAGATACGCCGGGCGGAAGTAATCGCCACAAGAAAAACTACCTTAAGGGACAGGAACCTGAGATGAACCGATCTAAGCGGCTCGAACGGGGCCCCCGTCAAGGCTCTGAGGACCAGGGGCAGGTCCCACGTGGGGAACCTGTGGACAGGGGGAGGCCAGAGATTAGCCGCCCCTTTGAGAAACCTCTTGACCAGGGAAAAATGAGCTAGTGAAGAGGAGCCCACTCCCCCCAGAACTGACGATAGAGCGGCCACCTGATGCCGCAAGGTGTTGTGAGACAGACCGCTCTCTAAGCCCTTCTGCAAGAAATCTAAGACATTAGGAATGGTGGCTCTAGTCGGGGAGACCTGATTGTGGGAGCACCACCTCACGAACGCGTCCCAAGTCGAGTTGTAGATGCGATTTGTGGACAGACGCCTGGAAGCCTCGATGGTGCGGATGACCCCTGCGGACAGCTGAGCCGCCCTCAGCAATCCCCGTTCAACAACCATGCGGTCAGATGAAGCCACTGGGGCTCCGGATGGATCAGGACCCCCTGGCGCAAGATCACCTCCTCCCGTGGAATCCTCCACGGAGGGGCCACCGATAGCTGGGTGAGATCCGCAAACCAAGGCCGCCTGGGCCAAAAGGGGGCCACCACTATGACCAGAGCCTTCTCCGCCACCACCTTCCTGATAACCCCCGGGATGAGCGGAATTGGGGGAAAAGCGTACAGGAGACCCGCCGGCCACCTGCTCCTGAGAGCGTCCGTCCCCTCCGCCCCCCAGGACTGAAAGCGAGTGAAGAACCGGGACAGATGTGCGTTCGTCAGAGACGCGAAAAGGTCCACCAGGGGCGCGCCAAACCGCTGGCAAATCCTCCGGAAGAGGTCCGGATGGATCTGCCACTCTCCATTGTCCAGAGTGGCTCGACTCAGCCAATCCGCCTGATGGTTGGAGAGGCCGGAGATGTGTTCCGAGACCAAGGACAAGAGGTGTTGCTCTCCCCAGGTGCCCAGCCTCAGAGCCTCCAGCCAGAGCGCTCGAGACCGCGTCCCCCCCTGTCGGTTGATGTGGGCCTTGGTGGCCACATTGTCCGTCAGAAGGAGCACGTGCCGACCCTCCACCGAGGACCGGAAGTGTTGGAGGGCGAGCCTGACCGCCTTTAGTTCTAACCAATTTATGTTGTGGCGGAGGTCTGTCTGGGTCCACCTGCCCTGATCCAGGCGGGAACCCACCAGAGCTCCCCACCCGAACAAGCTCGCGTCCGTGGTGACTGTCACTCTGTCCGGCTCCCAGAAGGAGCAGCCCATCTGAGTGGCCGGAGATGTCCACCACTGAAGGGAAGCGCGCACCCCCGCCGGGAGACGAAGGGTACGGAGCGAGTTGCTCATCCGGTCCCTATGGAACGGAATGAGCTCCCACTGCAGAGGGCGGAGATGGAGCCTGGCCCACGGAACTATCCCAATGCACGACACCATCTTGCCCAGCAACTGTGATAACGTGAGGACAGAAATGGACCGACTTACGCGGACCTTTTCCGCCAGCTGGCGCAACCCGTCCTGACGGTCCTGAGACAGACGCACCACCCCCTCCTCCGAGTCTATCACCGTCCCCAGATGAAGGATGCGAGTGGAGGGAGACAGATGGCTCTTGGGGAAGTTTACTGAGAACCCCAGGGACTGAAGAGTCCGGATAGTGAGCTGGAGATCTGAGATCGCCTGCGGAAGGGATCCCGCCTGGACCAAGACGTCATCCAGGTAACATTGTAGCCTCACTGGAACAGCCCGAAGGTGCGCTGCCAGAGCCGCCAGCACCTTCGTAAAGGTGCGGGGGGCCGAGGCCAGGCCAAACGGAAGAGCCCTGTACTGATAATGTTGGTTCCTGTGCGAGAACCGTAGGAACCTGCGGTGAGAAGGGAAGATCGGAAAATTCGGCAGCCGCAACGATCTTGAACAGATCTTGGTGCAACCGTTCGTCCTGGATCGGGATGCGATCCTGGAGCTGGTGTAACCACATGACCGTAGCCCGGTTGAAATAAGACACAGCAGTCGCCGCCTTAATGGCCCACGCTGTGGCGTTAAAGTTCTTCCGCAAGGTAAGTTCAGCCCGTTTGTCCTCGGGCTTCAACTTATCAGCTGCGTCCCCAGACACCACTGGGGAAGAAGATACCAGGGCAGCCACCGGGGCGTCAATGGAAGGTAGCTGAATGGCACTCGCAAAGGTCTGCTCCACATTATAGAAGCGACGGTCATTGCTCCCGGGGTTAGGGAAATTGGAAGGACGAGACCACTGATTGGTCAGAACCTCCATGAACAAAGGGGGAGCCGGAATTTCAGCCTTGTTAGTGGCTGTGTTTGAAAACATGGCCTTATCTGGGTCCCTTGGAGGAGGAACCGTAGGGTCACCTGTGCCCACCTTGGTGGTCTTCCTAGCCTTGCTCAGAAGGATCTTGAACATGGCCGGGTGAAAGAGCCCCTTGGGCGGAGGACTCTCGGGCCTAGCAGTCTCCTCATCCTCAGAGAACCCCATACCTTGGGGATTCTCCTCCCCCAGGGCTGAGGCCTCACTTACCATAGACGGAGACGATGCCCTGTACTGGGATCTAGCAGAAAGGGAACCCTTATCTCTTTGTGCAATGCCCCTAGTAATAGCAGTCGAAATAAGCCTCTTAATGTTCTCAGGGAGATGCTCTAGATCCTCCCCCCCTCCATAAGAAGAGCCAGGCCTTTGAGGGGCCAGCCTGCGTGAGGACACAGGTCCCCTGGACGTACCCTCCAAGGGATCTTCCTCATCCTCCCTTGCTAACCTTGGTGAGATAGAGGGGGAAGGGGAGGGAGACTCCCTCCGCCTAGAATACCTGCGGGGCCTGGGTGGAGAGACAGAAGGGGAAGAAGGGCTGAATCCCCTGGGAGAGGATTGGATTGATCTAGGCCTGATGGGCGAACGAGACCTGCTGGCTGAAGCCCGCCCCGCAGACCTGGCCTGCCTTTCGGCCCTGGCAAAAGTCTTTTCCAAAGCCCTATGTCTCCTTGCCTCCTCCCTGGTGGAGGCCCTGGATGGTCGTTGGGCCGTCCCTGGAGCACCCGAGGGATCCCCGGCCCCCTTTGCTTGTTCCCCTCCTGCCAGACCCTCGGCCTGGTCCTGGGAAATGCCCGCATCCCTTTCCATCGCTTACTCACGTGTCCAGTAGTCCAGGGGACGCGTAGAGAAGGCCGCTGTAGGCCCTTTCGGAGCCTGGACCTTCCTAGAAGCAAGGCCTGTGCTAGGCCGACCGCCTGCAAGTAGGCCTGGGGCGAGCTCAGAGTTTGCAGAGGCCCCGCGCACGTGGCGCGATTCAAAATGGCCGCCGGAACACAAGCGCGGCAAAAATAAGCTGAAACCGCGTGGCGCGGCTTCTCCCACCTCCCGCTGCAGCAGCAGCAGCTTTGCGGCACCCTGGGGCCTCACGGCAGTCCCGCACGTACTCCCCCTTCGCTCGCACCTCACACAATTTGAAAAAGATCGCACCCAGGCGAAAACGCCGTTTCTAGCGATCCGCGGCTTTCCCAGCCGCTTTAAACCCTGACTTTTTTCCTTTGGCGCCGAAGGCTGCTTTTAAAACACCTACAAGCCTCGGCGCGGCTGCAGCTGTCCAGAGCCGGCACCCCCGCAGTCCCGGGAGTCGGGCTAGGCTCCGCGCCCTCAGAAGGGAGGCAAGAGCCCCCAAGAGGCCCCCCCCAACGTTTAGAGGCAGACCCTGTCCCTTTGGGCCACAGCCGCAAATTTAAACTGTTGGAAAACAATTTAAAATGCCCAATTAGCCAAATCCAGACCAAATTAAAGTAAATAACTTAATAATTTCCTACCTACACACAGATTCTCAAGTGATTGGACCAAAAAGACTGAGAGGAACAGGAAGGAAAGGAAAGCCAGGAGTATTTAAGCGTTTGCTCTCAGTCTTTGGACCAATCAGGCTATGAGAATACCCACACGTGACCACTCCCCCTCCCACAATGGAAAACATATAAAGGAAAGAATAGTCCTGAATTTCTTTGCCTGGAATATTGTTCTTAGACATCTGGTTAAAACAAAGACAGATTATAGGTTTACAAGACTTATTGATTGACAAGCCACTGATAAGCTACACCAAACAATTGCTAGATGCAACATAAAAGGTCTATGAATATTCTAATGGATGACAAGTTTCAATGTCAAATATTCTGACCTAATCATATCCCTTAAAATTCCTTTTTGTAGAGTTATTTACAAATAATGGTGAAGTCTTAAGATTTTATTCAAGCATATTCAGCAATGACATATGTTGCGAGAGTATTCTAACAGTACAGTAAAGACAGCAAACTAAAAATGCTTCACTGAATCCTTTTCAGAGAGGCCCAATTGTACATCTAAAACAAAGACTGTGTAGAAATGGAAAACATACCAACAGTCATCTGGAAAACATGCAAGTTCAAACTCAGTTTCCCCACTAATCAACTTGTCAGTAAACATCTTTCCGGTCATACACCCACTGATACATTGGTTTAATTATTTCATAAGTAGAAAAACGTTTACTATTAGTGAATTTCAGAAGACTTTACCCACAGACAATTCTAAATATGCTATATGACCAATTTGTTTTTGCCCAGGTAAGTGCATTACTATTATCCTTTAATTATAATAGAATTCTACCTCTTTCAAGCAAAGTTACAATTTCTGCCTCTTCCAAGACTTTGAGCTTTTTTGTTAGTTTGCAGTTCAGGTGATATTTCAGGGTGGGAATGATGGAAAGCAATGGAAGAATTTCAGTTTTGGAATATAGTGTTTTCTATGTGCTTTTAAAATTCACAAAGTTTAACTTCAGAACTGTTGTAGCCTGCTCTGAGAGAGGTGTATGCAGCTTTTATAATGACTCATCACTTTAAAAACACCACTGTCAGCTATGAACTGAAAATGCAAGCCCATAATTACCACTGATAGCAGAAATCTAAGCAGCAACATCTGCAGCTCACATATTCAACATTTTAAAATAACCATCCATCCCCACTGGGATGTCCTACATATACATTGACACTAAAAATCCCATACAATAAAATCAAATTTCCATACTGACTGGGATTCTGGGAATTTTAGTTATTTCATATCTTGTGACATCTGTTTAGGAAAGGAAGCAGAGTATTTTCACATAGTAGTTGTTATCATTAGAGATACTTATGCCTTTCACAATAGCCAATAAGCATTTTCATTATAATTTTGCATTTAAAATATATGCAGACCAATGCTACATGCAAACTAAATAAATATATGTTATGAAAATAAAATCTATGTTATACACAAATCACATAAGGAATATTTTGCTAAACTGATTCAACTTTTTTCAGCCAAGAGCTCGCTCTCTCTCTCTCTCTCTCTCTCTCTCTCTCTCTCTCTCTCTCTCTCTCTCTCTCTCTCTCTCTCTATCTATCTATCTATCTATCTATCTATCTATCATGTTTTCAGCTAATACATATCAGCCAATTGTAAAACTTATGTGTGGATTTATTGTTCAGATATAAATTACAGTGAAATGTCTTTTTAAAAAATGTTTCTTTATGAAAATGAAAGGCAACATCTCCCCCACCCTTTAACTGAGTTACATTTCAGTGGTTCACAAGCCTAAAATACTATAGTCAGTAATGTGAAAACAAAACCTAAAACCAAAATAACTAGTACAATTGCAGAATCTGCCTCTTAAATTTGAATTGGTGCATAAAAACACCCTAAGGATTTAAAGGCAAAACCCATTCTATTTTAGGCCTTCTAGTGTCGAGAAACACTGAATGGCTGTTTTGTCAAGAGATTTTAGTTTCCTGAAAATTAAGTACCACTTGAATTCATTTGCAACAGTAAAATATCACCACCATTATTCTTCCCAGTCCAAAGGGGGCTTATGATATTCCAGCATCATCAATGTAGAGGAACATGGGGAATTTGTGCCGTTATTTAGGAGTACAAAAATATGGGGCCATCATTAAACTGACATAGATTAAAGAGTGAAGGGGAAAGAATATTTTCTGAACAATTCAATATTGTGTCAGGACACCATGAGGTTTATACTTCACTCATAAAGTTGTGTTGGCATATAACTTCAGTATTAGAAAAAGAAGGTGCAGTGTTATTATTGTAGTTATGATTGGTCACATAGTCAGATATATAGACTGGATTTGGTATTTTTGTTCAATCTATTGAGACCTATTATCATTATATTATACACAATGTGAAATTACAGCTTTTAGGTGGTGTTGACCATGCCTCTCCTAATGTTTGCAAGTACACATTTTTCATTTACATCCACCAAGTGTCTTCTACTGTTTCATTATTTTTTCTATAAACATAGTAATATTTTATCGCCACCCATTGTTTCCAGACATTTGATGACCCAACTATGTGGTAATGAATCAAACAACTTTTTTATAATCAATTCAAGACTACATATAAATTGGGTTTTGCAATTTTCCAAAACCATTTTATCAATCAGTTATATTTTTACCTCAGCTTTTCCTTCTTTATTCTTTCTATGCTACTGGAAGGATATATTTTTCCAAGACAGAACAATCTTAATCTTGGATTATCTATTATTCCTGTGTGTAATTTAAAAAAAGTAGGCAAGTATGTTATCAGTTTCCTGATTTTGTTCCTTTCACTGGTTCTTTTAGAACCAGTATGTTTTGTCAATTATTAATCAGTTGCAGTCTTTTTAATGCAATGCTTTAGTAAACTATCTAGCTTTAATCGGATGCAAGCTAGTCAGATATTTAAGCCAAATTTCCAGGAAATATTTTTAATAGCTTTCTCTCACTTAACCATTTCTGCTGTAATTAGCACTTGCATTTGATTTTTGCTAAATTCATCTGCACATTCTTCTATCCATCCAGTATTTTTATTATAGCATTTTTGAAATGTCTATAGATCTATTTGAAACGGTATTGTATTCTTTTTGCTTGGTTTTCCATTTTCAGAATTTTATTTCCATTTATACTTTGATTGAATTGCGTGGTCTGATTGAAACTGTTGATTTTGAATAACTTGGATTATTCATGCCTCAGAGTGTTTGATTTTCCCAGCTATTGCTGTTTTTTGTTGCTTTATGATTTCCAAAGCTTCAAAAAAATTGGTACTAAGTCAATTTTATTAAACTTGTCTTGATTCTTAATAGGTGCTAGGTCTCTTTTGGGACACTACTTTCAACAATGGAAGTCTTATCTTGCTATAGATAATTCTGCATATGCCATAATCTTCCATTTTTCCCCTTGTTAGTGGGTCAGTTCATAGGTTGTGTCAGTGTAGACTGACACAATCTGTTGTATTACTCCTTCTAAGTTATCATTTCTATAATTCACATTAGCTCTTTCCTCCACATTTTGAATGGTTGTTATCTGGCTCTTCATTTTCACAATTTTTCACATTCTCTTTCCGTTCGGCATCCTTTAATATTTTATTTCTATAATAAATCTTCTTTTATCTGCTAAATGTTGTTCAATGGCATTTTAGTGTGGATAAATTCTTTTCCACAGTTCAAATATTCACTTTAAGTAGGCCATCTTAGTTGGTTCCAATTTATCATTGCCAAGTGATAATGGTGCAATTTTCAAACACAGTATACTTTGTCTGCAGTTGTTCTTCTAGTAATCCTACAAGGCTAAGCCCTGGTTGCCCTGCCATAGCTCCCGAGTTCCATTCCTTCTTGTCAACAGATACCCTGGAATTCTAACGCAGCAATCAGCAATCTGGTACAGGATTCTTAATCTGCTTTATTACTATTAAATAGGTTTTTAGATTAACTCTTCTGCTAAGACCTGCCTGGGATGAGTAACTTTTCTAATAGAATATAATACCTGCCATTGTAGATCTTGACTCTGTCAAAGCATCACAAGTCCTCTCCCCCATGACAAGTGGGGATCCATGGAGGGGTTGTTTTATTGCTGCTTATATTATTGAGCCCAATTTTGTTGTTGTTAAATGAGACATTTGTTAAGTACGTTTTGCCCCATTTTATGACCTTTCTTGCCATAGTTGTCAAGTGAGTCACTGCAGTTGTGAAGTTAGTAATATGATTAAGTGAATCTGGGTTCCTTATTAACTTTCCTTGTCAGGTTGCAAAAGGGGCTCACATGACCCTGGGACACTACAAGTATCATAAATACATGCCAGTTGCCGAGTGCCTGAATTTTGATGCCGGTGAGGATGCTGATGGTTGTGTGAAAAATGGTCACATCCATTTTTTCAGTATTGTTGTAACTTTGAATGGTCACTAAATGAATGGTTGTAATTGGAGGACTACCTGTACTGAGCCCTTCCTACAGATCAGGACTAGGTAGGTGTTAAAGATATTGTTGCAGGGTGTCTATTGTTGAACTCCCTTTTCTGAATCCTGCCTGTTCTGTCGCTGTCCAATATTGGTGCTCATGGTTCAAATGTTTATCATATAATTTGCTAACATTCAGAAGATTCATAGACCTATAATTGCACAGATCATTTTATTTCCCTTTTTATAAATATTATTGCCAACCCCATATTTTCTTATCAATGTCAACAGAGATACTAGCCAAAGCCCCCTCTAGTTGCAAGTATTATTATTTCAGGCAAAAAGCAATCAACAGCTACAGCTTTGCTCATCTTAAGCAATTGGTTTACTTCTTGCACAGAGGATACTAATTTTACTCCCGGCCCAGATTGATCTCATTCTCATTTGTGTTACTACCAGAGTCCATGTAAAATATTCCCAGATTTAAAATGCCATTTGATTGAGAGACTGGGAGTAGGAGGGGAGTGAATGGTTTACCAAATTACTCTGGTAATTTGCCAGAAGTGAAAGAAATCTCTCTTCTTGACGCATTGAATTAATTTCTGCATGTCTCCTTGTTGCCAATTCCCCCCCCCCTTTTTTTAGGAGGGACCGAGCATTTAAGTTCAATAAGGAAAATATTGGCTCTCAGGAGATTGTTTAATCTTCCTACTTACAGTCTGACGTAATATTTTCAGCTGTGCACAATCCTGATGCAACTATTTTTTGTTCTTTACATTCCAATTTAAGTGACACATTAGCTAAACCGTATACTGTAAATCTGAACATGCTTTGAGAGACTTGGCTAGCAAGTGTGCTCAAATTTCTAGGTTAACTCTGCCTGCCAGTCATTCTAGGACCATTTTAAAATTACTTTTGTTCCATCTATTCATACCTCTGCTGTTGTTTTGCAACTATGGGGTGTCGATTGCATCTGTTCTTACGGGTTCATGACATCAGAGGTGGCATTCAGCAGATTCTGACCAGTTCTGGAGAACCGGTAGCAGAAATTTTAAATAGTTCGGAGAATCGGTAAATACCACCTCTGACTGGCCCCGCCCCCATCTATTCTCTGCATCCCAAGTCCCAGATGATTGGCAGGGAATGGAATGGGGAGGGAATGGAGATTTTACAGTATCCTTCCCCTTCCATGCCCAAGCCACACCATGCCCATCAAGTCACGCCCATAGAACAGGTAGTAAAAAAAAATTCAATCCCATCACTGGATGACATAATTAGTATTAGGGGAGTGATGATAGCTGTATAATTGAGAATTTACCTCTATCCACTATAAGGCATTTAGGAGGTAACATGACAGATGGAAGGGTTGACTGCTGATCTTCTCCCTGCCCTCCCCCCCAATTCTGCAGTGTGATCTCCATTTAGGGAGCCATTGAGTTTTACATTACATATTCTAACAATAAAACACAATTACAGTTTAGCAAATATATATATATATATATATATATATATATATATATATATATATATATATATATATATATATATATATATATATATATATATATATATATTCATTCATTCATTCATTCATTCATTCATTCATTATTCATTCATTCATTCATTCATTCATTCATTCATTCATTCATTCATTCATTCATTCATTCATTCATTTAAGGTATCTTAGAGGTCAGTGATGTGTTTTATTCCATTTCCCTGTTGCCAGTATCAAATGGCGGCTTCATCACCAATATTTATGAATGTGCTCTGACTTCATGTTCTTCTTGCCTCCCCCACCATGCTGTACCCTATGTGGAACAGCAAATTTATGTTAATATTGTTCAATGCAATTCCATCAGCAGAACTGGTATCAGTGGGAGTGATTTTTGGCAACAGCACATATAATTTGTTTAGGATTTAAATCCAAATGGCATGTTCAGTATATTGAAGCAATGCAATCTAAAGGCATTCATATTCTTAGCAGTTCTTGTAATAACCAGTAAATTTTTCCTGAAACTTGGAAGAAATGTATGAGTAGAACAATAGCAAAAGTAATCTTACTGGGGAAAAAACTGAACTGCAATTATGCATATTGAGTAATAGTGCCCCATTTTGGGGTATTATCCTTTCAGTGATGTTCAATACTGTCAATAACCTACAGAATGATTCTTTACATTCTTGTTGGGCTTCTTCCATGGATTGTAAACAATTGAATACATTTAAGTTATCCAAAATGGCTTCTGGAGTAAAACAGAAGCATTTTTGGTATTCTGGATACTTACCAACTTAAATAATTTTATTTCCTATGGACTTGCAATTTAACAACTGGAGGTATACATGTATTACTACTATGACTCATGTTGAAACTTTGATTTTACACTTCAAGTTTCAGAATATAATTTTATGGTTATATACCGGTACTTTAAAATACATGTTCTGAGAGTACAGTTTTAGACAGTTTCTGGAAATCATAATATTTCAGAAAGAAGCAGAACCCTAATGAAGTGGGAATCTCACAAGCATAAACCTTGGAAAATAATACTGAATATTCTAATCTCCTCCTTCTGTCCCCCTCTCTTCATTATCATTGAAGTCACAAAACTGCATTCAACACAAGGAACTGAGAAATTGCAGCAAAAAGCAGGAATAGTGAGAAAAGATAGTTTGGAATTTCTACATCAAAACATTTAGTTGTAAATACTTATTTGACAAGACATCTACCGTATGTGGAATTATTTCCCAATGTCAAAAAATAGAACAAAGATAATTAAATAATAGACACTTTAAAATGAAATTTTCCTTTCACATAAATAAATAATCTTTCAATAATAATTTCAAATTTCTATTCCAAAAGATTTTGGCATATCTCTGAGGTACCACAGGCAAATACAAAATGCACCTAGGAAATTTTGATTTTTCATTTTAAAGCTGACAATTTTTATAAACTTTTAAAATTAAGGGTATATTTGTTTTAATTGAATCTTATACTGAAAGAAAAATGTATTGTGATTAAATATAAGCATCACTACAGATGCTTTTAAGAAATGATGTCTATCATACTTAGCCAATAAAAATGAGAATAGCTTTAGTGGAGTTCAATAGAAGAACTAAACAAAACAGAACCCAAACAAAATAATATCTTAAATTTACTCATCTGTGATTTTGCAGTCATCCATGTATGACTCGTGAATGAATTTGATCACTTTGTAAACTGGTTGCAACATGCATTTGTTCACCTATATCAATCTCAGTCACCTATAGATCAATAGTGGCCTTCAAATACCACACAACTCTCCAGTCACCTATTTTCAGCTCTAATTCTCACATAATGGTACTGAAACTGGGTAGCAAATTTTTAGAGTCTATGAGCTCCAAAGAGGCAGAAATGAAAGTCCCACACAGACTATGGGGCAAAGCATTACTGACCCACCCATTCATCCAAGATAGCTCATGCACCTGTTTATAGACAATTATTATTTTTGCCAGTAAATAAGTTCTGCTCTGTTTTCTTGACATACATCATATACATACATATAGCTGATCTGTATGGAAACCTAAGCATGCAGGCTGCATGAAGTCTCCCAGGAAGAACTAAAATTTGTCTTTTTTTTCTTCCTTCCCTTATTTCAGGATTAGAGTTATGGTAGGGGGGAAATTAGGCTTAAAGTATTCATTATTCCCATTCCCATAATTAGCCACTTTTTCATATTTGCAGAAGTTTAAAGATTAATGCTGGTTCCTGAATCTTTTACAAGGTTTAAGACATTCATTTTGGTTTTTGTAAAAAAAGAAAAAGAAAATCATGAAATACACAAAACTATTCAGCCCTGCCAATCTGGCTGAGATCACTTTATTGCTCTGCCCACTTATCACGCTCAAATAGGAAAGATATGGGATAGCAGCATACCGAAAGTACAACTTTGAAACTGTGTATCACTTGATTTGTAGAGTTTTCCAAAAGTAGGAAATGTGAGCCCTAAGGCAGCTTCTCAGTCCTTTTTGGTGGCCTGAGCAGCAGCACCCCCCCCCCCCTAACACAACTATCAAAAATTGCTGGTATGGTTTCCTGATAAGTCTATCGTTTTGAAGAGCGAACTACACTAATATTCTAATAATAGATAAGACTCATTACATTTTCATGATATGGAGCACCTTTTGGATATCTTAATATAGGAAATCTGGATATCTTAAGACAGGAAAAGTCTCACAAGCTTCAGAGCTTTATTCTCTTTCTAGCATTGATGTTACTTCCAGTAGCTGCCTTGATTCCCCCACCACCACCACCAAAATTCTCATATTTAGCAAGATTTACTGAAGTAATGGGAAGCTACTACAAAAATTCCAAAAACAGAATTAATTAAAATTAAAATCAATATATCTCTGTATTCACTATAGCAAAGATTTTCTGATTTTCTAACAGCCTTCCTGTGCTGTGGCACAAGGGAGTTTTCTTTTTTGATAACAGAAGTTTATTGCTGCCAGTTTGCATAATCCAGCTCTCAACTATTATATTATTGTGATATATATACTCAGCGGTATCCTCAACAAACCAAGGTTTTGTCAAAATGACAAAATGTACATCATTCAAGTTCTATCCCTTATGTACAACTCTGTAGGATCTGTGTCGTTGCCCATTCCCTACCCATCCTATTTTCTTTCTTCAATACCTCATCAAGATAAAATAAAAATCTTAACTTAAAGCAAGACTGCATTATTTGTATGGCATTGTTTCAATATCCATTTTCCTCTTCTGATTGACTTCTGCAAGAAGTTAATTTTTAAAAATGGCATTTGGTTAAATCTACTAACTGTACTTTGTTTATAATCCTGAAAGAGAATTGCAAGCAGTAGATTGTGTTGCTAAATCAAGAAATAAGACTCATTTAAAAAGAGTTAAATTAATCCTGAGTAATTTAGAGTTACATCAGGATTAAACACAACTTTCTCTGAACAGGTTTTAGCACAAGTTGTAAGTTGTATTCTAACTGTTTTTTCTCATTCGATATGACCATAGGGGGTACTATCTAATGTGCTTTTGCCAAATATATTGTTGCCAATCCTAGATATATATTTTTTAACTTGGATTGTATCTCATTTCCATTTCAACTACTGACACAAAAGCAATTCCACCAGAAGCTTTGGGTTGTAATTTTTGGCATTATAGTCACCTAGAGTCCCCCCCCGCCCCCAATGAGATATGCATGTCACTGCATTTATTTGGTTTGCCAGCTGTGCCCACATTCTGAGTTATACGGTAGAATGAACTGTTTCTTATCTAAGCTTTACTGCGCATGTCACACATTCCATACCTTCACTTTACTTCTTTTCTTTTGTCCGTCTGCCAAGGCAGACAGGAAATTTGCCAAGATGTAATTATTTAGCTAGTAAGTTTGTATTTTTACTTTCTTTACAATAAAATGTTTTTCTTAGAATATACCTCGGGTTTATTTTGCTTATTTAAAAAGTATGCTTCAAGGAAATGCCACGATTCATACCTCGTTAATTTACAGGGCTGAATTCACACCCTGACATTGCAGTATATAAATTTAATAATAAATACATACTACTACTCTCTATTTCAATGTGCAGTTTCCACAATATATACCCTGCCATTCTTTTGCATTTCCATTCTAAATACTGCCAGAAAAATCAAACTCCTCAAAATAAAATATTATTAGCTAGTTTAGATCTTCTCAGGAGATCCTGATATGATGGGGTGACTTAGAAACTTCAATGACTTATGTGAATTCTTTGCAGTAAAGGGTCACCCTTGCAGGGAAGTTCAAAATATAAGAGATGAAGCTAAGTGGTAGTTCATAATGTGAATAAAAGAGCAAGCTGGGATCTACAGGCATGAGAAAGGTCACCCATGTAAGAGAAGGAATTCCAGAACCAGATAAAGAAACTAACTGTACGGACATGGCAGAAACAATTATCCAAGTTTGGGTGCTAAAGGTTTAGCCTGTCAAATTGGACAGCACTCCTCTACTTATTACAAAGCATGTAGACTATTCACAAGTAAATCTGGTGATGACATGGCCAAATTAAACCAACAAGATCTTAATGGTGCCTATGGTAATTTTACAGGGACATGAACAATCAGAATATTCAATGTGAAAAGGATAAACAGGGAAAATCCTGATGTTATCAGAATAGTAATGAAGTAAATTAATGTTTTAGGAAAAAGTAAACAGATGGCCCTTAATAGTGGCATGAGACCATGTGAAGAAATAAAGTATTAGTATAACAAAAAAGACAATGTTAAACATATTTGGTTATAACCCAGTACATGATTGGATCATAGCTATTATAAGTAATGAATATTCTTTGAACATCTGTGTAATGCTAGTATATATGCCCACTACAAATATAACATGGGAGACACTGAGAATTCTATGGCACAGTGCAAAAAGTGCTAAAGACAACATCAAGGAAGGATGTAGTAATAGTTAACTGAAATGCTGAATGTGGAGAAATGGTACAATCTGAAATTACAGGAATATTTAAAATGGGCAAATGTGATAATGTAATGCAAAAAATAGGTCAACACAACAGTTTATTGCTAACACCACAATATGCACCAAAGACAAATTCCATGTGTATCCAATCACATTTGGCCAATAAAGAATTCTATTCTATTCTATTCTATTCTATTCTATTCAAGAGACTTAAACACAGGCTTTGTATTGATGGACAACCTTAAAATCATTAAGTAACAAAAATGAAGAAATGTAATCAACCAAAAAACTTCCCAAAGTTTTAAACAGGGAAAGACATCCAAATCAGCTTCAAAACAAGCTATCATGTTAACCAAGGAAAAATAAAAGGATGAAAGTCTTGGACAACCAAAATGGCAAATAATGACTTAAAACAGCTTTTCAACTTCAACTAAAAGTACAAGAAAATGCACCTGAATCAAAAAATATCAATGGGGGGGGGGGATAAAGATATGTATTTTTAAGAGTGGGAGAAATCACAAGGACATTTAAAACTATCATAGGATCTCATTAATAACCACAAAAGAGAACAGAGACAAATAAGGTTCAAGTGAGATGGAAAGCCTATATTAAAATCCATGATAAATGAGATTATTGAAGTTATACATATCCTCTATAGATCCAATGATGCAATGTAAACTATGCCTTCAAAACGGAGTAAGTTCAAGTATTGTTTTACTTAACTTTATATTTTGTAGGTTCTGAAATATATTTTAGCTATATTTCTATTTATTAAATATATTTGTGCAGCCACCCATTTTGCAATAATGACTCTGGGCAGCTATCATTTAATTCTATATATTTGTTATTGATTTATTTTAAAATTGCTCTTTTCAGTAATAGAAAATATGAGATCAGATAATTAATGTAAGATTAATAAAGAAAACAAAAATAGGTAGTTTTTCTTTGCTTTATAGACTACAGCAATGCCTTTCATAGTGTTAATCATGCCAAAATATAAAATATATTAAGACTCTTGTCTCTGTCCTAATATTTGATTATTCTTCTAATAATCTTTACAATTGAATAAAAAGCTACTATGAGGTTAGAAAAACGGAGGTTTGGAATAGCAAATGAGAGAAAATAAGAATGTATATTGTTCCTATAGTTGTTTAACTCAATACAGCAAATGTTGTTAGAGTATGACAGCTGAGATCAAAAGTCCAAAACAAGGATAAGTTTGAGATGTGTGCAATACCATTTTGTTAACCAAGTTAAAAAGAATCATTATGAATTCCCTTTTGACTTTATATTCTTAACATGAATATTAAAGATAAAAATGTCAACCAGTGTAAGTATATAGTAATGCGAAGGTGATAATTTTGGGAAGGGGGAAATAGCTTATGGGTAGAGCAGGAATAAGAGTGAAGAAAAAGGAGAATAATTGTAGGCGGAGAAAGGGAAACACCAATTTAAGTAAGATCATACAAGATAAGGGTATTTGAAGGATAAAGTGGCAACCAAGATTGCAATAGTTTAAATAATGGTCCTCCCAGTGGCAATGTGTCTGTAAAATCTGGACATTATGAAAAAATGGTAGGTAGCCATCAATCTTAAATTATGGATCCAAAGATAACATGAAGAACCAGTTGGCTCATCCTGCAGCAATGCTTCCTGAAGGCAATAACTAGCAAATAGAAACTATTTTGTGATGCTAGCAGATGATGGGCTAGAACAAAGGTGTTCAAACTTTTTAAACAGGGGGTTAATTCATGGTCCTCAGACTGTTGGGGGGGGGCAGACTGACTGGGTGGGTGTGGCTAGGTGGTCATGTGGCTGGGTGGTCATGGCTAGGTGGTCATGTGACTGGGTGGGCATGGCCAACTTAGCAGTCCATTAAACAATACATTAAATTAAACTTTAATGTGTTATGCTCTTGGGGGTGGAAAGCTGGTTAGTGAAGGAATGCGGCTGCCTTGAGGTGTGTGTGTGTGTCTTTTTCTCTCCCCCCCTCCTCTGTTTGGAGGCTGGGGAGGCCAAAAACGGGCCCATTTTTGGGTTCCTCGGCCTCCAGAATGTGGGTCAGGGTTGATGGGCAGGTGGGGCAGCCTTGTGGTCCCTCATGGGCTGGATCAATGGCTTCGGCAGGCCATATCCGCCCCCCGGGCCGTAGTTTGAGAACCCCTAGGCTAGAATATGATTATGATTGGCAGATATAAGGGGAACAGAAAAAGGGTAATACAATGCATAAATAAACAGACCAAAATGTATAAAACTGTCCATGATCTAGGTCCGTGATGGCGAACTTATGGCACGTGTGCCAGAGGTGGCACACAGAGCCCTCTTTGTGGACATACGTGCCATCACCAGCTGCTTTTCTGGTTTCCAGCCAGCTGGTCTTCGCAGGTACCGGAGCGCTGCAAAAGTGGCCTGAAAACAGCAAAAAACCAGGCTGTTTTCTGGACCATTTTCAGGCCATTTTTCGGGCTGTTCTTCAGGCCATTTTCAGGCCTGAAAATGGTCTGAAGACCAGTCCAGAAAACAGACCGAACAATGGCTAAAAACCAGGTGTGCTGGCCAGCTGTTCTTCATGTTTCTGGTGCTCCATGTCTGTGCCGAAACCCAAAGACCAGCTGGACTTTGTGGGCATGTGCACCAGGCAGCTGGTGTTCGGATTTGCAGCACTCCAGTGTGTGCACATGCACTCCAGTTTGGGCACTCGGTGCCGAAAAGGTTCGGCATCACTGATTTAGGTTATAACTTGAGGTAGGTCAAAACAGTATTTATCTATACAGTCACATCGTTTATGGTTATGTGTAAAAGAAAACAGAAAATAAGTTTGAGTAAACCATGGTTAATGTATTCATAGGTAAAGATGAGAAGCAAACTCACACTGCTTTTATTTGGGTGATAAGAGTAAACTTTTCCAGTGGTACTTACAAGTACTTGACTCTCAGCTTTTAATCAGTCAGATTTTACATCTATTTGCCTCTATACATCAAGGTTACAGATGGGCAAAAATCCCGTTCCTTCTTTAATTTCTATGTGAAGTATTGACAGCATGAAGAACCTTTTTATTGGGTATCTGCACCAATTTATTGCAAGCATGAACATAACCATCTGCCTGATGATCTGCAAATATGTGTTTTAGATAGCCAAAGGAAGCTTCTGCAAAATGTACAGTAGCTCTCCTCTTCACCCACTTTTAGGTTAGTGATGTATCACAGATGACTAATTTTGATATTGCTGATCTGCTTGTATCTATGCATTGTGCAATTGTCTGCAAAGCTGACATTTTAAAATCTTAAGCAGCATTTTTTGATGCCAATAATTTCCCACCATATATCATTTAAATAAGAAAAATGCATATTGTGAGATTGTAATCAGCAGTTTTCTTGATCTGAGGAAATATAAGCTAGATACTTTAACATTTGAAACTGTCACACCACTGTTGTAGATGTTTGCTTTAATTCATCCATGTGAATTCTAACATACACCCTGAGTGTCCCTTCTGTTCCTCATCTATCAAGTAATATGCATATAGAATCCCATTTTTTCATGGATGTGTTTTGGCATTTATGTTCACACACATTTTTCCAGCTTCTATTCATTTCTAGAGCAGAAAATGAACCTGAAGCAGTTGCTAAAAATATGGAAGGACCAAATACTGTTATTTTTTCTTACTGCATGTAAATACATACAACAAAGATAACAAGATACAAAAATAATGCCCTAGTTAATATGCAGGTAGTCCAGGGGTGTCAAACTGTCAGCCCGTGGGCTGGATGGTTCACACGGAAGTCACACCTACACTTTCCGCAAAGGGGAAAAACGCCATAGTACATCATGTTACATGACAGCAACATGAGGCTGCGAGTTTGACAACCATGAGATAGTCCTTGAATTAGGATTGTAATTAAGCCCACAATTTTAGTCATGTCGTGATCATTGTAAAGTAGGTGATCACTTGACTGTACCCAATTTTACAACCTTTTATGCAGCAGATAAATGGTCATTAAGCAAACCCATTGTTCGTTATGGGGCAGTTTTGGTAGATGAGAAGGTCATTTTTGGGATCTGTCATACCTTCAAACACTTTTAAGTTGAGGATTACCTGTACTTCATTTTAGTGAGGCTGTTGTACTTTTTTTTCTTGGTATAAAGGTAAAGATAAAAGTTTTCCTGTCCAGTCGTATCCAATTCTAGGGGGCTGTGCTCATCTCCATTTTTTTAGCTGAGGAAGCCAATGTTGTCTGAAGACACTTCCGCGGTAATGGCCAGCATGATAATACGCCGAGGTGCACGGAAGGCTGTTAAAGTGGTACCTATTTATCTCCTTATATTTGCATGCTTTCAAACTGCTAGGTAGCAAGAGTTGGGGCAAGTAACGGGAGCTCACCCCATTGTGTGGTGCTCAGACTTTGAACCTGGGTTGTCAGCTTTCCAACCAATAAGACCTCCATCATAACTGCTGAGTCATTGTTTCTTGGTACTATATGTAATTCAAACTCAGCTGTGTACAGATTTTTCTTGACACTGAGAGGGGTCCTTCAAGGATACCTTGAAAGCTGCAACTGCAAACTATGACTAAAACTGCTTTATTTATCTGTGTGATTTATATGGTCATTGATCTCACACAGGTGACTCTGGACAGTATACAAAAATTAAGAACAAAAATATTTCACAACATATAACTCTGATGCCCAAGGATAAACAAACTAGCACACCAGTAGTAGCAAAGCTGATCTGAATTCCTGACCCAAAGGCCTGGATAAACAGCCATGTATTCAATGCAAAACAGGGTGGAGGCTATCTGAATCTCTGGAGGAAGTCCTGTTCCATAGGGCAGGTGCTCCTACTGAGAAGGTATGACTTCAGAGTTCAAGAAACCGTTTGATAGAAGAGATTTAAAACATGTCCCTTCTATTAGATCTGGTGAGATGAGCAGAGATGGAGAAAAAGTGATCCTAGTGAACACACTGAAACTATAATGGGATTCTAGGTATGGAAATCACAACCTATATGGAAAACATCAAGTTGGATAAGGATACCTTACTCTTCATTACGGGACTTAAGTTATCATGGCAGTCATGATGATTAGAAATACAAAATGTGTCTGAACAGAAGGAACACTGCAACATAGATTGTACACTTGCTTAATACTGTAATTTTAATAGCTACAATTTAGGATACTGCCATAAGAATATAAATTGACTGTTCTTTAATTTAAAAAAAGATCTGCACAAACCCATTATTAGAAACAAATATCCTAAGCAGATGGTCATCTGTTATTCAACAGATTTAAGTTCATGTATCCACTATGTCATGGGTTGTTTAAATCATAACTTGTGAATATAAAAGTGAATATCTCACACTAAACCATTCATAGATGCATAATGTGCAACCTTCCAGAAGTTGCTGTAACTAGCACAGCCAGCAGAAAGAAGTTTTGATTCAGTAACATCTAAAAGTCTTCGTATTAGGAACCCATGCAACACAGTTTATTATAAAAGTGGAACATGGATTAATACAAAGTACTTTTATTGAACTAATAAATATTATTCAGAGAGAGTTGGGCAAACATTTTTTTAGTATTTGACACAAATTAGATATGTTTAGAATTATTTGCATAACTCTGATTGTGCCATCAGGGTTTTCTTTCATATCACATCTCTAACCCATACACAGAAATGTACATCATACTTTTTAGGAAAGAAATTTAAATCACTGCTCTCTTGTTTTCATTTTTCTATTTTTACTGTTTCATATTTTCATTCTTATTACAAAAACATAAAACTGAATATGCATTTTTAAAAAGGTGCTAGCATAAGCCTAATTGCTTTAATTGGTTTTAAGTAATAAGACAGTTTCAATTGTTAGCCCTGATTATCTATGACACAAACAATGTATGATTTGTTTTTGCTCTTCCTGGCTACAGCCTTCGCTAGAGTGAATTTCCCTAGCCAAGGCAAACCAAACAGATATAATTAAAAAAAAACAAGTCATATAGGGACACAGATATTGACCTTTTAGCTTCAAAGAATGGCTCGAGAGGTAAACCATATGACATAGCTAATCATCCAAACATATATTATGATGGGAAAAAGAAAAAGGAATGCAAAAGGCCCACAACCAACAGCATATGCTTGCTGGGAAGAAGCTTCGCAGAATAAATCTGTGTAGCCTTCTGACTGTACCTGTGAAAGGCCTTGAAATCTAATAAGCCTCGCCAGAAAAGGTTTCTGAGCAAGGCCCAAGATGGGGTGGCCTAGAATTCAAGACCACAGCCATTCTCTTCATTTTATTTTCCTTACCTATATTGCCTCCCACTTGTCCAAAGGGGAAAGCTGTATTTTCTTTCTGTCTTCCCCCATATCTCCATTCTGCGCTTTTATCCAAATTTTCATTCGGATGACAAGTGTATTTGTTTACAACAAGCAGGAATGTAGGGGGTGGGGTGGGAGGGGGTGGAAGAACTTCCAAGAACCATTTCAGAAAAAAGCAAGGAGGGGGCACAAGAAGTTAAATTATTCCACAACATCCAAACATTCTCACACTTCTTAGTTTAACCCAACAGGGTTTTCCAACTAATCCCCCCTCCCCCAACACCCCCAGTTACCCTTTGCTCTCCTCAGGGTAACAGCCAAGACACACAATCAAATTATACTTAGCAGGAAAGGGGGGGGGGGTTGAAAGTTGAGGAACAAGAAAGGGAAGGCTTCATTTGGAAGGCTACCCACCTTGCCTCACCCAAACCCCCTAAGATATTTCAAATATATAGTATAAGCAGGCAGGCAAAAACGGTGGCTGGCCTGAAGCAGTTACTAGAACCGGCCAACTTTGAGGGAGCCATCTCCAGTGACAGCAGAAACGCCAGAACTCAACTCCAGAGGAAAACATGAGGGGGGGGGGGAGCGAAGTGCGGGGGTTTCCATAACGGTAATTTTAGCAGAAGGGAATCCTAGGGCCACGAGGGGACACTTTGGGTGGGTGGGGGGGGGGAAACTTAGTAACCCCAACTTCACATCCCCTCCCCGGAAACAGAAGAGAGGGAGCCTTTCCCTTGAGGGGAATTTCTGTTGGGCGAGCGGAATCTCCTTACTTCGGGAAGCGACTGTTCCAGGCAGCACCTTAACTGCCCCACCACCACCACCACGACCCCCTCCCCCCCAACACGCTTCCCTAACCTACCTGCTGCAGGGGCATTTCCAAAGCCTAACAATGCCCCCCCCTCCCCTTCCCGACAGCTCCAAGAGTTGAGAATCGGGAAGGGCCGCGTGTCTGTGGGCGAGAGAGGCGGCGAGGCGGGCACAGGCGCGCACCCTGTTGTGTTATGTGTGCAGTTCTGTGTGGTTGCTCAGGCCAAAGGAAGGCTCTGGTGTGTCCCCCCTCCCCCCCGCTCGGATCAGCGCCCCCTCCTTCCCTCTCTCTCTCTCTCCCTCCTTCGCCCGGCTCCCAGTCACAAACGCGGCCTCGGCGCACGTGTGCGAAACGTCACCACCGAGTCCGGGGGTGAAGCGAAAAAGCGACCAGCGGGACAGAGAACCTTCCTCTTCCCCACGGCCATGCTGCCTGCTCAGACCCTGACCCCCCACCGCCGGGGAGAGCAAGGTCGAAACCCGGCCGGCCTTCTGGCGCATTCACACGAACCACGCCGCCAGAGCCTTAGTTCTCCCGTGCCAGGGCGCTGCTTCCAACGCCGGCCTCTTTGTTCCTGCTTTAAGGCAAAGGAAGGGGACTGTCCCCCTCCCCCAGTAATCCCCCCCTTAATCGGAGAACTATCACCCTCGAGGTGTACTTCGATCAGTTGGGGACGCCCTACTTGTCCCCAATCCCCCCTGCTGCTGGGTCATAGTGGCTTCCCGCCAGGGGGAAAGGCAAGAAAAAAAGATAAAAGTTTGTGGCACTGGGGAGAGACGTCGCATACAAAAGCGGCCACGGCACCCTTCTTTCAGGGAGCGCACCCCCGTCCCGCAGCGTAGAAAGGAAACTCAGCCCTCCCCCAGAGACCGGGAAGGAGGTATTACCAGGGATCGGCCTCCGCTTTCACTGGCGGGATGCACCAGCACCACCCGTCCGGCGGGCCCGTGCGGGGTGCAGCACAAGGAGGTGCCTCCGCCGCTCACGAGACTAGGCCGAGCGCCCTCCACCGCGCCACAATCAGCCCCGGGAAAGCTGGAGCCCCAAGTCGCCCCCAGCGCGGATGCCCCGGAACTGCTGTGCAACTGAATGAAAGCGCTGGTGGCGACGGCAGGAGCGAAACGAGCTGGGAGGCTGACGGCAACCGCGGGGCTCCCTCCGGGATCCATGGGAGGCGAAGCCGACCAAGCCGAGAGGCCGTGCGGGTGGAGTCCCCTCCGCATCCTTCTTGGGTGAATGTGCACCCGGAGCCGAGTCTCCTCCCACCCCTTTCGCTCGCCACCCCTTCCCCCCGGGCCTTCCCGAGTCTTTAGCTACTTAAGGCCCGGGCCCGCCTCTAAATGGTCCAGGCTGCGGATCCCGGGGTAGGGTCCAGCTTTAGGATAAGATGTTGCTAAGGCGAAAGAGCCCGCATTATGGGCAGATGCGGCGGATGGATTTTGCGGCCACTCCCGCTGTGTGGGGCTAGCTGGAAAATGGCTCCAGGAAGCAGCGGCAGCTGCCGCTGACAATGAATAAAGAGAAGGGAGAAGGGTTACGCGCCAAGAGCCTCCCGCGAAACTCAGATTTCCCGCTCGCTTTTCAAATCAGATTTGCATAGCTCCGCCCTTTCAGCGTGCCGAGCCTGGATCGTGAACCCATTGGTCTGCTCCCTCTGCCAGGTCTCCCAATCGGGAGAGTCTTGGACACTTTGCCAGTTTCTCATTGGATCGTTAAGGCACGGGTTTGCCCTGTTTTGCATTGTCCTTGCCGATTGGTTGATTAGTTGGGGGATTCCCTTTCGAGATGCCGGGATTCCGGACTTTTAAAGCCGAGACCTCCCACCGTTCGTCTTTATTCCTTTCCGAACTTTTCTCCTGTTTTACCGGTTTGCACTGAAAATGAGTCACAGGCTTAGAACTGAACTCAGTGGATTGCTAGAGCATTAAAAACAAAATCTCCGATATCCAAGCTACGATTCGGAAGAAATTAAACTGGAACGGCTGCTTGAAGAATATTGTAATTTATGCCACAATTAAACTTTTAATGACTACAAGATTTACCCCTCCCTTTCCTTTGGTCATCTGATAGGTATCTGACCTTGTCGGTAGATCACTAAAGATTGCTAATAGAAACAAAATTATCCCCTGGAAGTACAAATTCAAATTAAATTGCTTAAGTGACTAAGCATAAAAACCCTCATTTTGTTTGGAAGATCTGAGGACAAATTGCTTTCTGGCATTCAAACAGTTGGTGGACTCAGAATTAATGGCAATTTGCGCTAGGTTCTATTTGATAAAGAGTTCTGATTTAGACTGAAAAATACAAAGTTGGGCCTACATACCTGAATTAGATTTACCATACTTTGTGGCAGATATTGTAATTCAGGTTCAGGGGATATAAGTCACTCCAATCCTTTGTGTTTGTGTGTGCCTTTCCTTTGAAGCTTTCTTCAGTTTGATATCAAACTATTTGGAGTAGTGAAAATCAAGAGCAATTAATGAAGAGCTCCAAAAGGATCTTAAAATTGTACATGCAAACTATGTGCAGTTCAGAAACATGGGGCACACTCTTCCACCCTTCATTTATAAGTGATGGAATAAGAGCTAATCAGGAAAAAAAATCTTAGGGTCACAATGGATAGTCAATTTATATGTCAACTCAATGTCTTGGTAAATGTGAAAAAAAAACAAATTATATGGTAGGGTTTATTAGAAAATGGCTACGAAAGTGCAGATATTTTTCTTCATGGATCGGGGATCATCAGTGAAGCTGACTGGGAAAAATTTAGAACAGACAAATGAAGGCATTTCTTCACAGTACAATTATCCCATGGAATTCATTGCCATGAGATATATTGATAACCAATAATGGGGAAACTTTAAAAGAATGGGTAAATGTATGGATGACAGCTGTGCCAAGAAGTATTAGTCTTGAAAAGTCATGGCTTCAAATACCAATTGTAGAGGAAAAATGTATGTTTCCATCTCCTAAAGATATGTTGTTTGGCCGGTTTGAGAAACAAAATTATGGAATGTGCTGTGCCTTGACCTGATCCAGCAGAGCTATTCATATGTTTGCTATTATAAGACAGATAATCTATGTAAATGTAGCATTCCTAAAAGAATGTGTGAAAGACACATACATCAATTCCTTCCCCCAAATAATGCTGGCTTTAGTCTATGGCCTTGGCCTAGGGCAGTGGTCGGCAAGCCGCGGCTCGCGAGCCACATGTGGCTCTTTACACATTTTAATGCGGCTCTTCTGTGTGCCGGGCGCCCGCTCCCCTCCCTCCTCTCGGGCACTTCAAAACAAGCGCCCCTTTCCCTTTTTTCTTTTCGACCCACAATGATTAGGGAGGATCCTGAAGTCGGGCGGGGACGAGAAGCGAGGAGGCAGAAAAAGAAACGGAGGCTAAGGAGCTTCCCCCCCGCCCCCTCCCAGCAAAAATCTAACCGGGGAGCCGGGCGGGCAGTGGCAAATTAGCCGATCACTCTGCATGCGTGATCGGCTAATTTGCTACTGCCCGCCCGGCTCCCCGGTTAGATTTTTGCTGGGAGGGGGCAGGGGGGGAAGCTCCTTGGCCTCCGTCTCTTTTTCTCCCTCCTCGCTTCTTGGGGCTCCACCAATGGGGGAGCAAGGCCCGCCCAGCGCCAGGCTTTGGGCTAACAGAGGTCTGCAAAGTTGGCTGTTTTAAGACTGGTGGACTTCAATTCTCAGAATTCTGGGAGTTGAAGTCCACCAGTCTTAACAGCCAATTTTGCAGATCCCTGGGCTAATATGATTGATGCCCTTGGTGGACTTCAATTCTCAGAATTCTGGGAGTTGAAGTCCACAAGTCTTCAAGCTGTCAGGTTTGAAGACCCCTGGGGTTTTTTTTCTAAAGGGTTAGGGGTGCAAGGGTCTTGCAACTTGACAGCTTTAAGACTTGCGTGCTTCAAATGCCAGAGTTTATTGAAACTAAAAACAGTGTACCATCCTATGTATTTTCGGTTTTAAAAATGTGGCTCTCAAAATAAATTTCAATCGTGGTTTTGGCGAGATTTGGCTCAGTTGAAAAAAAAGGTTGCCCACCACTGGCCTAGGGTACCATAGCTTAAGAGTGCCATTGTTGCCCTCTTTCCAAAATAAAAAATGCAAATTTGCATCAGCAAGTGATGGGGCTATCGGTCATTGTGGTCTAGGGGCGTAATATACCCTTGAGCTGGCATTGCCTCAAAATAGGATAATTGCAATACTGTACTTCATATGGACATAACATGACTCAGTGGTCTACTATAACACCTTTAATACCAAATACTAAATTTTCTTCTTTTTAAAGAGATGACCTACCCTTGCTTTATATAATTTATTAAAACTGGAAGTAACTTGTTACCATTGCTACTAGGAGAGATACACATTAATCTAAACAGATATAAATTCAAACATTGATTGTGTTTTAGATCAGCTGCCTCCAACCTGTTGGGCACCAGGGACCAATTCCATGGAGAAAAAATTCATAAGTGTTGCTAAGCACACCAGTAGGGTTTAGTATATAACTTGCCCAACAGATGAGCATGAATCCTTGTTTTTAACCTTGATTTTCCTGCCTCTCAAATTTCTAACAGTCATCCAGACTTCAAGTCATGTCTTGTGTAATTTCAAAATAGATCATAACACAGCAAAAAGGATGAACTGACTTTGGATGAAGATCAATAAACTAGTGTTCAAGCCAGCAATGGGAGGAACAGTCTCCATGGAATGGGATAAAGGCATAAAGATTTAAATAGCTTAAGGCAGGCATGTCCAATTGGTGGTCTCTGAATCGCCCTGGACATCTATCGGTAGTAGTAATGCATTCACACAAGATGTATGTTAAAGAAGAAAGTTTATTTTATATGTGGCCCAAGACAATTCCTCTTCACTCAACGCAGCCCAGGGAAGCCAAGGTTGGACACCCATAGCTTAGGGGGGAAATTCCTAAAGGAGTATTCCTTTTAATATCTTTTTGTGATTGTTGATATGTCAACCCTATCCACCAAATAGTTTCCTTTATGGTATAAAAGGGGAATCACCTGCTGTCCTACTTTCCATCCCTATTTTATTATTTTTAAAGAAATTTAAGGCTGGAATAACCAATGTCCATTCCCTTTGGGATTATCCATGCTAATAATTATCCACAACAGTGTTTCCAGTAGTGCTGGAAAGCACTGTCTGGTTCTGTTTTTTTAATGTACATATATGAATTATACAATTAATACAATACAATAGTAGAGTTGGAAGGGACCTTGGAGGTCTTCTAGTCCAACCCCCTGCCTAGGCAGGAAACCCTATACCGTTTCAGACAAATAGCTATCCAACATCTTCTTAAAGACTTCCAGTGTTGGGGCATTCACAACTTCTGGAGGCAAGCTGTTCCACTGATTAATTGTTCTCACTGTCAGGAAATTTCTCCTCAGTTCTAAGTTGCTTCTCTCCTTGATTAGTTTCCACCCATTGCTTCTTGTTCTACCCTCAGGTGCTTTGGAGAATAGTTTGACTCCCTCTTCTTTGTGGCAACCTCTGAGATATTGGAATAATGCTATCATGTCTCCCCTAGTCCTTCTTTCTCTTAAGCTAAACATACCCAGTTCCTGCAACCGTTCTTCATATGTTTTAGTCTCCAGTCCCCTAATCATCTTTGTTGCTTTTCTCTGCACTCTTTCTAGAGTCTCCACATCTTTTTTACATCGTGGCGACCAGAACTGAATGCAGTATTCCAAGTGTGGCCTTACCAAGGCATTATAAAGTGGTATTAACACTTCACGTGATCTTGATTCTATCCCTCTGTTGATGCAGCCTAGAACTGTGTTGGCTTTTTTGGCAGCTGCTGCACACTGCTGGCTCATATTTAAATGGTTGTCCACTAGGACTCCAAGATCCCTTTCACAGTTACTACTACTGAGTAAGGTATCACCTATACTGTACCTGTGCATTCCGTTTTTGTTGGCTAAATGTAGAACCTTACTCTTTTCACCATTGAATTTCATTTTATTAGATAGTGCCCAATGTTCAAGTTTGTCAAGATCCTTCTGTATCTTAAGCCTATCTTCTGGAGTGTTGGCTATTCCTGCCAGCTTGGTATCATCTGCAAATTTGATGAGTTCCCCATTTATTCCCTCATCCAAATCATTGATGAAGATGTTGAAGAGTACTGGGCCTAAAACAGAGCCTTGGGGTACTCCACTGCATACTTCCCTCCATGTAGATGCAGTTCCATTGAGAACTACACGTTGAGTGCGGTTGGTCAGCCAGTTACCAATCCATCTGGTGGTGATGCTGTCTAACCCACATTCTTCTACTTTATCTAGTAGTAGGTTATGGTCTACCTTATCAAAAGCCTTACTGAAGTCCAAGTAAACTATATCAACGGCATTCCTCTGGTCCACTAATTTTGTCACATTATCAAAGAATGCAATAAGATTAGTCTGGCATGATCTGTTTTTGACAAATCCATGTTGGCTTTTGGCTATTACTTTGTTTGCTTCTAGGTGTTCGCAAATTCGTTGCTTGATTATTTTTTCCAGAATCTTTCCTGGTATTGAGGTTAGGCTGATAGGTCTGTAGTTTCCTGGATCTAATTTTTTCCCTTTTTTGAAGATGGGAACCACATCAGCTCTTTTCCAGTCCTCTGGTAGTTCCCCGGTGTTCCAGGATCTCTGAAAGATATAATTCAGTGGTTCTGAGATCTCGTCTGCTAGTTCCTTCAGAACTCTGGGGTGTAATCCATCCGGTCCTGGTGATTTGAACTCATCTAGGGTAGACAGGTGCTCACTTACCATTTTCTTCCCTATTTCAATTTGTGTTCCTAATTTTGTGGTGCTGCTTTTGATAGGTTGGACTGTTTTATCCCTTTGTGTAAAGACAGATGCAAAACATGAGTTAAATAGTTCTGCTTTCTCCCTGTTGCTTGTCACCTTCTTGCCACTTTCTCCTAGCAATGGACCAATTGTTTCCTTAACTTTTTTCTTGTTTTTAACATGTTGGAAGAAGCTTTTTTTGTTAATTTTTACTTTTGTGGCAAGCCTTTCTTCATTGTGAGCCTTAGCTTTCCTCACTTCATCTTTACAGGCTCGGGCTATTTGCTGATATTCTGCCTTAGTTATGTCCCCCTCCTTCCACTTTTTATACTTACTTTTTTTGTCTTTCAGTTTGTCAGATAGTTGTTTATGCAGCCATGCTGGTTTCTTTTGGGAGCTGTTGTTTTTCTTCTTCATTGGTATTGTGTTAGACTGGGCTTTTCTCATCTCATTTTTCAAAATTTCCCAAGCTTCTTGAGTTGTTTTCCCCTCGAGGATTCTCATCCATGGAATTTTTCCCAAGCTCTCTCTAAGTTTATTGAAATTAGCTTTCTTAAAGTCCAAGACTCTAGTTTGACTTTGTTCTACTACTTGTGTTTGGATAATGTTGAATTCCAATATTGCATGGTCACTTGCCCCCAGGGTTCCTATGACTTCAACACCTTCTATCATTTCCTCTCTGTTAGTGAGAATTAAGTCCAGTATGGCTGATCCCCTTGTTTCCTTCTCTACTTTTTGGAAAACAAAGTTGTCTGCTAGGTTTGTTAGGAACCTGTTGGATCTTCCACTTGGTGCAGAGTTTGTTTCCCAGTTGATGTCAGGGTAGTTAAAATCTCCCATTACTATTGTGGTGTGCTTCCTACATACCTTAGTTAGCTGACTAGCAAAAAGTTCATCTTCTTCCTCTGCTTGGTTGGGTGGCCTGTAGTATAGACCTATGGCAATGTCATTTCCCCCACAACCTTTAATATTGACCCAAATGCATTCAAGATAGTTCTCATTATTGTTGTGCTCTATTTCTGTAGAGACATAGTTATTTCTTATATATAGTGCAACTCCACCTCCTCTTTTATTTGGTCTATTTCTTTTAAATAATTTAAATCCTTCTAGCTGTATGTTCCATTTGTCAGTTTCATCCCACCAAGTTTCTGTAATGGCAATAATATCATATCTGCCCTCTTTTACTTGAATTTCTAATTCTCCCTGTTTATTCCTCATGCTCTGTGCATTGGTATATAGACATTTGAGTCCATTTTGATTGACCTTGTGTTTACTGTCTACATAACCTGTATTATGCCTGACTGCCCCTATTTTCTTGCCACTTGTGTGATTCATGCACATGGTATGACAATCACTATTACATGCTTGGTTTTGCTTGACAGCAGGAGTGATAATCTTACCCACACACACATCTATGTTACATGCATTTATAACCCTATGAATTTTAGTTTGCTGGGGACAGAGATGTTCTGTATCTATTAATTCTCTGTCCCCGCTCTTCAGTTTAAATGTTTATCAAGAAAATCTGTGAATTTAATGCCAAGTAACTCAGTTCCTTTCTTGGATGGGTGCAACCCATCTCTTTTGTACAGTTTTTCATTGGACCAGCTACAGGCTTCATGACTAATAAAACCAAAGCCTTCCCTTTTACACCACTCCTTTAGCCAAACATTAAACTCTGCTACACGCTGGCCCTTCCCTTTTTGTTCCTTATATACAGGTAAAACCTCTGAAAAGATAAGCCTACAACCTATACTATTAAGTTCATACCCCAAGTTCTGGAAATCATTCTGCACAGAAAGTACATCTTTCTGGGATAGATCATTAGTGCCAAGATGTATAATAGCATCAACGTCACAGTCCTTACTTGCATTCTTGACTATCTTAAGAATACGCCTCTTGTCTCTGCTGGCAGTAGCACCTGGCAGACACCTGACCTCTTTTAAAACCTCCGTATCCTCTCCTAAATTAACATCTCTTACGATTGAATCACCAACCAGAAGGTGACTTCTCTTTTTACATACCTTGATCTTCTTCTGCGACTGATGTGTGATACCTGGTTCCCCTTTTCGCCTTTCCGAAGAAAGTTCTTCGTTTTGGACCACGATCCCCTGCTTATTTGAGTCATCATTATCACAACTGCCTTGACCTATCTCTTTAGTGTCCCCATTAAGGTCAGCAAGGGCACTATATCTGTTTTGCTGGGTCACAGCAAAAGCTTTGGGTTTATGGTTCACAGCTCTCAACCTGCCAGATCCCACAGTTGTCCAGACAGCTCTTCTCCTGCAAGATCTTTGTGGTAGAGGGGGCTGATAGTGTGGCTTCACCATAGAGTGGAATGGCTGACGTAGACACCTAGTTTCTGCTTGGAGAGCACAGATTACAGATTCTAGATAGGTAATCTGCCTATGTAGACTCGTAATTTGTTTACAAAGGGGACAGTATCCAAATTTGAAAAGAGTACTGCGAAAGACAGGTGCAAAACAGCTATTACATTGAACTAAGCCAGTCATTTTGAAATAAATAAAATCACAATCTCAAACACACTAATCCAGAATGTATTATTGCTATTTTGGTTTATAGATATATGATTCGCGCGCCATTAGGCGCGCGGGCCCCCACCTCAGTGTCTTTGTCTTGTGACTCACCCCCTCCTTCTCTCCAGCAGCTCCAATCCTAGCTTCAGGAAGATTCAAATGATATTGTTGATATTAAGTCCCATTCCCCTTTTGCTACTAGTCTGTTGTCTATGTCTCTTTGTTACTTGATTGAACTGACTGGCATGGGTCATACTCTAATCTCAATGCAGGAAATGATTGCGGGTATGCTGAGTATGCAAACTAGAAGCTGGGTCCTATTGTTACAAAATTAGACAATACCTGCACTATTTTTCCAGCAATGATTTGGGATCTTCCAATGAGGGCCATTGAGTTATATAAATGCTAGATTTCCAAATCTGTAACAGGACTTTGTTAATACCACACACTTTCTCTTTTGTCTGCATGAGTAGGATTGTGATTTCCAAGTTCAGCAATTAACACTGCCATTTGGAAGAGACTAACCAAAATGCACATTCCTCATCTAGTCTAAATATATGTACGTGAAATTTTGTAATTCTTAAATTCATCCTATTTTTTTCTTTCCTACTCGTCTCTTTCCCTTTTATTACCCTTTACCTCCTCTCAACACCATCTCCATGATTAAAATACATATTATAGGATATTTTGAAAAACTTAGTGTCTTATACATGTTTATACATGTTTAACATATATATTGCATAGTTTGCAAAACTAATGATCAGATTAAAAACATGTAGCAGGAGAGTATTTGGTCAATAGATTACATTCATAATAGAATCCAAGATATAGTCTTATCAGTGTCCTTTGAACCAACACCGTGTTTTTTGACAAACTGATCAAAGGTTTATTTTTTGCATGTTTCAGTACAAAGAAAATATATAGAACAGAATGTCACCAAAGCAAATTTGTTGCTGGTTATGGATTTGTAATTAGCAATGAAAATTGAGAATTTAAAAATTCACTGTCCTAACTTTTAGCAAACACTCTGCAACACTAAAATTGGGTTGTTCTGGCAAGATCTCATTAGCAAATTATTCCTGTTTGGGTTTTCTTAAACATAATGGCCATTTGGTTTTTGGCTGAAAGTGTCCAAAGCAAGCTGAACACAAGTTAAAACAAAGTCAAAACAGTGAAATGATTTAAATCTATAAAGTGAAAGTGATCTGATTAAAATTGATTGAGAGCACAAGTTAGAATTCCCAAAGTCTTGAGTTCTGCCATACAGCCTTCTAAAAGACAAATAGTAACAGATTTAGGAATTAAGAAAGTTCTGAAAGTGCAAACTATGTAATAAAGTTCCCAAGACACTGGCTGAAAAAAATAAGAGACCATTTATTTGAACAGAAGATGAACAGCAGCAAGGTGGATAAACTCAGCCATAGTGGTGATGAGTACATTGTAGGAAGAGAAGAACTAGATTAGGAACAGATTGTTGTTGAGTCAGCCTATTCACTAAGTATCAGCAACAACTTAAAGGCACATAATCCATTTCCTGCTGTACAGAACTATGCAATGATCACATTGATAAGATGTTTATTTTTCTAATAGATTACCCAGGAAAATAAAGTGTTCTAAGCTAATAATAATTAGAACTTTTCACTTGAAAACATTTCAGTGGTTCTTTGAGCATCTTTTTAAATTCCATCTTAGAATATATTATGAACTTCCTCTACTATCATACTTAAGAAGCAGTCTTGATCTTCTACAGAAAAGCTAATTGGCTTCATTTTATATGGTTTAAAGTTGTATCTTATATATCAACCAGTAAGGGTCATCTTCACAGCTAATTCTAAGAAGTCAATCTATACAGGGATAAGGAAAGATAGTATGATTGTAAAGTATATCTTAGTATTTCTATCCTCAGCCTTATTATTCAAAAAGAAAAATAATGCTGATACAAATACACATTGGAAATATAACATATGATTAGAAAGAGAATAGAAAAAGGGGGGAAACCTCCAACCATTGTAAGCAATGAAAGAAAGCCAATTTAGAGTAGTGGTTGAGGCATCAGAATAGAAACCAGGAGTTAGCTGGGTAACCTTGGGCTAATTAATCACTTTCTCTCAGCACTAGGAAGCAAGCAATAACAAACCACTTCTGAAACCTTGCCAAGAAAATTTCAGGAACTTGTCCAGGCAGTTGCCAGGAGTTAACACTGACTCAAACGAACAAGAGCAAAACCAATAAAATAAAGGGAGATGACTAACAAGTCTCTTAATAACCAGCAGATCTAAAGTATCATGTGGCTAATATATGTATGTATGTATGTATGTATGTATGTATGTATGTATGTATGTATGTATGTATGTATTTGTGTTACAACCCCTGGTATGCCTGGTATTTATTTATCAGTACAAATACCACACACACACACACACACACACACACACACACACACACATATATATATATATATATATATATACACACACACACACATACACACACACAGACACACACACACACACATATATATATACACACACACAACCTAATGTACTATAAGATGTTTTTATATCCAATTTCTATCACATATTAATTAAACTATAAAATTGATAATAGGAAAAAGTAAAAGCTATACATGGAAAAAAATCCTATGAATAATGTGTAGGATTATTGTATACATTCTAGAATGGAAACTTGGAATTAGAGAAGTAGTCCTTGATTAGTAACACATTCAGTGATAACTTGAAATTACAAAGATGCTGAATGAGGCTTCTGTCCAGTTCTTGAAATTCCATTGCAGCAGCCTCAGGGTCACGTGATTGTGATTTGGGAGCTCGAGAACAGGGATGTATTTAAAAATGGTCACAGGGTGCCTTGGTCATATAACTGCCATTTGCAATTCACTGCCAGCATCTGACAAGGAAAGGAAGTCACACGTCAAGTCAGGTAAAGTTGCACTTAAAATCACAGTTCTAGTAGATCTTATAGTGGGTAATAATTTCATATCTCACCAAATAAGAAACAATATGCCCATAGTTGGCTTGCTGTTGGTACTTAGGTTCTATTTCAATTATTTTAGTGTACTTCAAGAAATACCAGATTATATTTGGAAGAACAATACAAATTGTAAATGCAGGGATTGAGTTGTAAATCCACACTAGTCTATGAAATATGAGGACATTTTACAGGTTATCTCACATGGATGTTCAATGTTAATTTCCCAGCTCTCTGGACTTTTGAAGTACAAGTGAAAACTGAAATGTGCTTTCACCTCAACCCATTTTTAACAATATTGAAATGCCTCCAAATTGACTACCTGGTTCACATTAATACAAAGCTAAATTTATAGGGCTAAAATGATTCACTGAAAAATAGAAGCAGAGAGGTTTGGTTTGGTTTTTTTTAAGAAAAAGGAGCTTCATGTTTTCAAAGAGCCTTTAAAACAAACTTTTTTTAAATGGATGATTATGACATATGATTTATTCCTTTCACTTTTGACATTATATACTTTTCAAGAGATCTAGTTAATAAAATAAATAATTATATTTAGACTAAATAACAATGGTTCATGCTTACCCTAATTTCGACTTCCATCATTATTCTATTATATATTATCTATCCACCCACTATTATTGTCTGTATTTGCAAAAATGATTGTGGCTAATGTTCTTTGGATATGCACATCACAATGTATAAATCTGTCCCTGTGGTTATAAACTTGTTTAACTGCACAAGCACACACTCAACTGTCCTAGAGTAAAGCTTCGCCCAACAGTTCAAGGATTGCTTATTCTCCTCTAATAATCTCTCCAAGACTAATAATTCCAGAAAAATTTATATGAATAGTATAAAGGTAAGTACAGCAAGTCTCCATCATTTCCTTAGTTGCATCGCCTGAAATTAAGACACTATTTATTTTTCCTTTCTCATAAGGTTTGCAAGTCAAACGTTTTTCTGATTGCCTCAACTTTCAGAGGTTGGGGTGGAATTGGTTGTCGGGCCAATTGCCAAGCACCCTACAAACAAAAGATCGCCATTTGCAATCTTCTCTATTGGCATTTTAAAATCCCTTAATTACTTTAAAGCAGTGATTCTCAACCTTCCTAATGCCGCAATCCTTTAATACAGCTCCTCATGTTGTGGTGACCCCCAACCATTGTTTTATGTTTTCCGTATTTTTTTTGAAAATATGTGTTTTCCTATGGTCTTAGGCGACCCCTGTGAAAAGGTCGTTCGACCCCCAAAGGGGTACCGACCCACAGGTTGAGAACCACTGCTTTAAAAGAACCTCAAGGCAGTAAACATACCTACTACTCCTTCCTTCTCCTATTTTCCCCACAACAACAATCCTGTGAGGAAAGTTGGGCTGAGAGAGTGACTGGCCCAAAGTCACTCAGCTGAGTTTCATGCGTAAGGCAGGACTAGAACTCACACACTCCTGGTTTCTAGGCCAGCACCACATCAAACTGGCTCTGTAAAACCGTAAAAATATTTTAAACATAAATGCTCCAAATGCAAACCTTACATGTCACATGAGGTAGTCGTTGCTTGGTTAAAAGAAAAAAAGAAGAATTTTAGCTGTCAGTGTAATATTCTGTATAAACCATAAGGTGGCACTGATCTACTATATGATATTAAAGTGGAAAACAAGCAGTCATCTGAAACATGCCTGATATAGATTCAAGGCTGTCATAAAACATAGTTATTGAGCTTGTACTGAAATATTTAGAAAACTTAAGTGTACACGACAAAATAAATTTTGACTTGGCTTTTGCTTAAAGCATTTTGCTTGTTTCTTAGACGTAGCCCAAATCCTGTTATCTAAACCACTTGGGTTAGCCACGTGGATTAGCTGGGTCATTTATCAGAGCTTTGGGAGAGGTAGCACACTCCCTTTTCTTTTCCTAGATCAGGTACAGCAGTCATGCAGTCTCCTGGGTTATGTATTAAAACCTGAAACATAAGAGAAGTTATGAACTCTGACTCAACATCATCATAGACTGACAGTGAGATTGCAGTATTATGAATGCAGCTGGCTATTCATGAAAGGGGTCATAGCATGGATTCCTTTGCCCGCTCCCCAGTAAAATCTACGAATGCTCCCCATTACCATGAAGGGACTATATTTTCCTGTTAAAACCTTCATATAATGAATCAACCATTCCCCAAGTCAGATCAGCCCACAGTGGCCTTCTGCAAAGTAGAGAAAGCCAAGTTTTTTCTTCAGTACAGAATATCTGGGGGATGAAGAATGTGCACCATCCATATTACTGTTGCCTTGTGTTAATATGTGCTTAGTCAGAGTTGATTGTAAGCCTGGGCAATGTAAGCAGTTTCCTACGGCACCAAATTTTAGGGGGTGCCAAAGTGGGAAAGATCTCTGAAAAACACAATATGAGTTTGATCATCTTTCATTGTTGTTTTACATTAGAATTTCTTTGTACAGTTTTTAAAAATCCTTTACTCACAAAGTCAGTTATGTGGTAATGAAAAATCACACGTTGCAAGTCACACACAAAAAAAATATTACAGTATTACAACTAAGGACTTCAGGAAGCTGATATTACTGAAGCAAGACAAAAGTCTGACAAGTAGGTACTGAGCGAGCAAGTTGTGCAACTATGGAGCTTATTAAAGTTATACCCCAAAAAGCAGTAATGGTGCACTCAATGATACTCTATTAAGCCCCACAAGAAAGCAAGACTCCCAATTTATAGAGATGAAGGTTCTTTAAAAGGGGGGAAAAACCCTTGGAAACTCCATGTGTTACTTTGCCTTTACTTCTCAATGAGTTTATTAAGGCAATAGTTTTCTACTGCTCTGGTCTTCTTTATGGCGGATTGAGGAAACCAATCCAAGGCCCGTTTTCATTTTCAGGCTCAGAATATTCCATCATATCCTCTTTATGAAGAAAATTCTAACTTCAACCCTAGCAATTTTAGGGATTCCTGAAATGCTGAGTAGCCAATAATTTGAGCTAGGTGGGCCCACGACATGCTTCTGAAAGCTGTTTCTATCCCATGAATGAAAAAGCTGCTATATGAGTAGCCTATTTGCCTTTCGCCTGCTTAGCAATCTTGTAATTTGGCATGTACAGTTGTCATTTGCACGCAAGAGTCACCAAAACCTGTGTTACAACTGCCTGCTCTGTGGAAAATGATCTGTAGATAAACGCAGCAGCAGTCAAAGGATACTTCTAGAGAACTGGCCTTGGGCAGCATTTCTGCTATTGAGAGAATGTGTTTCTGTGTGGAGGCACTTTCAAGCCACTTTCTCACTCCTGGTGAGTCCCCAGACCCGTGATGGTGAACCTGTGGCATGCGGAGCCATACTTGCTAGCATGCACGCCATCAGCTCCGGTGAACGCCATCTGATTTTTGGCCTTCCAGAGGGCCGGGGGAGGCTGTTTTTGCCCTCCCCAGCTTCCGGAAAGCCTCTGGAGCTTGGGGAGGGCAAAAAACGATCCGTTTCTGGCTTCTGGAGGGCGTCTCGAGGCTGGGGGAGGCCTCTTCAGGGTTCAGGAAAGCCTCCAGAGCCTAGGGAGGGCGAAAAATCCACCCCACGCAGGGGGAGGGGCGTGCACGCATGCACATTAAATTGTGGGGGGGGGGGCACGCACGCACAATAGCGTGCCCGCCCAAAGTTTTGACATGCCTTTAGAAAAATGTTCGCCATCACTGCCCTAGACTATCCCCCCCCCCGCAGTTTTCTTGTCAAGATTTGTCAGAAATGGATCGCCATTGCCTTCTTCCTAGGGCTTAGAGAGAATGACTGGCTCAAGGTCATCCAGCTACCTTTTTGCCTAAAAAGCAGCACCTGTCTCACAGTTTCTATCCTGATGTCTTAACCAGTGCACCCTTCAGGTTCTCACAAAAAACTTAGTGAGGCATCAAAATTGAAGAAATGAAATAAAGCACTAGGCTTCAAAATCAGAACTGAGCCTAGGCCAGTGGCCTTCCGTCTCCCCGCAGGCCAGATAATAAATAAAATAAATAATAAATAAATAAATATGGTGACCCTGCAAGCAGCCTCTCCTCAGAACTCAGAAATTAAGCACCTAAACCAGCGACCTCCAAACTTGGCAACTTTAAGCCTTGTGGACTTCAACTCCCAGAATTGAAGGGGGAACTCCCAGAATTCCCTAGCTGGCTGGGGAATTCTGGGAGTTGAAGTCCACAAGGCTTAAAAATTGCTAAGTTTGGAGGCCCCTGTTCTACACTAAAAAAAAAAAAAGCACTAGAATTCCAGCTTCTCTAAATGCGGCAGCGGGGGAAAAGATTGGCGGCTGTTTCACTTTGGCCGCAAGAGGAACGCCTCAAATTCTCCACGACCACGAAGCCTGAGCTTGAAAACACCCAAGATTCGGCTGGGCAGCCCCAGACCTCAATTTGTTCACAGAGACCAGGGCTGCGTGTACACGCATACCTTCTCACGACCTATTTTTGAACCCGCGGGGAAAAAAAACCCAAAAAAACTCCAGCGCTCCAACATGCAGCCTTGCTGGCTCCGAATGGCTGCAAGAAAAGTGAAGCTTGTCGCTCCAAGCCAAACCCGGAAAGATGGCCTTCCCGGGGCGGTTGTAGCCGCAGGCGCGCAGAGCGACCACAACCCCGCCGCTTCCGAGCACATTCCTCCTTCCCGGGGCGTTTTCTCTCTCGCAAAAGCTGGATGGCGGCCCAGACCTCACCCGCTTAGGAGGAGCTGGCTTCCCTTTTTGGCCCAAAGTCCCTGGGACTCTCCCTCGCGCCGGGCCTTTAGCTGTGCGCGGAACTGGGGGGAAAGCAAGGCGGGAGCCGCAGCAGGCCAATCAGAAAGGCGGCAAGAGGCGCGCGGTTGCGATGGTGCTGGGTTGTGTGTTGTCTGTGTGAGTCTGTTCCAGCGCTGGGGCGGGTCCGGAGGAAGCGAAGAAGGATTTTTGCCGCCGGCCGGGATGCAGGATGACCGAAGCAGGCAGAATTCCCCGTAGAACGACGGGTTCCACTTTCTTGCACCCTATTAGCGACCTTTTCGGTATCCCCCTCGAGCAGGTGAGCTAACTGATCGCGACTTCCCTTTGCAATGAACGGAGATTCTCAGGCATCCAGGTCACGGTTGTCCGTCCCGTCCCCCCTTCAAAGGTGCTTTTTCCAAAAGGCAACTGGACTTTCTTGGGGATTTTTTCTTTCTTTGAAAATGTTTCGCCTCTCATCCGAGAAGCTTCTTCAGTTCTCTAGAAAGAAAAATCCAAATCAAGGAAGTCCGGTTGTCTTTGGAGGGGGGAAAAATGTACCTTTGGGATTTGGATTCGATGGTCCAGGGCGTGCGAGGGGTAAAGGCAAGGGACACTTCGCTGATCGCCGGCGTGGGGGAATAGCTGAATGGTGATGCGTTTTGCTCTGCCTTTTGCTAAAAAACGAGGAAAGTGGAGCTCAGTGGTTAGAGGTTTTAGGGCAAGGCAGCGTTTCTTTCCCGGCGCTTGAAAGGAGGCAACTGTGTCCGATAGGACGTTGAGATCATCGCTTTATTGAAATCGGCTGTACAAATAAAATAACATTCAAGCAACAAATTCTCATATGTTTGCTCAAAAATAAGTCCTGAGTTCCAATCTTATACCCGTAGGGAGGGTTTAAGATGGGCTTCCACCCGCAGAGGTGGATAGGATAGGATGTGATTTAGTTTGGGTCTAAGAACCACGAAGAGGACAGAAGGGGGAAAAGGGAAAGACACCCGAATTAAGGGCAGGAAATAGTAACAAAAAAGGAGGGGAGAGGGAGGGAGTGTGGCAACACAAGGCACTGCTGAAGATATTTTTAAAATTATTAATCGCGTATGCAACTTCCTTATCCACAATCTGTCTCTATTTTGCTTTGTAAAAGACTAGCAAAGTATTTTTTTAAAAAAAGAACAATGGCAGTGCTGCAAATACAATTTTTTTCTCTCCTTTTCATGGCAAAACTATCCAGATTCAGACTAATCTGGCCACTGCTCTGAGATGAAGAGAGGTAAAACTTATGGAGAGGAGGAACTTCATTAAAACTGTTGTTACTTTTAATGAAGTCCCTTGCCCCAGGTTTATTTGTTTAAAATACTTCTTTTATGGACTGAAGAAAATATGCAAATATATATTTATTTGGATGGTAGGAAGTTTATCAGTTCCACTGAATATTATGAGACTTGCTTCAGAATACATGTGCATGGGACTGCAGTTGACTTGATTATAAAGTGCGACTTGTAATGAAACAAATGCTTCAATTGCTTTTGTTTCACTACAAAGACAATATGCAGTGTCAAATGTGCTTCCTGAAACTCTCATTTTGATTCTGTACTTAGCTAAAGTCATGGTTTGCAATGTCACCTTGTTGAGTGTTATATGACTTAACTTTAACTTAACTTTATTCAATTTCTAGACCGCCCCTCTCTCAAAAGAGACTCGGGGCGGTGTACAGTCATATTAAAATAATTGAACAATAAATATACATGGTATAAATACAAAATAAATAAATTAAATATAGGACTGGAGGAGGTAGTAGTGATTCACTGTACAATTTAGTTAAGTTAGATTAAAATTTTAAAAAATTATAAAAACATTTACCCTAAAAACTATCCCAAAATAAAATATCCGCCAGGAGGTAAGAGTAGGACTATAAATGGGCCAGGCCGGCTAATCGGAACAGGTGAGTCTTAAGTTTTTGTCGGAAGGAGCGGAAGTCGGTAGTAGTTCTAATATCGGGGGGGGAGGTCATTCCAGAGGGTTGGGCCCATCACAGAGAAGGCTCTACTCCTAGGCGCCGCCCGTTGGCATTGCTTAGTGGACGGCACCCGGAGGAGTCCCTCCCTGTGAGAGCGAATTGGTCGCAGGGATGTATGTGGTAGGATGCGATCCCGCAGGTAGCTAGGTCCTGTGCCATGGAGCGCTTTGAAGATGGTAATCAGCACCTTGAAACGCACCCGAAAAACCACAGGCAACCAGTGCAGCTCGCGCAGGAGAGGTGTTATGTGGGAGTACCTAGTACTCCCCATGATGGCCCGCGCAGCCGCATTCTGAACTAGCTGTAGTCTTCGGGTACATCCCAAGGGGAGCCCCATGTAGAGAGCGTTGCAGTAGTCCAGACGAGACGTCACAAGCACATGAGTGACTGTGCGTAAGGCATCCCGGTCCAATAGGGGGCGCAATTGGCGCACCAGGCGAACCTGGTGGAACGCCCCCCTTGCCACGGCTGCCACATGTTCATCCATTGACAGCCGGGCATCTAGGAGGACGCCCAAATTGCGCGCCCGTTCCACAGGGGGCAATTGTTCGCCCCCTATGGCCAGTGATGGGATCAACTGGTTGAACCGAGGTGCCGGTAACCACAGCCACTTGGTCTTGGAGGGGTTAAGCTTGAGTCTGTTGTCCCCCATCCAGACCCGGACGGCTTCCAAACACCGGGACATCATTTCGACAGCCTCGTTGGGGTGGTTTGGGGTGGAAATGTACAGCTGAGTGTCATTAGCGTACAGATGGTATCCAACCCCAAAGCCACGGATGATCTCACCCAGTGGCTTCACATATGTGTTGAACAGAAGGGGTGAGAGGACCGACCCCTGCGGCACCCCACAAGTGAGTGACCTCAGGGTCGACCATCAGTAGAGGGATTTTTTTGGTATCCTTCGGTTCTATTCATGTTACACTAATCCAGATATCTTGGTTAATATGATGCCTACCTTTTACTTCTTATTATATGGTGAACTTTAACCAAACTTTGTGGCTTTTTGTGTCTTCAGTGTCAACTGTACTAGATAGACCACACCAGGAAATCAACTCCACCAGAAGGTTGAGACTTCTTTTATTGGTGTTGACTGTAATTACAGCCTCCATCGCTGTCATCTTCCTTAATGTCTACGCTCAAATCAGAAATAGCCATTGTTTTTATTTTTGCCAAACTGGACTTTGTAATCAGGCTTTAGAAGGCTACAAAGTTTCATTTCTACAAAGCCAATATAGCAGGAATCTCAGGTGCAGAGAGGACACTAGGCCCTTGCAGAAAATCCAATGCATGATGACTTTGAATAAATAAGAGCGTGCTCTGAATTTTATTTTATTTTTTTATTTTTTTGCTTAGTGGCTACTTCCTATGGTAGAACAGTTGTGACTTTGATTATAGTCCTACTAGGTGCTTAGTTTTCTTTTTAAAAATACTTGTTCCAAAATACAGGTATGTATGTATGATACGCCATAGTCTTGGCCTTGGCTTGTGACAGTTGTCAAACTTATTGTGCAACGATATATGTGACAATTACATTGCAACAGCAGTTTGTAAAATCTTGAGAAACAAGCTTTTAGTTCAGTTACAAATATTTAAGGAAATAGCTTTAACATTTAAAAGTTTAACACAAACTTTTACAAGTTTTAATTTTTTAAATTAATATATTAAGCCTTCCCACATCTTGGATATTTTTATGAACAGATTGTCTCAGGTTGTTATGCTAATTTTTCATGGATTCTTGGAATGATGCTCATTCTTGAGCTATTAGATCCAAGTAATTCTTGTGTGTGTCAGCAGCATTGACAGTAGTCTGTTTTATGCGCTGTTCTGTTCTAATTGTATATTCTCACTTGGATCAATTGTGTTTGGCTATTTGCAACTCCTTGCAAATTTGACTCCTATGAGAGAAATTCATTTGCAGGGAGTAACCCTACTTGGAGCAATGTATTTGCTTGTATGGACTGATAAATTTGGGAGCAGAGTGAGGTAGCTGTAGTCGTGTTTGAATTCTATTTTAAATGTTTTTATTAAGGCTTGTAGAGACTGGTCATCTGATGTTAGATTTTCTTTTTATTCCGGCACCTGTTGGCTTTTTTGCTTTTTTTGCACAACAAGGAAATGTGTATTCATTCAGCAATGAGGAAGTATGTGCTGTGTTAACAGCAATCGGCTCATTAGATTGAACTGAGTGATAAACCAGACAGAAGTGTAGATTGTTATAGGAGTTTTTTCAAAAAACATAAACAAGGGCGAACTAGTTCAGGCAAGACTGATTTTAGTCTTATGCAGTCATAGGATTTTTAATGAGTAGAATTTAATACACATCCACGATGTTTTCAAAATAAACAGTAGTATGCATAGCATGGAAGAGAAGTAAGAAGTAGTCAAGTAAAATTAAAATTAAGATAAGAAATAAAAGGCTAAGACAGCTAACTAAATCTATTTTGTACCAATTCCATTCATTATACTTCTCTAAACCTTTTTATTGTGATATATATATGGTCTTTGTGTAGACCACATCCATACACTGAATTTCAGGAATTTCAGTCTTGTGTAGTGTCCTTTGTTACTTTTCTGAGTCCCAGCTGTTGATAAATGTATATTTTTACATAGAATCTCATGGTAGTTAATGTATGTCTTTAATTAATTCATAGCATTTATTAAAGATAGTGAAAATTATTTTAACATTTAACATTTAGGTTTTAACAAGAATGTATGGACTTGACAGAGATGGATTGAGAGTTTATCAATCAATGTTTATCTGTTTTTATCAGGTTCAATTGTTTCACTGGCAGAAATAGTCACTAAATGTTATCTTGGCAATATTATCCTCTTTTTCTTCTCTTTCTCTGATTTTTTTTTAATTTAGAGAGAGCAAGATTACAGAGTTTGCTGAATCTTAATTTCCATCAGTCTTAGACAATATGGCCCATAGTGAGAAGATGGGATTTGTCATCCATGAGCAGAATGTAGAATCACATGTTGTTATTGTTTTAAGTAAAAGTCATTTCTTTGTTAAGTAGAAGCTAAAAGTATTCCTTGCTTAATAATCATTTGTTAACTGAACACTGAAAGTTACGATAGTACTAAACAAATGGCACAAATAGTCCTCGACTTACAACCACAAATGAGCCCAGCATTTCTGTTGTTAAGTAAGACAGTTGTTAAGTGAGTTTTGCTCCATTTTATAAAATTTCTTGGCACATTTGTCAAGTGAATCACTGCAGTTGTTAAGTTAGTAGCACAATTGTTAAATGAGTTTAGTTTCCTCATTGACTTTGTTTGTCAGAAGATCACAAAAGATGATCACAAGACCCCAGGACACTTCAACCATCATAAACATGAACTAGTTGCCGAGCATCCAAATTTTGATCACATGACCATGGAAATGCTGCAACGAATGTGTGAAAAACAGTCATAAGTCACTTTATTCAGTGCCATTATAACTTCAAACACTCACTAAACAATTGTTGTAAATCAAGAACTACCTGTACTACGTTCCCTCTAAGGTGCGCGGCTGCGCGGCCGCGCAGGTGGCAAGAAAACACCGCGCAGCAGTTTTCAACTGCCGCGCAGTGATTTCTATTGCCACAGGCTCCAGAAGCTGGGGAGGTCCTTTGCAGACAGCTAGAACGGGTCGCCCGCAAAGGACTTCCCCAGACTTGCTTTGAGGAGCACGGGGCGACTGAGGCTAGTTGTGAAGCCCCAAAGCCCCCACCGCCACCGGAAGAACTGCTGCCACCTCCTCCTCCTCCTCTAACAGGCAGCACTGCCGGATTTGCCGCCCGGCGCTGCAGCTGAGATGAAGCCGCCAAAGCTCCAGCCGGCATCTCCGCGCGTGGCAGCGGCGCCTCCCCTCCGCTCGGAGCACCTGAGCTCAGCGCTGGGTTACCCCTGCCCCCTCCTCCTCCTCCGCCGTGCTTTTGAGGAGCCATGAGGCTGCAGGAGACAGTAGGAAGGCGGGGGGGGGGAGCAGGGAAAAAAAAAGCCTCATGGCTCCTCAAAAGCACGGAGGAGGAGGAGCGGGCAGGGGTAACACGGCACTGAGCTCAGGAGCAAATCTGGTGGTGCTGTTGGAGGAGGAGGAGGTAGCAGCAGTTATTCTGGTGGCAACTCGTCGGCATCTTCAGCAGCAGCCCTGCCCACAATGAAGAAAGCAAAGATGGAGCAGATCCACGCAGATGACGTCGCTGCAACATGACTGGAGGAGGAATTCTGGGAGTTGAAGTCCACAAGTCTTAAAGCTGTCAGGTTTGAAGACCTCTGCGTTTTTTTTCTAGGGGTGGAAGGGTCTTGTAACTTGACAGCTTTAAGACTTCCATGCTTCAAATGCTAGAGTTCCTGAGCCAACAGGACTGGAGGAGGAATTCTGGGAGTTGAAGTCCACAAGTCTTAAAGCTGTCAGATTTGAAGACCCCTGGGGTTTTTTTCCCTAAAGGATTAGGGGTGCAAGGGTTTTGTACCTTGACAGCTTTAAGAGTTGCACACTTCAATGCCAGAGTTCCTGAGCCAACATGACTGGAGGAGGAATTCTGGGAGTTGAAGTCCACAAATCTTAAAGCTGTCAGGTTTGAAGACCCCTGGGTTTTTTTTCCTAAAGGGTTAGGGGTGCAAGGGTCTTGTACCTTGACAGCTTTAAGAGTTGCGTGCTTCAAATGCCAGAGTTTCTGAGCCAACATTTTGGTTGCTAAGCAGGAGCGTTGTTAAGTGATACTGATATTATATAACACTTTGAATTAAGCGGGTACCTTGAAGAAACATAACTTTGAGTTTCAAATAATACTGATTTCGTTGTTGTCTTAGGTGACATCTGTGAAAAAAATTCAGGTGCTCAGGCATGAAAATGTGCCGCTCAAACACTATACTTTTCTGCTCACATTGAAAAAAAATTAGAGGGAACATTGTACCTGTACTTATTTATTTAATTTATAGATCGCCCATATCATCAAGAACAATTTTGGGCGGCTTGTGCCTGATCCAGTTACAGGCATAAGTTGCAGTATAGTTGTTGCAGCACCCATATAGTCATGTGATCAAAATTGAAGAGTTTGTCAGCCCACCTACCCTTAATGAACACAGGAGCATTTGAACTATCCCTATCTGACTTTCTCCCCCATCTATCTGCACTGTTGGCTGCCCTGTATAGCATCACTCTTTGGCCAGGGCCTTCAGCAATCTCAGCTGGCCATCACTAATCATGGACCTCTACTTCAATTCTAGTCCCGTGCCACCGATGAAGAGTGCCACCTGAAGGAATGCCACAGTCAGCCACCCCAATACCACCGTGCAAAGCTCCAGCCTTTTCAAAATTGTAGTATGTCGCAAATCAGATTATTACATATAATTGTATATCAAAGCATTAATTGTATCCAGATTTAATGGCATCATATAAGACTAGGTCCTTTTGAGAAATAAGCAATGATTTTAGAGTGTAAAGTATAAGTTGCATGACAGCATTCACAAAACAGTAGTTTACTTGAATTATGTTAAAACAAGGTAGGGGAAGCATGCCATGTAACACAATAACAAGAGTTGGAAGGAACTGTGGAGGTTTTCTAGTCCAACCCTCTGCTCAAGTAGGAGATCCAATACCATTTCAGACGAAGGGTTGTCCAATCTCTTCTTAAAAACCTCCAATGATAAGAGTACCCACAACCTCTGAGAGCAAGCTGTTCCACTGATTAATTGTTCTCACTGTCAGGAAATGTCTCCTTAGTTTTAGGTTGATTTCTTCCTTGATTAGTTTCCATCTTGTCTTCTTGCAAAAGTTCATTTATTTCAGTAATGCAACTTAAAAGGTGAAACTAATATATGAGATAAGACTCACTATATGCAGAGCAAGATAGTTCAAGCCGTGATTTGTCATAATTGTGATGATTATGGCGTACAGCTCATGAAAACCCCAAATCCACCATCTTAGAAAATTAGAATATTACATGCAATCAACAAAACAAGGATTGTACATAGAACAATATCGGACCTCTGAACAGTATATGCATGCATATGTACTCAGTACTTGGTTTGGGCCCCTTTTGCAGCAATTACTGCCTCAATGCGGCGTGGCATGGAAGCTATCAGCCTGTGCCACTGCTGAGGTGTTATGGAAGACCAGGATGCTTCAATAGCAGCCTTCAGCTCTTCTGCATTGTTCGGTCTCATGTCTCTCATCTTTCTCTTGGCAATGCCCCATAGGTTCTCTATGGGGTTCAGGTCAGGCGAGTTTGCTGGCCAATCAAGCACAGTAATCCCACGGTCATTGAATCAGGTTTTGGTGCTTTTGGCAGTGTGGGCAGCTGGAAAATGAAGTCAGCATCCCCATAAAGTTTGTCTGCGGAAGGAAGCATGAAGTGCTCCAAATTCTCCTGGTAGACAGCTGCGTTGACCCTGGTCTTAATGAAGCACAGTGGTCCAAAGTCCTCTTTTCTGATGAGAGCAACTTGTGCACTGACCTTCTGTATCCAAGACAAATTTCTTGTGGGTTTAATCAAACTTGGCCAAATAAAATATTCAATTTCAATTTAATTCAAATAAGATATGAATTAATAAATATATTTTTTAGTATTTTTGTGAGAAGATTATGATTTTCTATTTCAGAATAACCAACATTCTGCAAAATAATTTATTCTTCTGGTTGTTTTTCCTTCAGCAGGCAACTGCTTGTCACTTTCTAAAATAAGACTCTGTTACTTTATGTGCATCATAGCTAAAAATTGTGATTTTAGCACAGTTTTGTGCTAGATATGGCTTGAAATGCCTATCCCATTAAAACAGAGCCAGAAGTCTATATGTAGATTTCTGAATTCTCAGAAATTTTCATTAAGCAAGATATTGCAGAAATGGCAAGAGGAAGAAATAATGAAGTAAGAAAAAAAAGTCATAATGCCTTTCTCATTTTGTCAGGGAAGAGTTCTAGAGAACAGAAAAGCTTGTGTCATGTGTTTGTTGGTGATGACTATTTTAGCACATGAAAACCTCATGGGGAATTGCCCAAGTGGAATATGAATGTTTGTATTCCAGTCTTTAATTCTGCAAATTTGATTCTGTAATAGCAAGCCACAGGGTGCTTCTATTAATTTACTTTGAGTAAATCTTTGGAATTAATTTAGCTAATTTTCTTGCTTGCCTTTGAATTCAAAGAAATGTTTTTAGAGAGCAACTTTCCTTCCTCCTAAAAAGCTTGCAAACTCCACTGAACTTATTGGATCTGTGTCTAAATAAACATATGTAGAACTGCCCTGTGAATCTGGATTTAACCTAAAAGTCTGGATTTTTAAAACCAAGCTGGATTGAAGGCAAAGACTTCTTTTGCTTGAAGTAAACATCAAAGGCAATTTACTCTTTTGCAGGGTTGCCCAGCTATATATGTAAACATAGTGCTTCCTTTCTCCCACTTCTTTAAAGGAGAATAATGATGATGATGAGAAATTTCCTACAACATCTCCAGGATTTTATGTTAGATTTTTTTTTCTTGCTAATGATTATGAGTGATTCCAATCTATTTTCATATTCCTTTAGGTCAATTTTGTTGCTTGTCAGCTTTGTGCACTCTTGGCTGCATTTTGGTTTCGCTTATACTTAAAGCCTAGTCAAGCCAACTCCGGCGTTCGTCATGCATTTGCCACAATTTTGGGAATATATTTTGCCCTCTTCTGCTTTGGTTGGTGAGTCATTCCTGTCTAACTTTCTATTCACTGTGACTATGAATTGAGTAACTTGTGTATGCTGGGAATTGTAAAACATTCTGTTGGGCAACCGTAACATTATGAAAACAAAATGTCAAAGCTCTTTTATCAGCAGGTACATTTTTCAAGAAAGAAGCATGTATTCAGTCTGTGATTTAAGAGGAAGAGAGCAAGAGCAAAGGAGTTTACTTCAAAAAAATAAAAGTAAACACTGATTCAGATGGATTTTCGTGACTGGATTCTTTCTACATAACTTTTAGTTAATTTTAGGGTGGTGTGTGGCTCAGCAGTTAAGATGCTGGGCTTCTTGGCTGGAAAGATGGCAGCCGAGGTTCGAGGCCCGAGTACCACATGAGTACTACTTGCGTTCCTGCCCATCTAGCAGTTGAAAGCATGCAAATGTGAATAGATAGATAGGTATCACTTCGATGGGAAGGTAAAAGTGCTCCATGATGTCATGCTGGCCACATGACCATGTAAATATCTTCAGACAGGGCTGGTTGAATGGTCTTGAACCAGAAATGAGCACCACCCCCAGACTCTGCATTGATTAGTGGAGTAAAAATCCGCAGGGACTCCTTCACTTAGTTAATTCAAAAAAGTATTGATGTCTGTTAGCTATTACTGGCTTTTGGAAAATGGAATTTTTTCTTCTTCTCTTCCAAGGTACTCCATTCATATTTTTACTTTAGTGATGATAAGTTATTTCATCATGAACATGGCCAGTATTGCCAACATTCATAGGTAAGTTCGTATGTCTATCGTAAGTGTTAAAAACGGTAATATTTTAAAATGTTGTTTCTTTATGTTCCTTTACTGATCTGATTAATGGATGCTCGTGACTTTGTGCTGTCTTGGGGTACCTCTTATTTCAGCCATTTTAAGGCATTGTGGAGTACTGATTAAATGCACTTATTACAAAGAGCAAGGAAGATTACTTCGATGCAGATGTACAAAATCCAATGCCAGAGTGATGGGTTGAAATGCTGCATATTTTTACTTATTTATTAAATATATATGTGTCACACATCTCCGCTATAAGGTGATTGTTTAAGTCTACAACAGGCAGAAAATACTCTGAAATGGCTCAGACAGACACCTTCCTAATTCATTGAACTGTAAGGAGAAGGAGGTGTAACACAATCACATTCATAAGATTGATATCAGCCCCATCAAATAGACCAAATAAAGGCATCAATTCCACAGGATGGCTAAAACTATTTTTATTGAGATAGGTTATATTTTAGCTATAGTTTATAAACCCACAGATCATGGTGGGATTAATTTTTTTTTACTACCAGTTCTGTGGGCTTGGCTTGCTGGGTGTGGTGGCTTGGTGGGCGTGGCAGGGGAAGGATACTGTAAAATCTCCATTCCATCCCTACTCCAGGGGAAGGTTACTGCAAAATCCCTATTTCCTCCCGATCAGCTTGGACTCGGGAGGCAGAGAATAGATGGGGCGGGGCCAGTCAGAGGTGGCATTTATCTGTTCGCCGAACTACTCAAAATTTCCACTACTGGTTCTCCAGAACTGGTGAGAACCACCTCTGCCACAGATTATAAGAAAGCCATAAGGAATTATGAAAATTTGCTGTCGAAACTTTTTGATAATAGATCAGAGGCAAGCAAACCTAAGCAAAATAAATAGCTGTATTGGGAACCAGGTTCTACTGTACTTGCTGTACTTTTGATTACAGTGTTTTGTCTAAAGTGTTTCATACTATCAATGCATATGATTCTAGGTATTCTTTTTTGGTAGCTATGGGATACCTCACACTGTGCCATATTAGCCGAATATATATATTCCAGTATGGTATTCTCACTACAGATTTCTCAGGGTAAGTAGTACTCATACATATTTTTATACTATAATAAATAGAAATCAGAGGAATTCAGTATCATATGATTTATTTTAATTAATAACATGTCAAAATGTACATGTAAATGATGGAACTAGATGAATTTTAAACTGTTGGTGAGAGAAATAAACTTCCAGTCTTTTAGTAAGTATTTACATTTCAAATGAATCAAGCCTGTTGATAGGGCCAAAAGCGAGAAGATGAATATTGGAGCTATATGTTTCAATAGCCATAGCAATAGCACTTAGATGTATATACCACTTCATAGTGCTTTACAGCCTCTCTAAGTGGTTTAGAGAGTCAGCATATTGCCCCCCAAAATCTGGATCCTGATTTTATCAACCTCGGAAGGATGGAAGGCTGAGTCAACCTTGAGCCTGGTGAGATTCGAACTGTCAAATTGCAGTCAGCAGAAGTAGCCTGCAGTACTGCATTCTAACCACTACACCACCACAGTTTCAAAATTAGAAATGTATTTTATATAACGTGTCTTTTGTGGGAATAAATATTGTGCTGTTTTATTCTTGTTCTTTTGCTGCAACTCTTTTCTTGAAGTGTATTGAGTCCATTTTTAAGTCTATGCAATTTAATTGGCTTACCTGGCATAGGTAGAATTAGTAGCCTTCTATTGAAAATAATCTTTGAAATATTGCAGGATTACTAATCTACAGTAACTAACCATGGCCAGTCTGAATGTATTCAAACATCTTAATTAAAATATATTTTCATACAGTGTTTTTTCTACTTGCTTAAAGATTAAAATGTTCAGAAATCTTGCATTTCATTAGCAGTCCATGTTCTTTTTGTAATTTTTTAAGGATTTTATACATTTATAAATATAGGTTTTTTTAATGTCTTATTTTTTAAATAAGAAGATGATCTTGGTCCCCCCCCCAGTTTTAGCAATTGTTTATAATTCAGACAAAACAGAAGAGGTTTGACAAGAGCTCTTTGTTTAGATATTTGACCAGTTGGAGCACTTCATCTTTTCCATTGTTTCAGACATACAAAAGCATGCTTAATTAGAAAAATCCTACAACTTTAATGGTTGTACAGTAAAAATGGCATTTCAGTATGCATCTTCATCAGACCTACCAAAAGGATTTCTGGCCCTTTATTTTTTTGAATCTAGCCATTCATGTGGGACTTCAGTAGGAGTTTTAGAAATGTTGTTGCCAGCAATGGGAACATTTCCTTTAGATACTCTGGGTTTAATTCCATAGCAGCATAGGTGGATACATTTCAAGAATGTTAGGTTGGGAAAGTGTCCCTAAATCGACAAGAGATCTAAGACTAACAAATTATGTAACAACCAATATTGGAGATGTTAAAACAAAAATTATTTTGCCAACATGTGGTAATTACACAAATAAATCTCAAAAGTGTTGGAAGGAAAGGCATCAACACTTATGTAAATGAATAAAGACAAAATTTGAACTGAAACTAAATTATTTCAATTGGAATAATTCCATGGCTATGGAAGGCTTAAGGCTGTACTTACCTGTGGTGCTAGCAACCCTGGGGCTAAAGTTGATGCCTGGGGTCAATAGTAGTCACTGAGACTGCTAAAAGCCTTATGCCTCTACTTCAGTCCCAGTGCTACCACCAAGGAGTGCTGCTAAAAGGGCAAAGATGAAGGACAGAAGAGCGGGTTGGGGACTAGAAGTGCCCCTGCAGTCATAAATGCAACTGGGCTGTAAAGCACCGAAACATTGATCATGTGACTGCGGGTAGCGCTTCAGGGATCAATAGTTACCATTTGTTCAGCACTGCTATAACTTCAAACAGTCACTGAATGAATGGTCGGCATTCAAGGCCTGTCTGCATTCTCACCCAAGCTTCACCTGGAATTACGGTATTTTTGGGAGTATAAAATGCACCTCCCCCCCACTCCAAAAGAGCATGGAAATGTTGGTGTGTTTTATACATCGAATACAGCCATTTTTGGCCTCCTGAAGCCCCGCCGCCACATCCCATTTTTGCTAAAAACGGGACATTTTTCACAAAAACAGAAGCATTGCCTTGCCTCAGCCCTGCTGAAGTCTGCAGAATGCTGCTGGGGTCTGAGGGAAGGCAAAAACTTTTTTTTCCCACTTACCTCTTCAAAATCTTGATTCGTCTTATACACGGGTGCATCTAATAGTCCGCAAAATACGGTACGTGTACAAGTAGTCCTCAGGTTACAAAGGCAATTGGGACCAGGATTTTCACTGTTAAGTGATGGGGTCATAAACTGCAACCACATGTGATCACCAAATAAGTGCAATTCCAGTTGCTATGATAACCCCAGGACTGTGCAGGTTGTTAAGTGAGGATCTTGCACGACTGCAGTGTAGGAAAAGGTAGGAGGCCCAGGCAGGCCACAAGGAGAGAGGTATGGTCTGCAGAGTGGGTGCCATGGCAGGCACTAGGGAGTGAGGGGCTTGCTCTGGTGTAAAGCCTGAGGCAGCATTCCCTGGCGGTGCTACCCTTCAGTAATTTCAGCTCATTGCCTACTTTCAGGGCTAGCTCTGGCTGAAGTGCCACCTCAAGCATTGGCAATATCTCCTAACCACATCAGCCAGCCACAAGGCCTTGAATACTTGATACTAGTGTGATTAATGCACAAAGAATTTGTCTCTGGTACAAAAGCATTCAATAGCTGCGGAGTCTGAATTAGAATTATTCGGCATTTATTATTCTGCTACTAATTTTTGAAACTCACTGCTTCTAGTAGTAGAAAAAGTACAGGAAATGATAAGCGATGACCCTACTCACAGTGTTACGTGCCGTTAGGGTGGCTTCTTGTTTAACATATGTGTAATAGTTTCTTCTTCACAACACATTGTTCTCACAGGTGAGAAATTAAAGTTAGGAATCACTGACATAGAGAATTAGTCGTCTAAGTTAAGCTAATATCTTGGCGGTCATTCAAATTCTGTTGTTTAGCTGAAAGTGCACAGATTGAGTTGATTACAATGTTTCTCTGCAAAGCAAGCCACAGTGCTTGTTAATTATATACCATGCTCATGCACATTTGGGAAGATACAATGTCATTTGAACTATGTGTACCTGGAGATCAACTTGTAATGAATTTGCTACAAAATTGGCTGGATTTGTAAGCTGTGTGTTTAAACACAGAAGTAATTGATCAAGAGGATGTGCTGACAAGGGAATGTAATCAACCTATTGCTGAACAGCTGTTTTAAATACATAGCCTTGTAGTTTTGCCACCACTGTGCAATGTTACCAGTCAGAACAAATTTCCTAAAGCAAGAAAGAGCATGTATTAAAATTTAAGCCTTTAAAATTGTATAAAGTATACATTTACATTAAGTTATACATGTACACTACCAACAAAATAGCAAGGTATTATTTAGTCGTTTGCCTTCCATGCCATGTAGCAAATACACACATTGTATGCAGCTTGTAACTTCTAAGCAGTCTTCAGGGCAGCGTTGTACGATTCCCATTTCAGTAGGTGAATCCTGATGTATAAAGGCCTCTTTCTACTGTTGAACTATCGCTGCAGTTGTAAGCATGTTTGTATGGAAGGAAAGTCTTTGTGCGCAAAATGATAGATTCCCATGAGTATTGCAGTTTGTGGAATTTCAAACCCATATCAAATATCAGTTCTGAACAGGGAAGACACAAGTTTCACTTTTTCAGACACATATGAAGCCTAGTATGTGATATTTCCTAACTTAGATGATTGTCATGATACAAATAATTTTATATAGCTGAGCTCACACAAGCCATAGTTGAGCTGGTTCAATTTTGCTTTACTATACTGGGTGAATCCATCTCTTGTAGTTTGTTAATTATGATTTATGATGGTTATATGAATGTGAGTCATTGTGGTTTAGTCAATAATCCAGGCTTAGCAAATTACATCTTCCTGTGCTATATGAACACAGTCTGTATATATACTGCTGGCCACAGGGAGATATCCTGAGCATTTCTGGATACTCAGAGTATAATTCTTATAATCCATTGTCTTTGCCATGTTACCTGTGTCTGATGGGAATTGGTATAAAAATATTTTACCTGCGGCTTGTTTAAATCATAAGAATGCATTAAGGTGAAAAATGTAAACACATCGGAGCATGCACAATGCTATCTTTCTGCATTTTATTACAGCCCATTGATGATTGTAACACAAAAGATCACAACTCTTGCATTCCAGGTTCATGATGGTAAGGAAATGATTTTCCCATTTGCCATCTTGTGTGTTAAATTCTCTGAATAGGCATTGGCAACCTTTGGGGAAAAAGTAGTCAGTATGTGTTGTCTCTGCCAAGATCTTGAAGTCATCTTGTTACAATTAAGGTTTGGTAATAATAATTTTAAAAGCCCTGAAGTCTATGGACAGTTTTGCTTAGTTAACCCTTATTTGTTCTGTTTTTTTATAAATACAACTGAAAGCATTACAAATAATCTATATAAATCATAAGAAGGTTGTCAGAAATTGCATCCTTAATTGTTTTGATGGACTGAGTCATATTTATGGAAGGATTTTTTTAAAAAAGAAAAAGGTATGGTAGCTAATGACTCACCAGGATTCAGGAGTTCCAGTTTTTAGTCAAACCTCAACCATGGAAACTCTCTGAAAGACTTTGATGCACCCTATATAACTCCTTGGAGGAAAAGATATAATTGTCAAACAAAAAAACGATTCCTTAACCAATTAAATGATTTTGTTAGTTATGGAAGAGTTTAAAAGCTGCATAGACCCTTTCTACACAAGTAGTTATCAATTTCATTTCCCCCTTGACAGCAGAAGTATAAATATTTATTTTAGAACAAACATTTGTAGGTTTAACACTCTCTTAACTGTATTTTGAAACATTGTGTTCTGCCTTACCTATATTACAAGGAAAGAGACTGGAATAAATGAGAACATTTAGATAGCCATAGCAATAGCACTTAGACTTATATACCGCTTCACAGTGCTTTACCGCCCTCTCTAAGCGATTTACAGAGTCAGCATATTGCCCCCAACAATCCGGGTCCTCATCGGAAGGATGGAAGGCTGAGTCAACCTTGAGCCTGGTGAGATTCGATCTGCCAAATTGCAGGCAGCCAGTAACCAGCAGAAGTAGCCTGCAGTTCTGCACTCTAACCACTATGCCACCATGGCTCATCCTGAAATTCTTGGGGGGATGGGGGGAAAGGATTTAAATCATTTTTTTCTCTTCAGTGTCGTGTCAGTGAGATACAGTGTGAACTTTTGGCTCATCCAAAATTACTTAATCTAACTAGATTGAGTCTAACTGTTTTTTTTTAAAGATTAAAAATTAAAATTTCCCTCAAATCAAGACTGGCTCCTGAGAGACCACATTATCACATTGATATAGCTTTCTTGATAATTGTATGGAACGGTCCTGGACTTCTCAACTTCCTGATTTCTTGATAGACTTTAGTTTTGTACTTAACGTTTGTTTTTGTTTTTTGGAAAAAAGCCAATTCTAACTTCTGAATGCCTGAGGACATTGGTGGGCCAGACAGTGTAGGTCCAAATAAGAATCAAACATTCTGTTTACATCTGTCCCATGCTCCTATTTTTGCTCAGAAATCCATTCAATGAGACCTTCTTTTAATATGTTCATATACACTGTGGAGTTAATCTCATCTCATTTTATAAGGGCAGTAAAATTGCTTTTTATTCTTTTATTACACTAATTTGTACTACAATCTACCTTTATTGTTGGTAAGTTTCTAGCTACCATTCACCTATTTATTCTTTTAAACAAAGATCCCTGGCAGTGCCTAGCACCTTTGACAGAAAAGCACACATTCTACTAAGAGCTGTATTTCTTTACCTATTCAGAAATTAGAGTCTGATAAAAAGATTATTGGCATAACTGGAGTCCCTTGCTGACTAAAGTTCCTAATCAGAGGAACTATGAAAGTTCACTTAATATAAGTTTATAATAAATTATGTATCAAGCATTTCTTTATCCATAAGCCAACATAATTTCTAGGAATCGTCTAAAGTAGTTTCAAAAGCCCAGATCCCCTTTCTGAAGCCCTCGGAAAATAAATGTTAGATGCTGCATCTATTGATGAATGAATTTTGATTAGAATTGATTTTTATTGTCTATCGTTAACACTCTTTTGCAAAGTTTGATTTAATTATTATGTCTTTTTGATAGGAATAGGTAAAAAAGCTGAAGATCTAACTTCTGAACAGAAGCAGCTTGCTATAAAGTAAGAAAATACAGTGGCACTTAAATGATTTTTAAAAATCTAATATCTGGGTTATTTTAGATGCTTACTTCTAGTATGCAGTTTCTATTTAGCGTTAATAAAATGTAAATAATTATCCATGCACTTTTAAATTTTGGAATTATTATTTTATGTTCTACAGATTTATTCTCTGTGAGAATTTCACCTTTTTAAGATTCTTTTCCATGTATAAAGAATAGGATTGATTTTTACTTTCTCCCATTACAACTATGATTCATGTACAAATATCTAAACTGAGTGTCATGTATTATAAGATTCTCAAAGGGATATTTTGAATTCTAGCTTTATTTTGTGTGTGTGTGTGTTTTTAAAGCTTAAAGCTTTAAGCCCAAAACCCAGCCTGAAGATGCGAGTGAGACCTCGCCGAAACGTTGTCAAAACAATCTCAATCTTACATGGGAAAAGACCCGAATACAACAAGACCAGCATTCACACACACACACACACACACCATGCATCTTATTTAAACTAATTGTAGGAGATGACCAGCCTGAGCCCAAGGGAGTCGGTCAAGCATGTCATCAGTTTGGAATCCCTTCGCAGCCACAAGAGATAGAGGTCCAGCCAACCTTGAATTCCATTGATTCTTAACTACCGCCAATTTGCATTGGCTGTTAGTAGTTCAGATTCTTGTAGAGGGCTAGAGTGGAATAAACTTGTACTCATTTGTTCCTGGTTTTCTGCAATACCCCAATTGCAGAAAAGGCATTTATAGATAAACATTTCATCTCTGCTCTAGCAAGAAGTGAAATGGTAGACAGAGATAATAGAAATTGCACCCATAATTGAAAATATTTGAATATACATCCTTATACAAATAAGGTAAAGGTAACGGTTCCCCCTCGCACATATGTGCTAGTTGTTCCTGACTCTAGGGGGCAGTGCTCATCTCCGTTTCAAAGCTGAAGAGCCAGTGCTGTGCAAAGACGTCTCTGTGGTCATGTGGCTGGCATGACTAAATGCCAAAGACGCACGGAACGCTGTTACCTTCCCACCAAAGGTGGTCCCTATTTTTTCTACTTGCATTTTTACATGCTTTCGAACTGCTAGGTTGGCAGAAGCTGAGACAAGTAACAAGAGCTCACTCCATTACGCAGCGCTAGGGATTCGAACTGCTGAACTCTGTGATCAACAAGCTCAGTGTCTTAACCACTGAGCCCCATGTCCCTTCCTTATACAAATATCTATGTATAAATACAGTAATTGCATAATCATATAACCTCATGGATGAATTATTTATGTGGTTTCTCTTGACTGCACAAATTGTTTTATTCATGAAATAATCAATCTCCAAATGTCATTGTAGGAGGATTTTCACTCTTGACATTGTCCTCCAAACAATTGTGTCTTGTAAATTTATTATATGTTTCACTAGTTTTTCTTTCTCAGCCTTTTGAACTATGTTTAAAATAAAACTGCCATTGATTTAAACATGTAATATTTGCTGCTTCCCCCCACCCCAAAAATATATATTTGAAATATACATATTGATTTTTTTGACAGGACAAGACCTTCCCTATTGGAGTATCTGAGTTATCACCTCAACTTCATGAGTATTATTGCTGGCCCATGCAGCAATTTTAAGGATTATATAGATTTCATTGAAGGGAGACACGTGCAGATGAGGTTATTAAAGTCCAGCTGGAAACAGAGGAGTTGTGATAGATTTCCTGATCCTTCTCCAGTGGTAAGCCACAAAATGCTAAGCTTTTATTCTGAAATGCGGAAATGGTTTTGACAATAAACAGTATCAGTTATGATGAAAATATAAAAAGAGCTTTCCTGGTTTAGAAGAAAAGTCTCCACGTCCTGCACTCTGTACCTCTAATAGGGAGACAAGAAACCTATGAGAAGCTCACAAGGAGGACTTGATTATGTTTATATGTATGCTCCCCAGATGTGGCTGTTAAGAAGCAGTGCTGCTATCTCCACATCTGGAGATCATATCATTTTTAATAGTAATAATCCAGAAGAAAATACCTTTCCCGCCCAATATTAGGAAGTATAGACAATGAGTCAAAACTTTTAGTAGTTCATTTCTTAAAACACTTTAAGGCTATATTCTCTCAGATGTAATCACACCGGTAATTTATTCTGTTTCCTTTGTAGGGAGCCATCCTGCAGAAACTTGCTATCACTCTTCTATCTCTGGTGGTGTTTTTGACGCTTACCAAGACCTTCCCAGCCACTTACATTGTTGACGATCAATTTATGAATCAATCTTCATTCTTGACAAGGCTTGGTTTTCTATACGTTGTCATGCAAGCCTCAAAGCCCAAATACTACTTTGCTTGGACACTTGGTAAGGTTCATTTAAGATGGTTTTTCAGACCACACTCGAACTCCAAATTCTCTGTTGCTAAGTGAGACACTTGTTAAGTGAATTTTGTCCCATTTTTTTACCCCCCTTGCCACAGTTGTTAAGTGAATCCCTGCAGGTGTTAAGTTAGTAACGTGGCTGTTAAGTAAATCTGGATTCTTCATTGACTTTGCTTGTCAGAAGGTCACAAAAGGGGATCACACAACAACACTCCAACCATCATAATTTTGAGTCAGTTGCCAAGCATTTGAATTTGGGTGGTGTGACCATCGGAATGTTGCAACGCTCATAAGTGTGAAAAATGGTCATAAGTCACTTTTTCAGTGCCCTTGTAACTTTGAACGATCACTATATGAACTGTTGTAATTTGAGGACTACCTGTATTTGATGTAGATGTTTCCATTTTATCCATTAAGGCACAAATGTGATACAAAACCATGGAATATTGCTGTGTTATACAGTTGACATTAAGCACATTATTTCTGATTAAAATTTATGACTTTTCTAATGAGAAATGCACATCTATTTACCAGTCCGAATAAGTGTCAGAGGATATCAGACAAGCTAAAATTCATATATGCGTTAAATATCTGATAATATTTTCATTTAGAATTACTTATTTTGTGTTGAACATGCCCTCACAGTTCTATGACAGTTTTTAATGTGACGTTAAACACACAGTCCAGGACATTAACAGTGTTTCAGTTCATTGTATTAATAAATATAGCAACGCCCATAAATATAGCAACACTAAGATTAAGTTTTAGTATCTTCCTGATACGTTGGATCATCTCCCATTATCTTATTGTGGTTGTACTTATTATAGGAATTGAAATCTTTGGGGCTCACGTTCATCAGGTTAGCAAAGGCAGGTCTGAATTTTCCAGGACCAGGACAGTTTAGGCAAAGTAGACCCCATATCCTACCATATCCTGGTAGCGGGAGCCCGCGCGCTCACTTCAATTGCGCGTGGCACATCTGGGCACTATGCAATATGCAGAGGATCGTAATTCTAATGCTAACCGATTCTCGCTCAGGATAGAAGTCACCCAAAGAGCCTAATTTTAGGAATGAAATTATCTGATTTTGGGGCATCCATAGCTGCATGTTAGAAAGTGGTTCCCTTTGCTTTCTTCACCAAATGTGAGTTGGGCTAAGAAAAGGCTGCTTCTACACACAACTGCTGGAAAGTGAAGCGTCTTTTAGAGAATGCTTGCACACCTAAATATTTTAATGGTATGGTTTACTTCCCTTTCCTGGATAACCTTTTGAAAGAAAGAGAAGTGTCTTCTGCCTGCTTCTCCCCTCATCCCCTTTCCCAAAATAGTGTTTCTGAGAAGATCAGATAGACATTTCAAGGGGGGGGGGGGGAAAGATTCCTGTTCTATCACTATATCACAAATTACTGCTGCTTAAAATATAGCTGTAGTGTAAGAAGCGTTTGCATTTTTGCAAGTCCCAAAGTTAAGCAGCCATTGTACTTTGCTGGCTTCAAGATCAGCTGGCTTAAAGTTCAGTGGATATTTTAAGGCTTAAAAAGAATCCAGACAGAAACAGGATGGAACAGGCATACTGGATTAAGTCATGCTCTGTGAAGGATACAAACAATCTTCTAAATCATATTATGGTTTGTTTAGTTTTGGCATAGTGCATTGAGAAAAGCCAATAAATTGTGACTTACGCAATTATACAGTATGTGGACAGTTCATGATGAGAGTTTGAGGCAAAGATGAGTCACCTACTGACTCAGATCCTAAAATGTCCAGAGTATATGATGTTCCCAAATAAAAGTTAGAACTGACTCCTTTTTTTATTTTGGAGGATAAACAAAGCTTGTGTTTTCACTTCATAATATTCCTTGAAGGTGGTAGCAATCATATTGTGAATGTCTGCACAGAGCAACCTCCATAGCAAAGGATTTTCCTTTAAGCAACAAATTGGTAATGCACATAAAAATTAAAATGCATCAGTAGAAGAATGCAAAAGAATACATTAGATAGTTTGAATTAGTAATGGTATCCTATTATCTTCACTACCGGTTTGGTAGCGGGAGCCCGCAGGCTCGCTTCGATCATGTGCAGCACATCTGGGCATGCGCAGAAGGTCCGTGATGATGTATGGGTGGGCGGAGCTTCATACCGCCACCACTACGGTTCGCTCAAACCAGTGGAAACCGGCAAAATACCACCTCTGGTTTGAATGTTGTTAGAAACAAAATGTAGAATTGAATTTGTGGAGCAATGGGGATAGAAAATACCTTTCTGTATTGGGAAAAGAGAAAAGCAAAGTGCTTTTTCATATCAGTAAATCCTAAAGTTTTATCGTTTTTCTTAACAGAGTAGCATTAATTACCCCTTTTCTCAACACAGTTTATCTACAGAATGTCATATTTTGTCAATCAAATACAACTGCTGTTATTCTTGCTTATAAATAGGACAGCCTCCTTTTTATATGAAAAACAGTACAGATTTACTACTGGAGAATGTTTAATGAAAGATCATTCTGTTCTAATGTTAATTGAAAAAAATATTTAGAAGTCAAATTTAAAAAGTGTTTAAAATTCCAAAGCTGTTTTTTTTAAGTTAAAATATTGTTTTTGGAGTATTAGTTTTGGTCCACAATTACATATTCCAAAATGTCACTTTAAAAATTGATTGATTTAATTTGATTTGATCATTCTGAACATAAACATAACTGAATTGGAATTCTAAATTAAATGCTGTTACATTCACTGAGAAACAGTTGTTCTGTTAATTTATACAGTATATTTACATACATTTGCCTTCTGCTTCCTTAAATTTATTTTCTAAATCAGGCCTGCTTCCAAAAACCAATTATGCCTTTCATATATACAAAGGGAATTTAACCAGGGGTGGGATCCTAACAGTTTAACAACTGGTTCGCTGAGTGCACACATGCGCCAGGACGCGGGCATGGTTTAGAGAATACTTACCTTCCGGATTGCTGCTTGGGAAGGAAAACAACTGAGGCGCGGCAATCCACTCTGCCACGCGACTCAGCTGAGAAGATAAAGGTAGGTAAAGCGCAGGGGCGGGTGGGCACTTGTGGGAACAAACCGGTTCGCTCCCAGCTGATCTTCGGAGCTACAGGTTTGCTCGAGCCAGTCCGAACCGGTCAAATCCCACCCCTGAATTTAACTCATCGTTTCTAAAACAACTATTTTATATCTTCCCTAGTAATAATTCCCTATAACGTGGGAATTGAAAAATAGTTCCATTAAGATATAACATTGCAGATGGATCATTCTAAGAATTGTTAAACATGTGTCAGGTAGGTTTTTATATTTCATCCTGTTTTTTTTTTGTTTTTTTTCAGCTGATGCAATTAATAATGCAGCCGGTTTTGGATTCAACGGTGTGGATGAGAAAGGCAATTATCGCTGGGATCTTCTGTCCAATTTGAATATCAGGAATATTGAGGTAAGTTGAAGTATGGTTAGAGTCTTCTTTAGAGATAACATTGGAACTGGAAATTGTTCCAGACCCCATATTTAGAACTTGTCTAAACAAAGTGGAGAAAGTCCAAATTTCATGCAATAACTTCTTGCAGGAAGATTTGCTGCACTGGTACAATATGCAGGCAAGAGCAAAAGCCATTATTCTGGCTTTTAAATCTTCTCCTCTTCCTCTTCTTCCTCCTCTTCCCTCTCCCCTACCAAAGGAGAAAGCTCCTTATTCATATCCAAAATTTAGTAACAGGATTTTTTTCCAGAAATGTTTTTTTAATTGCAAAACCTGTGAAATGGTTTATTTTTAATTGACTTTTGCCAATTAAAAAGTGTATTATAGGGTGCAATATAGCTGTAATGAAACATACAGAACTAATATAACTGAAAATATGGCTAGAAACTAACATTTTTAGTATTAGGAAACGTAATAATGCATGCTTGTTTCACTCTTAGATGGCAACAAGTTTTAAAATGTACTTAGAAAACTGGAATATTCAAACAACTGCCTGGCTTAAACGGTAAAAAAAAACTTAAGTGTTTTGTGGTTTTCCTCGACAGTGGTTCAGTCTCTATTTACAGTGTTGCAGTCAGTGAAAATGAAAAAGATTTCCCCCCCCCCACCCTGAAATTCTCATCATTTTATAATGATGAAATAAAAAAAAGATTTTCACAATACGCTCCTGGCTCTAAGATAAAGCTTCAAATGATACTGCCTACTAATAAGGGCACTCTGTGTGTCCATTTCTGAAAATTGACATACAACATTGGGATAAAGTACTTTCATTTTAATTTTTGTATTATTCCGCTCATATCCTCAGTTAATGTGTGTGTGTCAGTAGTGGGTTTCAAAAATTTTTAGAAGCTCTTCTGTAGGTGTGGCCTGCTTTGTGGGAATGGCTTGCCGGCCATGTGACTGGGTAGGCGTGGCCAACTTGTAAAATGCGGTGAAACTCACTTAACAACGCTCTTGCTTAGTAACCAAAATGTTGGCTCAGAAACTCTGGCATTTGAAGCACGCAAGTCTTAAAGCTGTCAAGTTACAAGACCCTTGCACTCCTAACCCTTTAGAAAAAAACCCCAGGGGTGTTCAAACTTGACAGCTTTAAGGCTTGTGGACTTCAACTCCCAGAATTCCTCCTCTCGCTCTTCATCTTGATGATATGCGGACGGGCGGGGGGAGGGAGCTGGAACCAGTTCTAAATGGCACTGTAGATTTGTGGAACCTCTTCTATAGAAGAGGTTAGAACTGGCAGGAACCCACCCCTGGTGTGTGTGCGCATACGCACATGTGCACTCTGTTATTATCACTAATGTAGTGATTTCTTGTTTACTGAAATGATTGTGGCTTGAGCTTTTGGTACAGAAATGTTTGTGAAAAACAGTCTTTCTCCTCATTTGCTGCACAAGAATAGTGTTGCTTTCTTAATTTACACCATTGACCACTTTTAATTCCACGTGTTGATGGAGGAGGATAAAAATCCCTTTCCAGAAAAAAAATATATTAACTATTTCGTAGATTATTGCCAGACGTATTTAGGAATGATCTTTCTAAACATTGACAAAGGCAGTAAAAGAATTGCTTCAAACCTAAGATGCTTTGCACTTCTCACCTTAGCAACACTTCTACAAATAATCTTAACCATTATGTAATCTGAAATGTAAATAGAAATTATGTAAATTTTTGATCAAAAGTAAAGTTATGTGTTTGTGGACTTTCTATGTGCTAAATATAATAACATGCGTAACAGAGGGATTTGAAAATTAGCGTAACATGCATACATACATACAATATGTAAAAGGGGAGGATAATTTATTGTTTTTTCTATTATTTTGGCAACCAGCCAGGGTGGATTCTACATGTTAAATGTTAAATTTAATTGGCCACTCTTTCCTCCTTTTTGTACACTATTTTTTTTTCTTTTTTGTGGTTGTTAGGATTGAACGTATATTTTGTTTTGTCTGTTTTACTGTTTTTTATTTTATTTTCTACGAGAAAACAATAAATTTAAAATAAAAAATGAAGTTTTGTACTGTAAAAGCTGCACAAAAACTGTGTGCCCTAGGTATTTATTCTTTTAAGATTTCAGATTTACCGACGTATGAAATACCCGAGTTCAATTAATGATGATATTTAAAATCAGATTTTTTTGCCATTCCTTTTATGTATAGGGCAGGGGTATCCAAACTTGGCAACTTTAAGACTTGTGGACTTCAACTCCCAGAATTCCCCTACACCAGGGGTGTCCAAACTTGGCAACTTTAGACTTGTGGACTTCAACTCCCAGAATGGGGAATTCTGGGAGTTGAAGTCCACAAGTCTTAAAGTTGCCAAGTTTGGACACCCCTGGTGTAGGGGAATAGTCAGTAAAAAGCATCTAGTCCTTAATAACTCTTCTAAGAACAGTTTTGTTTGAAACATAATCAGTATCATTTCTGATTCTATGATACAGTAATAAACTCAGATATAATTGCATGTAACCTGCATATTTATATATTTTCTTTTTCTAATTTTCTTCTCAGTGTATGTTATGATCGGACTTCTTGGTATCCTACAGCCTTAACATTTCTTCTCTCAGCTCTTTGGCATGGTGTTTATCCTGGATATTACTTTACATTTACCACTGGCATCTTTATGACACTAGCAGCCAGAAGAGTATGTATCCCTGTTAATCCTTTTTTTATTCCTGTGGGTACAAGCATAGACAAAATCAGTCATAGAGTCCAAAAGTGCTACTGATTTCCAAAGAAGAACACATTTTCTCTTCATTGTTTTAAATTGTATCTCAAATATTGTGTTTTGGGGAAGTAGTACAATACTTCATTGAGTAGCATCCCATATTAGAATAATTAGTACATGGAACAGTCTCTCCTATTGAATGCTGTAAAGTGATACAAAAGGCAGAATTGGTTGTTTTTCTTGTCTATCTCATCATCATCTTTTAATGACTGCATAACTCCTTGGGGGGGGGGGGGTAGAATCTGGGCAACTGAATGGAGCTGGGTGTTTACTGGCCACATGCCCTTCCTGTCACCAATGCGGAGTTTTGTTCAGCAGATAGTCTCATTGTGTCCAGAGAGAGGAATATTTTTCTTGTCTAACTGTTAATGTAATCATATTTTGTATCTGTATAGCTAATCCTCGACAGTGCATCCTGAGCTCTTTGAAAACTCTTTATTTCTCTTTTTAAAAAACGTTTGATTTTAGAAATTTATTAAATTAGGAAATAAATGCTCTTTTGTTCATTTTTTTTTTGGTTGCAGAATTTAAGGTTTTTGAGACAGCTTGGAAAATAGATGCAGAAAAAGAATATTATTATTGTTGTTGTTGTTGTAATTGCAATTGTCCAAACAGGACAGGGACAGATTCCAACAGATAGTTAATACTGCAGAAAGAACAATTGCAACCTGCCTTCCATGGAAGACCTACATATTGCATGGGTCAGAAAGTGGGCTGAGCAGATATCTACAGACCCCTCACATCCTGGACATAAACTGTTTCAACTGCTGCCCTCGGGACAGTGCTATAGGCCATTGCATGCCAAAACAACTAGACACAGGGACAGTTTTTTCCCTGTGCCATCACTCTGTTGAAAACCTAATTCTCATAGTTATGTCTAATTTGTATGTATACCAACCCATAGAGTGTGGCTGTAGTATTATTATTTATCCTTCTTATTATCTTCTTTACTCACCCCATTTATTGGTATTATTATGCTTATTATTCTGTTGCTTTGCATGGACACTGAGTACTTCTGCAGTAGAGACAAATTTCCTTGTGTGTTGAATCACCCTTGGCCAAGTAAAGTTCAGTTCAGTTCAGTTCAATTCACTGCTTGTTCTGACCATATATGAACAGAATGAATACATATTACATTCCTGTATTTATGTACCATATTTTTCGGAGTATAAGACGCACCTTTTTTCCTCAAAAAAGAGGCTGAAAATCTGGATGTGTCTTATACGTTGAATACAGCATTTTTTGCCTCCTGAAGCCCTGCCCCTTCATCAAAATGGCCGTGCATAGCCTTATGAAGGCTTTCAGAAAGCTCCTGGGGGCTGGGGAGGGCAGAAATGAGGGGAAAACGGGCCATTTTTTACCCCCCAGCTCCCAGCAGCATTCTCTAAGCCTCCATAAGGCTATGCATGCAATTTTTTTGACAAAACACGGGCCTGTTTTCGCGTAAAGCGGGCCATTCTTTGCTCATTTTGGGGGGGGGGGCACTCCCCCAGGCTGCAAGCCCCCCCAAGGCTATTCATGCCTCTTTTTTTTGAAAAAAAACCGCACCTGTTTTCGTGAAAAACGGGCCATTTTTGGGAGGTTTGCAGAGTACAGAAACTTTTTTTTCCTTTCCGAAAGCTCTTTAATTGATTGATGAGAATTACATTGATCAAGTACTATGCCAGCAGAAACACCTACCTATCTACTGTATTTCCCTCTATCTCTATTTCTCTCTCTCTATCCCTTTACCTACCTACACACACTTTCTCTCCCTACCTACCGACTATATTTCTCTTTCTCTCTCTCTATTTCTCCCTCTCTCTCTCTATCCCTTTATCTACCTACCTACCTGCCTACCTACCTACACACACACTCTCTCTCTCCCTACCTACCTACTGTATTCCTCTCTCTCTCTATTTCTTTCTCTCTGTGTATCCCTTTATCTACCTACCTACCTGCCTACCTACCTACACACGCTCTCTCTCTCTCCCTACTTACCTACTGTATTTCTCTTTCTCTCTCTCTAATTCTCTCTCTCTATCCCTTTATCTACCTACCTACCTGCTTACCTACCTACACACTCCCTACCTACCTACTGTATTTCTCTCTCTCTCTCTATCCCTTTATCTACCTTCCTAACTACTCTGGCCCTCCCTCCCTCCCTCCCTATCTACTGCATTTCTCTCTCTCTATTTCTCTCTCCCTCCCTCTATTTACCTACCTACACACACTCTCTCTCCCCCTACCTACTGTAGTTATCTCTATTTCTTTCTCTCTCTCTCTTTATCCCTTTATTTACCTACCTAACTACTCTCTCTCCCTCCCTACCTACTGTATTTCTCTCTCTATTTCTCTCTCTCTATCCCTCTACCTACCAACCTACCTACTCTCTCTCCCTCCCTCTCCCCCTATCTACTGTATTTCTCTCTCTCTATCCCTCTACCTACCTATCTACCTACACTCACACACACTCTCTCTCTCTATTTCTCTCTCTCTCCCTTTATCTACCTACTACCTAACTACTCTCTCCTTCCTACCTACTGTATTTATCTCTCTTTCCCTCTCTATCCCTCTATCTACCTTCCTACTTTAAAAAAAATCCTCTTCAGAACCTTGGTGCGTCTTATACTCTGGTGCGTCTTATACTCCGAAAAATACAGTAATTGTGTAACCTGTTTAAAGATGATTTTGTAAGTTAGATTCTGTTATTTAATGAAATTTAAATTGGTGTGAGTAAAATTTTATTATTTGTATGAATACATATGTGCCATTTCAGAAAAGTCTTTACATGCTAATTATCATACAGATTTGGCCCTTGGGGAAAATTCTGATTGAATTTATAACACGTTAATTTACTCAACTGAAATGGAGTTTATTCATAGAGTTATAGTATTCCTACCGATTCTATTCAGCTGCTGATCTGACTAACTTTTCCTCACAGCTTTAACTTTAACTTTTAACTTTTATTTAATTTATAAACCGCGCCCTCTCCCAGAAAGGACTCGGGGCGGTGTACAGTCATATTAAAACAACAATATAAATACATAAATATAAATAAATATAGCTTTTGAAAGTTTTTTTAAATTAGCAATAGAAAGAAAAAAAGCAAATACTTTCATATATTATAGCAAAACTTTATCAAAACTAGGCGGCCTATGCGTAGACTAGAAATCTGTTTGAGATGCACTATGTGAAAATTCTTTTAAAACATTTCGATTTTTTTTTATAAGGTTAGGAACAATTGTCGACCTGTCTTCATCTCATCCAAGCTGCTGAAGGTGGGCTATGATATGGTCACCTGGTTGGCAACTCAGCTATCGGTTTGCTATACTGTGGCACCATTTGTTCTTCTTGCCGTTGAGCCAACAATTAAATTATACAAGTAAGTTATTTATATTAGTTTCAAATGGTGCATTAGAATGACCGGACAGGTGTGTGAACAGATGAACAGGAAATGTCCCGGCTAAAGCCCCTTAAATTATCTGCTCAGAATATCACTTCAGCTGTCATGATGGGCTTTGGCTGAGATATGGCACTTATTAAAGTGGTTTAATAAAGCCACGGTTTTTGCAGTTGGTAACTGGTTTACATTGTCTCTCATCACTTACAGATCGCTGTATTTCCATATGCATATTTTATGTGTATTGGTATTACTGGTGCTACCAAACAAATCTCAAAAACTCAGCGGAGAGAACCACGCCATTGGAATGGAGGCACACAGCTGTAACAAAATCAAGAAACAAAAGTGAGACTGGAAATCCTCTGCAAGATCATCGAACAAAAGTTACAGAGAAGGCATACCATGTCTTCATTTAAAACATTTTCTAAAGGACGTAACAGAACTGGACTTCTTATCCAAATACAACTCTTACTTGGTAATGTTTACATACTTCAAGGACAAGATTTATAAGTTTTTATAAATTAAAGAAGCTATTTTAATGAGGGGTTCTACTGCATTTAAATATTTATTCTTGTGTTTCATTTGTTGAAAACATATATTATCTATTGTTCAGGCATGTTGGTTCACCTAACTTCTAAGGTTTTCCTTTCTCTTGTTAACCTTTCAAATTGGTTAAAGTAAAAATAAATAAAAAAAACCCTCTGGCAATATTGTTCCCAAGGAATAGACTGTAAAATGTTATAAACAGCTGCTCATAACATATCAAAAGGTCTTAGGTTTGTGATTTTTTTTTCATCTTTGGTAAAATGGAATATTCAGATCTTAACATTCAAGATTTATTCACCTAGATTGAAAAGCAGGTGCTGTTTGATTGGAAAATAATGATAAAGAACTGTGAAATCTTGTGGTTCTGGTTTTCCTTATAGATATAAAATTAGATACCTCTGTTCTGTGTGATCTGAACTATGTACTATTCATCTTTATTCTAGGCTGAATAATGAAGGATGCTATCATGGAACCGTCATTCCATTATAGCATTTTTTACATGGAAGCAAAATTTTATTGGAAATAACTCAGGGACAATTTATATTAATGATTTGACTTGAACTGTACAGAATATGCATCTTTCAAATTGTCTGATTTTTAAAATGTTTTTTTAAACTAGAATTTGCGAAGTATTTTTTGCATTTTTCTAAAAGAAAGAAATGCTATGAGGAAACACGATAAATTAATAAGAATTAAGCAATTTGATTGTTGAATAACTTTCAGCTTGTCTGGGTGTTTGTTGGCGGCTTGTTGCTGAGTTGCATTGTTGGGAAAAAAAACTTTCAGATTAAGAGTGGAAACCAACAAAGCCATGTATTCATATCAGAGAATAAAAACAAATATGTTCACATTTCCTTTTATAAAATCAGCAGCCTTTTTTTTTAAAAAAGAAAAAAGGTTAATGAGCTGGTGTGTTCAAAATCAGCATGAGTAATTAATGTAAACTTGGTTTATATGACTTCTATATAATGCACTTCCCAGAACATACTGCTTTGGGAATTAGTGTTATCGGTATTCATTGCTATGTTTTTATAAACTGTACTATGTCTGTTATGCATTCTGGACAATTTCTCTGAGTGGTATTCCAAATTCTTAATTAGTCAGATTTAAAAATGCAAGAAATGTCAATAAAAATATTGAAATGCAGTAATGGAATCATTGGTAAAAGTATGATTGATTGGGCAATTTTAAAAAGATTACCAATTTTAATGTGTCAATGGGCTCCTGTTAGAAACAAGAAACACAGAAGCCCTGGTTATTTAGTATCCTAGAATCTAATTGTCATAATTTAGACCTGCAAATCATTTAAGAACTAACAGTATAAGTCTTGACAATTTCTGGTTTGCCAGAAGTTGCCAGAGTTATATGGAATTTGAATTAATGGTTTAAAAATCTCTATATGATTTTAATGTATGAAACAGAAAATAAGCTGATTTGTTCTGGATCTGAGAAGGACTCATTCAGCAGCACTTGAAAACAAAAATATTAACATTTAAAAGGTATAAATCTCGTTTTCCTCTTTCTTCAGGTGTTCTGTCCCTAAATAAAAATGAATATTCTTCCATGCTTATACAGTCCATCTTGATCTTTCCCATGGTATAACCATTATTTTAAAAGTATATAAATTCAAATTTTCAGTCTTTTCATATCGACACAAGTTATGATGAAACGTAAGGAAGGAATCTTCAGTCAGTTCAAGAAGTATTTCTTACTGATACTCTTTTCTTTTTCACCTGGAAAACCAGTTTATCAACCACGTGGAAAGGGAATTTTTCCTTTCCTCTGTCACAAGCAATTGCCTTGGGAGTTGTTTTGTCCCTCATGCTCTCCACCTCTAAAAATTAAAGAAATAATACGTTTCCTTAACCTGACCTTTAAATGCAAAACTGTCTTTATCTTTTGAATGTTTACTTTGGTTTTTTATGGAATAAGCTGCCTGGAGTGACTAATTTGAACAGAAAAGTGAAATGACCCAGCCAGTGAGTTCATAGTGAGGGTTTATGGGAGTTGCAATTTAATAACATCTATAGAATGGTAGTTTCTTCACTCCTACTAGAATTGTTTTGATAATATTTTTAAAGGTATCTGCTTTTAAATGAGACATAGCAGTAGTGCCATCTAGTGGTCACATACATATATTAACTTTTTTTTTTAAAAGATTGATAAGCAATGGAGAAATCTAAACATTTTTTTTTTGCCACATCTTGTATCTTTATTTTAGCTTTGTACTGGAAATGGACGTACATCATGCAAATACATAGGAATACAATCTGTAAAGGGGTCCATTGATATACAGATGGTCATCCGAATAATCTCAGACTCGAGATGTTTAAGGTGTAATGTGACTACAACCACTGTACATTGGTTTCAATTTTCAAATAGCAAATAAGTATAAATAGATAATCTAGGACAAGTATGTGTAATAGTTTTAGGCCAAAAACTAAATTTGAGTGGAGAAGTCACCTTCCAAAAAATAATGGGGCAAGAGTAAAAGCTAATTTAACTTAATTTTTACAATGGAATGCAATTAAAATTAAATTATATTTTATTATAATTATATGCAATTAACCTCCATGTAAATGCTTCCAGGATGTGACATCCAGGTGGGTTCAGGCAGCGATACATTCTTCACTGCAAGGAAGGGATGTTTCTGGGACCTTTTAAGGAGACCCTGGTTTGCCCCTCCTTAAAAAAAAGGCACCTCTTAATCCTAGCTGGACAATTTTTATCTAGTCCCCCACCTTAAGGAAAACGGTAGGGAAGATTATTGTTTGGCAGTTTCAGAGGGTCTTAAATGAAACAGATTATCTAGGCACCTTAAAATCAGGTCCCAGGCTCAGTTATGGGGCAGAAATAGCATTGATCTCACTTGTGAGTGATCTACGGCAAGAGCTGGATAGTGGTTGTGCATCCATCCTTGCTTTCCTTGACCTTTCAGTGACTTTCAATCAGGTGGGATTCAGCCGGTTTGGTGTAGCTCCAACAATCAGCTGAGAGCGAACCAGTTCGCTCTGACGATCAGGTGGGCCTGCCTGCCCGCCCTTGTGCTTTACTTACTTATATCCTTTCAGCTGATTAGTGCGGCAGAGCGGATTGCCGCACCTCCGGTGTGTTACTCCCCAAGAAGTAACGTGGAAGATAAGTGTTTTAGCAACATGCAATGACTGAACTGATTGTTAAACTGGCAGGATCCCACCACTGCTTTCAATGCCATTGACCATGATATCCTTTTGAGCTGGCTACATGGTTTGGTTTTTAAGTGCAGTCTTAATACTGGTTTGGCTCCTTTCTCCAAGGCCAGCCCCAATTGGTGTTGATAGGGAATGAAAGGGCCAATCCACCTCTTTATGGCATGCTGAATGGCTCAGTGCTGTCTTTACTCTTTTAATACCTACATCAGGAGTGTCAAAATCACGGACCGGGGGCCGGATGCATCACGCACTGGCCACAGCCTCCTCCGGTTTAGCGAAGGGGAAAAAAGTCGCAATATGTCACGTGACAACAATGTGATGCTGCAGGTTTGACACCCATGACTTACATGAAGCTGTTGGGTGAGCGCATTCACCAACATGGAATGTGGTACCATTAGTATGCTGATGATATTCAAGTTTACATCTTCAACCCAAGTCATCCAAATGATGCTGTCACTGTCATTTCATGGTGCCTGGAGGCTAAGGGGGGGTCTCAATGGGGGGGACACCAAACTTCAGCTGTCCTGGAAAGATTGAGTGGCTTTGGGTAGATGGAGCTTCCGGTTCTGGGACTTTAACCTATTTAGTTCTGGACTCCAGAGTACCCCAGACAGAGACAATTGGGGGTTTCTCCTGCACTTGTGATTCCTGCTCAATGAATGACTCCTCCTCAAGGTGGCAGAGTCATAGCTATGAGAGCCTTTGCACATGTGTGCCAGTTGCACATTTTCTTAGATTGGGAATCCTTGAATTCAGTCACTCATTATTGGACTGCTGGTCATCTCATTATTGGACTGCTGCAATGTGCTCTACTTGGGGCTATCCTTGAAGAGTATTTGGAAGGTTCAGCTGATGCAGAATGCAGCTTTATGGGCAGTTCTTGCAATTCCTAGGTTGGCCCAAGTTACGCCACTGTTGCACAAGCTGCACTTTGTGCCCGTTTGCTTCTGAGTTCAATTCATGGTGTTGGTTGTCACCGTTAAAGTCCTGCATGGCATGGCATGGCTCCAGGCTATCTGAGAAACTGACTAACCTCGATGGGATTAACCCAACCCACCTTCACTGGCAGAAGGGACATGTTATGGGTCCTGTCACCCAAGGAATTTTGCTTGGCGGCATCCCGAAGAACCTTTTCTTGTGTCAAATAGCCTGGGGCCCCACTGGGGGAAGGGCGCTTTGGAGGTGGCTAATGGATCGAGAACATTCTATCTTCTTTCTTTACATAGTTTGATTTCTCCCTCTCCAGCCTAGTTAGTTTTATTTTAATTGAAGTTTAAATTTATTATTATTTATTGTTTTAATCTGTTATAATGCATTTTAATTGGATGTCTGTAAGTCTCCTAGAATTACCTCTGTTGAGATGAGTGGCATTCAAGTTTAAATAAATATTTAGAAAAGGAAAGAAGGGAGGGAGGAAAAAAGAGAGAAAAAGAAAGGAAAGAAAGAAAAAAGGAAGGAAGGAAAGAGAGAAAAAAGAAAGAAAGAAAGAAGAAAGAAAGAAGAAAGGAATGAAGGAAGGAAGAAAGAAAGAAGAAAGAAAGAAAGAAGAAAGAAAAAGAAAGAAAGAAAGAAAGATAAATAGATAGATAGATGATAGATAGATGATAGATAGATAGATAGATAGATAGATAGATGATAGATAGATAGATAGATAGATAGATAGATAGATAGATAGATAGATAGATAGATAGATAGATAGATAGATGATAGATAGATAGATCGATCACAATCTGGTCTCTTCCAGAATATGGCACTTCAGCTTTCTGAATCTAAGCCAGCAAAGTTTTTTTTCCTATAACTTCTAAAATGATCCTTTCAGAGAAATTAAGAGAAATTTTATTTATTATTTTATTTTATTTATTTATTTCTTAGATTTTTAAACCACCCCCTCTCCCAAAAAGGGACTCGGGGCGGTGTACAGTCAGTGCATAAAATACAGACATAACAATAAAATACATTTAAAATACATTAAGAAATTAAAAACTCAGCCATAGCAGTTGGGTTGAGTTTTACGATTCATTTAGTTAAATAAAACTACATTTAGTCTCTGACTTACAACAGATCATTTAGTGACTGTTCAAAGTTACAACAACACTGAAAAAAGTGATTTACAACCTTTTTTCACACTTACGACCATTGCAGCATCCCGGTGGTCATTTGATCAAAATCCACTTGCTTCCTGGGATCATGTGATCAGCTTTTGCGACCTGACAAGCAGAGTCCATGAGGAAACCAGATTCACTTAAAAACCCTGTTAGTAACTTAACAACTGCAATGATTCACTTAACAACTGTAGCAAGAGAGGTTGATAATGGGGCAAACTCCCTTAACAAATGTTTCACGTAGCAACTTAAATGTTGGACTCAATTGTGGTTGTTACTCGAGGTCTACCTGTATCTATTGAGCCATGTTCAAAGAGAAGCTAAGCTTATCTAGAAGTCAGTTTGCATCAAATTTTAAACCAGACATGTCTTTTACAAAGCCATTATTTCAACTTGTTTCTTCATCCTCTACGAAATTACATGCCAAGTGGTAATACGATTTTTGTCTCAGGCGTTCTGAAGAGGATTTGGGGTTGGGAGATCATCCTGAATCTATTGAATGATAAAATGTTCTCCCTTTTTTTGACTTTCATTTCTCAATACCTTAATGTTTCAGGGCAGCATTATAGAGAAAGGGCAACACTCAATTAATTAAATATAAATATGTATAACCCTGTTCTACATGTCAGTCAGAGAAACCTTCTTAATAAACCATCCCATTAGGATAGACTACTGACTCATCTCTCTGCTTTTGTAGTCATTTGGAATTTAAATCCAATTAATCTGCTGTCATGATTTAATTATTGGAGAGGAGGAATGTTACATTCAGAACATAATGCTGTATATGCAGAGAGCAGAAAGGACTGAAAATATGTTGGTCACAGGAATATATATTATGTATATGGATTCGTTGCAGAGGTGGTATTCAGCAGGTTCTGACCAGTTCTAGAGAACTGGTAGCAGAAAGTTGTTTGGAGAAATGATCAATACCACCTCTGACTGGCCCCACCCTCATCTATTCTCTGCCTCCCAAGTCCCAGCTTATTGGGAGGAAATTGGGATTTTGCAGTAACCTTTCCCAGGAGTGAATGAAGATTTTACAGTATCCTTTCCCTGGAATGGTGAAGGAATGGAGATTTTACAGTATCTTTCCTCTGCCACGCCCACCAAGCCATGCCACACCCACCAAGCCACACCCACTGAACCGGTAGTAAACAAATTTGAATCCCACCACTGGTTCATTGGGTGTGTGTGTGTGAGAGAATGAAACAGCCTGATGTTATGGCTTTCTGATATAACTTACAAGTGGGTTGCAAAAGATAGTATTTTAGTTTCTTTGATGTTCATCTGAATTTTGGGGAGAGGAATAAAACTCTAAAAATTGAAGACCTACCAAGACCACCTACTAAACACTTCCTTTGCCGTTTAAGATAGGAATATCTCCAAATGATCAGTTCTCTCTCTCCTTCTCTCTCTCCCTCCCTCCCTCTCCCCCCCCATTGTATCTTTCTATTCTTAATTTTTTTTTGTAATCTTGCTATAAAACCAATCAAATTGGAAAGGAAAAAAAAATGCTGACCTATATTTTTAGTCCGCAAAAGGAAAATAAAGAACTTATCATAGGTTTATTTCCTTCCCTTGCAATCTGCATTGCTGCCTGTAACCATGGCAAAATGGACGGACAGATAGTCCAATCCACATGTCTGATGGATTCCTAGGTAACTGGCAGGAAGTCCACTAAAATGCCTCATGGACTACCAAGAAGCAATCTAGCACTTGACAAGAGGACTCTCTATCTGTTGACTCAATTTATTCTAGGTTTAAAGTTTAAAGCTTGCAATTGGTGCAAAATGCAGCACTAGCATGATCACCAGACTAAGATACCATTCCTGATATGATAGCTACCCAGAGTATGAAATCAATATGAAATAGGCAGCAAATAAATTTAATAAATTAAATAAAAATTTCTATTAGGTAGATATTAAGTAGTCCTCGTTCAACTACAGTAATTGAGATAAATGCCCGTCACTAAAATTATATGATTGTGGAATGCAACACCACATGACCAATATTGCTTAGTGATGGCACTCCCAGCGGTCCCCATTGCTGTTGTTAATGCATAATGAGAATCTATCTGCTGAACAAAACTCTGTATTGGTGACAGGAAGGGCATCCAGCCATTAAATACTCTGCTAGATCCATTCAGTTGCCCAGACTCCACACTGTGAGGGATTATGGGATCGTTAAAAGATGATGATGATGATAATTAATGAGTTACTTACTTTCAAAGGTTCCATCTGGAACCACACAAAGCAACTGTGAGCCTTGGGAAACGGATACTACAATAAAACTGAATCTTGTAAAACTTGCCCTTTCCCCAAACTCACTTGTCTATCATTTTTCTTTACTGGTTCTTGGCTACATTCTTATGTCCACATCTTCAATAAGAAGAGATAGACTTTATTTTGTATTTCCTTAACCTTTTTCCTAAGTCAGGATAGGTAAATGTTTTGTTAGTCAGGTTTATTGCAGGTATAAAGGTAAACAAGTTTTTTGGAAACTGGGCATATGCGTTTTAGCTCGCATTTGTCAGCTAGTACATTAAAATGGATCCTCTTTCTAACTTGGAATAAGCCTGGCTAACCAGATTGTGACAATCTAACACCCAGTGGTCTGTGAAATGCTGTTAGGGCCTTGACAATCTCTTTGTTGGGATTTTGACTGTTAATTTTAGTATTCATTTTAATGCTATTGAAATGTCGTTAGCTGCCCTGAGTTCTTCCTGGCAGAGTAGAAAATGGAGAAAATAAATAATAATTTCAGTCCTTGCATTTAAAATTTGTACAATCTTAGCGGGTTTACACATTCTCCATTAATTTTCCTTCAGGTGGGAGCAGGAATTGTATGGTGTTTGCCAGCTTTTCTGCAATATGGCACCTCTTTGGCAGGAACTATTATGTTATCTTCTCCTGGATGCTAAAAAGGATTCACCTAAAACCATTCATTGCTTTTGGTTTCCACCCGCTGGGCTAATATCCTAGTGCCTGAAATTTTCTTTCAAATCTGAACGTTTCTAAGTAGCATCTGACTCACTGAAGAGGGCTGTGAATTGCTTCTTTTATTTTATGCTGTTTTTCCCTTGCTCTCTTAACATTCGGCTGCAAATGAAAATACCTTTTTCAACCCTGGTGTTATTATTACTGCTATAGATGATGGCACCTTTAATGTCTACTATTCATTGTCATAATGGCTGCACCTGTGTATAGCAGGCATCCTGGAACTGCAGCAGCTGTGGACTGTAATTGCAAAAACATTATTTTCTGATTTTTGCCTGCAAGCATTGTGTGTTTGTGCCTGAGACTGAAATACTGTGAAGGTCCATATATAGAGGGATTATAGTTCTTCTTCCTGGTCCTATAAATTTATGCAAGCAGGATGATTAAGGATCAAAAACTTCAGTTTATGCTGGACAGTCCTGGCTTAGCTCTTTCCCCGCCCAGCTTCTCTTTCAGTCTATTTTTTTAAAAAAAGAATTCAAGCACAAAAGACCAATAGATATTAAAACATCCTGTCTTATTTGAACCTAACAATTATCAACTGGGTACATCTTAATCCAGACTACAACGGAGCCCAACATTTCTACTGCTAAGGGAGACAGTTGTAAAGCGAGCTTTGTCCCATTTTACAACCTTTCTTGGCACAATTGTTAAGTGAATCACTTAACAATGGACTTAGTCGTGAAGTCAGTCTGGATTCCCCATTGGCTTTCCTTGTCAGAAGGTCACAAAAGGTGATCACATTGACCCTGCAATCGTCATAAATATGAACCAGTTCCCAAGCATCTGAATTTTGATCTCGTTACCATGAGAGATGCTGCAATGATCCTACGTATGAAGAAGTGTCATATGTCACAATTCCGTTGTAACTTCAAATGGCTACTAAATGAATGGCTTTACGTCGAGGACTATCTGTATTATTATCCCCATCCATAAGCACTACCCAAGGGTGGTATTTACTTACCTTCCCTACTGGTTCGCAAATGTGAATGTACATGTGCTAAGCCTTTTGCGCATGCGCTTTTAGCTAAAAAGGGCCTAAATGGGATGCCGTAGAGCTGGGATGAGTGGGCGGGGCCACCCGCAATTTCTGCTACCGGTTCGGGCGAACCGGTCCAAACCAATAGAATACCACCTCTGGCACTACTCTAGTCTTCATCCCACCCCCACCCAATATTTCCACTAAAGATCTTTTAAAAAGCAACTCCTGCAGAGAAAAATGAAAGCTGGAAATTCAGTTCAGTAAGAAAGTTATTCTTTGTGTGTTTGATCTTTTTTCGATTGGAGCCTTAGGTTTGAATGATTTGGCAGTCTGGCTTAGTACTCTGTGTGTGTACATGGTTGATGAGTTCAGTTGGCTATTTTCCATCTAATGACTTGTTCAATGTTTTCACAGGGGGATACTAGAGATGTCATATCATTTTGTAACGTTCTGCCATTTTGCCCTTGTAATGATCCGGAACAGTGCTACATTATCAATAATTTGAATTTTTCTTTTGAATGCCAGTTGCTACTAAATAGATGTGGGAATGTTTTTTTTAATAGAAATTTGTGGGGGAAAGGGGATAATAACACAACTGACATTTAAAAACAAGAGGAAAAAAAAAGAAAGCAAGAAAGCCTTCCGGAATAAATTTGACATAAACCGAAAATATGGGGAGTGGGGGGGGGGGAGAAGCATTTTTGCATATTATTTGTGCTTTGGTTGTCAATATGAAAATGAAAATCAGAAAAATGGTAGAAATGGTAGAAATATAATTGCAGTATTTAATGATTGCATTAGTAAAGCTTTATTATTTGTCAAGATCCACTGGAGCTCTAAAAAATTAGGAGGAAAAAGACTGAATCTGCTTCTTCCTAGCGTATTCCCACAGATGCATGATCTGCTATTTGGATCATTGAATGCCGCTTTGCGCAGTCAGCTGCATCTCCGGGACACAGGCCCGCGGCTTGAATGTCTTTGTTGATGGTATCTTGCCATCTCTGTTTTGGAAGCCCACTAAGTTGCTGGCCTTTGACTTCTAGTTGGTAGGCAGTCTTAGCAACCGTGGAAGGTGCTGCTCTCTGGACACATCCATACCAGCGGAGCTGGCTTCTCTCAAAAAAGGAAAAAGCCCGAATGTATAAAACAAACAACTTATTTAAAGGAAATTGCTGAAAGTAAATACGGATAACCCTCAATTTACAACAGTTTATTCAGTGACTATTTAATGTTACAATGGCACTGAAAAAAGTGTCATGATCATTTTCCACACTTATGACTGATGTAGCATCCCCAGGTGGGACGCGGTGGCTCAGTGGCTAAGACGCTGAGCTTGTCGATCAGAAAGTTCAGCAGTTCGGCGGTTCGAATCCCTAGCGCCGCGTAATGGAGTGAGCTCCCATTACTTGTCACAGCTTCTGCCAACCTAGCAGTTCGAAAGCATGTAAAGATGCAAGTAGATAAAATAGGAACCACCTTTAGTAGGAAGGTAATAGTGTTCCGTGCACCTTCAGCGTTTAATCACGCCGGCCACATGACCACAGAGACGTCTTCGGACAGTGCTGGCTCTTCGGCTTTGAAACAGATATGAGCACCACCCCCTAGAGTTGGGAACGACTAGCACCTATGTGTGAGGGGAACCTTTACCTAGCATCCCCATTGTCATTCAATGCTTGATTTACATTCGGATGCTTGACAACTGACTCACACTTAGGATGGTTGCAGTGTCCTGGGGTCATGTGTGATCCCCTTTCGCGACCTTCTGACAAGCGACCAGATTCACTTAACAGCCATTCTAATTTAACAACTGCAGTGATTCACTTAACAAATGTGCCAAGGGAAGTCATAAAATGAGGCAGAACTCACTTAACAAATTTCTCACCTAACAGCAAACATTTTGGGCTCAACTATAGTCGTAAGCTGAAGATTACCTGTATCTACAGTCTGGAAGCTGGCTATTCATAAGGTTAAATTAAGCAAATGAGTAGAAGCTTTTTAACAGCAAATCAAAGCTGCAATTTTCAAAAGTGGTTATTTGATTAATTTTAAACCTCAGGTTTAATGGCCTTCTCTGTGAATTTCAGACTGGGGTCAATAGTGATTTGTTGAGGGTGAACAAACTGAAACTCAAGCCAGGATGGGATGGGATGCAAATAGATAGAGTTCTCAATTCACACTTGCTTTTTTGGAAGTGGGTTAACGTAGCCCTTCAGCATCTAAGCCTCCCCAGAATAGAAATGGACACCTAACATTAAAAATGTCATCCAGAAGGCACAACAAAGAATGTTCTTTCTGTGCCAACTCAGGAAGCTCAAACTGCCCGAAGAGCTGCTGATACAGTTCTACAGAGGAATCATTGAGTCTCTTATCTGCACCTCTATAACTGTCTGGTTTGGCTCTGCAACCCAACAAGACAGACACAGACTTCAAAGGATAATCAGAACTGCAGAAAAAACAATTACTAGCAACCTGCCTTCCATTGAGGACCTGTAAACTGCACGAGTCAAAAAGAGGGCCGTGAAAATATTTACAGACCCCTCGCATTCTGGACATAAATTGTTTAGAATCCTACCCTCAAAACGACTCTATAGAGCACTGCACAACAAGACAAGAACAGCTTTTTTCCCCAAACGCCATCACTCTGCTAAACAAATAATTCCCTCAACACTGTCAAACTATTCACTAAGGCTGCATTACTATTACTATTAGTCTTTTCATCGTTCCTATCACCCATCTCCTCCCACTTATGACTGCGGGGCTGTAACTTTGTTGATGTATCCTTACGACTTATATTGATTTGATTGTTTCCTGATTGCTTATTTGTATCCTATGACTGTTAAGTGTTGTGCCTTATGATTCTTGTTGAATGTATTATTCTCCTTATACACACTGAAATCAATATGCCACCAAATTCCTTGTGTGTCCAATCAAATATGGCCAATAAAAAATTCTACTCTATTCTAATAGCTGTTCCTGTGAAAGGGTGTTGTAACAGAAGGTGGCACTCTTTCCTCACTCTTTGTAAGAGCTTTGCAGAAAACAGAAATTTCCGTTTAGATGGATCTGTGTGTGTGTGTATTTATGGATTATTAAAATGAAAATATATCTTAAGAGTTATTCTGAAACAAACATAGGAACAAATTATAATTAAAATGTGTTAAAATAACATCAAACTGTACACAAACAGTAGTTTACTGGGAATCTTATTTCTAAATACTGTTTTTCAGAAACATGCATTTCAAGATAGATATGTGTGCCTATGTGTATTTGTGTGCATGTAACATTCTAAAATCACATACTGCATACTACAAATTCTCAGTGGTACTGACATTTTCCTTATTCAGTATCTAATATGCTATCTACTTCAAGCAGCCCGAGAAAGCGCTACAAATCCTTTTTAAAATGATTGCACTGGGATGTGTTTCTTGTGTGACTGAGATAAATCAGTGACGGCAGCATTTCTTGTGTGCAAGATACATTTATCTGTTAAGGTTTACAGAAAAAAAATAAAATCAGCTCCCATGATTTTATAGAATCATGAAGCATTAGACGCACTATCACGTAGTTCAAAATTTGCCTAAGAACTTCCTAATCTGGATATATACATGTGCTTTATTAAAAATAATACATTGATACTGCATTCATCACACATACATTCTCTTCATGTAAACTTCAGTAAGTTTCTGAGTAATATTCTGCCAGATCTGCTATCTTGTAGATTTGGTAAAGGGGGTTCTTTTTCCCAGAGTGATTGAACCTAACTGGTTTTTAAGTGGCTCGGTGCGATCTGGGAAAGCCTTGTGATATAACTGAAGACAGGTAACCTACTTTATCCATGGTTCAATCACACATTGCCAAAATAATATTAGGTAAAGGTAAAGGTTTCCCTACACATGCATGCTAGTCGTTTCCGGCTCTAGGGGGCGGTGCTCATCTCCATTTCTAAGCCAAAGAGCCAGCGCTGTCCGAAGACGTCTCTGTGGTCATGTGGCCGGCATGACTAAACACCGAAGGTGCATGGAACACTGTTACCTTTCCCACCAAAGGTGTTCCTATTTTTCTACTTGCATTTTTACATGCTTTTGAACTGCTAGGTTGGCAGAAGCTGGGACAAGTAACGGGAGCTCACTCCGTTATGGGGCGCTAGGAATTTGAACTGCTGAATTGCCGACCTTCTGATTGACAAGCTCAGCATCGTAGCCAATGAGCCACTGCATCCCAAAAAATAACATTAGCCAGTTCTTAATAAAAACATATCATTTAATTCTAGTACGCATGATAAAAACTGTCCTCTATTTCATGCAATTATGTTCATCATTCATGAAAGGCTCAAGGTGGCATACTTGGTTTTCTCTGCCTCAGTGCATTTCACGGCTAAGTCAGCCTAGGTCTCCTCAATAGATTTAAGCATGAGATCTCAAGTAGTAGACGACAAATAGAAAGTTAAGGAATTACTAAAGTTGCTTCATAAGATCAAAGAAAAGAAGTTACTACAAGCCCTTCATTGCTTCACAACACAAGAGCCAATGTTTGTAAGGAAAAGAGGAGAGGAAAACTCTAGAAAATGCAGGAATTTCTAAACAAATAGACAGAAATATTATTTGTTTTCATTGCTACCATTTTTTAAAAAGCCTAAAATTCAGTATAAATCAGTGGTGGGTTGCAGGCAGTACGCCCCGATACGGTGTACTGGAGCCTGCCCAGAGCACCGAATACCGTTCCGGTACGGTGCTCCGGAGGGCCCACCCACCCGCCTGAGCTCCTTACCGGTCTTTTAAGTCTTCAGCGCTTCCGCGCATGCTGCGTACAGTGCCCGCGTGATGCTCCGCTGAGCAGCTGGAGTGTCGCAGAGGCTCACAGAAATGGTAAGACATGTGTGCGTTTTGCAGCGTCCATGTGGACGCCGCCGGGCCCATTCCAACCGTACCGGTTGGAATGGGATCCAGAACCCACCACTGGTATAAATATATATAGTACAAGCACATTGCCACCTTAACATTTCCTCTTTATTATGCCTGGCCATTCAACAAAATCTTAAACTTACTATATTATTAGAAGTCCATGTTCTAGACTCATGGAAATTATATTTTGGATATTACAACTTGCTTTATATCAGCACCATTTCTACTCCTCAGTTCTCTCAAAGCACTCATCTTTACTTTGGGCCACCTTGAAAACTTAGATCGTATAGAAAATGCCACAAGGAAACCGCTGCTGATCAACAGTAAAGTGGAAAAAAAAACACTATGGAATCGGGAACTATAAAGTTCACTTACCCCATTCCATACAAAAGGGAAATAAAATAAATAAATTGCTTGTGCTTTGCTATCTGTTTTATTATAGATCTGGCAAGAAGCATATGGTAGAGACATGAACCGAAGAACCAGCATGCTGACTGAGGAATTCTGGGAATTGAAGTCCACAAATCTTAAAGTTGACAAATGCCATTCTGAATGAAATACCTTTCATTGTCTTCATTTCTACGTCCAACTTCAGGGGATGGACAGAGGACAATCCGAACGAAATATCTGATAGCAAAAAGAGAATTTCCCAAAATGCACTGTGAATTGAATTTGCCGGAAATGGGAAGATGGAGCAAGTTGCATGTTTAGGAAAGATGACCACTTTTAGGCAGTGGTGGGATGCAACTAGTTTAACACCGGTTCAGCGAGCGTGCATTTCACGGCAATCCACTGATGCGCAGCAATCTGTTGTGCGCAACGAATCAGCTGAGCTAAAGAAACAGGGAAATATAGGCTAGGAAAGCGCAGGGGTGGGTGGGCGGGGCCAAATGCTCACCAGAACTACCGGTTTGCCTGAATCAGTCCAAACCGACTGAATCCCACCCCTACTTCTAGGTACAGTTGGGAGGGCGTGACAGGAAACCAAATGAGTCCTGTTAGAAAAGAAGTCAACCCCCAGCAATATGTGCTGTCTCAGTAATACAGTCCAAAGAAACGGTGTCCCAAGGCTCCTGAGTGGCTGAGTCTGGCTATTTAATGAGAGGCGAGCATTTCAATCTAAATATACGCATTTGACATTTGTTTTAACACCAGAGCACCAGAAATCACAGATGCCTGCTGGCTGGCTGGCTGCAAGTGCGAAACTTTTTTTTTTCTTCAAGCAAGGAGGAACATGCATCGAGTTATGGTGATGCATTTTTCCCCCCCAGACCCAGAAATAGTGGAAGGGAGAAGGCAAGGAGTCTCTTTTATCTGAGCCAACATTTATACATCCTGCTCAGTGGTGAAATTCAAAATGTTTTACTACCTGTTCTGTGGGTGTGGCTTGGTGGGAGTGATGTGGCTCAGTGAGCATGGCTTAGTGGGCGTGGCAGGGGAAGGATCCTGCAAAATCTACATTCCCACCCCACTCTGGGGCCAGCCAAAAGTTCAGTTCTCTGAACCACTCAAAATTACTGCTGCTGCTTCTCCAGAACCTGTTCAGAACCTGCTGGATTTCACTTCTGATCCTGCTATTTTTGAGTAAATGTGCAATCAAATGAGGAAGACATTTTCTTCCTCACTTGATTGTAGGGCATCCTTTCCTTCTGCTTTTCAAGTCTTTTGCTAGTCTGGAGGCTCGAATGCTCAATCTCTACCTAGCGGTTCTGATTGTCCTGTGACATGCTGCCCCACAGCTTCTTTCTCTAGATAAGTTACAGCATGGTATAGATTTGCAATTCGATGTTTCCTTCAGGTATCTCAGTTGGTCTCCACATATCATCCCCCTGTGTAATCCAATCTGGAGATCAAGTCTGCGGTTTTGTATTCAAAGTTACTTGAAGATAGGATTTTTTTTTAAATGACAAAACATCATTGCTTCATTTTCCCCCCAGACAATGGGATGAAAATAGCAGGGAAGGTAGACTCTTTAGATCAGGAGTAGGCAACCTTTATGCTCCTTTTACGACCTGTGGACTTCAACTCCCAGAATTCCAGAGTCAGCATGAGAGTTAAACTCCACAAGTCATAAGGGGCCCATAGTTGTCCACTCCTGCTTTAGACGAGCTTAGTTTGTCAAATTTCAAAATAAAACTCTTTCAAGGCAGAGATCGCAGGGAGGGCACCAAGACCTCCAGGCTATCCAGCAAAGATTCAATGAAAATCTTGCACGGAGCCAATGCAGAGATGTCCTATTCCGACTTAAAATACAAATCTTTTCAAAGCTTCTTAATGTTTTATATCACAGAACACTGGTTTGCTCCTATGGGTGGTTGATATCACTGATCCCTGGATTTTGTCAGGAGACAGGAAGGTGTTTCTCAATTTTGGCAACTTTAAGACTTGTGGACTTCAATTCCCAGAATTCCCCAGCCAACATGGCTCCCTGGGGAATTATGGGAGTTGAAGCCCACACATATTAACATTGCCAAGTTGGGGAGAAACGGGTCAGTAGCCAGTGGTATACTTCACATTTTCCAGGAAGGACCACTTCTCACAGACGTCAGGTGAACAACATAGTTGTGTCAGCTTTGTGGTTTGCTGGCAATAGTCTAAAGTTAAGAGGCAGCAGAAGCAGGCTTGCATAGGGAGATACAAAGATAGTCTAGGTCTTAGGATAAAATGCTGGCATGGAGAAAAAAAGCATTTCAGGCAATCCTTTTTTACCAATTGCCTTGTTTAGTGGTCATTCGTTGCTATGACAGTGGTAAAAAAAAGTAACCTTGCAATCAATGCTGGTATTTATGACCTTCACAGCAAAAAGCTGAAATAAGATCATAAACACAGTCATTGTTAGATTGGGAAATGGATAGGCACACACAGGCTTAACGGTAACAACATCTCTTTATTAAGTACAACAAGTGAGAACAACCCAGCGAAGGTTGAGTCTGACAGCAGCCCTTTTATAGGGAGCTGTCAGACCCTCCGACCAATAGGATTAAACCTCTGTTCCCGCCGGAACAGAGGACCTTGGTGGAAACCACTGAAGTTAGAGCAAGTATCTAACAGTCACGGTTTCACTTAGCACCCACTTTGCTTCATGACTCAGTTGCTGGTCTCAACTGTGGCTACTAAATGAGGACTGGCCTTATAGATACTCCCATTCTTAAAAGCAATCAATACTTGGGCCATGTATTGGCCTGACATCCATTCACTTATTATTAAAGGATTTAAACCTGCTACAATCATGCAGAATTCAAAGGCTATGATTGATCCAAGAAAATATCCTGGATTGGTCAACTTTAAGGCCAAATTCTGTGGGCTGAGAGCTGAACCAAGTGCCCAAGGCAACGTGTAAATTAAGGACTGTGGCTGACCGCATGCAAGAAATTGACACAGGAGAAAATGAGTGAAATTCAGATTAATGTTAAAAAAAAGCTCTAATAGGGAGTGTAATGAGGTGATAAAACTCATTGGCCATTGCTGTCACTGTCAAAGGACCATCATATCACTCATCCCCTCCCCCAGCTCTCTCTGCAAGTTGCAACATAGATAGTGTCTGTTTCTGCAAAGTATTTCAATGCTATCAAATTCAGTTCAATTCTACAGAGCGGAATCTATTTTGATTATCATGTTATAGAACATGTGGTGTACTATAGCCATATAACCCGGAAGTGGCACACAGAGCCATCTCTCTGGGCACACCAGCCGTCGCCCGTTGCTCTTCTGGGTTCCGGCGTGCACGTGTGCGCCAGCCAGCTGTTCGCATGCATGTGTGCCAGAAATTGGAAGACCATGTGACTGGTGCACATGCACCCGCTGGAAACTGGAAGCTCAGCTTCCTGGCGCATACGTGAGTGGTGGGGAGCTGCTCTTCCGGTTTCTGGTGCTTCCCCCCACACGTGCTCCCGTTTCGGCACTTAGTGCCGGGAAGGTTCACCAACACTGCACTATAGTCATTATGGCATTGGGTCATTATTGGGAAGATTTCGGTCTAATTCTCCTTTAGCTATTAAAAAAAAACCTCCTGGAAAATTTGGCCCCAATATCTATCAAATAAGTGCATTTGATTGAATTGCCATGAATTTAAAGCAGGGGTCTCCAACGGGAACATTAAGACTTGTGGACTTCAACTCCCAGAATTCCTCAGCCAGCATGGCAGTTTCTGGAAATTAGATCCTCCTAACTGGAAGCAAAGTTAGATTTGGATCAATGCTTCAGGTTTGGATCAAAGAGATTTGTACATCTATGGAGCATGTTGCTGTGGCGCTTTGAACCAGGGAAATGCCTGCAGACATGTTCCATGAACAGGAGTCCAAAGCTCAGATCAGAAGATGGAAGTGAATATAAGATATATAAGAATATAAGGTCTCCAACCTCTGTAGACCTGCACTACCACAAAAAAACAACAACAAAAAAACAAAAACAGCTTTATTCCAATTCAGACATAATCAGCAAATAGAGAAATCAATATTCTGCATATGCATAATGCTGGGGATGCTGGGATTTGAGCCGATTCTTAACTGGCATAAAAGGCTTTTCTGGAAGTACTGTAGTTGTAAACCCAGGGTGACTAGATAGCACTTTAGACAGCAGAGTAAACCTAAGATATTTTTAGTTGCAGAGGATGGTGGTTGTTTTTTTTTTACTAATCCTGTTGTGTGAGCAAAGTTATGTAAACAAAGCACAATATTATGGTTAATAGCACAAGGGAATTTTAAATTAATAGGATTGGGAATTGGTTGCACCACTCATTGCACAAGGTAGAAGCACTAAGCCTTCTAACTCCATTCTGCTAAAAGGGAAGTTGCATTCTATTTAAGCATTTTGGAAAGTCACTTATATTGCAATCTGGCACATTTAAATAATAGCAATATTTACTCCAGGAAAACATTCCCGGGGAGTGCACACCCTTTATGCCACTCTTACAGGAAGCTCATTCATTCAGTCACAAATGCACACAGTACACACATTGAATGCATTTCTCCAAAAAATCTTCAGTAGAATTGTTGGAAGAAAAAGGAAAACTGAAGACTTCCTTTCCTCTTCCGAGCCTGCTTACAAGGTGGTTGGCTTCCCATTGTCACCTCAAGAGAAGGAAACCCCGTCTCTCTCCTTCCCAGTTTCTGTTCAAAATGTCTACTTTTCAACCAGCATTAGCATCAGGAAAACAGTCAAATATACATTTGCTGGACATCTGATCAGTCCTGAAAGTTAAAAGGCTACCAAGGGACTACAGCATTGGTGGTATTCAGCTGGTTTGGACCGATTTGTGCAAACCAGTAGTGGCGACCTGCAGGTGGGCACGGCCCCCCGCCCCGGCACTATGCAGTTCTATTTAGTCACATTTTCTAAGCTGCATGCATGAGTGCAACCTGCGTGCATGAGCAAAGCTCATGCACGGAAAGCCACATGCATGCGTGGAAGCCGCATATTCACATTTTCAGTGCGCGGCGAACTGGTGGTAAATTTATGTGAAACCCATCTCTGGACTACAGTACCCATGGGGTGGGGTTGATTTGGGAAAACTCATTTATTTATCTGTTGGGTTGTTGTAACTGCTAAATAAGAAGCGTTTGAACGCTGCATAAAGTTTATGTATCGGTTCGATAACATGCCTTGAAGAATAGTTGACTGCATCTCATTAATTAAATATGGGTTTTCAAAAGAAGGCTGCTGGCACGATGGGTTGTTCTTTTCCATCACTCTGTGTCATCTGTCTTGCAAACTTTGGAGATGCTTTCCAAGAAGAGCTTTCTGCAGCATACCGATGGGCTGTGTGGAGAAAGATTTCTAGTTAGAGGAGGAAGAAATTACTGAAATATAATGTGGATTAATTTTGAGTAAGCAGATTATATTTCCATTGTTTTCAATGATTTGTTTGCATTCGCTTCTTAGCGCCTGGTGCGTGGTAGGGCCAAAATAGTTGCTTGTTTTTCAGAAAATTCCACATGGATTTGGTCATGCAGTAGAACCGTTTCCTTGAGGGATTGGCTTTGGATGACAAACAGAACATCTCCCTGCACTCTTTATAGTTGTTACTGCCTGAAAATTAGCCAGAGCCACTTTGCTTTTCACTCTGCTGAAGAAAACTGTGAGAAGCAGCAGCCTCATTAGAGATGCCCATATTTGGAGCTAAAAAGAGAAAGCTGCGGTTGTCTTGATGCTTAAGAACTTGTCAAAGGTGCCTAAAGGAGACTTGTATAAACTACAGGTTTCAGACTTCCCCAAACACATCAGTGTTTACTTTTGTTGGAGAATTAAATTTTTTATGTATATGTAATGTGCGTGTGTATACACACACCCACACATTTATTTGTATATTTATATTTGCGGTTGGGATCTGTATAGGCCAGGGATGTTAAACTCGATTTCATTGAGGGCCATATCAGGGTTTTGTTTGACCTTGTGGGTGGGTGGGCATGGCCAGCTTGATGTCACATGTGTTGGGGTGCTTCTGATGGCCCAAGTACTCTGCCAGCCAAAATAGGCTCCTGAGCTCCGTTTTCGGCTGCAACGGCCTCCTGCAACCCTCTGACAGCAAAAATGGAGCTCCTTCCCAAGCTCTGTTTTTGCTGGCAGAGGCACCGCGGGCCATTCCTTTGCTGTTTCCAGAGCGGCCCCGCAGGCCAGCTCTAAGCACAGGCCTTGAGGTAGACACCCCTGATACAGGCAATGCGCTGGCTGCAATTCAGTACTCCAGCTTTCTTGAATAGGCTTCCTTGTAGTAAATATTAAAATGCAATAGCCCGGGAATGATGGGAGTTTCAGTCCAATATATAGGGAGAGGATGCCAGGTTGGGAATAGTGCTCTATCACATTCATCCATGACCGAGCTCTCTGAATTGGACTGGGATTCCTTCTAAGTAGTTGGAGGAACCTACGGGCATATTAACTGATATAGGAGAAGTGCATTTTAATCACCTTGCTTTGCAGTAATCTCAAGCACTGCTATCACAACAGGCGATACGTAACGGTCACACGACACATTTAACTGGACCGTTTCTCCTTGCAGTCACTTATTTCTTTGCTTAATTTGTTGGAATTAGAACCCACTTTTTTCCTTGAAGCTCCAGACCTGTCTCAGGGCAAAAAGCTCATGAGAAATCAATGTTGGAGAAAGGAAATGAGCAGCCATGACTTAATTATCAGGATTTGGTGCTTCCAAATCAGTGGTGGGGTTCAAATTTTTTTAGAACCTATTCTGAGGGTGTGGCCTATTTTGTGGGCATGGCTTGGCAGTCATGTGACCTGGCGGGTATGGCCAACTTGATATCACTCATGCACACTCAGTCACATTACTACCCCACCCCCCCAAACCATGTGGCTATGAAGGAGAGGGGGAAGAGAGGGGAAAACATCCCAAAAATAGACAACTGGAGGATTAAGGGCCGAAATTAGGGAGATCGGAGAAGGCAGGACAGAGAGGAATCCAGTAGAAAGCTATCGCACGCTGGGGAAAGAACCCTGGGAGATCGGAGGAGGCAAGACAGAGGGGAATCCAGTAGAAAGCTATCGCACGCTGGGGAAAGAACCCTGGGAGATCGGAGGAGGCAAGACAGAGAGGAATCCAGTAGAAAGCTATCGCACACTGGGGAAAGAACTTTGGGAGATCGGAGGAGGCAAGACAGAGGGGAATCCAGTAGAAAGCTATCGCATGCTGGGGAAAGAACCCTGGGAGATCAGAGGAGGCAAGACAGAGGGGAATCCAGTAGAAAGCTATCACACTCTGGGGAAAGAACCCTGGGAGATCGGAGGAGGCAAGACAGAGGGGAATCCAGTAGAAAGCTATCACACTCTGGGGAAAGAACCCTGGGAGATCGGAGGAGGCAAGACAGAGAGGAATCCAGTAGAAAGCTATCACACGTTGGGGAAAGAACTTTGTGAGATCGGAGGACAGAGGGGAATATAGGAGAAAACTCGTGAGCTTGCCGCTGCTGTCTGGTGGATTATGCCGCTGGACCTCTCCATGCTTCCTAGTTCACCACCGCCACTCCCAGGTATTGGAGTTGACACCGAATTGGGGTAGGATAGTGAAGATGGGCGGGGGGTGGGGGGAGCGAGTGAGCGACAGGGCCGGGGCAGGTGCTCCGGAAGTTATTTCCGGGTCCACCGGTCGAACCTCCTCTCACCGGATCGGTAACTTTCACCATCCGGTTCTCCCGAGCCGGTGCGAACTGGCAGAAACACACCACTGTTTCAAATTCAATAGGAAAGTACAGTCACTAACTTAGGCCTACTGTCAATGGTGAGAGCTCCCCCCCCCCCCAAGTATCTACAGGGAAGACTGCTGCACTGTTTAAGCAAGGAACAGGCAGTTATTTATTTTTTTTAAAAAAAGGGCTGGAAACTTTGGTAATCTTCCATGTGTTGCATTCATCTTTATTGCATTTTACTTTGGAGAGAATGATTGTGAAAAGTTGCTGGGAAGAAATAACGCTCGGAATTTTAGTATCTTCCAATCATGCTGCAGCAACCTCTTCATAATGGCTTTCTGTCTTACAGGCCATGTGGACCCAGTGACATCACTGGATATAAAGATAATGCTGCAGTCCTGGTTTGCTTTCCAACTGACCAGCTTCTCCTTTATTTGTTTATTAGCTTATTTTGAAAGCAAGGTGAAGTTGTGCCTCACTTATTTTGGCCTTGTCGTGTGGGGGAATTCAGTGGAGAAAGCAATTAGGCTTGGAAGCTATAGACCGACAAAGAAAACAGTGGATGGACACCATCAAAACTGACACTAGCCAGAGCATAAAATGTAAAGGTACCCCTCGCACATATGTGCTAGACGTTCCCGACTAGGGGCCGGTGCTCACCTCTCTTTCAAAGCCAATGAGCCAGCACTGTCCGAAGACATCTCCATGGTCATGTAGCTAGCATGACTAAATGTCAAAGGTGCACAGAATGCTGTTACATTCCCACCAAAGGTGGTTCCTATTTTTCTACTTGCATTTTTACTTTCGAACTGCTAGGTTGGCAGAAGCTGGGACAAGTAACGGGCACTCACTCCATTACGTAGCCCTAGGGGATTCAAACCACTGAACTTCCAATCTTTCTAATCGGCAAGCTCAGCGCCTTAGCCGCTGAGCCACTGCGTTCCTCAGCCAGAACACAGAACAACTCAAAGAAGTAGGGCAAGACTAGAAAAAGTTGGACCTCACTGAATGGATAATAACATCATCATGAAGGACTCTGGTTGGAATTAGGAAAGTTTGTTAAAGAAATTGCTGACACAGCTGCGATGAGTGTAACAAATGGTGGGGCACTACTGCCTACCAACAGGAAAGTTAAAAGTTAGGACACACTAGAACAGGGATGTCAAATTTGTGTTGTCACGGTGACTTTTTCCCCCTTCACTAAACTGGGCATGAGCGTGGTCAGCACATGATACATCCTTCCTGTGGGCCACGAGTTTGACAGCCCTGCCCTAGAAGGATGGCTAGCTAAGGCACGTAGATATATAAACATTGGTAACCTCTAGCTTATTATAACAGTAAAAGACAGACCTCTTTTGATAAGAAAGCTTAACATAAGCATATGATGTATGAAAAAGGAGGGTAAAGTAGAAGAATCCAATCAAAAGGAACATGTGTCAAGGAACCAACATGGGAATCTTAGGGTGTTAACTTCCTTAATCAAAACTGTATAAAATTTGTGTTTGTGCATTGTTTGAGGTCTCGGCTCCTTTAGCTGCTGAGACCCTGTTGCTGGACTACTCCAATAAAAGAAGGTGGAAAAGCCATTCCTCATATCTGGTGGTTTTTATTGACTTTGGCACCAGGCTAAGACCCCTTTTCGGTACAACAATCAAATCAAGGTGAGGCAGAGAACTTAGTCGGAAGCCTACGGAGATGTCTGTAGGAATTCTGGGCCTCATAGATGCAATGTTAGGGACGTGGTGGCTCAGTGGCTAAGACACTGAGCTTGTTGATCAGAAAGGTCGGCAGTTTGGAGGATCGAATTCCTAGTGCCATGTAATGGAGTGAGCTTCCGTTACTTGTCCCAGCTTCTGCCAACCTAGCAGTTCGAAAGCATGCAAAAATGCAAGTAGAAAAATAGGAACCACCTTTGGTGGGAAGGTAACAGCATTCTGTGCACCTTCGCCATTTAGTCATGCCAGCCACATGACCACAGAGACGTCTTCGGACAGTGCTGGCCTTTCGGCTTTGAAATGGAGATGAGCACCGCCTCCTAGAGTCAGGAACGACTAGACATATGTGTGAGGGGAACCTTTACCTTTACTAGATGCAATGTTGGGGAACTTAGAGCATGGCCAAAAAAAAAGAGAAAACCCTGGACTCCCACAAATACCCATAATGCAAAGCAACTTGCATTTTCCAGCCTCTGTGCCTTCTGGTGCAAGAAATGGCAAGGTATCTCTCGTACCCTGGTGTGAAGTGGGAACAATATCTCCAGGCACTGTATTTAATAAGCAGATAACAAAGTGCCTGTCAACCTGCTCAGCATTGGAGAGGTTGCTTCGATAGCAGGGTTTATAGACTTATTTCCCATCAACAAACAGCCCTGATGGCATTAATTCATCCCATTGAAACAAATGAGTCTGTGGGTGGATCTGGCTGCATGGCTTTCTGGGGAATTCATTCTGTATCTTTCATGTTAGCGATATCTGAGAAAAACAGGAAACTGTTTTCCTATCTCATTCACATAATAGATAAGATGAGAAATTAGCTGCTGGATGAGCATCCTGGGGGCTGTTTATTTTGTCCCAATAAATAAGGTTTGGCTGAGGCTAAGGCTGTCTGTGTGTGTGTGTGCGTGTGTGTGTGCCGCACATGTTCATGGGCACAAGCCCACCCAGCTAGATTTGCCATGAAAGCAGCTCATTTTTCTCACTGCCAAGTCAAACTCTCTCTGTGAGTAGGGGTTGCTGGGTACATGCATATAAAGGGACATATTTGCTAAATGTAGCCATTAAAATTCCCTGAGGATTGTGAGACTATTTTAACCAGTTCCAATGAATGAAGACACTCAGGTTGTAAAACAAAATTATTAGATGTCAATTGGAAATAAGAAAGATGCCACCTATGCCAATCAGGATTATCTCAAGCACATACGGGCTACATTTTTTCTTCCAAGGCCACACGCCTATTCATTCTCATTTTCTGTTTTTTTTTATTTTATTTAATGCATTAGTTCTCCAAATGCACTCTTGCCATCCTCATGGCCATGTGTGCTAACGCTGATGGGATTGGGAGCATCATGAGAGACGGCATACATTCTCCACCTTCTTTGAGATCAGAGAAAAGCGGTGGATGAAAGACAATAGCAGCTCCAGAACATAAAAACCCAACCGGATCTAAACATCTACTTAGCTGAGCATCTTCTTTCTCATGATGTCCAAAGCCACTGTCCTTTGTCAACTCTCCGTGACTACAGTACAGGAAATGCTTGACTTACAACCATCCATTTAGTGATTGCTCGAAGTTACAATGGCACAGAAAAAAAAAAGACTTATGACCATTATTTATACTTAGGATCTTAGCAGCATACCCATGGTCACGTCACATGATCAAAATTTGGATGCTTGGCACCAGGCATGTGCTTATGACAGTTTTAGTGTCCCAGGGTCATGTGATCACCTTTTGTGACTTTCTGACAAGCAAAGTCAATGGGGAAGCCAGATTCACTTAACAACTGTGTTACTAACTTAACAACTGAAGTGATTCACTTAAGGATTGTGGCAAGTAAGTCATAAAGTGGGGCAAAACTCACTTAACTCACTGTCTTGCTTAGCAATGGAAACTTTTGGCTCCAGAAGCCTGGCACTCTGACAAATCAGCCATCAAGAGGCACACAGACATTGACAACATCTATAGACGATGTAAAAGAGACTATCACCCAGACCAAAGAAGAAACAAAAAGACCACCAGCAATCAGCATCTAGATCAACATAGATGAACTCCAAGGTTAATATCAGACCAGCAATCAAGTAAGCAATACCCCAGTCAAGAATAGGCCAAAGACGCCGACAGCAAACAGTCCAACCAAAGAATCTCTAAGACCTCTCCCGGCAACACTGACAGACAAGCCACTAGAATATAAACTGATAGCAACTGCACTCCTTACTAGCACTGATGATGTTACCTAGTTTGGGTAATGAAACATCTGCAAGAAAACAAGCAAGCTCAGAGAGCAGCAAGGACCCCTCATATCAACCCTGAACTACAAATATTCTCCTTTATTTTTGGCTCAGTTATGGTTGTAAATCAAAGACTTTCTGTACTCTTCAAATGTATCCTGCCTTTGGACCAGGAAATTTCCTTTAAGATCTTTAAGAGACTTGTCTTCGGAGAATAAAAAAAGATCTGTAAAGTCACCTGATCTAGTTAGTAGATTGTCCCCTTTTGTATATAGCAACAATCTGTGTAAGATGATTATCACAAGTGAAGGCCCAAACCAAGCTAGGGTCTGTTTAGTAGAAGCTAGAGCCAGCTAGAAGAATCTCCTTGGGAAGCTAGAAGAATCTCCTTGGGGAGTTATTTCTTTAAATAACCATCATGCAATTTCAGAAGTTTATGAGAGTTTCTCTACCCTGCATACCTACTAACGCATCGGAATCGGAAATAGGATTTTTTGGGGGGTTCCTTTTACAATACAATACAATAGTAGAGTTGGAAGGGACCTTGGAGGCCTTCTAGTCCAACCCCCTGCCTAGGCAGGAAACCCTATACCGTTTCAGGCAAATGGCTATCCAACATCTTCTTAAAGACTTCCAGTGTTGGGGCATTCACAACTTCTGGAGGCAAGCTGTTCCACTGATTAATTGTTCTCACTGTCAGGAAATTTCTCTTCAGTTCTAAGTTGCTTCTTTCCTTGATTAGTTTCCACCCATTGCTTCTTGTTCTACCCTCAGGTGCCTTGGAGAATAGTTTGACTCCCTCTTCTTTGTGGCAAAGAAATTATTCTTTTGTTCCCCAGCTCATATTTTAATTTATTATTTGTTAAATTTATACACCACCTTTTGTTCAGGAGCTTAGTCTGACTCTCCAGCCTTCATGGGCATGTCCAACAAAACAAATAATAGTAAGCAGTATTTGGTACTCTAGGAGTACTACTTTCTTGCAAAGTCCTTATCAACACACAGAGTAAAGAGACCGGCTTTATGTGTCTTTTTCCTAGCTATTTCTCTGCCTGGAAACAATGAATCTCCCAGTTTATTGAAACTGTCGTTGAAAGCAAATGACAAACTGTTGTGCTGTAAACAACCTTGGGGGAAAAAAAAAGTATTGCATTCATTGTTTGTCAGTAGATTGGATCAAAAACTCATCAGCACTTAGAAAAATCTTCTTTCCATATTTGCCCTGTACTTGATAGTATCTATATGTTCCTTTATATTGTCAATTTTTCCCTGAAACAATGTGTTCTGATCTTGTATTAGCCTGTTGACCTATAGCTCCTCAGAGTCCAAAATTAAGATAGGTAAGCACCTAAAGGTTTTATTAATGCAACAGCAAAACGTATGATTTTAACCTTAACTCTTGACGCTGGGTTGCAGGTCAAAAATCTCACTTACGGAAAATGACTGCCATGTGCTTCTTAACAGTACAGCATCTCCTTTTTTTTTAAGGTGACCAACTTTTTTACAATGAAAAGGAGGACAAAACACGTTCTATTGTCCAAAATGCTAAGGTGACCAACTTTTTTACAATGAAAAGGAGGACAAATAAATTGGAAAAAATATATCGTAAATAAAAGAAATATTTTATTCATTGCAACAATAATACACTAAAATATGATATATGCATAATAAAAACATTTGCAACATTTTATATTGTAATTGTGCTTACATGCCTGTTAATTATTATTTGAATGAGTACTTTTCCATTGAATTAATATTTTTTGTCAATGTATCATCTTCTAACAATATATTGGAAATATCTGAACAAGAAATATCCTTCATATTGAATTTTACGGCAAGTGCTGCAGCTAGAGTATCAACATTCAATCTCGATTTCTCACTTGTCGAAAAATCATTGGCAATTGAAAAAAACTCTTTCAACTGCTGCATTAGTTCCAGGGCAGCACAATGTAAATTGAACAAGTATAAATAAATGTTCACATGGAATATGTTCATTTTTGAAATGGCTGAAAATATCCACCCATCTTTTATCAATTTCAACATGTTGATTTTCCCATTGTATTAATTTTTCAGAATTTAAATATACATTCAGTCTTCTAATTTCTTCAAAGAGAGAATTGTCGTCTATTTTAATGTCTAGCATTTCTTTAGATAAAAATTCAACACAAGATTCAATATCTGTTCAATATACTTGCGATGAAGTATAAAAAACACCATTAAAAACTGTTTAATAAAACGTGAATTGTACTTACCTCTGTATAATTGAATATTCATTGAGAAAGAAATAATTACCGTGAGTCATTCAATTGCCCACGTGCTGTGAGTCTACTGCGTGCGTATGTGCCGTGTTGTGTTTCGGTAAGAAGTAAACAAAGCCACTTGCACGCGGCGCTCTCTCTCAAGGACTCCCGTGCGGAGCGCATGCGTCTCATAATCGCGTCTTATACCGCACTATACCGAGTCTTGACGAATTGTCATGTCAAATACAAATCCGTCACATAATGCGCAACAGATTAGTCTTCAAATATCGAAAAGGAGGACATGTAGGAGGACACTTTTCGAGGGAGGACAGAACTTACAAAAGAAGGACTGTCCTCCCTAAAGGAGGACGGTTGGTCACCTTATTTTTTTAGCTTTGAAATCCAGTGGTTCAGATTTATTTATTTATTTATTGACCAATATTACTGTTAGCATAAGGCCAGTGGATACCAGAATTTAGGCCAGGGTGGAATTCAGATTTTGTCACTGGTCCATACCATAGTTTTTGTAGCATAATCTCAGGCAATCTTAGAATTCATCCTTTCCAAGAACATTGGCTGATAGCAGTCACTTGCTTTAATGTAAGGGGGTTGTCTTGAAACTTGGAAGATGAATAGAAAGATGAGTCCATCTATTCCCCCCCCCCGGAGAATCGAGCACTGCTGATTTTGGGGATGCTTGGTTGCATGTTCAAGAGTTGTCTTTCTTAGATGTCTTTTTTTTTCTGAAGTGACTTCCATTAGGGTCAGTGGTGGTTTCTGGATGCCATTGCAACCGGTATGGTGCAATGGGGCCAGGTGTCCACCACATGAATGTGTGCAGCACATGTGCACATGTGCGCAGTGCACACATGCATACTTACCACCCGTGATGCTCCAGCTGCTCGGTGGAGCATCGCGCAGGTGCCGTGTGCTCCATGCACGGGAGCCCCAATCGGCTCAAATACAGATAAGGAGGGCGGGCGGGCGGGTGGGCCCTTCGGAGCACTGTACTGGAATGGTACCTGGTGCTCCCAGCAGGCACCGGTGTGCCCCATATCTGTTGTGGCCCAGCAGCGGCTGGCTGAGCTGTTGGTGGATTCTGACAGCTCAGACCATTATGGGACTGCTCTGGAGGATGAGGAAGACTCTGGAGGGTGTTTAGAGTCAGAGCAGGAACTAGAGAGGCCTGTTGGCCACCAGGTGGCATCTGAGTCAAGGAGCAGTGAGGAGGAACAGAGGGAGGTTGTCCCTGATGTGCGTGTACGTAGAGCTGAGAAGAGAAAGGAACAGCTGTGGAGACGACATCATAGAAGGAAGTAAGGACAGCTGGCTAAGGGTGTGGCCCCTCCCAAAGAGTTTATAGGTGGAGCGACGGGAGGGGAATCTTTGCAGGAAACAACAGTCCATTTTACTAGCCGTAAGTTTAATCTTGGTTCTTGAAGATAGCTTTCTAGGCTCCTAGCCAAGGGGTGGCTTTATCTATGTAATTAGTCATGGCAGACAACCAAGCCAGTGTCTGCATATTCATTAGAATCACGGGACAGAACACTATCCCACCACTGTTTAGGGTTGGCATTTCACATGACCATGGTTCATGAATACTAGATGCCGTTCTGGACATTTCTTTCTATATCCTCTTTTGCTGATTTTTCACTGTAATGGTATCATTGCTTAACGGTATCAAGCATTCCATGTGTGATAGCAGGATATAAAAGACTGCTTGCAACTGACAATGTGGGACTGGAATGGGTGAGTCTGATTCCCCACAGAATATCAAAAACTTCAATCATGTAGGTTGACAGGCCTGAGATCACTCACCAACTCCCTAAACATACCCCGTTTTGCATATACAATTTTGTATTTTTTAGAGAAACTATCATATGTCCCATATGCAGCACTTCGGGATCTTTTGAAAAGTAACCCACTACTCAACTATACATGTCGACAAAACACACAAAAGTGTACTGTAACCTTTGAAAGTCAGGAATCTCATTGGTTCCTGTTCAATTTCAATATTTGTTCTCCCCCCCCCCCCCCAAACTGATTACTGGATTATAGTTCTAGCTGAACTGTAATTCGGGCCGCAGAAATTTATTGATGAAGCTTTGTCCTAGCAGTCCATTCTGTGTCTGATCATGGTTTCTTTTAGTTGCAGACAAAGAACAAGCAATTGGTTCCTGTATCATCTTTGGAGGCATCTACTCGCCCTTCAAACTGTTCTTTGAAGTTAAAGAGCCCCAGTACTGGAGCAGTAGTGACCTGCCTTTAATATCTTCAATACTTTCAGGTGCTCTGTGCCCACTCTCATTCAGTCTCAGGAGTGCCATTATGGAAGACTCATTAAAGCAGGGTCCCCAAACTTGGCAACTTTCAGACTTGTGGACTTTAACTCCCAGAATTCTCCAGCCAGTATAGCTGGGAATTGAAGTCCACAACTCTTAAAGTTGCCAAGTTTGAAGACCTCTGCATTAAGGAAATATACAGAATGTGGTATCATTCTAAGTAGAGGTTGTATCTCCTTTTGCTTCTAAGTGCAGGTATCTTGGCTACAGTCTTTAACATCCGCTTATCTGGTTTCACAACCATCAGTAATGACGACATGTCCCACGTAGTTTACCTCCTTGATATAAACTATATTTTGTCTTTGTGGAAGTAAACACCCAGCACATTTGCTCACATTGCATAGATATGTTTACATTTTGTGCACGTCTATCTGGAGTTTTGTGGTTACTAGCAACACATCCCACCAGTAAGGAGGTTTCTGTTTTCCCCACAGTGTGTATAGGAGGAACAAACACATCTCCTGAAATGGCTTGTAGCTGAGTTGTGTTGTGGCTTTGGCTTTGGCTCTGCAGATATTTACAGCCTGGCTGGCAATAAGCTTGGGGTATTCCAGTTTTCTTTCCATCTGTTGAATTTGATGTTGAACACAATTTTACCATACAGTCTTCCTTGTCCCTAGTTCAGCACCTCTGGCTTTATCTCTTATTTCTGTTACAAACTTATCTCAACAGAATGAATGCCTTTTAAGGGTTGGATTTGTCTTTGGTTCAGAGTAGTTTCTGAATGTCAGTACAATCTTTGTTAGAGTAGATCTGGTTATGTATTTCTTGTACTGTTGTAGATTTCTTAAAGCTCTCACCTAACCCAAGAACCCTGTTCTTTGGTTACAGGTAGAGATGTCACAGGTAGAGCTTCTACCAGTGGGAATTTCTGTTCCCGCTGGTACCATTTTGCCCAGTCTTAGTTCTAACAGAGGTTTGAAATCTTCATTTTCTCCAAAACCTCCTCACTGGAGAAACTAACTGTGTAGGATGCAGCCCTCCTCATGACCTGTTCCCAAAATGTGCTCCAATTGGCCAGGTTTCCTCTCTTGACTCACTGGGGGCTGTCACTGCTACAAGTCTCCACTTTTGACACCCTGCCACATTTCATCAGAAACAGCCTATTTTGATCTTGGGTTGCCCTGCCTACTTTTAATGTGGGAACCACTCTAAACTGAAGTAAGGCAAATTACCAAGGACTCCATTAGCACCACAGCAAACCCAACAACTGTAGCCTGGCTGCATAACTCCATGTCCTCACAATCCAGAAGTCTTAAATGCAGATAGTGACTGCAAACTATTCCTTAAAAGTACAGTAATAAGCATCATATAGGGGTTGAATCCCTAATTTGGATAGCTTTAGAAATCCCTGCTCTCTGCAGAATAGGACTTACTGAACACTGTTGCATGAGATATTTGGGCATAACAAAACAAAAAGGTTTGAAAATCCAGTACTGTTTTGGATAAAAAAGGATGAAGCACTTATGGCTTCTCAATGGTTTTTTTTATCAAAGCCATCCACTTATACTACCATTCACTCTATCCCTGAAAATAATGGAATGTGAGTGACTATGGGAAGCACATAGGCCCAAAGCTCACCCCCATCATTGGAAACCCACTGGAGTCTTTGGGTGGGATGATTAGTTGTCCTGGTCAATCTGGGCAGGCAAGCTTTCTGGAGCTTAGAAAGCCATGAATCAAGCAGCATGCTAGCATTTGCCATTTCATTCTAAGGGGAAGGCTCCGATTGACCCAGTGTGAGTCCTGCCTCAACTTGTACCTTTAAGCAAAAACCATCCTTGACTTCATTTGTTGAGAAAGGTATACTTTACTAAAGGTCAAATGAAATACAATAAAGCAAAGCCAGAACTAAAAACCATGCACCAAAATGTCCAAGTATAACTCCTCCCCCCGGAGGCACTTCTCCATGCTCATCTCTCATTGTCCAATTGTATTTGAATACGGTGTTTTGGGAAAGGTCTCAACTTTGGGCTGGCCATATGCAGCTGGATGCCATTCCTAGCCGTCTGACCTTGAAGCTGTATCTCCAGAAGGTGAATACTGAACTGTCCCTCCTCTCATCTAGCTCCCTCCCCCCAGAGTTCAGGGCAGACTGGCATCGAGTGATAGCAAACACAGACGTGCGATGGCAGTTCTGACACCTAGAGTCTTTGTGACTCTCATGCTAGCTTTTGGTGTGGGAAAAGCCAGATGATATTTTCCTGAAGATAGAAACGTTTAATTCCACAGCTGGCCTGGACTGTACGAGGGGCACAACACAGGGGTGAGTTCGCTCAGGGATGCATCGCACACACTTGATGCGTGCTGCGTGCGTAGTACAACTAAAATTGCTCTGTGCATAAGCAGAAAACAAGATGGCGGAACCTATGGCGCCACCAGGAGAACCAGTTTGGGGGTGTGGCAGGCCTGGGTCGCTGCCGGTTCCAGTGACCCAGGCTGCCAAGCTACTACAGGTTTGGCTGAACTGGTCTGAACTGGTAGGAACCCACCACTGCCACAACGTCTCTCACCTTTAGCAGGGCCTTGAGGAGAAGTGTGAGAACCTGTCTAGGAGAAAGGAAGAGGGGAGAAAAGGAGACCTATAGTCAAAGCAGAACGTTTTCTGTCTGCTTGTTTAATGTGTATAAAACTAAAGAAAAGGGAAATCAATTATGACTCTTACCTGAATTTTATTTCCTCACCCAAAACCAAATTACTCAGCAAACTTATCGCTTGCTATTGCAGGCCTTGGTATTAAAGAAAACAATCAGGGAAGCAGGATTAATCTCTGACAGCTGCCTTATCTTTAACTTGCACCTTTGTTATTTTCTGATGAGCTTCTCTTTTTTCGCTGCCTCGTTGTACCATACCTCACTGGTTCCTTTCATTTTATCATCAGGCAGGAGCGAAGGACCTTTCAGTTTATTAAAAAACCTTTATTTGTGAAGAACAAAGAGGCAGAGAGAAAAGGCAAACAATGAGGTCAGACAATCTCCTTCTTACCAGGAGTCACTCACCTGTTATTTAGAGCGTTATCAGGGTTCTTTTTTTTTGAAGGTGGGAGGGCGGGGGAGACTTGCATCATTGAAAAATGGGACACTGACAGGCTACTCTGTTAAAACGAAGACGTGCAACACACCCCGCACAAAACCAGCAACACTCTGATGGGCACAGATCAGCCTCCAGACAATGACCTCGTCAGTTGTCAAAGCAGCCATATTTTCACTTGCTTCTTGGGGGGGGGGATTTGTTTTGCTGACTTTCCTATAAGGTTGGGAGGCACTTAGAGAAGCCCCTACCCAAAATAACCCCCTGTTGATAGCTCCAGTGGCAAAATGCACGTGGAAATCACACCTGCAAGAAAGAAAATGGCTTAATCCGCCATTAAAAAGGGGTTGTGTTGTGAGTAATGCTTTCCTTACATACTTTTCCTTTCTTGTCTTTTTCCATTTTCCTTTTGCCAAGGTACACAGCAAAAGCACTGTGATTTATGCAGTCTGGCCTCTGCCTGCTTATTCAGATGTAAGTCTGGTTGACACCAATTCCATTAGCCCAAAAGAGAACAAAGCCAATTGTTCTAAATGTGTAAGGGATAATTGCACAAAGGACTGCAGTCTAAACCAACTGATCAAGAAAATATTTGCACTTCACTTGATTTTATATTATGTAGTGATTATAATCGTAGCTCCGCACGTTTAAATAGGGTTGCTTTTGCAGTTGAAGGAACAGGTTTGGAAAGATTATCCAGTGATGGGTTTCATAATGAACAGTAATATGATGGCCAAACCTGGCTCTAGGTTCTGTCTCAGCTTACTTTTTCCAATAAGCAGCTGAGTTGGAAGAGCATTTTAAAACAGTTTATTAGAGTCCTCTGATACAAGTGAGGTCTTTGTATAAAAAGAGAGAAGTTGGAAAAATGGCTTGTATTTACTATTGTAGTTAGCAAAACAAAGAGTATCAAGGCAAAAGTTGATTAGTTTAGAAATAGTCTTCTGTCCAGTTACATCACAAGAATTAAACCATCCAATAATAGGTGAGTATGGCCCGGTGTGTGTGTGTTTCTGGCTTCTGTTACTGCCAGTTCGCTCAGGGATGTGCTTTGCGCCCATGCACACTCAAGCGCGCTACGGGCACATGTGCAGTAGTAAAAAAAATATATGTACATACATAGAAGCAAAAAACAAGATGGCGCCACCTATGGTGCCGCTGATAGAACCAGTTTAGGGGGCGTGGCCGGCCTAGCTACCACCTACTTGGCCGAACTGGTCTGAACCGGTAAGAACCCACCTCTGGTATGGCCATAGAAAAGAGCACTGTATTCCAGTGGTGGGATTCAAATTTTTTTACTACTGGTTCTGTGGGCATGGCTTGGTGGGCGTGGTGGGGCTTGGTGGATATTGCTTGGTGTGCGTGGCGGGGAAGGTACTGTAAAATCCCCATTCCCTCCTTATCAGCTGGGACTCTGGAAGCAGTGAATAGATGAAGGTGGGACCAATCAGAGGTGGCATTTACCAGTTCACCGAACTACTCAAAATTTCCACTACCGGTTCTCCAGAACTGGTCAGAACCTACTGAATACCATCTTTGCTGTATTCTGAATAAAAGTAAAAGAAACATTTGCAAAGGAAAAATATCAAAGTAGGTAAGGGTAGTAAACAAAATGCTTTAAAAAGTGAAAAAAATGGTTCTGATGATCGCAAGGATCAGCTGTGAGCCACGCGATCGTCAGAACCATTTTTCCCCACTTTTTAAAGTATTTTTTTCCTGCCAGTTCAGGGAAATAGGTAGGGGAAAATGCTTTAAAAAGTGAAATAAAGAGGGTCCAACGATCGCGTGGCTTATAGCTGATCTGCGTGATTGTCGGAATCATTTTTTTCACCCACCCAGTCACATGACCCCCCACCAAGTCACGTCCACAGAACCAGTGGCAAAAAAAAAAAAAAAAACACATAGATTTCACCACTACATTGATCCCATGTTCTCTGTGTATGTTTGCCAATGGCAAAGTACAAACAGTTAATGCTGTAGTGGTAGCATCTTGTATGAATCCAGAAAAATTAGATTGTTTGCAGTATATCTCCAAGGACATTGTGTAAGAAAGCTTATCGAGGCAGGTGAAGAAACATAGCCAGGAGAATGAGCAAATGAATGGGTGATGGTGCACAAGCAAAGGGGAGGATGGTCTCTGGGGGAGACACTCTCCCTGTTTAAGACACTGCCCAGTAGATAAAAATGAGTCAGAGTCTCCTCTTGCTATAAAATGTGAGCCACCTTAGTCTATCATCTTGGACATTTTTAGGCCTAGAAATGAGTGCCAAGTCTCTTTAGCAAACTAGTTTTCCCTTCCTCCTAGTGATATAAAGCCCCATTTATACTGCTATAAGAAGTGATATAGAGGACTTCAAAGCTTGACATTTTTATTCAAGGAAAGTGATTACTGACCCAGGACTGTTTCTTGACTTGAAAGCAATTCCACATCTCCGAGCAGAGGTTTCCTCTATAGGTAGGTTTTAATAGTGGCTATTAGAGGAGAGGAGTGATTTGATAAGACTAGTTTGCATTCTGAGGACATAGGACAGATTTTCAACTGTAAGAACTTGATGGGTTCTAGGAAAGACTACACTACTACTACAGCTTTGCCTCTTGATCAAGAATTCTGGAAATTTAAAAAAGAAATCCTAACATGTTCCATGGCCTAAAAAAGTGTAATGGTATCACAAAACAGATGGGAGGGGTTTCTCTCCTAGGGAACTAGGAGTTGTATCTTTATCAAGGACTTTCAAACTTTTTATAATGATATGTGCAAATGACCTTGGGAGATGGAAGGGGAGCTGCAAACTGGACAACCAGTGTGTAAAAGATACCTCAATCCCCAGAAGGAGGGAAGGAGTGGGAAATGTTTCAGAAGGAAAATTGGGGAAGATCCCTTTGGAAACATTTCTCATGCTTCTCCTCCTTCTGTGGCCTGAGATATATTTCAAACACCAGTTGTCCAGTCTACAGCTTTCCCTCCTTTCTCCCAAGGTCACTTGCGCGTGTGCGTGTGCACACACACACACACACAAAAGCGAAATACCACTCATGCATCATCACAAAATCTCCAGAACCATAAAGCCTACAAACTTGAAATTTGGCACATATGTTCCTCTTCGCTTCTAGGTGCTCACAAAGAAAATATTTTTCGAAATGACCATCAGATCATTAGTATTCCTGATACAGTATTAACATGCTCTGATGCTAAGGAGTTCTACTACCCCTCCCCACCTGAAAAGAACTCTGTTCCAACTGCCAGTTCCCTCCCATTCCATTACCTCAGTTCAAACTGGCAGATGTTCCATTCCTTCACTCAGGAGCGGTCTGGGGCTCCTTACAGTACTAAACGTCTGTACCTCACCAAAATGTCTACGCCTTCCACCTATGGAACTACTTCTGGACTCAAGGAGATGGGAGTGATATTTCCTTATGTCTTTCAATCACTGACTGCCACTGAGCCAATGGATTGTGAACCAATACTTTTTTTTCTTGTTTCTTCTTTCCACCCCTGGAGAGCAAGGGAGAAGGCAAAACAGAAATACAGAGGCCCCAAAGAGAAAGCAGTTTATTTCATTCCTCATTCTTGGAAAGATAAGAAAGAAGTAGCAACAGTGGAAGGGGTATGAGATGGAAATAATCTTTTTATGCACTCTTCTGTTTCTGTTCCCTTCTGATAAAAAAAAATCATTCAAAGGAAATAAAAGTGATTGTTTCTTTTCCTGCTTTTATATTGGTCGGTCTTGTCCTAAAGCTTCTTCCTATGAAAAGCTGACCTGACAGAGAAGTTATAGAATGGAAACTTAAAAAATATATAATCAGGCAAAACTTACTGTCAATAAAATTAGCAAGAAACTTTTATTGGGTTCATTGGTGACAGAAGCAGCAATATATGGTTGGTAGGCAGCGGGTTTCCCCCAGTTTAAACTGATAGACAGGACTATCATTTTCCAAAGAGACTTGTCTTTTCTTTTAAATATGGATCTAGAACACTGCATCCATATTTAAAGGAACAAGTCTAGCGCTCTTTCCTATTAATGGCCATATCTGCATTCCCACCATGAATGGAGGATGGTCAAAATTGTATCAGAGGAGAGAAAACACTGTTTTAAAAAAAGAGTTACCACCTGAGTTGTGAACTGGAAATGAGAGGAAGAAAACATCATGAGAACATATACTACTAAAACTCTCATTATCATGATCTTCATCTGGGTGAAATGATGCATCAAAGGGCAACAATTTTTGAACCCAAGTGTCTGAAATGAGCTAATTTATAGAATATGTCCAAAATCTGGGGTCAATGATTCTCAAAGGAATGACAGGTAGGAAAGTTATGGCTGCTTCAGTGCTACTGATTGCTATCACACTGCTGAGTTGCTGCTACAGTCACATGATCTTCATTTTCTGTGACAGTTTCCCAGCCACTCTCATAATCCTTCACTCCCTCCCCAACCCAGCAGCAAAGGAATTGACCCATCTTATGACTCTTAAGGAAGCAATGACTTTATGGTAAATGAAGAAAGGCTGGATATTTTAATTGCTTTTATTGCCCCTTCTTTGGCACACAACCATGCATGCATATGTATATCCCAACTTTCTTTAGGAATTCAAAGCACACATATAGTGCTCCATCTTCCTATATTTCTTCATAATGACCCTGTGAGGTAGGTTGGGCCAAAAGTCACCATGTAATATTAAAATATGCACCACACTTAAACTAAGACAAAAAGAAACTGTGACTCTATTTCTTACAAAATGGATTTTACTTTTTCAAAATGTATGTGAAGTTTTAGCACACTTAACCGAAGGAGTAGTTTAATTAGATCACAAATAGCTCTATTATCTGAATTGGGTGTTAGGATTCCATTAAATTTTGTTTGAATCATAGAACTGTTGTATACCGGTAAGCCTGGCCAGCAGAGGGCAGCCGAGAGTTGGGCTCCTCTGATTGGTCCAGGCGCACCGGCCAGCCGGCGGGAGAAATCCTGTGTCCCTATTGGTTCGTCGTCTGACAGCTCCTTATATAAATAGCTGTCAGACGACTAGTTTTCCGTTCCAGTCAGTTCTTGTTAACAATAAATCTGTTGCCTTACACACGTCTCCGTCTCCTCATTCGAAGCTACAACACTGGCGACGAGGACGGGCGACGTGGAACCCTACACCGTGCCTCCAATGGCTTCCAACGCTGCCTTTTCGCCGTTCCGGCCAGAGGCTGAGGCTTGGGAAGCTTTTCTCGAGAGGTTCGACTGCTTCCTTATAGCCCACGATCTCGTCAGCCTCTCCCAGGAACGAAAGCGCGGAATCTTCCTGAATTACTGCGGGAGGGAGATGTTCGCCACTGCGAGGGCTCTCGCTGCTCCCGATCCTGCCAATTCGCTGCCCTGGGATGAACTCCTGGCTCGCCTCAAGCAACATTACGAGCCCGCGCCATCCCGTTTTGCCCGGCGGCAATATTTCCGCCGGTGCATTCAAAAAGAGGGCCAAACCATTGCCCAGTACGTTGCCGCTCTTCGCGCTGAGGCAAGTTTATGTGAATTCAGCGATCTGGAAGATGCGCTGCTAGAGCAGTTTATCTACGGTCTACGGGACGTCAAACTCCATCGCCGCATCCTCGCCAGACCTGAATTAACTTTAAAAATTGTGGTTGACGATGCCAGGGCGTATGAAATGGCTGATCAATCAACACCGGATTTCAGCCACCTCAGCCAACACCCACATGCTGCCTACTTACCGCCTTCTTCCTACGCGGCCCCTTCCTCTGCCTACGCTCCATCTACTGCTGCCTCTTTCCGCACGGAGGTTGACCAAACCGCCGACCGGCTCCAGACCCTCTCAACCCGAGATGGACGCCAGTGCCTCAGTTGTGGCGGCCGCCACCAACGCTCCCAATGCAGGTTCCGGCAAGCCCTCTGCCACCAATGCGGCAGAAAGGGCCACCTCGCTGCCGTTTGCCGTTCCGTGCCTCACGACCGCCGCGGGCCTCTACCTCAGCCTCCTTCGCCCCGTCAGCCGCCTTCCGGGGCTTCCCGCCGTCAACACTCCCTCTCCGTGGGGGACCCAGCTGAAGCCTTCCCTGAATGGCTTGTAGACTCGGCCTCCTCAACTTTAGAGGGCCGGGGTAAGCTGCACCTCCAAATCTCCATTGAGGGGGTTCCCTGCCCTATGGAGGTGGACACAGGGTCGGCCCGATCTGTAATGTCATGGGCCACCCTTCGCTCCTTATTGCCCTGGGTCAGACCACACCATCTGAAACCCCCTGACTGCCGTTTACGCGATTATCAGGGAAATGTCATCGACCTGATGGGCTGCCGACCCTTTCACATTTCCTTGGGCTCTCGTAAGGCAAAACTTCCCTTGCTAATTGTAAAAAACCCCCTCGCCTCCCTTCTTGGACTTGACTGGTTTAAGGCCCTTGGCCTGTCTATTGCTGGGGTTAACTCTCTTTCACCCCTCCCTCCTGTTTCTCCACCCTCTATCTCCTCCCTTTTTTCCGAATTCTCCGATGTGTTCGCCCCCTCTTTAGGCTGCTACACCGGCTCTCCTATCTCCCTTAACCTCGACCCCTCCGTTCCTCCTATCCGCCTGAAGGCCCGCCGGCTTCCCTTTGCTTTAAAAGCAAAAGTCGACGCCGAACTGGACAAACTAATTAGCCAGGGCGTTTTAGAACCCGTCGATTTCTCCCCCTGGGAGACCCCCATAGTGGTGCCTTTGAAGTCCGACGGATCGATTAGGATCTGCGCGGACTTCAAATCCACCCTCAACAAGGCCCTCCAATCTCACCCCTACCCTGTGCCCGTAGTGCAGCACGTCCTGCACACTCTGGGCCAGGGTCGCATTTTCGCTAAGCTGGACCTCGCGCAGGCGTACCAGCAACTGCCTGTCGACAACGCCACTGCGCTTGCGCAGACTATCGTTACACACCGCGGCGCATTCAAATGCCGCCGCCTCCAATTTGGTGTCAGCGTGGCCCCGGGCATTTTCCAGGGGCTCATGGAGCGGTTGCTCCATGGCATTCCCGGGGTCACACCCTATTTTGATGATGTTCTAATTGCCGCCCCTAATCAATTAGAACTCATCAAAATTCTGCGCCTGGTCCTGCGGCAGTTCCGTGCCGCCGGCCTGCATCTCAAACCCTCTAAGTGCCAACTGGGTGTGCCCTCTGTCACCTTCCTTGGCTTCCTCATCGATGCCAACGGCATCCACCCGGACCCCTCAAAGGTCAAAGCCATTCTCTCCGCCCCCACTCCTTCCAAATAGGTGGAGCTCCAAGCCTTCCTTGGTCTCCTTAATTTCTATTCCTCTTTTATTCCCCACAAGGCTTCCCTGGCCGAACCCCTTCACCGTTTGCTAGACTCTTCCTCTCCATGGGTCTGGTCCAGCCGCGAGGCGCATGCGCTTGCGGCTGTCAAGCGCTCGCTCACTGCCCCCCCAGTCCTCGCCCAGTATGACGAGCGTTTCCCTCTCACCCTGGCATGCGACGCATCCCCCTATGGTGTCGGGGCTGTCCTTAGCCATTCTTACCCTGATGGCTCTGAGGCGCCCATAGCCTTTTACTCCCGCACCTTATCCAGAACTGAGCGAAATTACAGCCAGCTGGATAAGGAGGCCCTTGCTGCCGTTGCGGGAGTAAAACGTTTTCACTATTACTTATATGGCCGCCCCTTCTCCCTAATCACCGATCACAAGCCTTTACTGGGCATTATTGCGGGGGACCGTCCCACTCCTCCTATTCTTTCCCCGCGCATGTCCCATTGGGCAGAATTCCTGTCTTCCTACTCCTACACCTTGTCCTACAAGCCTGGTGGCCACATTGCTCACGCTGACGCGTTGAGCCACTGCCCTCTGCCTCTTCCTGTCACTGATCCAGCCCCTGTCCATTCTATTAACCTCCTGGCCGACCTCACTCTGCCAATGTCCGTTTCGGACATTCCTCAGGCCTCCCAGAATGACCCCATCCTTCGCCACGCCATAACCGCTGTCACTCAGGGCTGGTCCGCGGCCTACAATGACCCCCAACTCTCCCCCTTTTTCCGCCGCCGCCTGGAGCTCTCCGTAATGCAGGACTGCCTCCTTTGGGGAAACCGCGTGGTTGTCCCATCTTCTTTGCGGCCTGCTGTCCTGTCTCGACTCCATGACGGCCACCCCGGCATAGTCCGTATGAAAAGCCTCGGACGCGGCTATGTCTGGTGGCCGTCCATGGATGCGGACATCACCGCCTACGTCCAACGCTGCACCCCTTGCCAGCAGGTGCGCTCCGCGCCACCTTCTTCCCCACCTAGGGAATGGGAACTCCCTATGGGCCCATGGAGCCGACTCCACGTCGACTTCATGGGGCCCATTGACGGCCGTGTCTTCTTCCTCCTGGTGGATGCCTGGTCGAAGTGGGTTGAGCTGTTTCCTATGCCCAGCTCAACCTCTTCGGCCACTATCCGCATCTTAGACTCCCTTTTTAACACCCATGGCCTTCCGGACGTTATCGTTTCCGATAACGGCCCACAATTTTCCTCCACCGAATTCCAGTCCTACCTTGCCTCCCTGGGTATTCGCCATGCCCCCGTTGCCCCCTACCACCCTGCGGGCAACGGCCTTGCCGAACGCGCGGTGCGTTCAGCTAAGGAAGCTCTGGCCCGTATGGCCACCCTTCCCTGGCCCTCCCGCATCTCCACCTACCTCCGCTCCCAGCACTCCACCCCTTGCCCCTCCACGGGCAAAAGCCCCGCGGAACTATTGTTAGGCAGACGTCTCCGTTCCCTTCTCGACCGTTTCCACCCTCTCTCACACCCATCCTCCCCTGTCGCACCACCCCCCCAGGTCTTTTCTGGTGGGTGAGGGGGTATTTGCTCGCAACTACACCGGCGAGCCAAAGTGGCTACCTGGCAGAGTGACTGACATCACGGGGCCCTGTTCTTACAGGGTCCTCCTCGATGATGGGAGACATTGGCGGCGGCACATAAGCCAGTTGCGTCGGCGACCAGAGGGACCTGAGCCCAACACATCAGCAGAAAATCAACCAGGCCCTAACGACGCCACCTGCCGGCTCGACCGTCCACACGCCGCTAGCTCCGACTTCGCAACAGCCCCTCCCGGTGCTCTGGCTCACTTACCATCGCCCGTCGGTGCATTGCCGGGAGGAGGACCCATCCAGGACGCTGCCAGGCCTGTTCGCCACAAGGGCGGAGCCGACACTCCTTCCTCCTCGCGCGGGGTGCCATCTTCGTTGAGACGCTCCCAGCGCGTGCGCAGGCGTCCCTCGTACTTAGACGATTACGCCTGCGCAATCCAGGGGAAAGGGGTGTTGTATACCGGTAAGCCTGGCCAGCAGAGGGCAGCCGAGAGTTGGGCTCCTCTGATTGGTCCAGGCGCACCAGCCAGCCGGCGGGAGAAATCCTGTGTCCCTATTGGTTCGTCGTCTGACAGCTCCTTATATAAATAGCTGTCAGACGACTAGTTTTCCGTTCCAGTCAGTTCTTGTTAACAATAAATCTGTTGCCTTACACACGTCTCCGTCTCCTCATTCGAAGCTACAACAAGAACCACTGACTTGAAAGAGCCATTAGAAACCACCTTGTTCAGTATTTCTCAACCTTGGCAACTTTAAGCTGTCTGGATTTTAACTGCTAGAATTTGTGGGGGATTTTGGGAGTTGAAGTCGAATAGCTTAAAGTTGCCAAAGTTGAGAAACACAAATTTAATTCATTACTCCATCCTGCAAGTTACTACATCAGGTACACTTGACTACCTGGTCTGGACTTTAATATTTCCCATAAAGAAAAAGCCTTCATCTATCAAGATAGTTCATTCTATTGTTATGTTATATTGGTGCTGACAAAGAATGGAATAGCTCAGCTTCATTTGGTCTGCCAGTTTATAGTCATTTGTGGGAAATTAAGTAATCTAAACCCTTTTCACCTGTATTACTACTAAGCCATGTTGGTCTCATATGCTATCTTTTCTTTGTTTTGATTGGCTTCTAAAACCTAATGCCAGTCTTTGTCTCACCTGCAAATCTACCCCATTTCCCTGACATTAAGACCTCCCCGGATAATAAGCCCAATCGGGCTTTTGAGTGCATGTGCTAAAATAAGCCCTCCCCCAAAAATAAGCCCTCCCCGAAAATATTGCAACACAGCAGCAGGTGAGACAAAGCTCAGGAAAGCAACTAACACTCAAGACTCAAAAAGGATTTTGACACAGTTGATTGTTACATTGAAAATAAAAAGACAAAATTCAACATGGATGGCTACAAAGACTGGCATTAGGTTTTAGAAGCCAATCAAAACAAAGACGAGATAGCATATGAGACCAACATGGCTTAGCACTATAGCTATTTGTAAGCATGTTAAATAAAATTAGAATATTCATCGAAGTTCATTCAAGAAGACTATTTGTGCCTTCAGGCTGATATGAAACCATCAAAGAAATCTCTATTTGTTTATATGTGTTTAATAACAATAAAAACATTGTTTTTTAGCACCTCAAGTTAGGTTAAGTAGAAATAAGTTAAACAGTATACAATTTTTAATATTTACACTGGAATATAGAACTGCAGAATCTTTAATTTTGGCTATCTGTAATAAACAAATCCAAAGACAGCCAGTGAGTGATGGATATTCCAAATTTATAGAGATAGCTTCTCCAAATCCATTCATCAGCTGATCAACATTTCAGGATATTTGTTGCATTTTAGAACTACATCATACACTCTGATATTGTTGCAGATAAATTATAAAGTAATATTTAATCTGGAACTAATTCCTTTGTGTCAAAGTACTGCAGGCTGTAATACATTTCGAAAGCAAGGGCATTTCACTGTTGGAATAGAATTATATGTGATTGTTTAAATAACTGGAATGCTTTCTTCATTTTTGTTAAAGGAACTCCACCTGTGTAATTGCGGTCTTATTTTTTCCTGTTCCTTTCTGATTTTTTTCTAAGCAACTTCAATTTCTTCTGTTCCTCAGCAACATTCATGCCTCTAAATCCATATTAGGGTAAGCTAGTGAAAAGACATCTGGGAAAATAAGTGGAGGGAACCAGATGAAAGGAGGTAGATGCCGGGGGGGGGGGGGGAGGGAAGAAACAGCTTAACATGGGAAGAAAAGATAAGGAAATTTGGTGGATAACATCATTCGTTTGGATCTACCAATATTGCCTTTTGTAAAGGCCATTTGTCATTATTTTTTAAATATTTGCTGGCCAGTGTTTACTTTCTTAGCCTATTATCTGTCACACGCTACAGTGAACTGTTAATATAAACTTGAAATCTTTGCATGATAATTGAAGTTTATGGATTGTGAAAGCAAACTGATCCTTTATCAGATATTCCAGGTTAATCTAGGACTAAGAGTTTTTTTGGTTATTTAGCAACAACTTGTTCTCCCCCCCACCTTTTTAATAATCAACTGCAGGGATGTTCCTTCCTCCAAGTCATTTTTAAAATTTTCATTAAGTAAATATATTGTTTCTACACTGGAGTCCATCTCAATGCTTAGAAATAACTCCCTGGCTCCACTTTGGGCTCTCTGAAGAATCTTTTGGATTGTTCCTAAAAGATTAAAGGCGAATTTTGGAACACCTTTATGAAATCATACTATATATCAGGGTGTCAAACTTAATTTCATTGAGGACCACATCAGGGTTGTGTTTGACCTTGGGGGGGGGAGTGGGCATGGCCAGGGTGGGTATGGCGAGCTCAATGTCACTCATGTTAGCAGCTCCTGTGATGGCCAAAGCACTCTGCCAGAGAAAACTGGCTTCCAAACGCCATTTTTGGCTGTGACACTATCCTACAACCCTCTGCCAGGGAAAACGGAGCTTGGGAGGGTCACATGCAGGCCAGTCCTTCACTGTTTCCAGGGTGGCCCTGTGGGCCAGATCTAAACACCCCATGGGTCGGACCTTGAGTTTGATACCCCAGCTATATGTGATTTCATAATTCGCTGGCTCTGTTCCCACTACTCATTTATCTCAGTCAGCCACTAATGCTGTCACATTTTATAAGTGGTTTTGGTACACCCAATAAACCCAAGCTGTTAAAAACAATGAAGGGTATATGTAGAACTCCTCCCCATTTTCTCTAAGGAATATTTCCACTTTCTTTTGCTGACACAGCATCTTGAGGAGAAGCTCCTTTAATGAATAGCTGGTAGTTGCAGTGCTTGCACTAGACAGAGGCTGTTCTGGCACAAAAAATCCACTTATTAAAGTTCATGCAGCTTTAAAAATGACAGTACCATGTGAGGGATCATACTGTCGGTTCTCATTAAAATGACAGAACTTTAGCTATGTGACGCTCGGGCCCAAAGAAACAAGGACCACACATTAAGTTCCAGTTATGAAGATTTATTGTTCATGCCTACATGCAAGAATCTAGTCAACGAACAGTCAACACCATTAGAATTCAAAGGGGGATGGACTGGGATGGCTTTTGGCAATGTAATGACTCCAGACTGATTCCTCTCTTGATGCTGCTCCCACGGCCTGCCTTTTCTTCTACAATAATTCATGTTCTCCATTGAACTCTGCAGGAGAATCTGCATAAATTTGGGTCACTTTGGCAAGAGGTAATAATGGACCTGGGACAAAGTTCAGGGATCAGTTATCTTGACATGTACTGTAGCTACTGAATTTTATTTAAACCAAAGTGTCCAGAATTCTTAAATTATATCAAGTAATCATTCTTCTTCCGCAGTTTGGAAAACAGACAGTCCTTCATATGTTGTTATCTGGATGAGTGTGTATAAATTATTATACAAATAGGGTTTAATAGAGCTTAAATGGAAACATTTGAATTCATTTTTGGGGGAATGTTTTGCTTTTTGTCCTTTAAAGAAACAAAAAAAAAGCACTCTTATCTAACTAAATAGTTCCTCTTTTTCTTATTTTGCCTTAACTTCAATGTCTAGGTGAGAGAAGCAAAATGTCACTTACATATGAAGCTAGCATTAATTGTTATGTATTTTATCTATTAGATTAAGATTTTACAACAAACTGAATCTTTAGGAGTCCCACGGAGTTTAATTGGCGCTTGGAAAAGATAGCTACTCGAATCCTGCTTACAGCATTTAATATTAGGCAATCCTAGAAAATAAGACTAAAATTACAGGAATTTATGCTGTCCCTGTAAGTTAAAAACCAGAATTAAAGGCAACTGTGCCTCAACTAAATGTTTTCACTTGTTAGAGATGCAAGTATTTAGAATAAAAATAATGGGATTGATTTCTATTTCTATAAGCATTGCAAAACCAATAAAATCCTTGGAGACACAACTAACTTGGATTTGGTAGGCTCTGTCCTCTATAGGATTATTAATTAGCATAGCATCACATACTATTGTTGTTCAAAACAAATGGACCAGAAAGAATGCAATGTCTCTTTTGGAACTCTTGCTTCGACTGGCATAATTGAAGGAAGTACGTTCCTATCAATAAACAGAGCATGCTGAAATGACATATTTAAAGATGATATCTTCTTAGCATATCATTTTGATATTCACATTCGGGCATTTGTTTCCCTTTAGGTTACATAAAGTGTATAGATTGCCTCAGATTTTAGAGTCATGTCTAAATTTTCTCACTGATTTCAGTAGGTCTCCTTAGACAAATGGCTAAAGTGGAATAACGTTAATCTTATGGCATTTTATAGATTTTTTTAAAATCAGTGTTCTCATAAAGATAACTAAATTCTGGATGGCTGAAGAATTGGAACACATTGTCCTGTATAAACCACAATGCCAAAAGTGATGAAGCATCACAGTGTTTCATTGCATTGGCATTGAATAGGAATAGACAAGCAGGCAACTACACTGGGTAGAAGAAAATGTTGGAAACAGATGGTCACTTTAAGGACAACAGTAAAAGCATCATTTCTTGCTATATGGGAGAAGACTGTGATAAACCGTTTCTGTACTTTACCAAGAAAACCACCTGGATAGGCAGGATAAAATGATTGATGATAGAACGGCTCGAGTTAAATGGCGTTCAATATGCTCTTGAGAAAGAACTGGGGATCTTTTGTAGTACTAAAATGGCATTTATGGTATATTTAGGACAACTAGTTGCTGATGCAGGGGAAGGAAATCCAACATGCGAAGACAGAATTACAGTGGGAACAAGGAACATTGAAACATGAACATAGGAAAGTTCAACATATCAAAATATGAAATGCATCATCTGCAGTACACATCAACATTATAGTTTTTTACTTGGGACTCTGTCCACTTAACAATGCACACGGTTACTTAATCACCACAACTGGGAGTGCTGGGATTGCGAAGCATTGAGTGAAGCAATCATGTAGACAAAAGTATAGAGAGATTCTCAGTCATCCAGGTCATGGTTGTCCCAAAGGTGCTTTTTCAGGAGGCAACTGGACTTTCTTGTTTTTTCTTTTGAAGAGGTTTCACTTCTCATCCAAGAAGCTTCTTCAGCTCTGACTGGATGGTGGGGAATGGAGGAATTTATATTCCAAGTGCGTGAACGACCCTCTAAAAGGATGCAAACGACCAGCTGTCTGCAAGGAATATAAATCCTTCCATTGCCCACCATCCAGTCAGAGCTGAAGAAGCTTCTTGGATGAGCAATGAAACCTCTTCAAAGAAAAAACAAGAAAGTCCAGTTGCCTCCTAAAATAGCACCTTTTGGACAATCACATAGATAGACACATTCTGTATCTTGCTTAACAATCACTTTGCTCAATGACTGAGATTCTGGTCCCAATTGCAGTTATTAAGCAAGGACTACCTGCATTCATGGACATTACTAGACAGTGCATATGTAAATAAAATTTATTGTATGTATGTATGTGTGTGTATATGCATATGTGTGTGTGTGTGTGTGTGTGTGTATGTTGGTCTTGTTGTATTCGGGTCTTTTCCCGTGTAAGATTGAGATTGTCTTGGCAATGTTTCGGCGAGGTCTCACTCGCCACCTTCAGGCTGATGTTTTCGGCTTAAAGTGTGGTCGGAGCTGCCATCTTTCTATAAATCTTGGTCGGGGTGTGTGGAGTGCTGGCTTTGTTTCAGTAAGTGGAATCATTGCTTGTGTGGTTGTATCATGATTGGTAGATTGGTGCTGATTGGTGCTGGCTGTGTATCCGTTGTTGTCTACCAATCATGATAGAACCACACAACCAATCATTCCACTTACTGAAACAAAGCCAGCACTCCACACACCCCCACCAAGATTTATAGAAAGACGGCAGCTCCGACCATGCTTTAAGCTGAAAACACCAGCCTGAAGATGGCGAGTGAGACCTCACCGAATATATACATTTATTGCTTGAAAATCTGCTCCTACATTGAACTGGTTCCCTTACCCATATTGTAGGCACATATTTCTGGATGTGTTGGCTGATACTTAGCTCAGGCATCATTCTGACATTAATTCTTTACCAGAAAAAACCATACTCTGAATGACATGCATTTTGCAATTTTCAACAGAAAAACTGAACAATAAGGGGACTAAGAGCAAGAATTTTTTTAAAGTACTTTCTCAGCTACTTCTATCAGTTCATTTGAATGCTACATTATTTGAGCCATTTGAGAATAAATATAATTCTCTGATATCACATATAAATAAAAAATGCCTAAGGCTATGATGCTTTAAGCAGAGAAATGGGGCTTAGCAAAAATGGTGTTCTAATATACCAAGGAAATAGAGCTAGAGCAATTTTCAGTATGGATGATGAAAAGGTGAAAGACACAGGTGAACTAAAATAAGACAAGGTAGAGGCTACAAACATGCATTGTAAATATAGGAAGTGATCAAAATATGGCATGTTATATTCGTAAGAGTTTTTATGTCTTACAAAAGTTTTCCCATTGCAGACAATGAGCGAGCCAGTATGATGTAGTGGTTAAGAGCATCGGACTGGATTGCCAAGACCCAGGTTAAACTCCATTCATCATGGAAACTCACTGAGAGACATTGATCCAGTGGTTTTCTTCAGCCCTCTTAAAGGTGCTGTTGAAAGAGATTAAATGAAGGGAGATTCTATTTAAATCTCTCGATGGAAAGGAAGGATAGAATGTTAATAGGTCAAAATATACAGAGTATGGAAACCTAAAGTAGAGCTATGATACCTGGACCTCAAAAAAAATCAGATAACCATTAAATTTTGGGCTCAGTTGTGGCCGTACGTTGAGGACTACCTGTAAGGAAGGTATCGGCTGCCTGAGCCACTTCCTTATTTATATTGTTCTAAAGAAAAATGCTTCAGCTCCTTTGGCATAGGTTGGTGGGATTCAAATAATTTAACAACCGGTTCGCTCAAACCGGACCGAACCAGTCCAATCCAGCTGAATCCTACCACTGCATAGGTAACAGTTTCTCCATATCTCTGTCAAAGTAATCTCTTTCTTACTGCCTTCAGAATGTCAACCACGCTGCACTTTTGGAATTATAACAATCTGGTAGTTATTGTTAAAGAAAATTAAAAAAAAACATTATTTTCCCCATTTTCCATATTTAGAAGAGAAGTAACAATTCTGTCTTGTGTTTTCTCTTAAAAAGAGGAATGGCCTATCGAACCCTCTGCAGAGATACACAATGGACGTAGTGAAAAATGCATTCTGTCCCCCTGTGTCTTGATAATGCATCGTTTTAGAGCAAAACAAGCGAGAGGCCTCCATTTTATCTCAAGAAAAAACTACAGCAAATTATAGTTAACACGATTGTAGCAGAATTCCATAGGTCTTTTTTTGGGGGGGGGAGTTTTGGTTTTGTGGACAGAGTCCCCCCTCCCCCGCGCTTATTTTAAGAGTTCATTTACGGCAGTTTGTAAATCATTGTTTTTTGAGACCTCGGCAACTGGGTTATAGAACCCCAGAAAAAGCATTCAGCTGAAAGCCCTTTTAATAGGACTTTGGGGGAGCATTTAATGTGGGAAATGGGACCAGCAACCTGCTGGTTTTAAAGGGGCCTTGGGCCCTTCCTCCTTCCCAAACCCCTCTGTGAATGTAACAACTGTAGCTTGTCATTTTGCCCTTCCTTTTTTGTGAGAAAAAAAATGCCAGTGATTTCTTTTGACTTAAACTGGGCATTCAGAAAGCTGTTTTTTTTATTAATGAATCATATTAAGCCACCAGTGAAAGGCTCTCTGACTCTGTTTAAATAACAGGCTATGATTCCTCCCACCCCCCTCTCGTTGGCTCCACTGCTATTAATTGAGGAGTTTTTTTGTTTCTTTCCTAATGAAGCTAACAGAACACATCTGTCAGGTGCTTGTATTCTTCACCCGTCTATAGTATGTAATAGCCCAGCTGGAGGCTATAATGCTACACAATATCCCTGGCCGTTACAGCAACTATTTATTCCTGGGCTTTTCCTCAGATAGGGATTTGGAAAAAAAAAAAGAGGGGGGAAAAAGTCTGAAATTTGGGCCTAATTGCTGTTTACAGAGCAATAGACACCTGTTCTAGCCGAGATCCTGGCTCATGAATCTACACCTCGGACCTTAGGGAAAGGAAAGAGGAATTTATAATCAGCTGCCCGTTCAGACTCTGAGAAGCTTGCCTTTGCACTTTATATAGGATGGTCCACATCCAATAATTGCCCCAGCATCATGCTGGGGGTGTGTGTGTGTGCATTCATTGGAAGACTGAAGGGCTGGGGTGGGGTGGGGAGCTGCTTTCAAAGACAATCGTATGTTTGTGTTTAAAAGCTTCTGCTCCTTTGAACCCTAGCTTAAAGCCAGCCAGTTGGTATGAAATATTAAAGCGCTTTTGATGAATCCTGCTTTTAAATGATTTTAGCTTGTAGGTTGCAAATAACATAAGTTTGGTGTAATGGACTATACGGGAGACTTTTGAAATAATTCTATTTGCAGAATAGAGCTAGAAGTGCTCAGGTTTGCTTTGTGAGATATCGAGGCATTGCATATATCAGCCCAATATCCAAATATGTTACGGCATTATAATGCAAGATATAGTTAGAAATTTGCCTATTACCTCATGCATTTTTAACCCTGTATTCTCCACTCATACAAGTTAGCCCAATAAACATTACAGTCCAAAATAAAGGTATTAACACTGAAGGGTTGGGGGGATCATGTCATACAACCTTAAAGTTATCCAGGGGAGACATTTAGAGCCTAGTTATGTTTTACTGTTAGTTTTTTTTCCTTGCAAAATTCTAATGTATTGTGCTCAACAAGGGGACCCAGAAATCTTCAGGTTTGCTACTCTCACCATACTCCCAAAGCAAAAAAAAACAAAAACCATGTCAGCAACAGAACTGCACAGAGTTTTGAATTCATTTTCCACAATGCGCTTTGCTTCAGAGTGCAAACCTGCCTACAACTCTTTAAAGCAGCACTGTCTTTCCCCAAAATTAAGTAACAGCTGTTTGCCATTGCATCTTGTGGCCTCATTGGAAAAAGAGAGTTTCCATCATGATGGATGATCATAGAGTGATGATCTTCTAGTTAATGCAGTAGAGGTCCACCAAAATGCCATCTGAAATTCTTCTACCCATCAGCATGACGGATATAAGGATTATACCCTAAACTCCCATTTCTAGAAAGAATCAACCTTAGATAAGCTTACTAGGCCTTTCCCCATCCTCAATAAGGAGACTAAAATGGTGGCCTAGATTTATTGTAAATTGAAATAAATTACAACATATATAATCTGAACACAGTACAACACCAAGTGGAAGACTATAGAATTATAGCCATTAACGTCCGTGATCTTTTTCATCCAAGCTTCATCATTCATTCAGTATTATACTAGACTGTTATTGTGGTAGTATTGATTGTCCTCAATTGATTGCAAATCAAAATCATTATAATACTGTAAATTTGGAAGGTTTGTGGATTTTAGAGCATTTCAGGAGATGCCTAAGATTCCCAGGAATACACATTTTTTTCTCCTCAGTGGTAGGATTCAAAACATTTTACGACCGGTTTTGTGGGCTTGGCATGGCTTGGTGGGCATGACAGGGGAATGATACTGCAAAATCCCCATTCCTTCCCCACTCCTGGGGGAAGGGTACTGCAAAATCTCCATTCCCTTCCCACCCCACTAACCTGCTTTCCAGCTCTGTTCTCCAGTGCAGGGCAATCAAAGAAGACCCAGCTGATCAGCTGGGACTTAGGAGGCAGCGGAATGGATTGGAAGCAGGACCAGTCAGAGGTGGTATTTGCCGGTTGTCCAAACTATTCAAAATTTCTGCTACCAGTTTGCCAGAACTGGTCAGAAATGGCTGAATGCCACCTCTGCTTGGAATCCCTTCACAAATAATCATTATGTTTATAATTTGTAATTTGACAGAATGAGTGTCTTTATGAAATATGTGGCAGTAATCATGTGAAGTATATTATTTAAGACAAGTTTAATTATGTAGAGGTTTTGTGTTCTCCCTCTCCTCCTGACTGATTTAGTCCTACTAACATTGTCACCTGATCCTTCCACTTAAAGGCCAAGTACAGGTAGTACTCAACGTACGACCGCAATTGAACCCAAAGTTTTTGTCGATAAGTGAGACATTTTTAAAGTGAGTTTTGCCCCCCTTTACAACTTCTCTTGCCACAGTTGTTAAGTGAATCATTGCAGTTGTTAAGTTAGTAACCATGTTGCTACAGGAATCTGGCTTCCCCACTGACTTTGCTTGTCAGAAAGTCGCAAAAGCTGATCCCATGACCCCAGCAACTGTCAAAGATGTGAACCAGTTGCCAAGCATCCAAATTTTGATCATGTGACCATGGAGATGCTGCAACAGTTGTAAGTGTGAAAAACGATCATAAGTCTTTCTTTTCCAGTGCGGTTCTATCTTTGAATGGTCACTAAACACACTGTTGTAAGTCAAGGACTACCTGTATAATGCTTGGCCTGAAAATGCTGTTTACATTGGTTCTAGAGCTCTAGAGTTGCTCAGAGTTAAGCTCAGTTGGATGTCGCTGTTTGCCAGGCCTAACCAATAGGCTGTATTATTCAGTTTTAAAGAAAGAAACTTTCTGCATGATATCAGAACAATAAGTTGTACAGTGATGAGCTATATTTCATGTATACTTTCAGCAAATGAGTACCGATGAAAGACAAGTCTGCCTTTTTACTTTTCTTATGCTGACAGACATAATACACTGGCTTTTCCTTTCCTCAGTCAATTCATTGGTTGAGACTAATGGTTGTTAGCTCTTTCTTTCAGATAGCTTTTATTTTCATATCTAGCCCCCAGAGTGAGAGTGGTTCAGGTATCCCTGAGACCTTCTAAATGTAGTAATGGAAGAAACTCAGTGCATTGAATCTATACAGGGTATTAATGCAAGTTAGCAGCTTTTACAATATAGTTTAGAGTGCAAATTGATGAAAATGCAATTAGGCCATACAACTCCCTCGCTCTTTTGTCAAAAACACAGGCTAAAGGAAGAGTTTGATCTCCATTATTACTCTTCTCTGCTTCTGAGTTTATTTCTGCTCAGTGCCAAAAGAGAGCCATTAATCAGGCACAATGTAGAAATAAAATGCAATCACTCTGACATTTATTCTTTTGTTCGTGTGGCAGGAGTCTCTACTGTTAACCAGGAAAAGTTGCACACAATTTCTAAAACTTTTCTCTCTACTCACTAGCGCTCCGGAGCTAGTGGATGAATATTTGTAAAGCTGAAATGAAAATCTAATTGAGTGTTTTCTTGCAATATTTAGTTATTTCAAAACTAAATAAGAACAGCAATTAAAGGAAGGCAGAAAAATGCAGGTAGTGGCTTTTAAATCATTAATTGGAAGGCAAAATATATGCCACAAAAATTAGTGTAAATTTCCATGAAAAGCATACAAGTAAAGTGCTGGTAAACAAAGCTAAAGGGTTTTTTCATCTATGAAGCATTAATCAGTTTTAATACCGTGTTTCCCTGAAAATAAGACAGGGTCTTATTTTCTTTTGCCCCACAAAATATGGCCTTGGACTTATTATAGGGGGAGCTCTCATCAGCTAGCCATACCCTTACTGAGATTTGAACCTGGACTGTATTACATGTTAGGCAGATGCATTAGCCACTAAGCTACAGGCTCTCCTCCTTATAACACAAATATAACAAAGGCAACATTAAAAATATAGTTTTCTGCCTGGATGGTCTCCTGGATTTGAGCCGAAAGACAGAAAGGGGAAGCAGTGAGCTCCCTCCCATATTTGGGCATACCAGGGGTTGTAATACAAAACACACACACACACATGTTATATGTGTGCTGATAAATAAATAAAGGGAGACTAGTATAGATCTATTTCAAGCTATTTAGCTCTCATCAGCTAGCCATACCCTTACTGGGATTTCAACCTGGGCTTTGAACCAGTAAGGGTATGGCTAGCTGATGAGAGCTAAATATTTATTTATTTTATTTATTTATTCACATTTCTAAACTGCCCCCTCTCCCAAAAAGGGACTCGGGGTGGTGTACAGTCCACAATAAATACCAGATAAAATACAAATATAAATAGAACTATAAATATATGTATGTATATGGAGGAGGTTAAAATTAAGAGTACTGTACAAAAGAATAAATATAAGGCTAAAAGCCCTAAAAACAATTAAAAACTAAAACATTACCCTTAAAATAACCAGATGAGAATATACTACCAGGAGTTCATAGATGTAACATTTATAATCATGCCAGGCCAGCTAATCGGAACAGGTGAGTCTTCAATTTTTGTTGGAAGGAGCGGAAGTCCGAGGTGGTTCTAATGTCGGGGGGGAGGTCATTCCAGAGGGTTGGGCCCATCACAGAGAAGGCTCTACTCCTTGGCGCTGCCCGCTGGCATTGCCTAGTGGATGGCACCTGGAGAAGGCCCTCCCTGTGAGAGCGGATTGGCCGCAGGGATGTATGCGGGAGGATGCGATCCCGCAAGTAACTAGGTCCTGAGCCATGGAGCGCTTTAAAGATAGTAATCAGGACCTTGAAACGCACCCGAAAAACCACAGGTAGCCAGTGCAGCTCGCGCAGGAGCGGTGTTACGTGGGAGTATCTAGACCTTCCCATAATAACCCGCGCGGCTGCGTTCTGGACTAGCTGCAGTCTCCGGGCGCGTCCCAAGGGAAGCCCCATGTAGAGAGCTTGAAATAGATCTATACTAGTCTCCCTTTATTTATTTATCAGCACAAATATAACACAAATATAACAAAGGCAACATTAAAAATATGGTTTCTGCCTGGATGGTCTCCTGCAGTGAGCCGAAAGACAGAAAGGGGAAGCAATGAATTCCCTCCCATATTTGGGCATACCAGGGGTTGTAACACAATACATGCATACACACACACACACACACACACACACACTGTTGTACATAATAAAAAAATGGAATGGAGGCTCCAGTGCACATTTTAAAATGTCGCCAATTTTGAGGATAAGCTGTGATGAAATCAAAGTGGTTGTGATTTTTTTTACCACTTATCATGTGGTAAAATCACCCAGTGTTCCTACTAAAAAAGGGAAAAACGAAAGGTGACCATTCAATAGAAATCTCTTAAATCTTTAAGCAAGTGCACATCCAGACATGTAAGACACATTTTTCTTACAAAAAAAGAAAAAAAGAATCGAGGACTCATCCAGGAAGCTGATGCTAGGCATTGAGGTTCGTGAGGGAGATGGGCAATAGCACTAACTTTATCACCCTGCCTCGGGGCTCACAAAGATGGATGATGTGAAATCCAGAGAGTGAAATTAATTTCCTTGGGGAATCAACAGAAATTCAGTGGAAGGTTGGGGTCACTTAAGGACAGGTAATAATGAAAATGGAGGTAATGAATATTGGAGAGGTCTCTGGCCAGCTGAGCTCTTGCTAGGTTGACTGGGTTCAGAAAGTTTATTGGAAACAAAGGGCAGGTAACAGATTAAGAGTATCATCTGATTCAAAAAGAGGGGAAGAAACAGCCTTGAAAGATTTATGCCTACCTTTTTGTGTTTCAAAAGTGTGGCAAATGTATCTTTTTCATTTCCAGACCTATAGGCTGATCCTTGCTAGAGAGCTGAAAAGAGTATCTAACAATAGAGTTATACACCAATGTATTATAAGGACGTCCTTCAAAGGTGGGTTCCTACTGGTTTGCCCAGTTTGGCTGAGTAGGTAGTAACTCGGCCTGCCACACCCCCAAACTGGTTCTCTCTGCGGTGCCATAGGCACCACCATCTTGGTTTTTTGCTTCTGCCCATGCCCAGAAGCAAGTACTGCACATGCACCTGTGGCACTTCCCTGAACGAAGCGCAGCAGCTGCCGCCAGAACCCACCTCCTGATGTGCTTGGCTTGTTTACTTGCAGATGTTTTGTTGCCAATTAGGTAATCTCTTCATTGTTATGAAGAGTTGGGTTTGCTCTTTTCTTTTAACTAAAGCAGTGTTTCTCAATCTTGGCAACTTGAAGATGTCCGGACTTCAACTCCCAGAATTCCCCAGCCAGCGAATGCTGGCTGGGGAATTCTGGGAGTTGAAGTCCAGACATCTTCAAGTTGCCAAGATTGAGAAACACTGAACTAAAGGGTACCAGGCAATATGAAATTTCCCATGTACCTAAAAGGAAGATGCCTAATTATGCTATTTAATATATGTTACATGCTTTTTATTTTTAAATTGTGGTTTGGCAAAAAAAAAAAAAATCCTTACTGATTTTATTCAGTTCATGCCTTCTCATACAATGGAAATGAATTCTTTTAAAACATTGCTCAAAATGTTATAAATATTTCATTCACAGAGAAAAAAACCCTCTATGTATCTTTTTGCTTATAATATGAGAATGTTATGATATGATTATAGAGAATATGAGAAAGGCTATACGTTGGATCTTTGAATTTCATTCTGTAAGTGGTAGAATTCTGCCTGGGGTTGAGATGCAGAATCATTTTCGCTGCAGCCGGCCTTCTTTTCAAAGCTGTTGATTTAAATTGATTTATGTGAAGAAGAATGGAGACTATCGTTGCTAAGGGAAGAGCAGATTCGAACATTCTGCAATGCTGCAACAGCTGAAATTTGGTGCTGAGTCCATTGTTGAATATTTTCAAGAACATCTTTGGAAATTACACTCACTTAGGTTTATGATGACAGCCATAATATGACAATGATCAGCAAGGCAATAGCCAGGGACCAGAAGTGGAAGCCCCAATGGCACTGACGGAAGAAGCATTGGGCATTTGTCAAAGCTCCGGAGACTGAGTCCTGAGGCTCAGACTGTTTGTAGCTTATAGCTCAAGGTTAGTTGATTCTGATCCCACCAATGGGCCAGCAAACTCTCATTAACATCCCTAGCATTCTGTCAGGCATTCGGATAATGTGTGCAATGGGAATTCACAATGAGTTTCCAAGCCTGAAGACCTCATCAGCAAAGGTGTACGGAATGCCACCTTTGCAGACGTTATGACCAATTTCATGGTGTTGCCTGGCTTGAGGAGTCAAAGCAAATTATTTTGGCCCCAGTTGTTCCGAAACTGCGGTAAAGTTGTTTTCCTCCTTTGCAAAGCTTTAGCTCTTCACCGCCTGCAGTTGGGCTGCTTTCTACTGGTGGGAACCATTCTCCTTCTGGCTCAGGATTCAACACAACCATTATTTCTCCTGCTTCTTTAGTGTTAATACCTTGTTTAAACTACATCTCTCCCTTTCCCTACTCCAGCCACCATGTCGATCTGCAGCTGTGATTACAGCTCCTGGAAAAATGTAGCAGGGCTGACATGTCATCATTTCACCCTTACAAACTTTCACAAAACTTTTTAGTACACAAGAGGAATGGCATTTTTGCAGCCAGCAACAACTTAGATAGTGATGATAAGGTTCTACATCAGTATTTCTCAGCCTGCAGTCCGCGGACCCCTGGGGGAGGAGCATGATGTTGTCTCAGGGGCTCCGCGAGGGCTTTGAAGAAATGTTGCAATTTAAATCTTCAGTTAAGTCTTGATGGTCCGGGGCCACAGAAGATATTTAAAGTGGATCTATGTTGAAGATAAAGTTGAGAACCACTATTCTTCTACATAATTGCGCAACATGAACTGAAAACAATGATGACTCACTATTCAATGATCTCCTGCTCCCTCCTTCTCTCTCTCTGTCTTTCTGTCTGTCTCTTTCTCTCTCTGTCTTTCATTGATTTATGTTGCTATGGGAATGGGAAATGTTTTTTCCCACTCTCCAATTAGTCTGCTGAAAGGTCGAAACCAATTGACGCATAGTATTCCATGTGCATTCTCAGTAGAATACTTATTCCAGTATTGAAGATTCTCATATTTGTTCCCTGGGCTTTCTCTGTGGGCCAAAAGGCCTGGACCTGAATCCCAAACCACTGAATCCCAATTCCTTTATTAAAAAGCCCCTTTGCTTCCCACCTGTTCTATATCACAAGCTACAGACAAGACTGTGCAGGTAGTTCTTGGCTTACAACCACAATTGAGACGCAAATTTCCATTGCAAAGTGAGACAATTGTTACGTGAGTTCCGCCCCATTTTCTTGTTGTTAAGCGAATCACTGCAAGTGTTATGTGAATCTGACTTCCCCGTTGAGGTTGCAAAGGTGATCACATGACCCTGGGACACTGCAACCTTCATAAATGCATGCCAGTTGCCCAGTGCCTGAAGTTGGGTGGCATGAATGAGGGTAAGTGTGAAAAATGGTAATAAGTCACTTTTTTCAGTGCTGTTGTAACTTTGAATGGTCACTAAATGAATGATTTAGTGATACAATAAGTCAAGGGCTATCTGTATATTACTCCAGTGATTCTGACCTTCTACGTAATGCTAAGCTACAGCTTCCAGTCTCCCTCATCATTGGCTGTATAAGTTGGGACTGCTGGAGTTCATTGACATTTGAAGTGCCAAAGATTTTAACTCCTGAGTGAGGCAGCTGTAATATCCCTCTCTGAAGTGCCTCGCGCTGTGCCATTCCTGTTCTTCTTTGTGTTGAGGCACACTGCACTTCATGTTGAGATTTTTTGCATTGCTCCAAGGCTTTGTGTAGCAGTTGTGGTAGCTGGTACAGGTTTCTGTGCTTGTACTGAGCATGCACAAAAGCCTCTTCCAGTACTTCTACAGCTACAAGCGGATTTCTGCAAAATTCTGGCTATTGGAATAGCTCTATGTGGGACAGGGGCTTAACTTTAAAAGTAAAATTTAAGGTTGGTTTGCATCAGGGATGGGTTCTAGCTACTTCCAGTTCACTCTGGGATGTACCATGCGCATGTGCGCTTTGGTGTGCACACACTTGATGCGCACTACTTGCAATGCGCAGTACTGGGAAAAATATGCGTGCACATGCAAAGAAGCAAAAAAGAAGATGGCCTATGGTGCCTCCAATGGAACCAGTTCTGGGGCGTGGCAGGCCAAGTTATTACCTACTCAGCTGAACTGGTCTGAACTGGTAGGAACCCACCTCTGGCTTGCATGAACCTCTGTGGAGATTTCTCCTGCTCTAATATAACAGCAAATGATGAAAAGAAGGTCAACAATGCAACCTGTTAGCGATTTATATCAAATAATAATTGTTAAAACTTTCTGGCATTTTTTCCCCACCCTAAAATATTTAAAATGTATTAAAATATATATTAAAATACCTGTGTTTCCCCCAAAATAAGACCGGGTCTTATTTTCTTTTGGGCCCCAAAATAAACACTAGGTGTTATTTTCTGGGTGTCTCTTATTTTTTTCCATGTACAGGAGGCCCACTTCTTCTGCTTGCTCAGAACGGGGCAGGAGGCCATGACGTGCGCCAGTGCTGCTGACATGAGGAAGTGGGGTGGAGCTGCCCTACATGCCCCACACTGGGTTACCTTAGGGCCCCTGCAGTCAGGCCATCCACACCCTGATACCTGCCTTGCCTCATGGCCGTCGCACCAACACACTGCTTGGCCTCCCACTCCATGGTGGCCCCGAACAAGCAGAAGAAGTGGACCGGCAGCCATGTGGACTCCTGGTCCACATGGCTGCTGGTGCTGCTACTGAGAGGTGAGGCAGGTGTCGGGCATGGATGGCCTGGCTATAGAGGCCCTGAGGTAAGCTGGTGTGGGGCTGCTCCACCATCACCCCACCTTGCTTCGTGGTTATGGCATCACAAGCAATCAGATGGAATGGGCAGCTGCGCAGGCTCTTAAGTAGGGCTTATTTTGGAGGTAGGGTTTATATTAGGTGCACACGTAAAACATGCTAGGTCTTATTTTTTGGATAGGTTTTATTTTTGGGGAAACAGGGTATTTAAACCAACATATTGGTGCTGTGTTTCTAATTTTCCTGACTTCTTTATTTTGAGATCCTCAGATTTTGTTTTTTTTCCCTTTTCAAGAAGGAATGTTCAAATGAGCACAAAATGTATCTTCACAGGAAATTCCAGTGTATGTCTTGACATCAGTGTTGATAAGTGTGTGCTAATTGCTTGGTAGAACCTTAACACGTTTCTATGGGATACAATTATATTAGAACAAAACGCAGTTATTAATTTTGCTGTGACAATGCTCTACAACAATAACAGTAATAGCAACAATAATAACATTTCCCCTAAAATATCCTTTGATGCTTGAAACCAAAAGCCTCATAGCTTCCCCACATTTATTCATCTTTGGTGGCATTTGTAGCACATTTTATACTGTGGAATAAGGGTGCAGATATCCACCACAAAGCCTAGCAACAATCATAGCAAAGTACAGGTAGTCCTCAACATACGACCACAACTGAGCCCAAAATTTCTATTGTTAAGTGAGTTTCGCCCCATTTTTATGACCTTTCGTAAAAGGTCACAATTCTGCCACAATTCTGCCACCATTCTTAAGTGAAACACTGCAGTTGATAAGTTAGTAACCTGGTTGTAAAGTGAATCTGGTTTCCCCATTGATTTTGCTTGTCAAAAAGTTGCAAAAAGTGATCACATGACTTTGGGACACAGTAAAGATCATAAGTATGAACCAATTGCCAAGCATCTGAATTTTGGGCACATGATCATGGGGATGCTACAAAGGTTGTAACTGTGAAAAAGGTCGTCACTTTTTTCAGTGTCGTGGTAACTTTCAGTGGTCACTAAATAAACTTGTAAGCTAAAGATTACCTGTAAAAAAACAGTTTCAGCAAGTGACTTTAAACTGTTCTTAATTTCAGGTAATATCAGGTAATATTTTTTGGCTTTTTTTCTTCCCTTTTAATGATCTGGTGCTCAAAGTTAATAAGTAAATCTGAAATCCTATGTACACTGTTATAAGAGTAAGTTCTATTGAAGCCAACATACTTCTGCATATATAAGCTTGACTCTGAAATGATTAATAGAGTGTAATAACATTCCTTCTTCCGTAGTCTTTCCACTCCATTTGGAATATGATGCTCTCATAATCATTGGTCATTTGAGGCACAATTTCCACATTCAGGTTCCAGAAATGATGAGAATAACCTAAGGGTGCTTGCATAATGAAGATTTTGAGGAGATAATAAAAAACTGTCCTGTCACTTTAAATATAAATATAGGATTATACTATATCTATCATTTCTATGAGTAAGGATTTCACATATGTCAAAGGAATTGTGTTTTATGGGCATTCATGTGATATAGGGAATTTTCTCTTACATATTGAAATAAGTTTTATATTGTCATAAGTAACATGCTGTGAAAACTACATACACACGTGTGTGTGTGTGTGTGCGTGCGCAGTTTTCAAATTTGTATGCCACCAAATGTATTCAAGCTTCTGTTATGGCATCTCCCAAGAAAAAAAAATAGTTGAAATGTCCATAATATGACGAAACAATATAAAGCAATAAAATGTCCACAGTAAATGGTTAACCAAACATTAAACAAAAGAGGCTGAACATCCGGAATAATACTCTCACACCCATGAATTAGATTAATATGTAATAATTGAAGAGCATACCATGATAAATTATACAACAGTCGCACAGTTGTTGTGTATACGAGGACCCAAATGGCCATTTGGAATAACTTGACTTTTACTGATTTCAGAAGTCCAAGTCCTAAAAGTCTTTGACATTTCAATATTTATATTTATTACTACAGGGAAAGGTGCTTATAAAAATATTATTAACCAGCCGAGAGTGTTTATATATACAAAAAGAAAGATATGAATTCAGAAGGATAGAATCAAGATCATGTGAAGTGTTAATACCACTTTATAATGCCTTAGTAAGGCCACACTTGGAATACTGCATTCAGTTTTGGTCACCACGATGTAGAAAAGATGTGGAGACTCTAGAAAGAGTGCAGAGAAGAGCACTTAGGGGACTGGAGGCTAAAACATATGAAGGGGACTGGAGGCTAAAACATATGAAGAACGGTTGCAGGAGCTGGGTATGTCTAGTTTAATAGAAAGAAGGACTAGGGGAGACATGATAGCAGTGTTCCAATATCTCAGGGGTTGCCACAAAGAAGAGGGAGTCAAGCTATTCTCCAAAGCACCTGAGGGCAGGACAAGAAGCAATGGGTGGAAACTAATCAAGGAGAGAAGCAACTTAGGAGAAATTTCCTGACAGTGAGAACAATCAATCAGTGGAACAGCTTGTCTCCAGAAGTTGTGAATGCCCCAATACTGGAAGTCTTTAAGAAGATGTTGGATAGCCATTTCTCTGAAATGGTATAGGGTTTCCTGCCTAGGGAGGGGGTTGGACTAGAAGACCTCCAAGGTCCCTTCCAACTCTGCTATTGTATTGTATTGTAATTCAGTAAATATAATAAGTATAGTAGAATAACCGAGTTGTACGGGACCTTGGAGGTCTTCTAGCCCAACCCCTGTTCAAGCAGAAGACCTTACACCAGGAGTGTCAAACTCACTTTGTCACAGCGCTATCATGTTTTGTATCAGGATTTCCCCCACCTCTCTTTTTTTTCTAAACTGGGCATGGGTGTGGCCAGCGTGTGATGCATCCGGCCCGCAGCCCAGGTGTTTGATAGTCCTGCCTTATACCATTTCAGACAAATGCTTTTCCAATCTCTTCTTAAAAACCTCCAGCTGACCTTTACCATCTTCTTGATCCTCCGCTGCTGCTGAAGTGTGCCTGGCTCACCTCTTCATGAAGCCGGTGCTAGCCACATGATGCCTTCTTCTCCAGGTTTTGCGAGGAAGCCATCATGCTCAACCTGGGGAAGAAAGCCTCACATGACCAGCAGCTAACCCGTTTCCCTGAAAATGAGACTTCCCCGGATAATAAGCCCAGTCAGGCTTTTGAGAACATGAGCTAAAATAAGCCCTCCCCCCAAAATAAGCCCTCCCTGAAAATATTGCAATACAGCAGCAGCCATGAGGGGACCACGCTCTCCGCCTCCTGCACCTCAAAAATAATAAGACTTCCCTGAAAATAAGGCCAGGTGCTTATTTCAGGGGTCAAAAGAAAATAAGACCCTGTCTTATTTTTGGGGAAACACGGCACCTTGTAAAGGGCCAGACTGGGCATGCTTTGTTTTGTGAGTGAATTCTCATTCATTCTCTCCATATTACCAATCCATTTCAGTGTACTTCTTTCATTCTGGTCCTTTGCCTTTCTGTTCAAGACAAATTCATTCACCACCCATTCATTCTTGATCCTATCTCTTCTTGTCTTACCATGCACGGTTTTAAAGCCATCAATTCTTACTGCACTCAAGTTGCATTTATATTGTCCTGACATACTCATACTCTTACTTTCCTATAGCAAAATGGGTAGAAGCACATTCCTATATATAAAACCATTTACATTTCTTTTGACAAACATTCTTCACAACACTACACATGTTATAAACTACCTTCCTACAAGCATTTGCATGTCTTAAATTTTCTACATCCCTAAGTCAGGGACAAATAAGCCTCTTTTTTTTTCTCTTTTAAGAGCTGCATTAACTTCGGCACAATTTGTCAGGTGTTGCCTGCAGACAGTAGATAGGGTTGAAGCCAGAGTTCATTGCCTCTCACAGAATTGGCCTTCTTTAAATGAAAACGTGAATCACACCACTTATTGCAACATGTTGGTCCCTGTTAATCTGAGATTTTCCTGCAACAGAATCCTGTCTTGAATGCAACCAAAACTTGTTGATCTATATCCCAATCCTCAGTTTTCCTGAAATCTGTCTTGTTTTCCATGCAGTATGCTGGAAATGCCGTATCTGGGTTGGAAGGGCAGCATACACATTTAAAATAATAATAATTAAAATAACATATAAATAAAGATTGGACAACCATTTGTCTGAAATGGAATAGGGTTTCCTGCTTGAGCAGGGAGTTTGACTAGAAGACCTTTAAGGTCCTTATTTTGGCCTGCCAGTGGCCAGTGGAGCTGGTGGCAGACTCAAATAGTGGGGAGATTGGGAAGGAACATGGACCATTCCTGGAGTCCAGGGAAGGCTCTGATGAGTGCTCTGCATCAGAGGCAGAGATGGGGCTGTCTGACAGTTATCAGCTGCCTTCGGAGTTGGATATCAGTGGAGTAGAAGAACAGCTGGAGCCTGTTCCCGGTGTGTGCATGCGCAGAGCTGCCAAGAGAAGGGAACGACTAAGGAATAAGGGCCGACTCGGGGATAAAGCTACAGGTGGATGTTGAATGGCCCCTCCCATAGGGAATAAACAGGCTTGGAGAGTTGCAAAAGGGGAGTGGAATTTGCAGGAGACAATTAGTTCAATTCATTAGGGTGAAGATCTGTTCCTGACTTCTTGCCAAGTAATTGCTGCTACAGTATGGCGTTTGGAAGATATCGGCCTGGCAACTCTCCAAGCCTGATAAAATTCTGAAGTTGTGAAATCTCATGAAAGGCTGTTTGCCAGGACTTTGCTGGAGAGGAATTCCCTTTAACCTAAATAAAAGGTTTTATGGGGACGAGAAGTCTGCTTCATGATCTCGGGAAGCCTAGGTCAGACCAATCCCGTCCAGCTCTGTTATTCTGTTATTAATGAATCTATCTTACACCCAAAACCATTATATCTCCATTTCTCCATAAGAAACTTTTATATTGCATCACAGATTCCAGATGGTGATTTACGATGTTTGTAACAAATAAACCAAGTGCAGAAAGAAGTTATTCACATTTAAATTCCCTTGTTGCAGGGAGAAAATATGCTATTTCTGAGTATATACTGAGGCTGGACCATATTAGGGAATTTTAGATAGTGCTTATTCTGGAAACATTTTCTGGAAATATAGTTTTTCATTCAAAATTATTTTTAAAATAGTGGGCTTATTCAAAGGATGTAGCAATTGCTTTGCTGCCATTCAGGCACTTAGATGTAAATACAAAACAGAGCAGTAAATGCTGGGTAAACATCTGGTAATATAGTCTGCAGACATTGTTTCTGCTTTGTTTAGATTTCATTGATTTTCTCTCCCCCTTTGAAACAAAGACTTATTTTTATTCTAGTAAATATGGATGTTTAGGATTGCAATGGGACTAACATTTAAAGGCATTAATTTTTTTCTGTAAGAAAAGAGAATCTCAGCCTTTCTGGTTTCACCAGCCAGAGAATTCAGTGAAGCAATCATAAATACCAGAGGGCCCTTTTTTATTCTGAAAAACTGGTAATATTGTCTCTACTATTAAAGATAGATTATAAAATAAAACCTGAAAGGCCAAAAGAATCAACAGTGGCTAGAAATTTTTAGTTCCTCCTCCAAATTCTTGTCCTCTTGTGTTAGTGAGCCCTAAAAGATATTGCAAAAAGAGCCACATTTGCCATCTAGTCTTCATATTTGGTTGTTGTTCATCCATCATCTATGACCTGTTAAAAATTGTCAAGACTGAGAAACATGGCAAAGATAAACTATCAAAGATGGAAGAAGGAAACTGAAGGACAGTTTTAAATTCTGTGCTTTGATCTTGAAATAAGCCATTATAGTTTTATTGTGGCAATGCAGACTTGATATGTAATCCTACATATATTTACTAAGTTCAGTGTGACTTCCTTTGCAGGAAGTATGCTTTAGACGACCACTTTAGTTGCCTTACATTATTCTGAGCATTCTTGTATTGTAAATAAGTATGAGGTTTTTTTTAATAGTGGTGGCTGTGTAGATTTTCTATTTTTGGTGGCGAAAACTCCATCTCTGATTAGCTAATTTTCCATCACATCCATTCATATGATGGAACAAAAGTTATTCAAATAAGTCCATCAAGGAGCAAAGCTTGTCATGACATCTACAGTCCATCTTTGGAAAAACAAAAGAAAATTGGCAGTTTAGTTGGAATTCCAGCCTCAAACAATCTTAGAGATAATAACAGACTTGAAGGTCAAGTAGATTAACCAGGATTTGTAGAAGCTACTTAGATACAAAATGATTGAATGAAGAAGTCCAGTGATTTAAGACAGGAAGGGAGAACCGATGCCTCTCAATCTATGACTATATATAATTTCTAGAATGCCTCATAATTGGCCCAATCTTATTTATAGTTTTTGGGAGTTCTACTTTAGCTACATCTGGAAAGATACCTTTCTGAGCAGTTTGGTGAACTGATACCTCCATACACCTATGGAGATTCTCCTCCAGAAGAATCTCATTTCATTCTGAAGATCAAAGCAGAAACTCCCAATGTAATCAAGCCAAAGCAACATGTAATTGAATTTGCAATGTTTTCTTGTGCTTTCTCTTTCTGTATTATCTTCCTTTTTTCCCAAATTAAGAATATAAAAGTTTTTAGGAGCAGCATTTTTGAGGATTTGTAATTGATAAAACTCTCTAGCAAAACAATAAAAACACAATAATAATATTTACCTTACATGTTTCTCTGCTCCCCAAAAAACAAACAAGAATCATAGATCTTAAAGGAGAACTAATTGATTATGGTTTATCCTGTAACGTAGGGGTATCAAACTCACATCGTCATGGCGGCATCACGTGACATATCGGGACTTTCCCACCCTTTCCTAAACGGGTGTGGGCATGGCCAGCGCGTGACGCATCAGGTCCACGGGCCGTGAGTTTGACAACCTTGCTTTAATGAATGAACACCTGTCTGTCAGTGCAACCATGATGATGAACAAACGTAAAAAAAATTCACTGTGAATTCTCCCTCTTCCTCATCCACTGATGTGGCCTAGTCCTTCAGCTCTTCACATCTACACACCAATGCACCAACAAATGGCGCTATTTGCTTCTGTGATTTTGAACAGCTCCTTGATGTTTGAAATCAGTTTTTCGGAGTTTCCCTGTCTTCAGCCAGTACAAGAAAGCTGTCATTGTCTTATGCACACATGGAAACAGATGATAAATTGATACTGTCGACATGGTTCTCTATGATCGCTGAAATTGTCGAAATAGTAATTTTTCATCCTTTTGTTGAAGTAATAGGATTGTTTTGGGAATATGAAATTTTTATTAAGCAAATAATAACATTTGAGAATGTAACTATGGTGGAAATAAGCTAATTCACGCTGAATTTTCTCTCTGCTTCATTGCAAAGCAGTTTATGATACCGCTGATAATTTTCAAAGACTAAGTTAAGAAACTAAATAAACCAAACTGGGGAAAAACTGTGACCTGAATCTGTTTATTAGTAGCTTGAAACCAAAAGGTCTTTTAGAGGGGATTGTGTAACATTCTGTGATTGTTAAAGCTCAGCTTTGAATTCAAAAGCATATTACAGACAATAGCAATGATACTTTTACACCATCCTTTTCCAACAAGGAGTTGTCCATAGATGTTTCACTTCAATTAATGCCCACCTCGCAAGATTAATTAATTGCTCCACTTCAATTAAAGCCCACTCTGCAAGATCAACAGCTTTTGTAAGTTCCACCTGGTAAGGTTAATATCCTTGCACAACAGTAGCAATAACTAACAGCTTCATACAGTAAGCTGGCCAAAGACTGGATTTGGGAGATGTCCATCATTGACACCTTGTATAATGCTTTGATGTAGCATCACTGCAAAGTACTATGAGTAATTCAGATGCTGATGGTTGGCAGCTACCTGGTGCAAATCACAAGCCATGCTGCTGTTATTCTAATTAATTCAATTGGGAGGTGCAAGATTCAGACATGATTTTGTAGGAAGTTAGCACCCACCCCTCTCCTAGGAAAATGAGATATTTTAGGAAATATTAAAAGGGCAGAATTATTTCCTTAAAAGGGATGCAGAAACTCAGCCCACCCCCTTTGTCAATGGACCATTAAGGCCTGAGGCAGTCTATTCTACATAACAAAGATCTACCTCCTTCAGGCAGATCCATAATAGGAATCCCAAAGTCCTTTCATCACATCATCACCCAGCACCAGCAAGGTTCAACCAAGCTTGGGACTCAAAAACACAACCTACAAAGTTACCCCTGCATGGCTCCATGGGACTCTGACAACCAATCAGAATACAAGCTCAAATTCAAAGCCCAGATGGTATAAAACTCAGGGACTCTCAGCATCTCTTCCCATTTTTTTTTTCTTCACCCAACATCTTCAAGGCATGTGATCCTGTCCACCATTAAAACCATCTTTCCAAGCAGTCTCCATGTTTCCAGTGTCTTTTTCCCCACTTGGAACTGAATCCAGAAGGACATCTCTTCCAACAGTGCTATACCTGAAAAGGCATCTTTCTCCGCTCTTTATGAATTTGGGTAAAGAACCTGTCACTTATAAACACCTAGTTCCATTTCTACTTTCTACTATTATTTGATACAGTCACCCATGATTTCGGTTGAAATTCATGATATTTCAGACAGTCAGATTTTGCAGGCTGCTATTTCTCTATCTGTTCACAATATATAATTCTAATTTGCTCATGTGTATCTTTTTTGAGGGTCCTGGAACAGTAATATTATTGTCCCTTAAACAATGCCATTCATTTATTGCCTTTTAAAATCTACTTAACAGAATGTCATCTGCCACTTAAAAGGTTCTTTAAAAATCCTAATGTTTCTCTAGGTGAGGTCAGTTCATACACTGCAAGTCATTCTTAGTCATTCGTTTCCAGTGTTAATGCACATTCTTCAAAACTGTATACCCCTTTTCCCTGAAAATAAGACCTCCCTGGATAATAAGCCCAATCTGGCTTTTGAGCGCATGCCCTAAAATAAGCCCTCCCCGAAAATATTGCAACACAGCAGCAGCCATAAGGTGACCACACACGCCACTTCCTCCACTTCAAGAATAATAAGATCTCCCCCAAAATAAGGCCAAGCGCTTATTTCCGAGGTCAAAAGAAAATAAGACCCTGTCTTATTTTGGGGGGAACACGGTAGTATCTCTGCATACACACTCTAAAATATATATTCTTGTTGCATCTCCACATGCATACACTAAAATTGTTGCTGTGTTTCTCTTAAACATTCCGCCATAATACAGATAGTCCTCAACTTATGACCACAAGCCCAACATTTCCATTGGTAATCAAGATGGTTAAATGAGTTTTGACCCATTTTATCACCTTTCTTTCCACCGTTGTTACATGAATTATTGGTAGTAACATGATTATTAAGTGAATCTGGTTTCCCCATTAACTTTGCCTGACGCAAGACCACAAAAGGTGATCACATGACCATGGGACACTGCAACTGTCATAAATACATGCCAGTTGCCAAGCATCTGAATTTTGATCACATGACCACGGGGAGGCTGCAACAGTTGTAAGTGCAAAGTACCGTCATAAGTCACTTTTTCAGGGTTGTAACTTCAAGGGTGGCTAAATAAATGGCTGTAAATTGAAGACTAAGGTAAAGGTAAAGGTTCCCGTCACACATATGTGTTAGTCATTCCTGACTCTAGGGTTGGTGCTCATCTCTGTTTCAAAGCCGGTGCTGTCTGAAGACAAATCTCTGTGGTCATGTGGCTGGCATGACTAAACGCCAAAGGCGCATGGAACACTGTTTTCTTCCAACCAAAGATGGTCCCTATTTTTCTACTTGAATTTTTACATGCTTTCGAACTGCTAGGTTGGCAGAAGCTGGGACAAATAATGGGAGCTCACTCTGTTATGCGGGCACTAGGGATTCGAACCGCTGAACTGCCGACCTTTCTGATTGACAAGCTCAGCGTCTTAGCAACTGAGCCACTGCATCCCTCTTTGTTGAGGACTACCTGTACGCTATTTAATATGCCCCCTCCTAGCCCTCCGTTGCTATTCACTCCAAACTATCTCAGTAGAAAAAACTAAAAGAAATACGCATTTAAAACTTGTGTTGCTTTTGTAGGTTTCTCCCTAGATGAAAGCCATCATTTTAAGAATACGGTCATTACCATTATCGTGAAAAATCTTCTCAAGGAAGCGATTCCACCTTCTGTTTCTGACACCTCATTTCTCTCTTGTCTCCAGAGCCTCTTTTATATCTCCTAGGAGCATCGGTTCCCATCTTAATCTCTTTGTGTGTAATCTCATTACAGATAATCCCATTTGCTGGAGATGTCAGGAGTACCACTTCTCGATGTGAAGAAGGATTTGTCCTCATCTCATTCTGTAACTGATCCCAGATACATTTATTGTATAAACAGACCAGCTCGAGTGGGAATCTCCCTCAGGTTGCAGCTTCGTGGGTCTACTGGCACCGAAATAAGTCTGAGCGATGCAAGGAAGGGGAGAGATATTGGCACTTCATTTTCTGCCCCTCTCAGCAAAACGACTCACTATTTACACGAGATGGAGAGGGAATGTGTGATATTTTTCCAGCTAAAAGAACAAGATTTATAAAGTAATTAAAAACAAAAGAAAAAAAAAAGAAGCAGCAGCTTTGAATGACTTTTAGAGACTCATTTATCTTGGGGCCAGTCAGTCTTTTGGAAGAAGACACAGTGTGAGCTGTCTTTACTTTTGATTCGGTGTTTTGTTTAAAGTCAATGGCTGTTTTTCGTCTTGTCAGTCTGGGGAGCTTATATATGACTCTCAGGCTGTAAAATGGGCCACAGGACGTAACCGACTGGCTTTTTAAAAATTTTATTTTTTGCAAATAGAATAGTGGTTCAAATAAGTCCATAAGATGAATCACAAGCCCATTCTGAGGAGTAGTCAAAATGTTTGGGAAACCTAGTACTGCTTGGTATTAAAACACATTTTAAATCCAAGATGGTTATTAACATGGAGGGTTTTTTTTTTTTTAAAGTCACTTTCATTCGATGGTTTGGGATGGGGGAGAATGTTTGTACCACTCACTGACTGGCTAATGAATAATCAGATTTCACAGCTTGAGTGCTGGGGTGGTAATTTGGTTGCACACCATGCTCCAAATCCATGGAATTGTACTTCATTAATGTGAGGACCTGTATAATCAAACAATTAGCAGTCTCTTTACTGCTAAAGCAGCTTTTCATCAGTGCATATACTTGGTTATAAGACGAGGCTCAAAATATCAGATCTAATAGCTGAACTGGTTTGCTAAATGGTGGAAACCAGCGAGCAATGTGGACTTAAGAGTCATGCTTTCATTCCCAAAAGACATGTTATTGCTCTAGTGTAAGCTATATTATATGGTATATATTGTATAGTATGATGAAGTAGAAGTATAACAGCTAATAGGCATGCCTTCCAGTACTAATAAAGAGTCCAACATAGGAAAATATATTCTATTGCATTGATACTTTTGTTCTACCATGTGCTGCCTTTTAATTTCCTTTCTTGAGCAAGTTGGCTTTGAGTCAGCATTATTAGTTTTCTAGACTCACTAGAGAAACTAAGAGAATGCCAAGGAGGTATTTATTTCAAAGAATGTATAAATATGGGCCTTCTGCTTTGAGTTTGCCACTTTATTTTTTTCCTAAAGCTACATAAAAGATGACAATTATTCTTTGACATATTGTGCATTTCACATCTCTTTAAAAATTGAATGCATATGAAGCTTGGTCCTCCTCCCTCCACCCTCAGGTTGTAGGCAGGTTAACTTTTAGTTGGAATAATATGTGCATTTACATTTAGAGTTGACAAAGACAACTTGGACTAACAAAAAAAAGCTTGAATAAAGACAAGGCAATCCATCCTTCATTCAAAATGACATACTGGCTGTCGTGATTTTACATATTCTGAACACAGCATCAAGAGCTCCACAAAAGATCCCAGATCAAACAACTGGAGATTGCATATAGGCTGCACATCATTATGTTTTTAAAAGAGTCACATTTAAAAAAGCTTTTGCTCCTTTCCCCTATCTCTGTGAATATTCTGACTTTCAAGCTCTAAAGGAAGAAATTCAACAGAACAGATATTAGTTACAGGAACTGGAGTATGTTGTGACTCTAGAAACATACCATTAAAATGTGGCTGACTAGTTTGTGATTATTATAGACTGATAGAGGTGGGAGGATCTTAGAGGACATTCAATCTAATCTTCTATTTTGGACAGGATCCACTACAGCAGGGGTGTCAAATTGGCAGCCCATAGGCCAGATGTGTCACATGTAGGCCACATCCACCCCGGCTCCACAAAGGCAAAAAACATTGCGAGACATCATGTGATACAATCGAGTGTGACTCCTGTGCACTACAGCATCAGCTGATGATAAACCTGCCTCTAAAGACTTTACACAATTCATGTGACAACATGTTCTCTTAGCTGATACGGTAGCTTGTACAGTTAAAAGTATCCTACTGATCCTACCTTTAGTTGCTTTCTACTTCCACATAGTTTTAACCCATTGATTTTGGTTATGCCTGTCCTGGGGAGGGGGGACAATAGATAAAATGTCTGTATTCTTTTCTAATAGGAGTGTGATGGCCTTGTGATTAAGATCCTGGGCTTATCGACCAGAAGGTTGGCAGTTTGTGACCCACGCACCACATGATGGGGTGCTTTCACATTCTTGCTCCAGCTCCTGCCAGTTCAAAAGCAGTTGAAAAGCATGCAAATGCAAGTAGATAAATAGGTACCACATTGATGGGAAGGTAACAGTGTTCTGTGTGCCTCGGTGTGTAGTCATGCTGGCCACATAACCACGGAAGCATCTTTGGACAACACCGGCTCCCTTAACTTGGAAACAGAGATAAGCACCACCCCTTAGAATCAAACACGAATGAACAGGAGAAACATTATCCTTTTCTAGGTAATAATCCTTCATATATTTGAAGATGCCATCCTCTGTCTCCTGGCTTGTCATTGCTGGATATTAAATATACTTGTTTCTTTAAATGTTCTCATAGGGATTGTTTTCCAAATTTCTTACCATCTTGGTAGCCCTATTTTCAATTTATTCCAACTTATTGCTGCTCTTTTCCAATTGTAGTTGGAATCATCATTCCAAATGTCACGTGAACAATTACTTCCCATGAACGTTGGTTTGTTGTGTTATTTTCTTTATTTATATAGCCATCTATCTTGTAGTTGTTATTCTGGGTGGTGAACACCCATTAGGATCTGTATATTGTGCTCCTGTTATGTGCTTCTGGGAATGCACTTCAAGATGGCATTTGACTTTTAGCAGATGCATCACTCTGCCACCTCGTACTTAACTGATGGTCAACAAGGCTTCTCAGATCCCTTTTACATTTATGTCTACCAAGCCAGATTTCTCCTTCTGTCCTTATGCATTTCATTTTCTATCCAGATCGTTAGATTTCCCTCTGTTAAATCCCATCCTATTGATTTCAGTTCAATGCTCTGGCCTGCTTAAATCTTTTTGAATCTTCTCTCTCCCCCTCTAAAGTGGTCACTTCTCCAAGCTTGGTCTCCTCTACCAGGTGGGTTCAGAGATCTCCCCTGAGTTGTTTGATATCTACATGAAACTACTGGAAGAAGTAATTGTTAGTTTGGATATGAGATGCCGCCAGCATGCTGATGATACTCAATTATCCATTGCCATTCTGGTTCAAGCCAGTGATGCCATACAACCCTTGACTTGGTGTCTAGAGACTGGGAGGATCTGGATGGGTCAAAAGAAGTTCCAATTAAATCCTATCAGGATGGAATTAATTAATTAATTCAATTTCTATAACAGCCCAACTCAACCAAGTGACTCTGGACAGCTGACAATTCTAAAATTATAAACAATTAAAATAATCAAAAAAAAAATCCAGAAAACAAATATAAACAGCAGCCAAGATAATTAATTAACTAACAGTAAAGCCAAGTCACAGGAGTCTTAACCATTCCAAGCCCCAGGTCAGGTATTAGTTTTTAAAGCCTCGAGAAAGGCCAACAGGGTTGGAGCTACTCAGGAATTGTTTCTCCTGCCCAAACTGCATGTGGAAACCATAGCCTGGGAATCTATGCTCTGTATTTGTTGGTACACTAATTACGATCCTATTTGAACCAAAATGTCATGGCTTTAGTAACTTATTTCCTGCTTTACCGCAGTTGGACAACAGTAACACGTTACACTTGGGCTGCCTTCAGAGTTGACCTGAGAACTGCAATTGATGCAAATTGAAGCAGACAACAATTAGCAAGACAGACCAGCCAATGAAGAAGTACAGCTCTATTAAGGGCACTGCATTAGTGGTCAGTAGGCTTCTAGGTCCAATGCAAAGATTGAGATATTACCGTTACTCCTTGGTGCATCACTGGGATAGACCAGGTGACACCCTTACCACAATTGAATCTGCCAGGTTTTCTGATCTTCAAGAGGTCCCTCCTCTTAGTTCCTTTTCTTCCTGAGGCACAGGGACATGGAGGAAACACCAGGTCTTCTTTGTAGTAGTTTTTATTTTGTGGAATCATCTTCCCCAAGTTTTGCTTGTCGCTTCTACCTCACGTATAGTTCTGTCAGCAGGTTAAAACTGATTTATTCAAGGTACCTTTGATCCTAGCAATCAACACCGGGTGTCTATTGGGGTTTTTGTCTTGTGGTTTATTTTGGGTTGTTGGTGCTATTTTTGATCTAGCTATTTCTTATTATGTTATGTGGGGTTTTGTTGTTGTTGTCTTTGTTTGATGTACTCTACCCCGCCAAGAATCCTTTGGGATTGGGGCCCATTTGCCAGTAAGACCATGAAAGTCATTTTCAACGGTGACAGCACAAAAATATGTTTAATAAATTAACAAACAATACTTTAAAAAGGAAAGAATTAATAATTTGATCTTTGAAAATTTTGTGCTGGGTGGCAGACAAAGTAGAAACAATTTAAAGCATTTGAAATCCCTAACATGGGACTTGTCACAACTTTTCTTTAAAACAAAACAAACTAAATTAAACTAATAAATTGCTGAAAAGCCCTTGATATGAATAGCTTGACAGCTGTGGTGCAAAGGAAGGAATATTTAATAGTTCTCCTTGTGCTGTTTCTCATCAAAAATGGTATCCTTGAAGTTATTTGCTGCAGTTATTTAAAAAAAGAAAGAGCATACTTTGATCCCTGTAAGGCAAAATTGAAATGGATAAAGCTTGAAACACTTGGACTACATATTTAGAACCTATAATGATTTTCTCAAACAAATGTCTTCATTGAAAAGTTTATTGTATGTTTGAATAGCTGTATTATATATATAAACGCGTGTGACCATTTGTCATCCTAAACTTTTAATACATAGTTGATGACAAATTCGCAAAGCTAAAAAATGTAGGGTAAGCTGATATTAAAATAAGCATATGACATATTTAGCTAAAAATTTTTAGCCAGGCTATTGTGGTTCATCAGCTGTTTTAACTCATGGGTGCTTTTAAAAAAATGTTTTCGCTCCTCCTTTATAGTTTTATTTTCTGCTGGATGGAGCAGATTGTGCTCTGCTTTGATATTCTACACCACAGGTGTCAAACTCGCGACATCACGTTGCCATCACGTGATGTTTTTTCCCATTAGGGAGCTGGGGTGGGCGTGGCCTGCTCATGATGCATCCAGTCTGCGGGCCACCAGTTTGACACCCCTGTATCTACAGAGAAAGAAAAGGAATACATGAACCTGTACAAAATTTGGGAAAACAGTGACAAAAATCAAATGCAAACGTTTAATGTGTATATAGCAACAATTCCTTTCCTCTGTTAATACATGCAGAAACATATTTACATATACCGTATAACCCAAATCAATGGATGCAATCCATGATGCTTGTTACAGCAAAGTACAGCATACCAGTTCAAGATCTTTAAAAAAATCAGGATTTTTAATGTACCTTGTGTATATTTTCCTTTTGTCCCTGGCATGGTGTTAAAGGGCATTGATCAATTAATCAAAGAACAACTTAACTCAAAAAGTGTGTGTGTGTGTGCATGCTCTCCTGGGTCATTCATTTTTTGTTTTTCCAGTCTACCAATGGCTGAGGTGCTGAATATTGCAGAAGATTTTAATAAAATTCACATTGATACTGTTCAGGATGCCCCACGTAATGTTTTCCATACTCAAATAAAACTGCATTGATGCATTACTGAATTATTGGGATATTCTCCCCCCCCCCAATTGATTTTAAATCACTATAGTTCCTGCAACGTAGTGTCATCAAGCAGTAAGATTAGGTAGCAAATACTATCCATTTGTTGATAATTTCCAAATACACTTCCTTCTGTTTGTCATACCAAATCCAGAGAGAATGCTGGGGGGCAGCATTTTAGCTGTCCCTGAACATCCCTCCAGAAGTAGCTGGCAGAAAAAGCCAGCAAAACTGCATTTGAGGCTTTTTCCCAAGAGGAGAGAATATGGTAGCACTGACTGTGCCCCAAATGCTAACTCATAACCGGGAGAGGTAAGGCAGGGTGGGCATCCCTTCATTGGTATGAAAATGCCAAAAGACACCGGTTAAAATGCCAAATTCATCAATATCTAAGTGGCACAGAATAACCCAGGCTCAGTAGATATATTTAAGGAGAAGAGAGTTTCACAGAGATCACAACAGCCGAGGAATAGATCACATCCCCTATGTATTCCATGGAATTTATCTTGACTGTTGGGTGAGCCTTGTCTTAAAGCAGATTTTTAAAGCTGATTTTTAAGTATTGGGTAATATATATTTTGGGAGAGGGGGCGGTATAAAAGTTTGAAATAAAGTAAAGTAAAGTAATATATATGTATGTATGTATGTATGTATGTATGTATGTATGTATGTATGTATTTGTGTTACAACCCCTGGTATGCCTAAATATGGGAGGAAGGTCACTACTCCCTCTTTCTGTCCTTCGGCTCATCACAGAAGACCATGCAGGCAGAAAACCATATTTTTATTTTTAATGTTGCCTTTTTAAAAATATTTGTCTTGTATTTGTACTGATAAATAAATAAAGGGAGACAAGTATAGATCTATTTCGAGCTAATTAGCTCTGATTCAAATCCCAGTAAGGGTATGGCTAGCTGATGAGAGCTAATTAGCTCGAAATAGATCTATACTAGTCTCCCTTTATTTATTTATCAGTACAAATACAACACACACACACACACACATATAACACAAACACATACTTATTTCACAAACACATACTTACAAACACATACTTACAAACACATACACAAACACATACTTATGTAACACAAATACATACTTATTTCCCTGGCTCAGCTGATAAAGGAGGAGAAGCCTGTGGCATAGTGGCTAAGACTCTTGCCTAGTGTATAATACAGCCCAGGTTCAAATCCCAGTAAGGGTATGGCTAGCTGATGAGAGCTAAATAGCTCGAAATGGATCTATACTAGTCTCCCTTTATTTTATCAGCACAAATACAACACAAATATAAAAAGGCAACATTAAAAATAAAAATATGGGTTTCTGCCTGGATGGTTTTCTGTGATGAGCCGAAAGGACAGAAAGAGGGAGGAGTGAGAGCTCCCTCCCATATTTGGGCATACCAGGGGTTGTAACACAAACACACACACACACACACACACACACACACACACACATATATATATATATATATATATATATGAATCAAATGAATAATTGAACATTGTTCAATAGGATAGGAATGGTTCTCAACCTGTGAGTTGGGACCCCTTTGGGGGCTGAACGACCCTTTCACAGGGGTCGCCTCAGACCATCGGAAAACACATATTTTCGATGGTCTTAGGAACCAATTTTATGGTTGGGGGTCACCACAACATGAGGAACTGTATTAAAGGGTCGTGGCATTGGGAAGGTTGAGAACCACTGCTCTAAAGGTTTTTTGATAACAATGTGAAAGTGGTTTGTTATTGAATTTCTCCCCACTTCCCAGTCTAGCTTACAGCTCTTGAATTTTGTGATAGATTTCCATCCCATTCAGAGGAGGGTTTCACATAATTTTACCACCAGTTCACTGCACACCAAAAATGTACATGTGCACTGTTCACGCATGCACTTTGCTCGTGTGCAAGGCTTGCACACATGCGCGTGGCTTAGAAAATGTGGCTAAATAGGAGGCATAGAGCTGGGGCAGGTCACCACTACCAGTTCACCCAAACCAGTCCAAACTGGCTGAATACCACCACTGATCCCAGTCTTGTTTAGATCCTTCTGGGGGGTTGTTTTTGAGATTCATCAAGGCTGGTTATTTGCTGCCAACAGATCAGCGTTCATTAAATCCAAATATACTGTATATTCTTAGCCTAATCTAAGCAGAAAAAAAAAAATGACAAGGATTTGGTGTATTCACACCAGTGAAGCCGTGAAATCCAAAATGCATAGTATTATATGTTAGACACAGACATCCCAATTCATTCAGAGAAGGCAGTTCTAGCTTATTTCTTCACTTAGCAATTAAGGAATCTTCATGGCTTCACCTGACTGTCATTGAAGTGGCATAAAGTCTATCTGCATTACTGTTATTTTGATATAATAATGGTTCAATGACTCCGAAAGAGACACAAATGACCCTGAAATCTCAGTGGAGTAAATGGAACCCAATAAATCTCTCATTGTTTACAGTGGGTCTTAAACAGGATTATTATTTTTCCTATGGGATTTTCTCTGAATCAGAGCTATTAGACTTACTAATATTGTGCATAGTAACAATCTTTTTAAAATAATAATATTGATATGCCAACTCGGCATAGCTGCATGTTGCAGATGCCCTCTAGCATTCTCTGGCTAAAATGCACCCACTCAACTGCGTCCATATTTGAACATAAATTAAATGACTGTTTATGAAAAATGCCTGGTATAATGGCTTAATCTTAAAAGCACGAGAGAGACATTCGGATCATTCCGGTAAGAAACCGTGTTAATATTTTGCTTCTGTAAAACTCTATTCAGAATACTAATATTAATTTAAAAAATTTTTTTCCCTATTTTGCGGTGTGCTAGCTTTTAAAAACGGATGCTGTAAACTAACCTATATCTATAGGCAAAAATAGGTCTCGAAATTATCCTTTCCTGTTTGCATATATTTGATGTAAATGACATCAACTTGTATTTGAAATAGCAAACTGGCATTAATGCAATCCCTTCCCCCCACCCTCTTGCTTCGGGCCTTTTTAAAACAGATGAGCATAAAAATGCAGTCTGCATCATTAAGTTTATATGAAACTAGTGAGAATAAAAATCACCATGTAAGTTTTTAATAAGATGTGTTTTTCATTCCAGTTTAATAACCCGAGTCTATATTCATCTTCCAGTATAATAAATGCAGTGAAAGGAATGCATTCTTTGCTGGGCTTTAACGTCTTGAAGGTTTCAGAAGATGAAGCTTTCCAGGAAGCTGGGGGAAGAAAATTCTTTAATATGGCAGCATGGAGTATTATTATCATAAATAATTGATGTGCACAGCGGAAGAAAGCCGAGATTCATTAATAATTCTGATTTTTAGTTGGCATGAGCTAGAGATGCTATATCTTTTTTTTTCCTTCATCCCATCTCTGTCAATTTCCTTGATTTTAATTTAATACATGTTAAAATTTAAATGCTTTGTGCTCCGTTTGACGGTGGGCTTGTGTGTCGCGCGCCGGTTTGGATTTGTTCCTACCTCTGCATTCGTAGTTCGGTACTAATTTTCACTCAAAGGTATTGTTAGTAACAATGTGCGCCAGGAAAAAAAAGTTGCAGTATACAGGCATGGTATGCTGGATATCAATGTCAGCCCCTTTCCTCTTGTGGTTTCCCCATGGGACTAGTTAAGATTTTTCTTTGATTAGAACCTTAATAGAAATGACCCAGGCTGCCAAACCACTACCAGTTTGACCGAACCAGTCGGAACTGGTAGGAACCCACTACTGATTTGAGGGCATTACAATCAATCCTTCCTTCCTTCCTTCCTTCCTTCCTTCCTTCCTTCCTTCCTTCCTTCCTTCCTTCCTTCCTTCCTTCCTTCCTTCTTCCCCCCCTTCCCTTTTGGTTTGCAATAGCAGGTTCTCCTACAACAGCGTCTTGCTTCTGCAATGATGAACGGAGAACTAATTTTTCTCCCTGATTTACAAAGGGAGACTCACTGTCTGTTTTTTTCCCCCATGGCAAAAGCGGTACTCATTGGATTACTTGTTTGTGTGAAAACCGTTAGCACAGATACATCATTATGAATGCTTTGGTTTGCTTTGCATCTCAGCTCATTTCTCCCCATTACAAAGCAAACAGCTGCTCACCAAAACATTTCTGATGGTCTTGAGTCTTCCAGGAAATAACTTTGTTATGGCTACATTGGGCTCAGCAGCAAATGGTGCAGACAATGATTTCTGAGAGCCGGTCTAGACGAGTTCTTATTTTTCCCAGCATATAATCAATATTCACATTACACGCAATCATTTGGGTTAATTGTTTTCAAGGAAGCTACCAAAAATTTTAAAAAAATGTGTGCTGAAAATGGAAGGTGTCATCTGAGGTGGGAATTGTGGATGTTTCCTTCTCTCACTATAATTTGACGACAAAAAAAAAATCTCAAGTCAGAACGGACTCAGTCGCTTTCTCTGCTGCAGTTCACATCACTGGCAACAATTAGTAGGGCTAACAAGTTCACCATGTAAAAATCTCAATTTAAATATTGAGTACTGATTATATATCTAAACTGGGTCATTTCTCAAGGATATGTTAATTATTGGACAAAATTAAAGCCATAGATTTGTTTTTTTAAAATCAAGATTTCCTTCCTTTCTTCCTCCTTCCCTCTTCCTTCCTTCCTCCTTTCCCTCTTCCTTCCTTCCTTCTTTCTTTTCTTCCTTTCTCCTTCCATCCCCCTTCCTTCCTTCCATCTTCCTTCCTTTCTCCTTTCCCCCTTCCTCCTTCTGTCCCCCTTCCTTCCTTCCTTCCTTCCTTCCTTCCTTCCTTCCTTCCTTCCTTCCTTCCTTCCTTCCTTCCTTCCTTCCTTCCTCAAAGGAAAAGACTAGGGACAGGGATTGCTTTGAGTGCCAAACCAAGGGCTATACATGAACACAATCCTGAAAAGGGATGGAGGGATGTTTGTTCTATTCTCATCTTGTCTTTAATAGAGCACTCAGCTGATCATCAGAAACCTCACATATTTACTCTGTTGCTCTAATTTGCTGTGAATATGGCAAGATTGCTTATGAAAAATAAACAAACCTTGCACTTTTGCGCGGCATTTGCCATACAAGTAGAGAAGTACAGATGTAACATTTGCATGTCTCATTGCTTTCACAATGTGTTCAGAAAGCAATTATTGCTTTTTTTTTTTTTGCGGTTTAATTCATTGTTGGTGTTTTTTTATCTGTATTCATAGCTGGTATCTTTGTCAGCTCTCTGAGATGCAGCCCCTTCCTACATTATCCCTCCCTCCTTGTGCTTCTTGAAACAGCTTGAAGGAAAGGAGGGGAAGAAAAACATTCAGTGAATTACAGAGGCACCTCATGGCCCTTATTCCTTAGCCACAACTATCTTTCTGCTCCAAAGGGAAAGGGAAAGACAATCTGGGCTGTTTCTGAAAACTGTGGGGGATGCTTGTGCCAAAATCTCTGCTGAAGGCATTAATAGCATTAGGGGGGGGGGCATGATAGCAATATTCCAGTATTTGAAAGGCTGCTACAAAGAGGAAGGGGTCAACTTATTTCCCAAAGCACCAGAGGGCAGGACAAGAAACAATGGATGGGAACTAATCAAGGAGAGAAGCAACCTGGAATTAAGGAAAAACTTCCTAACAGCCAGGACAATTAGCCAGTGGAACTGCTTGCCTCCAGATGTTGTGTGTGCTTCATCACTGGAGGTTTTGAAGAAGAGATTGGGTCTGAAATGGTATAAGGACTCCTTCTTCAGCAGGGGGTTGGACTAGAAGACCTTCAAGGTCCTTTCCAACTCTATTCTGATTGAATTGAATTATTTAGAGCAGGGCTATGTAATACTGTTTCTATTGAGGATCATGATTCTATCTTTGGGAATAATCTACTGAGGATCGCATTCCTAGTCTTGGGAGTAATCTGTTGAGGACCATGTTTTTTCCTTGCGAGGGAAGGCCACAAGGTTGGCAGGGCTGATGCAACCATTGAGTAGAGCCAGATTCCGAAGGTAAGGAATCCCATTCTTTCTCTGACACCACCTTTTTCTCATATGTTTTTTTTCTTTCTCTTTTTCTCTCTAAAACAGTAGACTGCAGGAAGAGCACAGAGAACTTTTGCCTAAGGCCTGAACTAATATTTGGAATGGGGAGAGGGGTTACAGCTAAATCAAAATTAGACAAAAGGAGGCAACCCCAGAATTGGATGAAATTTTAACTTAAGTCACATCTCCAGCCAAGTGAAGTGCTAAAAAGAAGACCAGATACTACAATGAATAAATGCAGAGCCTTGCAATTAAGTTGATCCAGCAAGATTGGACGAGGCCAGGTGAGGAGAGGAGCAGCCAATAAGGGTATTTTGCACAGACAGTCTAATCCTTAAAAAAGGATGTGAATGTGTAAAGCAACAACAACAACAAAACCAGAGCCAAAATGTTGGATACTTGAACCAATATGCATGTAGTAAGAGCCTAATTTCTAACTATCAGAGATGTGTGAAGCGGTAGGTAAGAAGTCTGTGAATAACAAGAGCCATCTGTATCGCTAATTGCTCAGCTCCTACCTGTGGAGAAAATTTGAGCTCTAACTAAAACAAAACAGCTACCAAGTGTTGTGCAAGTTTGCTTATTTATTGAAAAATATTTCTATATTTTTAGAAATTTTCCATGAAATAATCGCAAAGCAGTGTACATTAAGAATATGTTTATAATGGAAAAATATATTGAAACATTTATTTATTTGATTTAAATTAATTTATAAGGCTACCCATCTTGCAGATGTGAATCTGAATTTAACAATAGAACTATTAATATCACTATTATTCTTCTCTTCCTTCCTAGTACCTGTCTCTTCCCACTTATGACTATAACCATGTTGCTTGTATCTTTAAATTTTATATTGTTTTATTTGTTTCCTAGCATAATTTGATTGCTTATTAGTAACCTATGACTGTCACTAAGTGTTGTATCTTATGATTCTTGATGAATGTATTCTATTTTATTTTTCTTTATGTACAGTGAGAGCATATGCACCAAAGACAAATTCCTTGCATGTCCAATCACAGTTGTCAATAAAGAATTCTGTTCTATTCTATTCTATTCTATTCTATTCTATTCTATTCTATTCTAGTAACAGAACATTAAAAAAACTGCTCACAATGTTAATTGAGAATCATGTAACTCTAAAACAGCCAGCAGAACAAGATCTTTTAAGCCTATCTACTTCCTGACCCCCATTTCCTGGAGCATATCCAAATCTTCAATGGTTTGCAAAACACTGGCAGAGTCAGGATCAATTTAATTTCAGAGATATGGTATTGTGGGAACACCCCCCCCCCAGAAGAATGAAATATTTTGGGGGATATTAAAAAAGGCAGAATATTCTATTTCCCCAAAGGAGAAATGGAGAAAAATCCTAACAAAGACAGAAAGCAGCTCCAAAAGCCTCCAGCAGGTGCACGAAGCCTTTCGAGATGGAGATTTTGTGTCCATTAAGAAATCCTCGGGCCAATCTATTCACAAACAAAACACTTTCAGCTCCAGTTGATGGGATTAAGAAGGACAGAGACATGACCTTTAGGACATAATAGGGTTAATATCCCACTAATCAACTAATAAAAGCACACAAAGCAAACTTCAAAATTACAAAATACTGTAAACTGTATAAAAATCCTTGCATTCATCAAGCTCATTTGTCAACAATGCCAGAACTGCATGCTGTGATTGGTTCTGCTCATCAATAAAGAAGAGCCCTTCTTTCCAATCAGCCTCCATTTTATGTCCAGCGCCTTTCTCCCAGCTTGGAACCAGATCAGAATTTTCTTCCATCAGTATTCTATCTAGAGCTCAGGCAATGTAACCGAAAAAGCCCATTTCCAAGATCCCATTATAGTACGTTATTTACTTGAGGGGATTTAGAATGTGCAGGGAGTGGTTAAGGCGCTAGGCCCATGATGGCGAACCTATGGCATGAGTGCCAGAGGTGGCATGCAGAGCTCTCTTTGTGGGCACGCACGCCGTTGCCCCAACTCAGCCAGCTGGTTGTTGGGTTTCCGGCGTTCTATCCCCCGCGCGCACGAGCACACGCATGTGCCTTCTGGTCTGGGCAAAAAGGTTGGCCATCACTGCACAAGGCCATGAGTACTAGTTTGGTCTTAAGCACAAAATCAGCTGGGTGACCTTTGGACAATCCCTCTCTCAGCCCTAGGAACTCAACCACTTCTGAAATTCTTGCCCAGAAAACTGCAGTGAGGTGTCCAGGCAGTTAATAATGACTCAAAGACCCCAATAAATATTTTCTTATGCATACATGCATACACAGAGGCGGGGGAGAGAAAGAGAAAGAAGATGCATGGGTTTTTAATCCTCGTATAACAAATCTCTTTGGAAATGTGATTTTGACTTTAGAACTGATTGGCAATTGCCAGGGATTAATAAGCATGGATCTGTGTTGATAGAAAGATGAACCAAACTTCATGCTAGCTATTAAAACATTTGAAATCTGGTTTTCCTCTTGTAAACATGGACATCCAAGCTCTGTGCATCTCCTTGCCAGAAAAGGACCATTTACAAGAGAGCAGGGGAAAAACATCTTGTTATAAAAATGCTGCTGTGAATTACTAATTGCACGATCACTCCTTGCTCTAGCAGGATAGTGTAATGCCATTAAGTACAGGAGAGGAAACACGAAGTCTGCGAAGGAGAAAAATGTTTATCGTATAATTTTCCATTTTTCTTTAAAAATGGTGTTAGATGCCATAAATGTAGGCCTGATTATGTGTGCAAGGGGCAAAAGATACATTGAGATGTACATGGGAGAATTTACCTTCACTAGCACATGTGATGAACTTTTGCATGCAGGTTATGCAAGGTTTCTGGTATAGATTCAGAGAAAAATGGGGGGGGGGGGAATTCTCCCACCTGATTATAAGGCAGTGGTGTTCCACTTTTGGCCACTGCAATAATATTCATGGGGAGTTTAACTGACGTTGCAGCAAATATAATTGATTCACTCTCCTGATAATATTTAAACTTGGAGAAATCAGGAGTATGAGTGATAGGCAATCTGTCAGTATGGACTAAAATGCCATGTAGCTCATCCTGCTGTCAGACCCTTGAGCTACGCTTCTGGGAATCTCCTGCTGGCTGAGAAATTCTGGGAGCTGAACCCCTCACATCTTAAAGTTGCCAGGGTTGAAAAACACCGTCTTTGAATACATGTGATCAGTATTTATCTACAGAGCCAAATTAGATGGCACCGTGTTTTCCCGAAAATAAGACCCGATCTTATATTTGTGGGGGCACATCCAAAATAAGCATTAGGCGCCCCCCCCCAGTGTGTGCAAAAGAGGCAGCAAGCGCATGGGGACCAACAGTATCCGGCAATAGCTGCAGCCCTCAGATCCCTTGGTCAGCGCACTTAGGGCTGCACAGCTCATGCAGTGCAGATGAGTTGTCCAACAGCAGGCGGAGACAGGGGTGCAGGGGGGAGACAGATGATCTGGACATGCTGCGCAAGCTGCGGGAAAGCTGAGAGTTAGTGGACTGCAGCGGGCATCCGTCCATCTGTGGGAGGATTGTCTGCATGGTGACACCAGCAGCAGACAGAGGCAGAGGTGCGGAGCGGATCAGAAGGCAGGTGATCCCGACATGGTGCATGGGTTGCGGCAAGCTGAGAGGCGCGAAGATGAGTCTCCCGCTGCTCCGGCCCACTGACTCTCAGCTTTCATGCAGTCTGCGTAGCACGTCCAGATCGTGTTTCTCTCCCTGCCTGCTGCTTGGACAGGAATCAACTCACCTATGCTGCATGGGCTGCAGCTTCCGCTGGACATTGTTGGCCCATGCTCACTTGCTGCCTCCTGTGCTGACCACACCCAACCCCTTCACTGGGGCTTATTTTTGGGATAGGGTTTAATATCAGGAACGCACTAAAATCAAGCTAGGGCTTATTTTTGGGATTATGTCTTATTTTCAGGGAAACACAGTACTCCCAACTTGCCTGATTTCAGAAATGCTAAGAGGGGTTGGATTCGTATAGTATTGGTTGGGAGACCACTCAGAAATTCCAGGTAATCTTAGAAATAAATTTAAAATAATCTGAAGTAAGGCAGTGGCAAAGCATTTATATATTATGTGCCAGATGAAAAAGGTTATGAATTCATTTTCTTAAACCTCTTTCCAATTTGGAATTCATGCTTAGCTTTTCATTAAAAACAACAAAGCAACAACAACAACAAACTGAAAAAAATTCTCCATATACACTTGTGGATAAGCGGAGGCTTTTAGGTGCCAAAATGCACCTAAATCAGGCTCAGCTTATCCACAGATTTATCTGCAAGTATGTACTGTATGTAATATTTGTTTAAAAGTACCCATATTTCCCTTTTATGTTCTTCTATAAGCCCATCCACAAATAAGCAGAGCCGAATTTTTTTAACCAAATACCATGAAAAATGTGGGCTGGCTTAACTGCAGGTGGAGGATTTTTCATGATATTTTAGATAAAAATTCAAGTCTTGACTTATACATGGATGGACTTATATGGTATCTGTATTTAGTAAATACAGCTATTCCCAATATCAAAAGGAACATGATGTATAGCTTGGTGTATAGCTGAGGAAGGAAGGAAGGAAGGAAGGAAGGAAGGAAGGAAGGAAGGAAGGAAGGAAGGAAGGAAGGAAGGAAGGAAGGAAGGTAGGTAGGTAGGAAGGAAGTCTTGTTCAGCAAAAAGCCATCCTCATTGTAGATTTGAGGAAATTTAAAGAAAATAAAAACTTTAGCTTTGGAGCAATTTATCAGTAACCTTTCCTCCTCACAATTTTTTTCTAGGATCATAAAACAGACCCTAGCCCTAATGACTTTGGAAGTAATTTGATTGTATAATTGGCATATAGTAGTTGATGTTAGATTGGCATCAAAGATAAGCAAGAAAAAATCACATCAAGTTTTATTACAAAAGTTTTATTCAAAATGGACTTATTCAAAATAACAACAAATGCTCCTATCATTTGATTAAATGTTCTTTAATACAATTAGGTTCTATGCAAAGAATCTTATTCTATCACATTTCCTGTTTAAACTTTATTTTCTGCCTCTATCTTACAACTTTATTCCTCTCTTGCTACTTCTAGTAACATGTTCCTATCTTATGCAATAGCATCTATAGCCTTACTGTGACTTGAGACATACTTCTGTGTAACTTAAGTGCTAATCTCCCATGTTTTTCCAGCTTCTTCATCACCCAGTTTCAGAAATTCCAGTCTGGATAGCAGGGAGTTCAGAGGTGGTATTCAGCAGGTTCTGACCAGTTCTGGAGAACCGGTAGCAGAAATTTTGAGTAGTTTGGAGAACTGGTAAATACCACCTCTGACTGGCCCCGCCCCCATCTATTCAGTGCTTCCCGAGTCCCAGTTAATAGGGAGGAAATGGTGATTTTACAGTATTCTCCCCCTGCCCCACCCACCAAGCCCCACCCACCAAACCATGCCACACCCACCAAGCCACGTCCACAGAACCGGTAGTAAAAATGTTGGAATCCCACCACTGAGGGAGTTGGCAAAGAAACTGAGTTGGTCTTCAGTCTTGTCTAATGCATTACAAGCCTGGATTGGTTATTCTCATGCTCCATTTTGTTCTTATCTAGTGTACGGAAACTCAGATTCACTGGGTGACTCTTTTGTGGACCATTCTACTAGTTCTGGCCTTTTCTTTTAGAAATGGTTCTGAATGGTCCCACTCGTCCCTGTAACTTTCCTTTGCTGTCAGAGGTGGGCTCCTACCAATTCGAAACTGTTCGGCCGAGTAGGTAGTAACTCGGCTGCCCACGCCCCCGAAGTGGTTCTATCGGTGGCGCCATAGGCACCGCTATCTTGTTTTTTGCTTCTGCGCCTGCGCAGAAACATTTTTTTACTACTGCATTTGTGCATGTAGTGCGCATCAAGCACATCCCTGAGCGAACTGGCAGTAAAGGATCTGGTACCCATCCCTGTTTGCTGTCCCAGATATTTAGGCCCATAGATGCCTTCACCAACCCTTCCCACATCGCCTCGTTGGTACTGACCTTTCTTTCTGTCTCCTCCATGTAGTATTATAGAATCTCCAATACTACAATATTAAAAGCAATGGGGAGCAGGTTGTTCTTGCCCTCCCAGGTCCATGGAAAGATATATGAAGGAAGAATTTCACAGAAAAAAGAACTAATGACATTGCTACAGGCGGTTCTCGACTTACGATCACAATTGAGCAGGATAAAATTTAGGAAGTGAGTTTTGTCCCATTTCACAATTTTTCTTGCCACGCTTATTAAGAGAATCCCTGCAGTTGTTAAATTAGTAACATAGTTGTTAAGTGAATCTGGATTCCCGGTTGACTTTGCTTGGCAGAAAGTCGCAAAAGATCTTCCCATGACCCCAGGACACGGCAATCGTCATAAATATGAACCAGCTGTCAAGCATCCAGATGTAAATCACGTGCCTCTGGGGATGCGCCAATGGTCATAATTGTGAGAAACGGTGATGAGTCACTTTTTTCAGCGCCGTTGTAACTTTTGAACGGTCACTAAATGAACTGTTGTAAAAGGAGGATTACCTGTATAATGTTTCAAATTAAGAAAAAGGAAAGGGAATTTTACAATACAGGGGAGTGGGAAAGCAAGTAGGGCATGTATCGCTTAATGTGGGCAACCCTCCCCCTCAAAAAAAGGATGCTCAGTGAGAGTTGTAAGGATTAAATGGAGCACGAGGCTCTAAGAGTGAGAGGAGACTTTATCGACTTAAGGGGCCATCATTGAATCAACTATAAGACTATTTTTTTTAAAAAATGAAAAAAATAGAAACCTAACAGCCCAGGGCAAAATGGCTGCCGGGAGCAGTGGCCAGCCATTGGAGGGGAGAGAATATGTCATCCCCTTCAGGCAATTGGAGTTGTGGTTGTTGCTAGCATGGAATGAAGTGCTGGAGACCATCAATTCTGAAGAGGTGTTTGGCTGGGGTGTTGGCTTTAACACTGATTTTATTGCAGATCAGTAGCTGAAGTACAGCACATTCATTCACTTTTGATGATCCTCATGTGGCTCCGGTCTAAACTCAAAAGGACTTCACTCCACGCTGGCTAAGGCATTCTGGGAATTGAAGTCCACAAGTCTTAAAATTGCCAAGTTGGGGGGGGGAGCTGATTTAAATAAACCACACTGACCTGGAACAATGCTACATCGGAAGTATAAATAGCTATTCCCAACTAATTACTCTACAAATACTTCTCTAAAGCTAGTGCACAAAGTGCGACCTTCCATGCTTTCCCTGGACTCCCCTCCCCTCCCTAAATGACTTTTTGACATGAGAGGAGGAACAATATTACTAAGTACCTGGAGATTAATCCTACTAATATTAAATTAAGTTCAACTGAGTTCCCCCGTACCATTCATCCTTTTGTCCTAGTCCAAACTACTTTTGTGAGAGTAACCCTTGGTATTCTTGGCCAAACAAACAGGTATTCCTACAGAGAGGCCCAAAATGTGTCAATCACATCTTGGCCAAACCATGTTCTAATATTAAGCCCTGAGTGCTTAATAGATCTGTGTTCTGGGTTCCCTTGCTACTTTGATCTTTGCTTCCAATAGTTTTAGCTGCTCTTGCCTTGGCATTAAATTCACGGCTTTTGTAATTAATACCTGGGCTTGTTGAAGGTTAATGCTACAACTTTTCACAGCCCTGCCTTTGCTGTGGTGATAGATAGAGCTGCTGGTATAATGATGAATTGCCATGCCTTTCTTCAATCTCCTTTGGGTGTTGCATTAGGGAAACCACAGGAAAAGGCTATGTAAATCAGAGCCTGGGGAAAGAGCAAGCCAATATGTACTAGGGGTGACATGATAGCAGTGTTCCAATATTTGAGGGGCTGCCACAAAGAAGAGCGGGGAGCAGTCAATCTATTCTCCAAAGCACCTGAAGGTAGGGCAAGAACTAGTGAATGGAATTAATCAAGGAGAGAACCAACCTAGAACTAAAGAGAAATTTCCTGACAGAACAATTGATCAGTGGAACGGCTTGCCTTCAGAAATTATGAGTGCTCCAACGCTGGAGGTTTTTATGAAGAGGTCGGATAGCTATTTGTCTGAAATGATATAGAGTTTCCTGCTTAAGCAGGGGGTAGGAGTAGAAGACTCCAAGGTCCCTTTCAACTCTGTTATTCTAATATTGTAAGGAGAAGGTGCAAAATTAGGCTTTTCTCAGGCTATTGACTACCCTGGGATATTGTGACAATCCAAACACACTTGGTGGTGCAATCAGTGTTTCTATGGTTGCTCCACCCACTCCTCTTTTTCCTCCTTGCTTTTAATTATACAGCCACTTTGCGGCTTTTTTTTAAAAAAGATTTGCTTTGACAATCATTAAATAAATGATCCTGTAGGAGGTTTTTTTTTTGGGGGGGGGGGAATAATCCATAGCAACATCTTACAAATAATCTCCCTTTTGCATTGTGATGTATGACTCCTCCCATCTATCATACATAACTACACAGACTCACCTCTGTGTCATGCACCCCTCCCCTTGTTACAGTTCAAGAAAAATCCCAGAGATTGCCAAATGCACCTTGAAGTAAACTTTCTCTATCAACATAAGAGACTTCCTGGTGCTGCCTTCCGTTGACTCTGTCTACCCTTCTTATCTAGCTCCAGTGTTTACTCCACCTGTTTAAAGATACTCCCTGCCAGCTCTCCTCCCAGCTGAGATGCTAATCTAGTATAGGAAAAAAAATTAAAGGATTGGTAAGGTGACTGCAGGTGGGGAGGCTTATTCAACAATGGTTTGAAAAGATTTAGGGCAAGAGTTCAAATATATTTGTGCTCCAAGAACATAAGGTGTCCACCCATCTAATCTGGGCAAAGGGCACGATTTTGCACTTCAGGGAGGACTTGGGTAGTGATGTTATTTTTAGTGGGGAGAAGATTGGAGTGTATGTCATGGCTTCCATTCAGATGGGATGTTTGATAAAACGGGAGCAAATCTCTGTAGAAGCTTCCCTTCCTAGAAGCTAGCAATCAAATCAACTGCAGTTCCTCATTGCTTTTTTGGACAATTGAAAGCAGGTGGAGTTGGGGAACTGGGGAGCCCAACAATAGATTCTTAACTACAGAAAATGAGAAACAGCAGAGCCTGATAACTGATTCCGTTTGAGGGTCAGATTCTGCCAGTGGTGAGATTCAAAATTTTTACTACCGGTTCTGTGGACGTGGCTTGGTGGGCATGGCAGGGGAAGGATACTGCAAAAGCTCCATTTCCTCCCAAGCAGCTGGGATTTAGGAGGCAGAGAATAGATGGGAGGGGGGGCAATCAGAAGTGGTATTTACCGGTTCCCCGAACTACTCAAAATTTCTACTATCGGTTCTCCAGAAGTGGTCAGAACCTGCTGAATGCCACCTCTGGATTCTGCCCTTCTTCTACAGCTGTATTTTGAGATTTGAAGTTTGAACTTGCCAGCCATTTTGCTGGACATATTTATCCAGATCTTCCTCTATTCATAACGCATTCCATTTTATTTTTCACTCATGTTACACTTCAATCATGCTTTGAGATTTCAACTAGTCAGGAATAGCATCCTCTTAAAGAACTGTTTATGCCGGGCATTTTAATGTTATTTATGCAGCAGCGCAGTAAAGGAAGAATATTTTTTTTACATGGCCATCTTCGATCTTAGCAACAAGTACTTTTCAGGTTACATGAGACCATGGAAGAGTGGAACTGAAGGATGAAAAGCATCCACATAAAGAATCAATTTTATTTTTTGCTTGATTTAATAGTGGCATATTTGGTGCTCACCTGCCTCTGAAATAGCAATCTGAAAGAAGTTCAAATTTTTGATTAATTTGAACATATGTCCCTTGTGTGTGTGTGTGTGTGTGTGTGTTTATGTGTGTGTGTGTTTGTGTGGCATTTTGAAGTATTGCATGTTAATTTCTGTAAGTGTTTGCTGGTTATTCATGAGAATAAGCAGGTTTTCTATACATTGAGGACAAGGGTGCTAACTATGATTGTGGACTTTTAATTTTTAATTTTTATGCCTCTTAGTGTATATATCTTATTGCCAAATCTTTGGTCAGAATATTGTTAGGAAGCGCAGGATGATTGTTAAAGAACAATATCCATACAGATTTCCAATATGACCGATATTACTTTGGGTGGCGTCTCAAAGCCACAGGATTGTGTAAAATGTTATGAAATCGTTTTTGCTTCTTATGTCTTTATAGTGTTTTGTTGTCACGGTGGGGCTTTCGAATATTGAGTTGGTGCAATGGCCACACAATGGGAGAAGGTTGTCAGTAATTTCCAATACTCTGAGGTGCAGAAAACATAGCAAAACCCTGAAGAATTTAGGAGGCTTTAATATAAGATTTATCTTCAAGACTAAGGAAGCAATTGGGCCATTTTGACCAAACTGAGAAGACCTTATTTGAAGCAGCAGGTGTACATCTGAGCATTTTAATTCAAGGAAGATGCTGATAAATTAAAAACCGATTTCAAAGAGACTTCGAACCTGATAGGAAAGGAGGGGGCAACTATCCCCTCTCATTTTCTGCTTCAAGTCTCATATATGAGCGATTTCCCTCTTGATAGAATTCTGGATCTGTCTTTTAAAAATACTAGAGAGTGGAGCAAAATAGAAATAACTGTCGTTCCAATGCTACATATGGTAATGAGATATGTCACAGGGTCAGCCAATCAATTTTTGCTGCCTTACTCAAAATTTGGATGTTGCCCTCGAGATCCACATCTATAAATTGACAATCATATCTTATTTCGGGACTAATACACAGAGGCAGGACAGTGGGCTAGCTTAAGAGATAACAGGCTCACATTGTAACCGCTTTCAGCCTTTGGTATTAGCCATCAGAAGCATCATTTCTCTCTGCCTTGAGATTCCAAGTTGCAAAATTTTAACTTGATTCCCCCTTACTTAGCTAGACATTAATCTATGTTTATATATAGTATATCCAAACTCAAATAATTTTAAAAGGGAATTAGAAGTTGACAAGTTGTCTGAAGAGAGTTCAAAAAAAGAAGAGTTTGGGATGCAGTATAAACGTAAAAGGATTTTCCAGAACATTTTAAATACTTACAAAATCTCTTTATAAGTATGCTTTTTAAGAACAAATCTTGAACTGGCATCTGTTAGTGGCACGATGTGTGTGTGTATGTATATTCTTAGACTAGCAGATGGGTCCGGATGGCATATGGAATTTCTTTTTATGAATTCAATCATATGGCTTCATATTTCCTAGGCATGCTGTGTATATATATGATAAAAAGTATGTGTGTTCATACAATTCATTTTAATTAAAGGTTATTTCTTTTCTTTTCTTCCTATGTGAACAAAGAAAATATGGAAGGTAAAGAGCCTAAAAGGTTATCTGCACTGCCAGCTGCTGTGGCATCACAAGGGACTAGCAACCATTTTTGAGAGCGTGAACAGATGAGGACACTCTGTGTTTACCCCATTCCCATCACAAATGTGACTTTGTGTTATGTTATTCTTCCATTTTGCCTAGTGCATTTTTTGTGAGTCTTCACTAGCCAACCAGGTCATTGAAGACAGAAATATGTGCCCCCAATGGGTTAGCCAGTCTCTATTGTTTTCTAGAGATAACTTTTACTATAATTGCATAGTGTTTATAACAGCTGCTTTGTAAACAGAAGATTGTTCATTCAAAGCACGGTAGCAATATATTTTTATTAATTACCTTTTCTTTAACCTGAACTATTTATTTTTCTATGGAGTCTTTTTTGAGTAAGTCCAGCAATGTACTGTTTCATAATTTTCTCAACAAACCTATCAAGTGACTAGAGGTCTTAAAATGGGACACAATTTGCTTAACTGCCTCACTTAGCAACAGAAATGGGCTCAGTTGTCATAAGTTGAGCACATGTACGTAGTCGTCTCTTTGGATTGAAAATGTTGCAAACTATTGCCAAAGGGTCTCAGTCTAAACAGAATTTTTAAAAGCCATGTTAGAATCAAGCCAGCATGAGCAATTTAAGGATGCCGTGGGATATGCCCTAAGCCAGGGATCTCCAACCTTGGCAACTTTATGACTTGTGGACTTCAGTTCCCAGAATTCCTATGCTGGCTGAGGAATCCTGGGAGTTGAAGTCCACAAGTCGTAAAGTTGCTAAGTTTGGGGACTCTGCCCTAAGCCATTATAAAAGCAGCTCCAACAACTATTTCACTTTAAAGTGAGAATTCCTTTTATTTACTTGGCCTTTTTTAATTTTTTTTTTTAATTTATTAAATTTATAGACCGCCCCTCTCCCCGAAGGGACTTGGGGCGGTGTACAGACAACAACTAAAAAACCATGTACATAGTAGAAAATATTAAATACCCCTTAAAAATATATTAAATACAAAGCCTGTACAATAAAATTAAAAATTAAAAACAGCCTAAAAAGTCTACCCCGTCTGCTAGGCAATGCCAGCGGGCGACACCTAGGAGTAGATCCTTCTCTGTGATGGGCCCAACCCTCTGGAATGACCTCCCCCCAGACATTCGAACTACCACCGACCTCCGTTCCTTCCGGCAAAAGTTAAAGACTCACCTATTTCAATCAGCTGGCCTGGCACTTTCTTAGTTTTACCTCCCGGGATTTATTTATTTTAATTGGGTTTGGGGTTTTATAGGCTTTTAACGTATTATATTTATTATTCTATTACAGTCTCACAACCTCCTTCACCAGTATTAATTTAATTGTTTATGTATGTATTTTACAACGTATTTTAGTGACTGTACACCGCCCCGAGTCCTCTCCGGGAGAGGGGGCGGTCTATAAGTGTGAATAATAAATAAATAAATAAATAAATACCCCAAAAATTTAAAATACCGGCCAGAGGATGAAGATTAAAACTACGGTTAGGCCAGGCCAGCTAAGTGGAACAGGTGGGTCTTAGGTTTCTTACGGAAGGAGCGGAGATCAGTGGTTGTCCTGATGTCAGGGGGGAGGTCATTCCAGAGGGTCGGGCCCATCACAGAGAAGGCCCTACTCCTGGGCGTCGCCCGCTGGCATTGCCTAGTGGACGGCACCCGGAGGAGTCCCTCCCTGTGAGAGCAGATTGGTCGCAGGGATGTGTGGGGTAGGATGCGATCCCGCAGATAGCTAGGTCCTGTGCCATGGAGCGCTTTGAAGATGATAGTCAACACCTTGAAACGCACCCGAAAAGCCACAGGCAGCCAGTGCAGCCCGCGCAGGAGAGGTGTTATATGGGAGTACCTGGTACTTCCCATGATTGCCCGCGCGGCCGCATTCTGGACCAGCTGCAGCCTTCGGGTGCATCTCAAGGGAAGCCCCATGTAGAGAGCATTGCAATAGTCCAGACGGGACGTCACCAGCGCGTGTGTGACTGTGTGAAGGGCGTCCTGGTCCAATAGGGGACGCAATTGGCGCACCAGGCGAACCTGGTGGAACGCCCCCCTTGCCACGGCTGTCACATGGTCATCCATTGACAGCCAGGCATCCAGGAGGACGCCCAAATTGCGTGCCCGCTCCACGGGGGCCAGTTGTTCGCCCCCGATGGCCAGTGATGGAACCCACTGGTTGAATCGGGGTGCCGGTAACCACAGCCACTCCGTCTTAGTGGGGTTGAGCCTGAGTCTGTTGCTTCCCATCCAGGCCTATTTTTTTCCTAGGCTTGGTGTGAAATGCTATATACTGCTGTTTATTTGATTCATATTTCCAAAACAGCTAAAGATTGAGAAAGATAGAAAGCTTAGACTATCTCTTTTTACCTGCTGATGCAGAAGGCAGCTTGAAGAAAAAGCAGAATGAAAGTGGAAACAAAAGAAATTGGGCAAATGTACCACTGTTTATTTTAAGAAATCTGCAAGAAATTGTATCGTTAAAAAAGTATGTTCAACATATTACAGTTGGGTTCACAGTATACAATATTTGTCTGCCAGAGTATTTTTAAAAAGGCTGAAGGGGAATTGATGAACTAAGTGAGACACTTCTTAGAACATAATGTCTGTCACTCAAGCTGATTTGAATTGTAAAAGGGTATTTATAGGTAGGGATGTGGTGGCTCGGGGCTAAGATGCTGAGCTTGTCGATCAGAAGGTCAGCAGTTCAGCGGTTCGAATCCCTAGTGCCGTGTAATGGAGTGAGCTCACGTTACTTGTCCCAGCTTCTGCCAACCTAGCAGTTCGAAAGCATGTGAAAATGCAAGTAGAAAAATAGGGAACACCTAGGTGGGAAGGTAGCAGTGTTCCATGCGCAGTGTTTAGTCATGCTGGCCATATGACCACGGAGACGTCTTCGGACAGCGCTGGCTCTTCGGCTTTGAAACGGAGATGAGCACCACCCGCTAGATTCAGGAACGACTAGCACATATGTGCGTGGGGAAGCTTTACCTTTATTTATAGGTAGAATAGAAAGGGTTTAATCCTGGTAAGAAAGAATTGAACAAGGCAAGTCTTAAGAAAAGGCTTAGTTATTCTGCTCATCTATTATCTTAGGCCCTGATGTTTGTGACTTGACAAACTAAATTAGGTAAGACCATTCTTTGGATCATAACTAAGAGCAAGGAAGGCTATTGCACCAAGAAGCAGAATTATCAAGAAAAGGAAATAGTAATCAGTACACTATATTCATTTTTAGCATTTGCCCCAGCAATAGGGAAATTCTTTAGTCATCACTGAAGGATAGAAAAAAGAACCAATATTCCACATAACAAGGAGAACCCCAAAACCATTGAAGCAGTTCTTCATTGGATGAATGAAACTGTCTACTTAATTGAATGTCTCAGGACCTATAAAAAGAGCAAAAGTTTGAATCACTTTGAATGATGTGTATAACTGAATCTTTGCTTGGGAAAGGTAAATCTATCTTAGATAGACGCATTAGCGTTGCTTAGGTTTTGCAGGAGGTTTCATTTCTGCTCTATTAGTGGATTCAGTTTAGGTGATTTCCTGAGATTGCCTGGAAAGTTTTCAATTTTAGTTAGCACTTTGAGAGTATCGTTGGTCTTCATTTACAATGGGAAGATGACTCAAGACATCAATATGCTTCTTCCAAGAACCCCTTGTCCAGAATTATAGAAGAACGATTTTAATAGAAGCTAAAACTGTAAAAGATCTGGACAAAGACAAGTCAAAACTTCTGAAAGCAGGTAAGAAACACAATTAAGGCTTGTTCTGTATTAGTGATGGCGTTGAAGAAATCTTACTTGGAAGTTATCATAGGTTCTGTATAGTGCAAGCCAAGGGTTTCTGTTGAGTGACAATATGCCTACTTTGTGAAGACTTGCTTGTTCTAATAAACCTAAGGAATAATTATCCCAAAGGTGTTTTTTCAAAAGGCAACTGGACTTTCTGGTTTTTCTTTGAAGACATTTCGCTTCTCATCCAAGAAGCTTCTTCAGAGATGGATGAGAAGTGAAACATCTTCAAAGAAAAACCAGAAAGTCCAGTTGCCTCTTTAAAAAGCACCTTTGGGACAATCATGACCTCGATGATGTCTCCATAGACATTTAGCTATGCAGTTTGGGATGAATATCCTTCGAATGGTGCGGGAGTATGAACAGATTTCCAGAAAAATTGCAGACTACAGGACCCATTTGCGCTTCAGTTTGAGATGTAGACAACACAGACTCACAGAGCTGATGAGAATGGATGAGAAGCAAAACATCTTCAAAGAAAACTCCAGAAAGTCCAGGTGCCTCTTTAAAAAGCACCTTTGGGACAACCGTAAACTGGATGACTGAGAATTTCTGTAGACACTAAGGAACAATTGTTGTGACCAATCTGCATTACATTTTGCAAGCAAGACTGTATCAAGAATTATTAGTCTGGGCAGACTTAAGTAAGCATATACAACTCAATGGCTTTGCAACAATATCTCTTCTGGATTGTGTCTGTAGCATGCTAGGAATATTTTCTCCCGCTCCAATGAATAAAGGGTGAGATATAGTAGAACAGGGCAGAAAGTGGCGCTTGTGATATACTTTGACTAGACAAGCAGATCTTAAGAACAAAACCACAACTACCCTTTGGCTGACAAAAATCTATGTCCTGAAACAAAGAAGATGCAAGCAGCATTAGCTCACCGTGCCTGAAGATGAGCCCTTTCCTGCTCAGGATAATTGAATCATAAAATAGTTTTAACGTTATCTATCCGTTTGTCAGTGATAAGTTTTGAAGTGTACATTATTCTGAGAAAAATTAGGCTGGCTTTTCACTGAGGGAAATGCCATTTATTTTATTTTATTCTTTAAAGAAAAAAAAGCAAAGGAAGGAGGAGGGAGAGGATGGTAGTGGGGGGGGGGGAGAGAGAGAGCTTGCTTTGTAAAGAACTTTGTCAGCTGTGGCAGGAAAAATGTCACATCCTCTGAACCAGCAACATACTGTGCGGCCAAATTTCCACGCCAAAAGATCAACGACGATAAGAAAACAGTGGGCAATGGCAATCCTTGTTCCCGTTTGCTCCTCACAGCTGTGCTGTGAATGGGTCATCATGACCAACAAATGAAAAGAAGTGGAAACCCTAACTCTACGGGGCCTTTGAAGGCGCCGATGGCACTGAAATTCAGAGAGCCCTAACAATGGGATGCATTTAAGAAAAGTTCAACATTTGGGTGGATGTACGCATTCACTCCAGAGTTGCTTCAGGGCTAAGATGTGCTTGGCTTGTAGATAGAGGGACTTCTTTGGAGTGCACTTAATCACGGGTTTCCTTCTCCATGTAGCCAACTATGGTGACCGTATAAGACTATAATTAGCAACACTCTTTGTGGGATTTCATGGCTCCTGGAAGAAGGCTGCTAAAATTGCTACTTTTCTGAGGACATCAGCCAAGTAGGTCATGTGCTTCTGTCTTCCCACAGGAAGGCCAGCCTTGATTCTTGGTAACTTTGGTCCAGCGTGATATGGAAACTGTGGGGCTCCCAGTAGCTTCGCTATGTTGGAGGGGAACACAACTTTCATATTCATATAGATGCCAGTGGGTGTTGTTATAGTGCTGGTGCAGAAGCAAAATAATAATAATAAAAAAGCAAAAATAAAGGAATCCAAATCAGGCTAGGCTGCTGCTTGATTTTCTATTCAGGCCAATCTTAAGCACTGAAGCAATGGCCATCTGCCAGTGCTTATAACCAGAGGTCAGTATGGCCTGACATTCAGGAAATTGGTGTGATATGTTTTGTACTTGTATTTGGTGGCTTCTTTTTTATTTCGGCAATCACAGCCTGGAACGTGGAATCATGATTAAACATTTACATGGACAAATCTGTGTTCGAGAAGAGCAGATGGTAGTGTGAGATCTGTCTGACTTAAGCAACCTTTTTAGGTTGGTGAATAATGCGGGAATTTTGAGAGCACGTTGTGATTGCTGGCCCAAAATGGCTGCCATAGAAGGATTTCTCAACACAAAACTCAGCATGGACCAACACAAAAACCTTCACTTTCTAGAAGGTAAGCTGATGTGGTTGCTTCTTGCTATTTCTTTTGGTTTCCAAGTTAGCTCCCATCATTCCAATTTACTTTTGTCATTTCTAGCCTGATGGGAATGTTCCTAAGTATTGATTACCGTATTTGCAGTTTTGAAAAGGGTAACCATAGCAGCTAAGGCTTCTCCACTCACCTAGATGTCTAGTGGGCGTAACATCCTAGATGTCTCTCTTTCTGATCATCCCAAAGTGCTAATGCTAGCCCATCGTGTGTCCTCATCATACTCGCTAGGTGAATATTGTGAAAATGAATCAGTATGCATGAACATGAACTTAATGTGATGTGAATGAAGAACGGAGTGGCAGCTGTTGATCTTCTGTTCAACAATAAACTCCACTCTGGAAGAAATTGTCAATAGTATTTGAGCTGTCAGATTTGAAAGAATTACTCTGATGTGGGGAGGATCATCAATCAATGCTACAGCATGTGCTTTGTATGAAGACGATCCTATGATAGTTTCTGACAACCTCAGTTAAGAGAGTGAAGCAGAATTTCGTAGAAATGTGAAAAATGTCTGCCTGGAATTTTGGATGTTACTGGCATCAGAATGGATTATCCTGGACAGATAATCTGAATCAATAGGAGGCGCCTTCTTGTGTCTAAAGGACTGTGCGCAACTCTGGATTAAATGCAGTTGGCAGGGAGCCTACAGAATTTCAGCAACCATTGTTTCATGGTAAACTTTCTCAAGTAAAAAAGTTCCCTGCTTACACAGCTATTGTAGGAATAGTAAGTTAAGAGAGGTGGCTGGGGGAAAAAAGCAAATAAATTGTCCAGTTGCTTCAGCTGTTTTACTGAAACAGAATCAGTATGGAGCAGATAAAACCTCTTAGGTTAGTAAATGAACACAGACTTATAAATGAAAGTAGTATAGACTAGCTTCTTAGCAAAAGAAACTCCAGGCACTACCTAAATTAAGCCCATGTATAATATTGATTGTTCCTTGTGCATTTGGACATTTGAGTGATGTACCTGCGCAGAACCACCTCTGGGGAGTTTCTATGGCTAAAGAGATTTTTGGTTGATCGGGTTGGTAGCTAAAAGCACTTTCTTTCAAGGCCTGCCTGAAGGCAAGATGAAATATTGCACCAACCTTTAGTAAATGGTTGGCAGTGGAGGAAAGAGTTCAATAAATGGATTTTTCTCAGACCCAAGCGGCAAAGAGAACACTCCCCTGCTTTGAGCACTACCAAAATGGTAACCTTGTTGGCACAAGTCTAACGACATGATGGGGAACACAGTTACATTCTGCTTGTCAATAGAAACTGTAATCAAAGGGGGAAATGCATTTTTTTTTCAATGAAGGGACATCAAAGCAATAAATTGGGTGAAAAAAGCAATGCGTGATTTTCCTCTGTTCTTGCAAGAATAGCAAAGAAGTCTAATGCTTTTGCTGCAGTGATAACCAAGGAATTGAAGGGAGAGCGAGATGCTCTTCCCAGAAAAATGTCTTTGGCTATAAATGATGGTTCGGCAGAGCTGCATCACCCATCTGCACAAATGCTCAGGTGACCGATTGAAAAGCAGTAACAGGTAAACAGCTTCTTTAATTAATAACTCTCTGGTCCCCCTTTAAAAACAAGCACCTCTTGGTTATCGGTGCTTTTTGCACCAAAGCACAAACAACTAGCAATTGATTATAACAAGGTAATTATTTCCAATGCAGTTTAACTCTAAGCTTGAAGCCTTTTGTGTCTCCCTAAGCCATGGTAGCCCAGTGGTTAGAATGCAGTATTGCAGGCTAACTCTGCCCACGGCCAGGAGTTCGATCCTCACTGGAACAAGGTTGACTCAGTCTTCCATCTTTCCAAGGTCAGTAAAATGAGGACCCAGATCATTGGGGGCAATGTGCTGACTCTGTAAACTGCTTAGAGAGGGCTTGTAAAGCACTGTGAAGCGGTATATAAGTCTAAATGCTATTGGTATTGCTAATATTACTGTTTTAACATGTAGTTCTGTAACAAAATGTTTGCCCCTTTCAAGTGTTCTCAATTTTTGTAGATCTTTGTCATTAAATATTTTCAGAACTTCATGTGGGTATTGCCGATTTATCTAGAAGGATGTTGGAGTAAACAAATGCATATTATTTGAAGAACAAAATTACACAACATTGATGTGCTAATAAGAAAAGCAATCGACTACTTTGATTCAGTAACCGGTCTGACCACTGTGGCTTACAATAACGGCAACAAAAGCTTCCTTCCTTAGGATCATCTATCTCGCACATTTGTTTGAGTTTTCTTGAGTGATAAAGTTCAGTGGTGCTACTGTTGAAGTCTTCGGGATTTGTTGTTGGGTGGGGTGGTTTTTTTTGTTTTGAGTGGGGTATGATGAATTTCTAAAATGTGTGTTTTAAGGACTGTGAGGAGGAGAGCCAGGGTTTATGACATTAATTTAGGCTAACATTTGCCCTGCTTTTGTGAGAAAATATATAGATGATTGGCTCCAGTGACCCTTTAATCAGCAGCATCTATAAAGCGGAAAGTAAAAAAAGATGGCGGACCTGGAATTGTGGTGCAAAGTTCGACTTTTGTATGTGTGTGTACATAATATCACTTCCTTCAATTGAATTGATTTAACTATGGCAGTGACTCAGTGGTGGGTTCCGGATCCCAGTGCAACTGTTACGATACAACAGGGCTCCGCGACCAACACATGAACGCACACAGCGTGCGCATGCATACTTACCGCTTGCAATGCTCCGGGATGCCTCTGCAACGCTCCAGCTGCTCGGTGAAGTGTCATGCAGGCACTGTACGCTCCATGTGCAGAAGCCCCAAAGAGCTCAAATACTGATAAGGAGCACAGGCAGGCGGGTGGGCCCTCCACAGCACCGTACCGTAACGGTACCTGGTGCTCCCGGCAGGCACTGGTACGTCTGTACCAGGGTGTACCAGTCGTAACCCACCACTGCAGTGACTGCTTTTTTACAATGTCTTGTGAATGGTGTGTTCACTCAGACTCCTTTGGTATCATCAGTGATACATGTCTTCCTACACGAGCTCTGATAACTTCCAAGAGCTAAAATATGATAACATTCCAACAATCAAAAAGAGATCAAATGCTTTTTCACAGAATTAGGATTTTTGCCTTCTTTGATGTAGTCCTCATGATTGCTACCTTATTTTAGGTAGGTTCCTTTGCAGGCAACGACAGAAGACCTTAGGCCTGGAGAGAAATATTTACTGGAAAATTTGATCAAAATTTTAAGTCTAAGTTACTAAATTTCCAGCCAGATCACCTCTTCCTCACTCACTGTCTCAACCTATGTATAGTTCTGGAACTGAAATTAAGCAATTGCAGCCAAACTTTTATCTCTGCCTTGTTTTATATACGGGTAATCCCAGTGGTGGGTTGCCAATTTTTTTACTACTAGTTTGGGCACACTCCCGTGTGTGTGTGTGATGCTTCTGCGCATGCACATAAGTGTTCGGGTGGGTGGGCGGAGCCTCCTGCCACTGCTACTACCAGTTCGCCTGATCTAGGCTGAGCCAGCAGCAACCCACCTCTGGGTAGTCCTCAACTTATGGACCACACCACAATTTCTGTTGCTAAACAAGACGGTTATTTTACCCCATTTTTTGACCTTTCCTGCCACAGTTGTTAATTGAATCATTGCAGTGGTTAAGTTAGTGACACAATTCTTTAGTGAATCTGGCTCCCCTATTGACTTTGCTTGCCAGAAAGTTGCAAAAATTGATCCGACGACCCCAGGATATTCCCACATCATAAATATTGGTCAGTTGCTAAGCATCTGAGTTTAGATCACTTGACCATGGGAATTCTGCAACAGTGGTAAGTGTGAAAAACTTACTTAAATTGTAACTTCACATGGTCACTAAATGGACTGTTGTAAGTCGAGGACTACCTGTGGTTAATGAATCTTCTAACTTCTGTCTCTGATTGTACCTTCTTTTCCCTTGTATTCATTGATAAGCTATCTAGGCTTAGAAATAACATATTTGCCTTTGGGCAAAGGACTATAAGCCTCCTTCTGTCAGTTTCAGACTGGTCTTTTTCACCCTAGCCATGGAGCTGTCCAGCCGAGGCCATAGAGATCTAGGAGAGGCTGTGGGGGAGGGTGGCAGTTAACTGTCCTCCTGTTCTTACTGCTCTTCCCTTGTCTCTCAGCATCTGCTGCCTGAAGCAATCAACACGCCCTGCTTCATAGCATGATTGACCTTAGCAAATGCTGTTCTCCATCACGCAGCTTCATTTAATGGCGCTATTTCTCAGAAGAGTCATTAAATTAGCTTCTAATATTGTTAATTTGGACGAAGTAATGGGTTTGATTTAAAGTCTTATTCGGCATTTGTTGTTTGTGTTGTTTGTGTTGTCTGCTTTGAACACTGAGATATTCAAACTAAATTGGGTATAACTGAGGGACCATTCTCAGTTTCATGTTCAAGTATTGGGAATATCACTGGAATGGGATATGGAAACTGACACTTAAAGGGAATTGTAATTTCCCAGGTTCTGTTTAAAAGTAGTTTCAACTTTTGAAGACTAATTTAAAACTTTGATTTCTCCACTCTTTCATTAAAGATGTTAAGATGTAAGAATGCACTTATCTAATTAAAAAGAAAACTAGCAGCGATGCATCTATTTATAGGAAACAAAGGAAAACACACAGATATATTATTTTGGTTGCTCGGTGTGGAGAGCTAGGCAGGCAGGAACGGAGGTGATGCAGGTTGAACAGTAACAAACAATCTTTATTCTTACAAGGTAACAAGGCAAAGTGCAAGGCAACTCCCAAACTGGCAACAATAACATTTGCCACCTGACAGCTTTTTATATAGGAGCCGTCAGACAGCTGGACCAATAGAATGGCTGTATTCTCCCGCCGGCTGCTGCTCGCGTCTTAGCCAATCAGGAGCGTCCAGCAGCCAGCAATGTCTTTGAGTGGCATTATAGCCCCGAGGACTTAACACCGGTCTAAACAGGTTACTTGATTTCCTGGGTTTACTGTGTAATCATGATGTGATTAAAGTTCAAAACTTTGGTCATTGCTTTGTTTTTTCATACAATATTTCATAATTGTTCCATTCCACTGCTTTGCAATGTGAATTCACTGTGGAATTCATATAATGATTATTATTATTATGCAACCTATTTTATAGAGCAGGGGTCTCCAACCTTGGCAACTTTAAGACTTGTGGACTTCAACTCCCAGAATTCCTCAGCCAGGTGTTATAGAGCATTATTCAGGTTTCTATTCTGAAAGTTCCTTAAAGACTGTGCAGTGTGGGTGCAGCATTTTTAGTCTCTAACTAAGGAAGGGACACGAGACATCTCTAATAAACTCTTATGTGATTTGGCAACAGGAGACCTGGATTCAGATTGTCTAATGCTGTCGTGCGGTTCTCTGGTTTACCTAATGTTATTCGGGTTTTCACTATTGAATTAAACTACAGAATGGAAATGTATGACAATTAATGGGCAGAGAATTTTCACACTAGCAATTTATAGCATTGTCAGGCCATTGCTGTGAAGATACATTACTAATGAAGTGCGTTCAATTGCCACAGGAACAACTGTGTGATACTGTATATCACTATTGTCCAAATTCTTTTACACTCAGTGCACAGAAGAGGAATAAATGACTGGCGACTTGGTTCTTCCCTCTACATCAGTGGTTCTCAACCTGTGGGTTGGGACCCCTTTGGGGGATCAAACGACCCTTTCACAGGGGTCGCCTAAGACCATCAGAAAACACATATTTTCAAAAAAATACGGAAAACATAAAATAATTTTATGGTTGGGGGTCACCACAACATGAGGAACTGTATTAAAGGGTTGGGGCATTAGGAAGGTTGAGACCCACTGTTCTACATCTTCACGGAAGAAGCTACAAACAAGAACATTCGAGTTCTATAATCATCTACAGAAGAGGTTTTTGTGCAAGTTTTGTCTGGGATTGAATGACAATTGTTCTAGAACAGGGAGGGGGAAAAAAAACTTGATAGCCTAAACTAGTGTTTCTCCACCTCAACAACTTGAAAAAGTGTGGACTTCAAGTCCCAGAAGTCTCCAGCCATAAGGAGATGAACATTTTGTATTTGTTGAGGTTGAAAAGCACTGCTCTATACATGCGACTCCTCCCCCCCAAGAATTGTCTCCTCCTCAGATAACCAGAAGATTAATATTATGAAAGACAGCTGCTGAGTAGACTCATCCTCATATTAGTGTCTGCAAGACTAAGAGCAAAGAGGATAAGGGCCAGCCCTAAAACGTCTATTCTTGAAGATGAAAATTTATCTGAAGAGCTTTTGAGAGCAGAGGTCTAGGACAGTGATGGTTAACCTTTTGGGTGCCGACTGCTGAAAGTGCTCATGCATGTGCACCCCCCTGCACCCTTGCACCCCTGCATGCATGCACAACCCCCGTGTGTGCAACCTGTGCATGCATTTGCGGCCCCGTGCATGCGACTCGCCCTCTGCGCATGTGTGTGCATTTCCCGCATGCACCCTGCCCCTGCACATGCACGGCAGAGACAGAAAAATCAGCTGGCCGCCGGAAGGTGCGTGTGCAGGACTGATCTGGGATGACGGCTCCCGTGCCCTAGAGAGGGCTCTGCTTGCCACCTGTGGCACACTTGCCATAGGTTCGCCATCGCGGATCTAGGATATCTCAGAAGTGATATCCTGTAACAGGACTGTGCAGTGTTCCAGTTTTGAAAGGCAAGGGGCATCAACGTAGTCCTCATAGTATCTCCTTAAATCAAATGCCTTCTCCACACAGCAACCACAAACCTTGGAAAAAGGTGTGGTTGCTTCAAGGAGTCACAGGCAATTTTGTGAAGCCCCTTTTTGCCTTCATATCCAAAGCACTGCACAGCTCTAGCCACACAATCTTTTAGATGCAGCTTCAGCTGTTACTTGACATAACACAAATGCCCAATTTCTTATCATTATCCTCTTAGGAATAAATTCTTTTTCTGTTTAAGATTTGGAGCCAGGGAGACCTTTGCATCCTAAACAAAAACCGTTTTCTCCTCTCATTTGCAGACTATTATTCCAAGCCCACTTGGAATAATATTCTTGGGTTGGTAGAAATATTTTGCTCTTTTGTGGATTTTCTTTAGTAGTTTGCATATAGAACCCGACTTCCTGCTGGTTCAAAGCAAATGTAGAATGACTAGGATGTCAGCAAAATGCAGCTTAGTGACAACTTGTTCAGGAGCTGTTTGAAGTCATGACAACATTGAACAAATGATTCTTACAAGATGGCCTTGAAGTTCTGGCCATCACAGTGCTGTTCTGGTCATGTGAATGCAATTTAGGCATGACTCCTGAGAGCCCTCCCAAGTAAACCAGACAGAGAACACAACTAGCTGAGGTAATTCTACTTTATTGTAAGGCTAAGTAATAGAATCTTGCAAGCTTGAAGGTACAAAATTCCTGTCATTATGTACCGAGGTGGGTTGCTCCTGGTTTTACTATTGTCTCGCTTCGTGCATGCGCAAAAACAATTTACAGTTGTTCTGTAACTGTACGCGCAGTGTTAAGTATATCTCCTTTCGGAGATTAGAGTTGAGTAGCAGAAGGTAGTAACGAATGTGCCGCTGAATAGTCCCTCACAGCCACCAAAGGTAAAACAAGGATAGCTTTATTTTCATTAACAAAAATAGGATAAACGGTCTTCAAAACAAGCTATAAGTAGTCTTGAATTATATGTACAGTCTATGATACAACACATTGATATACAGTTGCTCAACTCACACTTCACCATGTAGACAGGTAACTAATATACAGAGTAGCCACCATCCAATACACAGTATTCAATCCCAATACCAAGCACGGAGAACATACAGGAACAACCAGGAACAATCAGGAACAATCAGTAAGAGTCCCTACCTCCTTTTATGGCTGCTTAAAGCAACAGCATCCAATTACATCTCAGCAGTAACAGATACATTGTTACAATCATGGCTTATGCATATATATATATATATATATATATATATATATATATATATATATATATATATATATATATATATATATATATATACATACATACATACATACATACATACATACATACATACATACATACATATATATATATATAGACAGACTAGGGTTACATCCCTAACATGCACTACTAAACAACATGCCAGCAATGGCAGCGGCGACCAGGAACTGGTTCGGGAGCGTGGCCAGCCTGGGTAGCTGCCGGTTCTGTGACCCAGGCCAAAATACCACTACCGGTTCAGCTGAACTGGGCCAAACCGGGAGTAACCCACCTCTGACTACGTACTTTTAACCACCTGATGAATTAGGTGGTTAAACTTCCTAAGTTTCATCCTCTAACCATTAAGTCACTGCTCACTCCCTTCCTGTCTAATTGTTTCCTAGGCAACATCCCTTTGTCTCCAAGGTCATCTTCATACACCATTACAGGGTACTTGGCAACCAGCTTGCACACTTATGACAGTTGCAGTATCTCACAGTCACACGATTGCGATTTGTAACTTTCTCTGCTGGCTTCCAATAAACAAAGTCAATGGGGAAGCTGGCAGGTAAGGCCACAGGTTGCTCCTGTTTCCACTCCTTTTTCTTCTTAGGACTCCCACAATGAACTGTGCGGTCCCAGGAATTAGAAACAAAGTAATAAAGCCCCAAGAAGTTACTGTTAGACCGTATTTGGCTTAGCAGGTCCCAACTACTGAAGAGCTTTTTGATCAAGACAGTGAATGACCTAGTTTGCATTTGATTACCTTATTCTTCTTTCTTTCTGGCTGGTCTTCCTGAACAGACTAATAATGCAATATCCAGATAAGTAGTTGTTATCACTTGTTTGTATCTTATGATTAATGCTTGTAACTATGATTTATGATCTATGACCTATCACTTTGTGGTTTGTATGTATACTAAGAGTTTATGCATTGGAGGAAAGTTCCTTGTGTCCAATCACACTTGGCCAATAAAGATTTGTTCTTTTCTTTTCTGTTCTGTTCCATGCTATGCTATGTTACTCCTGTCCTGTCCTATACTAATTCTATTCTATTCTATTCTATTCTATTCTATTCTATTCTATTCTATTCTATTCTATTCTATTCTATTCTATTCTATTCTATTCTATTCTATTCTATTCTATTCTATTCCATTCCATTCCATTCCATTCCATTCCATTCCATTCCATTCTAAATTTGTTGGTCTGTTGTATAGCCATCCCCTATTTGCTTTCAACTTTGAATTTCAGCCGTTTCAATGGCAGGCTCCCTACAGATTGGGCTGTAACATGGTATGACTAGAGGTTCCTTGGACCGCCATGAGAAATAGGAGTGTCACCTGCTATTTGCTTGTTTGTCACACATTATGGCCCATGCATAGGCACTGGCAAGCTGAATGGAGGAAAGCGTAACAACCTCTCTATGGCTCACTGCTTATCAGAAGCAAGCACCGGCAGTCATATTGTAGGTCAGCTGAAGCAAAACAAAGCAACAACAAAAAGAGCCTTTTTGTGACGGATGAAAAGAGCTTGGAAATGTCTGAGCCATAAAGTCACTACAGCTGCCAATGACTTCTTGACTGATTTTTTTAAATAAATCTTTTTATTGCCTGCGGCCTGGATATTATTTTTTTTTGCTGGGCCTTTCCAAAATTCTGTATATTAATGGCTCTTGGAAGAAGAAGAAAAACACTCTCGTATAAAGTTGAGGCATAGGCTGGGCAAAAAGTGATCCTTTCTCAAGAGAAATGAATCAAGTTTATAATACTGGAGCCTTGCAGCTTGTAAACTGAGATAAGGTTTTCGCTGCGCTTTCATTACCCAAGCACAAATATTTTTTACAATCTGCGCCGTAGCTTCACTCTTCGTGGCACTGCTTTTCCCCAGTCCCCTTTGTGCTCACTGCACTTATTTTGTTCACCACTGTCCCAATTATGGAAAATAATGGAACAAACAAGAACTGGTTTATACACCTTTTTTTAAAAAAAAAAACCTTTCTGCAAGGCGTGAAGCAGTCCCTTGTATTTTCAAAGCAAATTTACATAAAAGTAAGTAGCACAGAAATGCATGAGAACGGTGGCTGAGTAAATATGGTTAAGGCGGCAGAGTTAAGAAACCACGTCCTTATGTTGCCTTGTAATTTTAACTCACAATTCCAACTCAGACACTGAGAACTTGCTTAAGCCTTTATGTGGTGCCCAGGCCTGGCAGTAAGGAACAGGGACTGTCATTCATATCTCAGATGGAAGTTTTGAAAATTAGTAAAAGCTAAACTCAATTATTCCGTTTCCCTCCCTCCTTTTCTCTTCTTAAAGAGAAAAGATCTTTAATGGAATATTTGAGAAAAACCGCTGCATTTGACTCTGAATTAATGCTGTTTTGACCTGGGTTTAATCCCATGCTATAATCCTAAGAAGTGAAATTTGTATTACTGGGGTGTTTGCTCCTACTGAACTATTTTCAATTATTTTAATATTTATTTCATAGGTTTGCAGTCTACTTGAGTAGTTCATCCAGTAAAAACAAAACAGTGCTCCTTGGAAAATGTGATATCAACTATTTTTTCCCCAAAGAAGATGACACCTCTCATTTTTTTTACATTTTTCTTCCCACCATATCATTATCTCTTTCTCTCTGACACACACAGCATGTAGTGTTTTTTCAAACTTGGCAACTTGCAGATGAATGGACTTCAAGTCCCAGAATTACTCAGCCAAGACTGGGGAGTTTTGGGGAGCTTTGGGGAATTTTGAGAATTGAGTCTACACACTTGAAAAACATGAATGTAGATTATCTCTGTTTCAAAATTCTGCAGAACCCACTACTTGTATGAGAGGCTGCCTTTTAAATATCTAAGGTATATAGTGACACATAGGTTACATTATAAAACATCCCCCCCTCTTTTTAATGTCATTGATAGGGCAGCAGGATTTCCATGTATCTTATATTTTCCTCTTTGGAGATATATCCAAACTTTTTGAGCATGGTTGAAAGTCTAAGTGTGCAATTTTATGTTTGCCCATATCTGTAGTTACAATTGTTTTGAGGATTCGTTGCCTTATTAACCATTGTAAAGCAAAAAAGCAATATATGTCTATTGCTACAGATATTATACAATTTAACACAATGGTTCAGCCAAGAAAACTTTTCAATATAGCGCCTAATTACTTTATATTGCAGCAATGTGATTCCTATAGAAAAAAAGGATACGTTCAAATTCTTTGTAACCAAATATAGCATTGGCTTGCTATATTTTTCTACCTTTCCCCATCCCACCACAATTATGTTCCTAAAATGTTGTTATCTGAAAAACACCTCTTCTTCCACAAAGGCTTCCTAAAACTAGTTTCTTTATTCAGCTGAAGTGTGATGTGATATTTTCATCAAAGCAATGCAAGGAGTGTTGCATTTTCCCAATCCAAGGTGAACTTCTTTTGTATATGCTTGCGATGACACAGGGTGTGCATCAAAGGGACAGAATTTGCATCCTGACAACTCAGTGCTTGCTTCATCCCTGGCTTATCTTCTCATGGATACCGCCAGATCAGCAGTGGGATTCACTTACCTTCCGGTTCGCAAATGTGAGCACACACCAGGGGTGGGTTCCTGCCAGTTCTAGCCTCTTTTTTTTTTTTTGACAAAATTTTTTTATTGGTTTTTCAACATTTATAGGGAAAAGGGTAAATGGACAGGTATACAAATTATGGCAGTTGCAAAGTGTGACAGGCGCCCCTCTCTCCATACTCATAGTATACATTTATATATAATGCATTGGTATATAATTGATTATAATCAGCATATTAGTTCTGTTACTAAATTCAATCAGATTAGACATTACAATATAAAATCCAGATATAATTCCATTATCACTTTCGGTCAGTTTATAATAATATGATTTTCTTGTTTATTTTTGTGATCTGAATCTTCTTGCTATTGCCCCATCTCCCTCCACTGGCAGAGCTCTGGCCCCTCCCGTGTCCTGCGTGTCCGCTGTAGTGTCTCGTGTTTTTTCTAGGAGTGTTCTGTTTTTTCCATAAAGGCCTGCGCCTCTATGGGTGAATTGATTCTGATTCTTGTCTCCTCCCAGAATATCAGCATACCTTCAGGCATCAACCATCTAAACCACACCCCTTTCTGGTATAATTTATTCGCTAATTGCGAATAATTCTTCCTTTTTTCTCTAATCTTCTTAGGGATCTGCTTCAGAATGGTTATCTCCATATCATGGTATGTCAATGCTTGCCCCCTTTGTACACCCAGAATTTCATCTCTTGTGCTTTTTCTAAGAAATTTAATGTGAACCTCCCTGGGTACATTGTGAGTTCTAGCATAAGCTGAGTTCACTCTATAAACCAGGTCTATATCCCACCCCATCTGTTGTTTTTCTTTATGTGTGTAGTCAGCCAGGATGTTTATCATGATGTCCCTTATGTTTTCCCCATCTTCTTCTATAACATTTTGAAATCTAAGGTAATAGGACATTCTCTCAAATTCTATTTTCATCTGTTGGATGTCAAGATCTTTGTTCCCTTTCTGCACAGCTTCTACCCCCCCCACCTCCTCCACCCCCCCTTCCACAAGATTCAGTCTTTGTGAGTTCTTATATATTTGGGCTTGATTTTCTTTAATTTCATCTTTCATTTCCCTTAGCTGTTTCTTGATTTCCTCCTGGCCCTGTAAAATTTGTTGAAGCATTTGTTGAAAGTCCATCTCTGTAGTCTTATGTTGCATCAGTTCTGTTATCTTTGACTGTGTGGCTGGACTGGGTGTTGCGGATGTTGGAGCAGAAGTGGCAAAGCCAGGTTTTCCAGGAGGGGGTCTTTTGGATGCCATCCTTTATAACGTTAGAAGTTCAGTCCAAATATGAAGTAAACAGTTAGAAAAGAAGGGTAGCCAGGTGAATCCGGGAGCAGAAGAACCAGGCAGAAGAGAGTCTCTCCAATAAGTCTGGCAATAGGTAGAAAATTTCCCCTAGAAGGTTTAAAAAATACCAATCCACAAGAGATTCCTCTGGGAGACACGGAGACAAAGACAGGAAGCCTGAATTTTAAAGGTGGAGTCAGGTTTCAGAGTTCATAAAGACAACGGAAGTGTGCCATCTTGCCCTGCCAGTTTTGGGCACAGAGGCATAACAAAGTTTTAAAAAGTTCCAAAAGTCCTCAAATCATTGTAATATGTAGGATTAAATTGAAAAGAAAATCATCTCAGCCTAAGTGAGGCTTCATTCGTTGGCTCTCCCCCCCTCCTCCTTCCCCGGGGGCTGAGAGCAAAATTGTTCCTCGCCGCTTGTCCAAGGGGGGGGGGAAACCCCTCCCTCCAGCCGCACCTCCAAAATGCTCTGAAAGTTATTTTAAAGTTTTAAAAGGCTGAGTAAATCTTCATGCAGAATAAGGGATGAAGAGAGAAGCAACCTCACCGCACTGCAGCTGCTTCCTTCAATTGTTGCATTCTCCAGTCGGCTTATAGCGAGGCGCGAGGCGTAGGAACGCGAAGCGCCCTCCGAGCTTGCTCCCCGGTGCCTTGGGCACGCAAGAGACCTCCCGCCGGCCGCCGCCACTGCAGGAGTCCTCCGCGATGCCGCCCCTCCGGCAGGACCCCTCTGCGGGGTGTCCTGTGCCCCCCAAGGAGTGGGGAAGCCCACCGGGGAGCCGGAGCGGGCAAAGAGCTGCCCGTTGCCGCCGCCGCCGGAACCGGAACTCAGTTCTAGCCTCTTCTATAGAAGAGGTTCCACAAATCTACTGTGCCGTTTAGAACCGGTTCCAGCTCCCTCCTCCTGCCCGTCCGCACCATGATTGCCCCGCCTGCCGCTCACTGATTGGCTGGCTCACCAATCACCCCGCCCACCTCTAACAGTCCTATCTAAACCTTAAAGTCTTAAAGCTGTCAACTTTGAACATCCCTGGAGGTTTTTTTCCTAAAGGGTTAGGGGTGCAAGGGTCTTGTAACTTGACAGCTTTAAAACTTGTGTGCTTCAAATGCCAGAGTTTCTGAGCCAACATTTTGGATGCTAAGCAAGAGCGTTATTAAGTGAGTGTCACCACATTTTACAAGTTGGCCACGCCCACCCAGTCACATGACTGCCAAGCCACTCCCACTCAGTCACATGGCTGGCAAGCCATTCCCACCCGGTCACATGGCCAGCAAGCCACTCCCACAAAATAGGCCACACCTACAGAAGAGGTTCTAAAAAAAATTTGAAACCCACCACTGGCGCATACGCATGCTTGCTTCACTCACACGTGCCATATCTGTACATGCGCACCGCCTTTTATGTATGCACAGTGCTTGTGCATTACATCGGGGTGGGTGGGTGGAGCCTCCTGCAGCCACTGCTATTGGTTTACCCAAACCGGAGAGAAACGGCAGAATACCATGTTTGCTGCAGATCCAGCTACTTTGCGGGACTGATCCTTTCTGATCATTCCTATAATTCTCTCATGCCTATGCTGAATTAAAGTGATCTCTTCCCATCCTTGAATCAGCAGAAAACTATACTGCTATCTCCATTGCTGATCCCTATTTCCTACTTCTATTTCCTCTCTTTCAAGTTGCTGCCAATCACTTGATTTCCTTCCAGCTCAGGGCAAAGCTAAACAGCTTCTTTTGTTTCTATATCCCTGCCTTTGAGCCAATGCTGACTTCTGGTGACTGCCTTAATTGATCCCTACAGTTTTCTTGGCTAGGCTTTTCGGAATTGGTTTGCCACAGCCTGTTTCGTAGGGCCAAGAGTCAGTCTCCGGCCCAAGGCCACCCAGTTGGCTTTTTATCTAAGGCAGGACTGGAACTGAAGATCTCCCAGCTTCTAGTCTGGTGCCTTAACCACTACACCAAACTGGCTGTCTAACAGATGCTACCCACCTTAACATTGCCCTTGTATAGTATTGGAAGGAGTATTTTAACCCTGGTATATTAAAGATGACTTCAACTTGTCTTACCTATGGACTGAGAATGAAAAATAGTGAAGGAAATTGCATGGAGACACTGAGAAAAAGAACGTTGTCAGGGCACATTTACACCATAAAAAACTGTCCCCTATTCTGTGATCACACATGGGTCAAGTGCACACATCAGGCCTAGTTAGGAATTTTGGATCCTACCACAGAACCTTGGCTTGGATGGGTTCACAGGTGACACTACACATCAACCCAACCACATTACTGCTTTTGCATTATCCGTGAGCCATGCCAGTGCTTCCAATAGTCAGAGACGGGATTGAAATTATTACCGAGTCCTTATGTGGGTCTTGCTTTATAACAAGCATGCGAGCAGAGTCCTTTTCTGTCATCTGCTTGGAAATGCTCCTTCTCTCCCCCTTCTCTCTTCTCTCCCCCCCCCCACTCAATTTCAGGAGCCTATTAAATTAATGAGACAGAAGTCAGTGTGTTGCAGTAGTCAACATGTTATTGGTGGTAGAGCTCTGGTGCTGTTACAGTGTGCCTGTTTTTTCTCCTGGGACATTTAATTTCCGCTTCTCAAATGAGCTGCAAAGCTGTGAAGCCTGGCACTGTTCTTTTAAGACATTCTGTGATGCAGATAATGAGGCTACTGATAGGTGCCTAGGAGACTGTGATGGCTCTAAGCACAGCTATGGTCTGATAATGCTGTATGCCAGTAGTGTCACAGCGGAACTACTGTCAACCCTCAAGGAATGGTTCATCTTTATGTGTAATGCAGCAGCTGTCACCTAAATGGCTAATGGGGAAGCCAAGGAGAACCTCACTGCCAGTAATCTTTGTCACTTAATAATTTTTTAAGAGATCAAACTTCAGGAGCTCTTGCAACTTCTAATAAAAGGCCCCCTTGCCTCCCCGTGTCCTCCCTTCCTCCCCTGCCCCCACCCCCGGCATCCCACGCTTCTAATAGTATTGTTTGGTTTGCAGTGGATTAAATGTAAATTGAGAAATCTGCGATACGTCTCTGTGCCTGATCTAATTTAGTATAATTTGAATGGCCGAGTAATTAAAATGCATTATAGGTTGAAGATGCTGAGATGGTGGCGTGCCTGCATTTAAGAGGAAGATTTATTGGGCTCGCGGCAACCACGGTGAACCTTCTACAACCACATTAGCTAACATCTGTTGAGAGGCAGGGGTGTGAGATGTATGTACACAGCGACTGTGTGCCTGTACAGGTTTTAAGCAGCTCAGAAAGAAAAGAAAACAAACAATAAAGGAGAGGGAGTCGTTAGGCTGCACCGTAATCTGCCACATGCCCTTGTGAATGCACACAACAAGTAAGAGCCTTCCAATGTGTTTGCGCATATAAAAACAAATCTGCAAGTAGATGCATATACCACTTACATATACTCAGCCATATTAATTAATGTTCGGCTCCTGTCGGGATTTGCAACTGCTGTTTCATTTAGGTTCAGCAGTTAGATAACAACAATAAGGCTCATTATGAAACATATGACACAAACAATGTCACTGTTGACACTCTACCCCTCTCATTTCATGGCAGGTATTTTTGTTTACCATTTGATTAGCTTCCCCCCTCCCTCCTCCTCCTTCTGCCCCTTTGCTCCTAAGGTAGTAGATGGAGTTGGTTTGTGACAGTGGGTGGGAGCCAATGTTGCTCTCATCACACCTCCAAACATATTTGGGCAGTTGTACATTTTAGAGTATGTAGAGAACCATGTTGTATGTCCCCAAAAAATGGATTGAGAAAGTAACACCGATAAGCATCTATGCGTATCTACAAATGCAACCAACATTGTCCAATGAACATCAAAAGTGATGTGACCTTTTTACACATTACATTCAAGTTGTGTTGAGTCATATTTCTTCTCAAGAGGGAATATTTCTGGATGCTGAATATGAAGTTATGTTTGTATCCCAACTTTTATTCAGTAAGTTCAAGGCAGTTTCCATTATACAAGGCAGTGCAATAAAAATATGAAACGGGGATGAATTGAGATAGCAATGTAGCTATTAGCCCTCTCAAAAGACATAGCTAAAGTAGGAAGCCAGGGACAGTGATATGGATCCAGCTTCTCAATGGCCCTCACTGGTTTCATGGATGCAGTAAAGCAACTTCAACAAAGAAACTAATGTTACTGAGGGAGACAAATGAAAGTGATTTCCTTGAATGAACAACAGAAGACTACCTAAACTGTGACAATTTGGAATTCAATATTTAGAGTCATTTAAAACTTATTTTAGTACTGGTTGAGATGAAGAAGACTAGCCAACCTACAGTCAGGGACATATGACCTCCAGATATGGAAAGTTCCTGGCCATCAAGCAGGAACAATGTGGCTGTGGATTTTACATAAGTACATCATCTCTTTTTTATCCATTAAAACAGCTGTCTAAAACTTTCTCAAAATCCTGGGGAGAAAAAGATGCTACTGTCTTAAGAGTCACTAAATGAATTGACTTCTTAAATCAGTGGCATCTAGTTTCAAATTCACAAGAAATAGCTGTTTGCAGTGATAGGTTTCAATTTTTTTTAGAACCTCTTCTTTAGGTGTGGCCTGCTTTGCTGGCCATGTGACTGAGTGGGAGTGGCTTGGCAGTCATGTGACTGGGTGGGTGTGGCCAATTTGTAAAATGTGGTGAAACTCACTTAACAACGCTCTTGCTTAGTAATCAAAATGTTGGCTCTGGAACTCTGGCATTTGAAGCACGCAAGTCTTAAAGCTGTCAAGTTACAAGACCCTTGCACCCCTAACCCTTTAGAAAATCCCCTCCCCCCAGGGTGTTCAAACTTGACAGCTTTAATACTTGTGAACTTCAACTCCCAGAATTCCTCCCCTCGCTCTTCATCTTGATGATGTCCGGACGGGTGGGGGGAGGGAGCTGGAACCGGTTCTAAATGGCACTGTAGATTTGTGGAACCTCTTCTATAGAAGAAGTTAGAACTGGCAGGAACCCACCCCTGGCTGTTTGGTAACCAAGTGGTGCCATACTCATGGAAAGTCTGAAGCACATTTTCTATCTAGTTTTTGACCAGGAGTGAAATGCTCTGAGGTCTGCTACCAGTTCACTTCGCGGGCCGGCATTAGCACTTCGTGCACATGTGCACCGCAGCACTAAGAAGCCCTTTCTGAGTCTGCAAAAGTAAGTAGAACAGCAGGGGGGGGCAGCTGTGCCACGCAATTTAGATTCACTAGAAAGTAGTATTTCCTGTTTTCTAACGAATCTAAATTCCACAGCACAGCTGATTTTGGGAATTTTTTTAAAAAACTTATTTTTAGCAGTTTTTATTACCATTTCGGGCAAAAAAAGCATTTGTTAAAAAGCTTTCAAAAGTAAAAAAAAAAAACTCCCACAATCAGCTGTGTGACAATCAGCTGTGCCACACGACCATTGAAACTTTAAAAAAAAAACTTTTTAAAGCAATTTTAACTACTGGTTTGGGCGAACCAGTAGCATTTTTTATTATCGGTTCAGGCAAAGTGGCCTGAACCGGTAGCATTTCAACCCTGTTTTTGACACATCAAAAGCCTTAACCTGGTTCAAGTCTGAGCTTATAGAAATTGCCTCCAACACACAATTGTCCATGTCCTGCTCAAAGCCTCTAGAACGGTGAGAACTGGAATCCAAAACAAGTGAAGTTACGAATTTGCACATCCTGGGTTAAGAAGAGCTAAATCATTACTAAAATACAAAGCACAATGTTCAATTAGCATAATCTTCATTATCACGAGACCCTGGATTCTCATTGAATAATAGTCTTTCATCTTTTTTTGCTGCCAGTTGAAAATAATTTTCCAGTAGGGACAAGCTTATAGGAAACATTTGCCCAGAAAACATTTGTCACGTGTTTGACAACCAAATCCAAGTGTAAAGATTTGCTCCTTCTGTATTTTCACTTCTTTAAGATGAAATAACTAGAAAAACCAACTTTTGGGGCACAGAAAACTTAATTTAATGTGAGGTGGGTCAGGAGGCTTCTGCTCGCTTTTCCTCCAAATCTCCACAATGCTACATTGTCCTTCCAACAAGGGCTATCCCTAATATACTCCCTGTGTTACTTATATTAACTTGGACTTTATACAAGTAATCCTTGACTTCCAACCATTGGTTTAGTTGTGAATGTTTGAAAGCCCAACAGCACTGAAAAAAGTGTCTTATGACTGTTTTTCATACTTACGACTGTTGCCGCATCCCCATGGTCATATGATCAAAATTCAATCACTTGGCAACTGGCATCTATTTAGGATGGTTGCAGTGCCCTGGGTCATGCAATCATCTTTTGTAACATTCTGACAAGCAAAGTCAATGAGGAAGGCAGATTCACTTAGCCACCATGTTAAATAACTATGTTAAGTAACCATGTTACTCACTTAACAACTGCAACGAGTCACTTAACAACTGTAGCAAGAAAGATCATAAAATGGGGGGGGGGGATCATTTAACTGTCTTGCTTAGTGATGGGAATTTTGGGCTGTATTGTGGTCATAAATCAAGGATTACCTGTACCATTTTTCTCTTGACAATTAAAAAAATGTTCCTCAGTCGAAGGTGGGAGGATCATAACTTTTCTCTCTCTGTGTTATTTATGATGCAGTTTGCAACCACATCATAAATGTGGACAAAGTTACTTTTAATTAATACCATATTGACAATACATTTTGTGATTCTAGGGGGAAAAAATCATTGGGTTGGTTTTTGACTCCTAAAGACTTCGTGAACACATCCTTTTAGTAACGATGTGGAGGTTTACATGAAAGTGAACATAGATCCAAACTGGGTTGATTACCAGGACCAGAAGTGTAGCCTCCTGAGCTTTCAGACTCATGCTGGAACCCATCCTCAGGGAACTTCTCTCTAGCAGAGTGTGTTACTTACTTTTCTTTGCTTTCTTCTTGGATGTTTTATCAACTTCTCATTGAGTTTGCATTTCTAGATCATGTCCCAGCCAAGTATTTAATTGACTGATTGATTGGTTGGTTGGTTGGTTTAAAGTTGGTATCAATTCTTAGCAAAAGTATAGACAAACCTTCTCCAGGATGTTCTGTCTCCAATGTGACCCTGAATGTCTTCCAGTGATGCACCCATTGCTGCTGTAATCAGGTCTCTCCACCTGGCTGCTGGTCATCCTCTTCTTATCTTTCCTTCCACCTTTCCCCACATTATAAATTTCTCCAGAGAGTTGGATCTTAACATAATGTATCAAAAAATATGATAATTTGGACATAGTCATTTCTGCCAGAAGCAAGAACTCAGAGTTGATTAGCTCTATGATCTGATTATTATTATTAATTTTCTATGATATTCTCAAGAGTTTACTCTTGTTCTTGTCAATGTTCAAAAGTATCAATACTCTTCCTATCTTGCTTCTTCGAAGTCCAATTTTTCTCATAAAAGATCACAGGAAAACCCACTGCCTATGCAATACAGATCTTTCTATGTATCGATGTGTCATAGCATGTGAATGTTTTTTCCCCCCTAAGATTTTCATTGCTACTCTAGAAAGTTCTACTTTGGGGCATGTTTTTTGATTGCTAGTTCTTTTGCGATTCTAAAAACCAGAAACTATTCACCACTTCAAGGATTAACCAGGTTCAATTCTGCTAAAGTTAGAATGTATAAAGAAAAGACGGAGGCACATTTAATCTGAGACTTTATTCAGAATATTGCATTTATAAAAGTCTCATAGAGTTGTATTTCAGTAAACCCCCTGCTCTTCTACCTTTTGCACAGGCATGGATAAATATGATGTGTATAATATGTGTGAATCAAACATCATTATATAAAACTGTACTATCAAAAATGTTAATCACCTCCATTTTTATTTGTAATTAATCAACATGATTCAAAATTATTGCTTCTAGAGTCATGCAGTTTCCCTACATCTATTTTATTTGCTGAACTCATTTACTTCATCTTAATGAAAATGAAAATAAAATAATCAGACTCTGTTTTACGGAGCATCTTTCCAGTACATGACATGCCAGTCAAGCTGTTTAATATATGGCCTTAAGTTAAAGGCAGCAGACTTACATTCCATGTTAGAAGAAATCTCTTGCTGATAAGAGCAGCTTGACAATAAAGCTAAATACCAGAAGAGCAGTAGAAATCTTCAAACAGATGTTGTATCAAGATGTTGGACTGTAGGAATCAAAATCCCTCTTACAGTTCTTCCATTTTATGAAACTCATGAGTTTATCATTTTAAGATGGTGGCAAACAATAGCTTAAACTATATTCATTTATTTAATCCTGAACTAAACACATAAGAATTTATTTCAGCTAACTAGTTTGCTACATACGGCCTCAGATTACAATATGCATTTATTGGATAGGTTTAAAGTTTGCTATCATCCAAAAGGGGTTGATATATAGGTAATCCCTTTGCTTGCTTTTTACATTTTTTGAAAAATGATGAAAAAAAATCACACAGGTTTAGATTGTGTAGATAATAATAATAATAATAATAATAATAATAATAATAATAATAATAATAATAATAATAATAAAAAATTTGGATTTATTAGCCGCTCCCTTTCCGGGCAGGACTCGGGGCGGCGTACACCAAGACATATATAAACATACATATATACAAAGACATACATGCACGGAGGAGGTAATAGATTAAAACATTAAGACAAATTAAAACCATTAACAAATAAAAAATCCAATATACAATAAAAATTTAAAATTTAAAAAAGACAGTCAGGAGGAATATGAAAAGATTACGGTTGAGCCAGGCCGGATGATTGAAAGAGGTGGGTCTTCAACTGTACACGGAAGGAGCGGAGATCGGAAATAATCCTGATGTCACGGGGGAGGTCATTCCACAGGGCTGGGCCCATCACAGAGAAGGCTCTGCTCCTGGATGTCGCCCCCCGACACTGTTTGGCGGACGGCACCCGGAGAAGTCCCTCTCTGTGTGAGCGAATTGGTCGTAGGGATGTGTGGGGCAGGATGCGATCCCGCATGTAACTAGGTCCTATGCCATGAAGCGCTTTAAAGATCATAATCAAAACCTTGAAACGCACTCGGTAGACCACAGGAAGCCAGTGCAGCTCGCGCAGGAGAGGTGTTACAGGGGAGTATCTAGACCTCCCCATAATCACCCGCGCGGCCGCGTTCTGGACCAACTGTAGTCTCCGAGTGCATCTCAAGGGAAGCCCCATGTAGAGAGCATTGCAGTAGTCCAGGCGAGACGTCACTAGCGCATGGGTGACTGTGCGTAGGGCATCCCGGTCCAATAAGGGGCGCAATTGGCGCATCAGGCGGACCTGATGGAACGCCCCCCTTGCCACGGCTGTTACATGGTCATCCATGGATAACAATATGACACAGGGAGTAACTAACTCCTCTTATTTCAAAGCCAAATAACTAAAAAAACAAAAGAATCAAACAAATGAACCATGGTTCTAAGTACATTAATATTTTTCTTGCCCTGTATTCTAAAAAAAAAAGGTTCTCTACAATTCTTTGTACCTTCTCCTGTTAGGTGTTTTCAGATGATAGCATATCATATAAATTAGTACACAAGACAATTACACCTTATTCCTTAGATGATTCTATTCTCTCTGTCTCTGTCTCTCTCTGTTTCTCTCTCTCTCTCTCTCTCTCTCTCTCTCTCTCTCTCTCTCTCTCTCTGTGTGTGTGTGTGTGTGTGTGTGTATGTCAGTCTCTCTGTCTCTCTTTCCCATCTATCCATCCATCTATCTATCTATCTATCTATCTATCTATCTATCTATCTATCTATCTATCTATCCATCCATCCATCCATCCATCCATCCATCCATCCATCCATCCATCCATCTATACATCCATCTATCTATCTATCTCTATCCAGAGGTGGGCAGCACATACTTTAACAACTGGTTTTGCTGAAAATGTAAGTGCACATGCATGCCCTCTTCTTGTTTATTTTTAGCCTGATTCCCCTTATCTTAATGGCTTTACTTAAGTGTTCCTTTTATAATGGCCTTCTTAATTTTTTTTCACTTTGGCTGGTGCTTCTTGGTTTTCTTAAAGGGGGAAGGTCTGGCTTGAGTCTCTTGGCACTGTTTTCTAAGGTTTATGGTGCTATGAGGTTTCTGGCACTGTCCTTTTGGGATATATGTCCCACATTGTGAACTCTTTTGCAACATTTTCTAATGTTATTAGAAACTGCATTGAACAGAATAACCACAGCACACAAGGAACTGAAGGATTGAAGAAACAGCCCAGTAACCACTGCCCTAGCCTTCCAAAATGTGTTCAGATAATTCTCCTTGTCAATGTCATCTGAAACTGGCTATTTGCCAATCTCAGCTTTCTATAGGTGAGACATCCAGGATTCTGTATCCCAGCGATTCAGCTGCCACTGGTTTCTTTGGCATTCCTTGCCTAAGGTCTTGTGCTGTTTTTCCAGCATTTGTTGCTCACAAATAGTCTTTTGGCCAGTAGAGGGGAACTCTGCTAGTTTCAAATGCTCTTCCTTTCTTCTCTCTCTCTCACACATACACATACACACATACACAGCACTTTTAACACCCAAGTTGAAATTTTGTATATGTTTCAGGCATCCCTCTTTCTCTTTTTTCTTTCTTTCTTTCTTTCTTTCTTTCTTTCTTTCTTTCTTTCTTTCTTTCTTTCTTTCTTCCTTTCTTTCTTTCTTTCTTATTTTCTTTCTTTCTTTCTTTCTTATTTTCTTTCTTTCTTTCTTTCTTTCTTTCTTTCTTTCTTTCTTTCTTTCTTTCTTTCTTTCTTTCTCTCTCTCTCTCTCTCTCTCCCTCCCTCCCTCCCACCTCTTTCTCTCCGCCTCCCTCCTTTCTCTCCCCCTCCCTCTCTCTTTCCTCCTTTCCACTAGTTCCCCCCCCCCTCAATTTATTCTCCCTTCCTATGCAGAACACATAAGGATGGGGCTAGTTAAAGTATAACCTGGAGTCGGCAGACCTTTTACAAACTGTTTCCAATTTCTTCCCAAAATCTGCCTCTCCATTTATCTACCATACCACAGGTTGTATTTATTTAACAACTATTAGCCATTCTGCTTTGTATGCACCGTGCCTCCAACTCCAAGGTTACAAGTGAAAAACTTAATTCGGGAGACTGAAATTAGACTCATTTTATTTGGCATATGGCTGTCTTCCTCTAAACCATAATATATGACACTGACTCCTTTCCTTCCTATTTGATGATTTCTATATAGAGATGGATAGCTTCCTGAAATAGAGAATTTTAGATGCATCTTGATTTCCAAGTACGATTATAAATTTTCAGGAATAAATCCTGGACAATTATTTATTAGAGCCTATGGTGTGATGCAGCAAGTCAGTTTTTGTGTTCTTATTTTAAAAATGAGCTATAATATCTCAAAACTATCATGGGTGGACACAAAAAGGAATTGCCTGTATGTGTACAATCCACTGATTACAAAGTTAGGAAGCCACAATCCATTTAATAATTGTGTTCATTAAAGGCGATGTATTTATGATTACATTGCTTTCCATTTACATACCGTTTTAAAACATTAAAAGTCCTTAATTATATTAATTTACAACAATGCTGTCAGATCACTGGGATTATTTTGTATGATGAAAGAATTATTTGGGGTCTGAAGTGGTTAAGGCAGCAGCTAGAAAACAGGAGACTGTGAGTTCTAGTCTCACTTTAGGCATAAAAGCTGGCCGGGTTACTTTGTACTAGTCATTCTCAGTTCAACCCACCTTGAAGTAGGGAAAATAGGGGGAGGAAGGAGTATTTGTATGTTCCCCACCTTGAGTTATTTATACAAATAATAAAGGCAGAATTTTAAAAAAGCTTTTAAAAAAAAGATTACCTGACTTTGAATTTACAATTTGTATCAGGGATTTCCCGATGTGTAATTCAGTTCTTTAGTACTGTACTGTACTTGGCTGCTTGCTAGGTATCTGGTGATAAACACAGGCACTGTGGCCTGATATCGCCTTAAACGTTGAGTCACGTGACTCTTGTTATCACGTATTAGTGGCAACAAAGAGATGCGCATTATCTCAGTCGACTGAAAACACTTGGGTTGAAATGCATCATCCATAAAGCAGATTAGTTTCATTGCACCAAATATTGGATGATTTGCTTATTATTAGAACAAATGGCATAAATTAGTGACAAGCACTTGTAGCAGTGGAGAATTCACAGAAGTCTGCATGGTTCATTAAGTTGTGTGCTAAAGATGACCAGACTTTATTGTAAAGGAGTAATGATAAAGCCAGAAATAAAGTAAGAAATGTACATGCATTTTGCTATTAATACACAAACAGAAATGCATAAGGAGAAATTTTCTGAAGTGAGAACAATTGACCAATGGAACAGCTTGCCTTCAGAAATTGTAGGTGCTTCATCACTGGAAGCTTTCAAGAAAAGATTGGACAGTACTTGTCAGAAATAGTATAGGGTCTCCTGCTTGAACAGGGGGTTGGACTGCAAGGCCCCTTCCAACTCTGTTATTCTATATTCTGTACTCTTTATGAAAAATATATAATTGTATTGTTATTTATTTCAAATAATTATTTCTTTAAAACCATTTGGGATGTAGCTGTGCAGATCTGAAGCAGATGAGACTAAGCAGACAATATTCAATATGTACTTCATGGCTACCAGATGTTTTGAGATAACAACCCCTAGAATTTCCACCCAAAATGGACAAAAGACCCCAAGTTACAGTGGTATTCAGTATTCATTGTTAATTGCTTCTGGTATGTACCAAAAACGATGTGTACCAAACAAATTATTCCCACAAGGAATAATGTAGTGAGTCACAAGGCACCCAACCCTGAAAAGTTGTAGCTTGTGTGCTGAGTACCAAACAATCAATACAATACAATAGCAGAGTTGGAAGGGACCTTGGAGGTCTTCTAGTCCAACCCCCTGCCTAGGCAGGAAACCCTATACCGTTTCAGACAGATGGCTATCCAACATCTTCTTGAAGACTTCCAGTGTTGGGGCATTCACAACTTCTGGAGGCAAGCTGTTCCACTGATTAATTATTCTAACTGTCAGGAAATTTCTCCTCAGTTCTAAGTTGCTTCTCTCCTTGATTAGTTTCCACCCATTGCTTTTTGTTCTACCCTCAGGTGCCTTGGAGAATAGTTTGACTCCCTCTTCTTTGTGGCAACCCCTGAGATATTGGAACACTGCTATCATGTCTCCCCTAGTCCTTCTTTCTCTTAAGCTAAACATACCCAGTTCCTGCAACCGTTCTTTATATGTTTTAGTCTCCAGTCCCTAATCATCTTTGTTGCTCTTCTCTGCACTCTGTCTAGAGTCTCCATATCTTTTCTACATCGTGGCAACCAAAACTGAATGCAGCATTCCAAGTGTGGCCTTACCAAGGCATTATAAAGTGGTATTAACACTTCACATGATCTTGATTCCATCCCTCTGTTTATGTAGCCTAGAACTGTGTTGGCTTTTTTGGCAGCTACTGCACACTGCTGGCTCAAATTTAAATGGTTGTCCACTATGACTCCAAGATCCCTCTCACAGTTACTACTATTGAGCAAGGTACCACCTATACTGTACCTATACTGTACCTGTGCATCACTCACTGTATCAGTGAGTACCAGAACAATTTTTTTGTGTCAAAATGCGTTGAGTACCAAATTTGTTGAGTTTCAAAGCAATTGTGTACCAAGATACCACTGTAACTTATCCTGGCAAAACAGTTGCTCTTTTTGTGACATTTGGCCTCCCAAAAAACATAATTGCTAAGCACAGTGTGCAACTGTTTGACAATTTATATCAATTGCTGTACAGATTGCACACCTAACAGAGAGTTCCTAATGGCATAGGCTGAAAGTTACATAATTGAATGTTATAATTAGCCAGCACATGCTTTCCTCTTCACTGTGTAGTTTGGAAAGAGAAAGGAAGAAGTCCATCTAGACATATGCCAACTATTATCCAGGAGTTATTGTTCTATTCTTTTAGGTTTTTTTTTCCAGTTTAGCAGTTGCTTGGTTTGGATAATGCTAGGGTATTAATCTCATAATTCCATCAGAGCTATAGAAAAATGCTTACACAGCACCAAATTCTACTTGCTTCAGCACCAAAGCAATTGTTTGCATTTATTGCTTTGTACCAAACTATTTCTATTTTATTTTGCTGTTCTACCACAAACACAGTTTATATCATGTGGGTGGCTATACAGTAATGCTGATTTTTTCAGGCCAAATTATGTTAGACATAGGATTATTTGGGTGAGCTATACAATCTTATTATAAAAATGTTGGAAAGCAAATACAGTATGTTTGGAATACAATACTCTAGGTTTCCAAATGAGTTAATGTCCATCTCGATATATTTCATTATTCCATTAGTATTTTTGGTATTGTTTGGGTCTTGGGTCACTCATACCAGGAATTACTTTGGTCAGATGGAGTGGTAAGCATCTGCGTGATAGTTTTCTCAAGTGGTTCTTTTTCAACCCAGATTCTTAGAAGCCACTTTGTTCTGGAATGCTGAAGTAAATGGAATTACTTGTTAGCTCACTTGTAAAACAAGCAAACAAATCAAATCACAATCTATATATATATAAACAGCTGTGTGTGTGTGTGTGTGTGTTCCAGCATAACCTTGGAATTCCTCGAGCAATTTCATCCAAACTTGGTACACAGATGACTTACTCTCTGGAAACAAATACTGTGGGGGTAAGACATCCCTAACACCCCTCGGGGTGTGTGTGTTCTGATAGCCTGTTGTATGGTAAAATGGCTTCCACTGTACAGTGCAGTGGAGTTGCCATGGTAACGGCTTTACAGTACTCCACAAGGGGGCTCACTCTGGTAAGGGGGAAATTACATTTGGTCTGGACATTTTCCCCCTATAAATAAATACCCGGACAACGCCTGGTTATTGGCTAGTAATATATAATCTGGATGTAGAACTAGAGTGTAGTTAAAAGTAGTCATGGAGAAAAAAAACATTGTTGGGTTCAATTAATTTGTTTCTAGATCTTTCATGATGGTTAAGCAACTTATACAATCTAGTACATTATAATAAATGAATAACAATAGAAGCACAATCAAATAAAAAATCCATACACTGATAGGATCCAAATTACAAATGTGCATCACAAAATACATATTCTCACTTTATACTTCGGTCTTTGAAGGCTCCTTGAAAAAGCAGCATTTGAAAACAGGTTCTGAAACATCATTGGGGACGGAGCCATCTTTACCTCAGAGGAAAAACTATTCTTAAAAAATATGCTGATGAAGCTTCTCAGTCATCTAAATAGTTTTGTCTGGAAGTTGAGTCATGACAACTGGACTTTTTTCTTTTCTTGTTTGGTTTGAAATTTTTCATTTCCATTTATCCAGAAGAAGCTATTTACATGAGCAGGGAAATGTTTCAAGCCAAAAAAGAAAGAAAGGAAAAAAAAAGTCCAGTTATCTTTATTCAACTTCCAATGTTCTGAAACAGGGTTCCCAAACTTAGCAACTTTACGTTTTGAGGATTTCAATTGCAAGAATTCCCCAGAGCTGGGGAATTCTGGGAATTGAAGTCTACCAGTCTTAAAATTGCCGAGTTTGGGGACCCTGTTCTAAAAGAAGGGAGCCATTTCAGAGAAACTACCCACTTTTTTCAGTGAGATGGGACTTGAAGCATTCCTTGTCAGCTTAAACATATTGTAAACATAGCTCACAAAAGTCTACATACTGACCTTCAATAGAATTATTGTAATTTTCCAAAAATCAGAGGAACATTTCAGCCAAATTGGAGACACAAATCAGTAAAAGTGAACTGTAACAAAGTTGAGTTTTGATTAATTCATCACAGCCCCATGAGTTCCACTGCAAACTAAAGTGAATTGAAGTACCAAAGAAATGCTGGCAGTGGAAATGTCATATTATCTACATAATGTAATTCAGTACTGCAAACTGTAGATCAAGCATTTTACATTTGTGTTTTTAAAAAACCCCTCACATTCAGGCTATTATGGGAGGGAATTGCACATGAATCTAAAATTTGAGAAGTGTTCTAAAGATCACAGTCCTAATTATTTGAGACTTATAATTTTAAATTAGAGTTGATTCTAAATATGCAAAGTCTATCTGGTAGCCTTTGCCCCAACATCGTTGTAAGTTCTCTCTGACATTATGATTCAATCCCAACAGGCTTACTAATAAAGGAAAACAAAGGAAGAAGGAATTCTGGAGTCTAAGGAAGCGCTACAAGCTGCCAATCATTTAAATTTCTTACCTGGTCTGAGGTAATATCCCGCTGCAGTGCATTTGAGAAAGCTGCTAAGCTGCTATTCTATTCTCATGTGAGTGTACTTGAATTTCTAAGGCTGTTTAATGTGCTCCAGAATCTCCAATGACTGTGATTGCTGGAAAATAGCCATACAATTTTCTACCATTTTAAGGTAGGAAGGACACAACTGTACAATGAACCCTAAAGTAGATCTAAAGTAATCGGGGGAGGGGGGAACCAAAAGAAAATACATGCATCTGTCTGCCCAAATCAGAAAAAAAGCTAAAATGATTGCCCTCTCACTTTGATAAAGTCCATTAATGCTCTTCCAAATGTAAGCATTGTCCCTCACCATATTTATCTTTAACTGTAGACAAGGGAGTGGGCAAAAAAATTCACCAGGAGCATTACTCTGGACCTCTCCGATCCTTGGAGTTGGGCAGCTGTTTAATGGAGTAAATTTTGCTGCCTGCTCTCTGTGAAGCCTGAAGTACAGTCAGCAAGGAGTACAATTTGCTCTGCTGATCAGGAACAATAGAATGCCAGGCTCCTCAGATCCGTACAAGGTCTGACCAATTTGGAGTCTTCCCGTGGCCTATATATTGCGAGAATTGGTTTGGGGTGATACACCTACAGTATTAACATTGTGCAATGTTTTGGATTTAATTCCAGCAAAGTGCTTTGAAGCACCCTAAAGGTAGAGCTATTTTAAAGAGTTGCAAACAGATGCTACGTTTGCATCCGGGCAATTTTTTGTGTGTGCAAACCAAGGAAAAGCAGTGCACAACTCTTGTGTGAATAGATGACATCCCAATTTTAGCTCTGGATGTTTTTGCTCAGGTTCTATTCATTGTTAGAAGTATAAAAATAAATTGTCAGGGACTTCTTGTGTGTTAGGAGCTTCACTAATTTTTGTAGAGCAAGGGAGGTTCATTCTCATGTTGTGAATTGTGTTGTATGGATCATCGTCCTATGTAGATTCCATTATAGCAGGGGTAGACAATGTGCAATCTATTCTGTAGTAAGGCTACTATTTATGGGCTGCAGACATCTATTCAATCAATAGATAGCAAGAAAGAGATGTAGAACATTCTAGCAGATTGCTGCCATCTAGCAGCCTTCCAGATTTTTTGCAAAATAGCAATAGCATTTAGACTTATATACTGCTTTACCATGCTTTACACCCCTCTCTAAGCGGTTTACAGAGTCAGCATATTGCCCTCAACAATTTGGGTACTCATTTTACCAATCTTGGAAGGATGGAAAGCTAAGTCAATCTTGAGCCTGGCAAGATTTGAACTGCCAACTTGCAGTCAGCAGATGTAGCCTGCAGTACTGTACTCTAGCCATTACACCACCCGTGGCTCAGTATGCTAATCTTATCCATCACCAGCTTGTCCAGAGACGGTTTCCGTGGTCATTTGCAAACCTTCCTGCCCTTTGACTTTTTGGATTTTGTTTTAATATTTAAACATAAATAGGAAGATGTCATTCTGTAAATCGAAGTGCTTGAATCTATCATCATCGTTATTTTTTTTTTAAAAAGTCCTTGGGTCACCCACAGTAGTCTTAGAAAATAAGGGGATGGACAGCTGCAGTCCACTCCTTTGTGTGGACCTGTTCCACTTGCCCAGATACAAAACCAAAGACAACTTGCAACAGAGGAAACCCCTGAGGTTGGCGAGAGATGGCACATTCCATTGGTTCTCCACCTAACTGACTTTCTGTGATTGATGAAGATGTTTGGATGAATAGCAAAATGTCTCAAGTTAACAAAAATTGGTCCAGTTGCCATGATTCAACCTTCAGACCCCTTTGCCTGCCATACTTCAACCTTCAGACACCTTACAGTAGTAAGCAAATATCCTAGAGAGGGGCTGTTTTTTGACTACTTATACCCACTATGGCAGCCATTTTGGGAAAATACAAGTCCTTTCCAGTCAGGCATTTCGATATGTTTCCATGCCTACCTTGTGCAAAACATGGCTACTGTTGATTTTATTCTTCATGTGATTGTTTTGTTTAACCATGAAATCCTTGGATTAAAGGACAATTCAGACATGTGCTTTCAACATACTAAATGTATCCGCTAATCCCAAGGTTTTTCTTTTTATGTAAATTGGAATTTAGGCACTATTTGTTCATTTAAAATTAAATTAGAACAACTTTCCCAACCTGGAAAGCTTCTATCTATAATATATTACAATAACCCAGAGAGTCCATGCTGCCTGAGGATGATGGTTAAGGTGAGGGATGATGGTAATTATAGTATCCTTCCTTATACCAAGTTGAAGATATCAAGCTAAAGAAGGCTGTTTTAGTACAAAAATAAGATGCACTTTATCAAAGCAGAGTATTTTTTTAAAAATGTAATTAATTTCTTTCCCCCAAAGTTGTTTCACTGATCCCAATTTTAAATATTTTCACATTCTCTGTCTTGGAACTATGCAAATAGCATTTGTTTCAACACCAATGCTATTTTTTCCTCAGTAACCACAGATTGTAATCATTGTGTTTGTCTAACAAAGCTGGCATTTATACGAACCGTCTGATATCTCCAGATTTGTTACCACAACATTGGGAATAGATTTTATTTGTTTTATTCAAAATTTATTAATCCTTCCATATAGCTGCAGTTTGCCAATCAACATTGCTTCATTACGTTTTTGAAAGTTGCCCCATAAATATGCAACTTAATTCACAATTAGACTCCATCACATACTTGCTTATGGTTCATGTTCTTTGCTTCAAATTGCTGATTCAAATCTGACCGTGGAATGCTCCTTCTAATGGACAGGGATCAGAGCCAATGTGCTCTACTCAACTCAATTCAACTCAACTCATGGGAAGTCATTATGATTATCATTGTTACTTTCAAGAAAAGTAACAGAAAGGTTGATGAACATATCCCCATCCCCCCCCCAAAAAAACCAGTTGAACATGAAGCAGGGGACAAGGAGGAATAGTGAAATGGAAGAACAGATACTGAAGCTGAAGCTCAAATACGTTGGCTGCCTAACGAGAAGAGAGGAATCATTGGAAAAGACCCTTGATGTTGGGAAAGATTGAAGGCAAAGGGAGAAGGAGATGGCGGAGAATGAGGTGTTTAAATACTGTAGTGTCATCAATGCAGTGACTGAGAATTTGGGCAAACTCTGGAAGACAGTAGAGGACAGGGGAGCCTGGCATACTGTGGCCCATGGGGTCGCGAAGAGTCGGGTACAACTTAGTGACTAATCATCAACAACATGGCCAAGGGTTGAATTCAGCGAAAGTCAATAAACTGGGTCCTAAGCCAGATGAGATGGAAGTACTATTGCTGGACATTCAGGACAGCTCAGCAGTTGGGATTCAAGGTTGTGCAACTATCCTGGAATTCAAGTGTGATCAGTGGCCTAGACCTTAGCTTGGCGTAGCAGCTTGAGCCCTTTCCCCACCTGAACGATGGCAATGGCAATTTGTAATTTAGCAAACCTGAGCTTATCTCCATGCAAAAATATCCCACCTTTTCTGGCTTGAAGGCCACTCTCGATCTTTGAGAGATATGCCAAAAACATCAAGAATAAAAAGTAAAAGGGACTAGGCGCAAATGTAATTTATTTTAATAAAGCTTAAATTTATTACATTGGCTTCCCTTCTGTCACATTAAAAATTAGTCTGGTGGAAACTTTTGGGAGCTATCTCTGAAAAAGATGGGGGAGATGGGTTTGGCTGTATCCCTAATGTAATGTTTTCTAGGAAGGGTTAACTTTGAAGGCAACCCAATGTTCTAAGGTAGTCTATAGCAGGAAGTGTATTCAGGCACCCGTTCAGCATGCCATGTAATGACAAGACAATCCCATTGACAGATTGGAGGATAAAGTTGGCAGCTGTATAGAAGAGTCAGTGCTACCCTGACTGGCTTCGGGCTGCAGTATTTGAAAACCTGCATCTTCTCATGTCCCATGCTCATCTGAGCCTCTGTTGCAAGTACATAATGAGGTCTGGCAGATGGCTACTCGTGAATGTGCTGAAATCATCCATTTTTCAACATGCAAAGAGGCTTTTATCCTCCTAGCCCTTTTAAGAATTTAAAAAAAAAGTCACTGGCTGCTTGGCTTTTTCCATGCCAAATTGTCATTATGGTATTCTAAAACTGCCCATTTTTGTGTTTGCTGTGTATTTTTTTCCCCTGCACTTAAATTGTCCCGCTGTTATTAATTCTTTATTTTGTTGGTTTTATTCTTCGTAGGATTGCTTTATTTTACTATACATCTCACCATTGAAATTTTGGGGATGATTCATACATAAACCCCAACCAGATCACTGCAATGGTCTCTGCTGCCTTCTTTCTGTCTTTAAACTAACCAAAGGCAATTCTGAGAGGACTAAGAACATTTCTTATTCTGTATTCTTGGTCTTCTTTCCATGAACCCCATTTGCTGATGTCTCTATGACTGGGAACTGAGATGGTTTCCATTTTACCTCCCTTTCCTTACCGTTTTCTAAGGGTCTTTGGCACCATGCCTTCTGCAGCACTCTGCCCCTCCTCTCACATGCCAGGGCTCGCTTAAGAAGCCAAACTAATTTTATTTTGGCCCTCCCCATCTCAAATAGCAAAGTTTTGTTTTGCAAATTTGGAACCCCATAGGTCCGTGATGGCGAACCTATGGCACGCGTGCCACTTGGCGAACCTATGGCACGCGTGCAACGCGAGGCGCTGCCCTGTCAGCTGGCCAGCACGCATGCGCGCGCTGGCCAGCTGAGTTCACCTTTTTAAAAGCTATTTTTCGCCTTCCCCAGGCTCCAGAGGCTTTATAGGAGCCTGGGGAGGGCGAAAAGAGTCTCCCCCGCCCTCCTGCAGGCTTCAGGGACCGTCCCTGAAGCCTTCGGAACGCTTAAAACCACCCTCTGAGCAAACCGGAAGTGACTTCCGGGTTGCTCAGAGGGTCGTTTTAAGCGCTCCGAAGGCATCAGGGAAGCCTCGGACGGTCCCTGAAGCCTTCGGAATGCTTAAAACCACCCTCCGAGCAAACCGGTGACTTCCGGGTTGCTCGGAGGGTCGTTTTAAGCGCTCCGAAGGCATCAGGGAAGCCTCGGACAGTCCCTGAAGACTTCGGAGCGCTTAAAACCACCCTCCGAGCAAACCGGAGCTCGGAGGGTCGTTTTAAGCGCTCCGAAGGCATCAGGGAAGCCTCAGACGGTCCTTGAAGCCTTCAGAGCGCTTAAAACCACCCTCTGAGCAACCTGGAAGTCACTTCCGGTTTGCTCGGAGGGTGGTTTTAAGCATTCTGAAGGCTTCAGGGACAGTCACTGAAGCCTCCGGGGGGTTGGGGGAGGCTCTTTTCGCCCTCCCCAGGCTCCTATAAAGCCCCTGGAGCCTGGGGGGGCAAAAAAATGTAAAAATGGGGGGGGGTCGCGCGTTGTGCACGCATGTGCACTGGGGGGGTCACGCGTTGCATTATGGGTGCGGCACACCCGCCCTCGACCCACCTGCGCTCCCCCCATTTGTGGCACGCGAGCCAAAAAAGGTTCGCCATCACTGCCATAGGTCTTTGGCAGTGGTGGGATTCAAGTATTTTTATTAGAGGTTCCGTGGGTGTGGCTTGGTGAGCGTGACTTGGTGGGTGTGGCAGGATACTGTAAAATCTTCATTTCCTCCCCACTCCAGGAGAAGGTTACTGCAAAATCCCCATTTCCTCCCAATCAACTGGGACTCCAGAGGCAGAGAATAGATGGGGTCGGGGCCAGTCAGAGGTGGTATTTACTGGTTCTCCAAACTAATCAAAATTTCCACTGCTGGTTCTCCAGAACTGGTCAGAACCTGCTGGATACCAGCTTTGGTGAACACAGTGCTTCCTGGTGAACAGGAATCATTACAAATTCCAGCTGCCTTGCTCTTTGGGGTATTCCCATTCCTGTCTTTGCGAAAGCTGTCATATATTAGTGTCCTCATGATGGACTTAGGGCCAGCCAGGGGTAGGTTCCTGCCAGTTCTAACCTCTCCTATAGAAGAGGTTCCACAAATCTACAGTGCCGTTTAGAACCGGTTCCAGCTCCCTCCTCCCGCCAGTCCGCACATCATCAAGATGAAGAGCGAGAGGAGGAATTATGGGAGTTGAAGTCCACAAGTCTTAAAGCTGTCAGGTTTGAACACCCTGGGGGGGGATTTTCTAAAGGGTTAGGGGTGCAAGGGTCTTGTAACCTGACAGCTTTAAGACTTGCGTGCTTCAAATGCCAGAGTTTCTGAGCCAACATTTTGGTTGCTAAGCAAGAGCGTTGTTAAATGAGTTTCACCACATTTTACAAGTTGGCCATGCCCACCCAGTCACATGACTGCCAAGCCATTCTCACTCGGTCACATGGCTGGTAAGCCATTCCCACCTGGTCACATGGATGGTAAGCCACTCCCACTAAGCAGGCCACACCTACAGAAGAGGTTCTAAAAAAATTTGAACCCCCCCCCCCCCCCACTGGGGCCAGCCCATTAAGTCATAATAACACTTTTGAAGAAAGATGTGTCAGTTCATGGACAAGAGACCAGACTACGGAACCTGGGGACCAGAAAGTTAGTTTTGGTAGTAATTGGCCAGGATGCTGAGTGTTCACCATAACTACAGTGAGGACAACCAACGACTGTCATGACATTGGCTATGAAGTTGTGAGAACATAAGCATCTAATGTAACTGTACCATAACTTTTGGCAGTATACTTTAACTAGGGTTATTGTGTTGCCTAGTGTCAGACTTGTGGGAAGTAAAAACTATTCCTGAAAGTGTAATCCTAACTTTTGCTGTTTTTATTTAACGTCCAATGTATCGATGTTTTTAATGAAGAAAGAAACAATAAATCTTGCCCTTCTTTCAATGTACAATGTCTGCAGGGAAAAATTAAGTCAGGGCTAAAAGTATTGATGAATAAGAAAAAAAGCAGCTTAACAATCTGTATTTGGATCTGTGAAAGATAAAAGGCTTTGAATTGAAGCTCAGACTAACTGAAGGTGCTTTGAAATGTATCTGTTCCTTGAGTATCTGAAGTCAGAAGTTGTTGAGTATTGTGTTGTGCACAGTGGTGGCTTGCTAATTTTTTTTCTGCACATGCGCAGAAGCATCCGGGTAGGTGGGTGGAGCCTCCCACTGCGGCTACTACCAGTTCACCTGATCTGCTTTTATTGCATTCTGCCTGTTTTGTGTTTTTCTCTTTCACTCCTTCCAAGAAATAAAATATTGCCTCTGGACTTTTTCACTGCTCATGTAAATCCGGAGAGTGAAATTCTAATTGTTTAAGAAATTCATCATTTTTCTAACTTCATCTGCAGAATCAAGTTCACCTGCAAGCATCCTTCAGCTCTCATCATTATTTCAGGTTTTAGAGTATCCTAGAAAGTCTGTCAAGAATCTCATTTAAATTATCTCCCATTGACTCACACCTTTCCCTCAAACTGTTCAGTTGTACCTAGATATTGTTTTATGGCGATGCAGTATACCAGGGAACTGGAGTTTTTCTTTAGTATGGCAGTTTTGAAGATTGATTTCTTCTAAATATGGAGAAAGTAAGTTTTTGATACGAAGTGAATTTTCAACCATAATGATGATCCCTAATTCACTTCTAAATATTTTGGAATTCCTTTCTATTTCTTATAGAATTGAATATAAAATTGCAATGAGAAGGAATAGAATTCCATTCTGTGTTATCCCTTGTCATTGAAAAGAAAATGTTTAGTGTCAGACTCACCTAAGTGCCTTTGTTCATTAATCAAACAACTGAAGTAGATTTAACAAAAATATTTAGGCACTCATAAATATCTATATATCCTGGTGTGTTGCATCACATATTACTTCAAGTTTTTAAAACAAGAGGAACATTAAAATACTTCTTTTTTGTTTCATCTCAAGCACGTTTACCGATAGCTGCTTAGCTTCATTATGTATCATCCTCTGAATCTACAAATCAAGTATAATTGGACTTAGAGAACTGATTGGATTTCTAATTAAGCTACATTGGAAACAACAATGTGCAATCAGTAAATATTCTGACTATGTACATTTTAAAGAGCAACTCTTGGGCTTTTTGCTGATGACTAGACACCAATGTCATTAAATTTGTTGGTGGCAAGCAAATTTGAAAGCTAAAATAGAGGCAATTAGGAAAGATCTTGAAATATTTAATTACGTTTGTCCAATTAGTGGGCAATTAGGCAATGGTGTGGCGTGGGACAAACATTCTGCCTCAGAGTTTGGTGGAGAAGGATCCCTTTGAAATTTTGATGTTTAGTTTATTGATATATAAAAAGGAAGTTATGGCTGTAATTTCCAATTTAAAAAAATACCGTGCAGATGGTCTGTCTATATATTTAACAATGTTAAACAAAACTAAACAACAGAAGCATGGTACCTGAAATTACCCAGCTGTGATCAGTGAATATCTTCCAGATCACGGTAGATTACAGCTGTGGTTCGTGTGTTCACTGGAGCTGCCAATTATGTTTCGTTGGAAGATTCATAAACTCACCTCCTATGCCTTCCAATATGGATGACTCATTGTCTGAGTCATTTGGAGAGATCTTATTAAACACGGACCCTGTTCTTCAGAGACATCTTATGTTGCTGCACTCTTGAGCCTTACTGTTGACCTTGTAGAGTTGATTGCTTGATAGCTTATTAAGGTTATTTGCTTTAATGAGTGTTTGCCTGCTTGATTTTAGTACACACTTTGCTAAGATTAGTCAGGTCAGCAGAAAATAAGGCCAAGGTCAACATAGGATAAATGCAAGTAGGAGAGATGAAAAAAGGGTGCCTCTCTCTTTGACAATGTTATTTTTAGTTAGTAATCTGCTTACTTGATAGCTACTCCCCTACTTGCATGTGATTTATGTATTTTTAACTTACATTTTTAATGGTGTCTTTTGGTTACTAATACAAATTACCAAAATAAACTTTAATAACCACAGTCCCTTTTTGATTTAGGGCTGGTCTGCTTAGTCCACATGCCCCCTTCTTTTTTCTTTTTTAAATGAACAGTAAAAAGAAAGCAACGTGCAAATCTTGAAAATGAGCAATAGAGGTTGCATTAACTACGGCAACTTGATTTAACAAAGGTGGGATGGCAGCCACGTAGTCTGTTCCACCAAGTCATATGCCCTGACTATTCAAAGAAAGTACAGATTGAGTTATTAATGCAGATGGAAAGCAGCATGCACAAATATTAAAATGAATTGATTTATTACTTTGATATTTTGATTATTATTACTTTGCTGTTTTGCATGTACACTCAGAGCTTATGCACCAGAGACAAATTCCTTGTAGCAGGGGTGAAATGCTACCGGTTCTGACCAGTTTGCTAGAACTGGTAGCAAAAAGTGCTAAGGTTCACCTAAACCAGTAGTAAAAAAAGCTTTAAAAAGTGTGTGTGGGTGGGAAGGTTCCGTGATACTCAGCTGTGCTGCGTGATCGTCAGAACATCTCTTTTTTCACTTTTTAAAGCATTTTTTTACTATCAGTTCTGGTGAATAGGTAGTTAAAAATGCTTTAAAAAGTGGGGGGAAAAGATTCCAACGATCGCGCAGAACAGATGATTGTCATGGAACCTTTTTTTTCCACTTTTTAAAGCATTTTTTTACTACCTATTTTCCTGAACCGGAAGGAAAAAAAATGCTTTAAAAAGTGGGGGGGGGGGGAAGAGAATGGTTCCGATGATCGTGCGGTTCAGCTGCGAGCTGTGCGATCCTCGGACCCCTTTATTTCATTTTTGAACCATTTTTTTCCCTGCTGGTTTGGGTGAATAGGAGGGTCTGAATGAAGAGGGTCTGACGATTGCACGGCTCCCAGCTTAGCCCCGCGATTGTCGGAACCATTTTTTCCACTTCTTAAAGCATTTTTCCCTACCTATTCGCTCGAGCTAGCAGGGAAAAAATGCTTTAAAAAGTGGAAACAAGTTGGCCACGCCCAGCCGTTCACATAACCCACCCATCCCCAAGCCACGCGTATAACCAGTGGCAAAAAAATAGATTTCACTGCTGCCTTGTGGGTCTAGTCCAGGATTTAAAAAAAATTCCAACAATCAGCTGTGCGACAATCAGCTGTGCTGCGCAATTTAGATTCGCTAGAAAGCAGGAAATCCTACTTTCTAGTGAATCTAAATTGCGCGGCACAGCTGTCCCCCCCCTCACTGTTCTACTTACTTTTGCAGACTCAGAAAGAACTTCTTAGTGCCTGTGGTGCACATGTGCATGAAGTGCTAATGCCGGCCCGTGAAGTGAACTGGTAGCAGACTTCAGAGCATTTCACTCCTGGTCAAAACCTAGATAAGAAATGTGCTTTAGACTTTCTATGAGTATGGCACCACTTGGTTACCAAACAGCCAGGGGTAGGTTCCTGCCAGTTCTAACCTCTTTCTTCTATAGGAGAGGTTCCACAAATCTACAGTGCCGTTTAGAACCGGTTCCAGCTCCCTCCCCCTGCCTGTCTGCACATCATCAAGATGAAGAACGAGAGGAGGAATTCTGGGAGTTGAAGTCCACAAGTCTTAAAGCTGTCAAGTTTGAACACCCCTGGGGTTTCTTTTTTCTAAAGGGTTAGGGGTGCAAGGGTCTTGTAACTTGACAGCTTTAAGACTTGCGTGCTTCAAATGCCAGAGTTTCTGAGCCAATGTTTTGGTTGCTAAGCAAGAGCGCTGTTAAGTGAGTTTCACCACATTTTACAAGTTGGCCACCCCCACCCAGTCACATGACTGCCAAGCCACCCCCCCACCCAGTCACATGGCTGCCTGCCACTCCCACCTGGTCACATGGCTGGCAAGCCACTCCCACAAAGCAGGCCACACCTACAGAAGAGGTTCTAAAAAAATTTGAAACCCACCACTGGTCTAGTCATGCCTGGCCAATTATTCTATTCTATTCTATTCTATTCTATTCTATTCTATTCTTTAGAAGATGTTTTCCATTCTTGCAACTGCTGCTTTCCTAGTTGCAGACGTCTGAGAACACCAGTGGTGGTTTCCCATTAAGGGCTGATATCTGATGATGCCAGACTATTAATGACTTTGCCTGGAGGTCCATGTCCCTCTGGGGACATGTGCCCCTTGCCGCCGCCTCCAAAGTTTATACCAAAGCATCGGAGTGCCTTATAAAGTTCCATAAATGAGGCAGGATCATTGTGCAATGAAAGCCTTGTCTGAAAAACTTTTTTTATTCAAATGGAAGTCTTCTCCCATATTGGTAATGCTGCAAATGGCTGTTGCTGGGGAGACACCATCTGTACTTCTATCCCATTTATATTGGCAATTACAGTCGCCTTGTCAGAGTTGGTAAACAGCTTTTAAAAACAGGGAGAGCCATGCAACCAGCGCTTTCACGGAGCAATACAGATCCTCCGCTTCGATAAATGAAAGGAAAAGTTTTGAGGAAGATGCAGGAGAGGGTCTTACAATGCCTTGTTGTGTCATATCAACACTAGGAACCTGTGACACTCATCTGATGTCTATCCCACCATTTCAGTTACTGGAGATCATGGCTATGGTTCAACTTCAAGATAGGTCGATAGTCCGTTTCGAACAATTCACCCAGTTCATAAGTTTTACTTGATGTTGAATGGGGTCAGAAATGATGGATCAGGAATTGGAGTCTTCCTCTGAGAGCCAGGAAACTGAGATTTTTGATAATGGAATTGTTATTTCAAACAGTGTCATCGATGAAATTCAACTGCAGCTTCCACAGCCTTTTGGTATAACAGCTGTACCTTGAAGAACTTTTAGATAAAATAAAAATGCAGTGGCCGGGGGGAGGGGGAGTCCCTTGATTCAACACCCTGCAATCCTTCGTTCCACCTTCAGGTTGAAAACAGGATCATTTATCCTTTTAGGTAGTGGTTGTGGGCAGTGGTGGGATGCAAATTTTTTTACTACCAGTTCTGTGGGCATGGCGTGGCTTGGTGGGCATAGCTTGGTGGGCGTGGCAGGGGAAGGATACTGTAAAATCTCCATTCTCTCCCCACTCCAGGGGAAGGTTACTGCAAAATTCCCATTTCCTCCCGATCAGCTGGGACTTGAGAGGCAGAGAATAAATGGGGGCGGGGCCTTTCAGAGGTGGTATTTGCTGGTTCTCCGAACTACTCAAAATTTCCGCTACCGGTTCTCCAGAACTGGTCAGAACCTGCTGAATACCACCTATGGTTGTGGGTTATTCTCAGCCTTTGACCTTTGTTCTGTGGTGTGTGTGTTGGTTTATTCATGTCAGAAACATCACAATTAAAATAAGGCATACTATGCGATATAATATTTAAAATATAGAAAACACGAAATTAAAGTACTTACAAGTTAAATAGATCTTGCCCAGAAACTAGCAACATTAATTGCATTCTGTTGCACTGCCATGAGGCCTTCAAGTATGCACTGATCAGGACACAAAGGACAGGTATACACATGTGTTGTTGTCTGCTTGTCACACAATCACAAAGGGCAGAGGCCACCGGATAGTTCCATTTGTTCAGAGTGTCTCTAGATCTTCTTATACCTGTGCATAGTCTACTTCAGTGGTCATCAACCGGTGGTGCACAGACCAGTGATGGTCTGAGAGAAAATTTTGGTGGTCCACAGAAAAAGTATTTGAATTATTTATATTGCACTAAATACTATTAATCTTTTTTAAAAATCATATTAGTGGTCCATGGGATTTAAAATTATGAATTTAGTGGTCCCTGAGGTCAGAAACATTGGCGAACCATGGTCTACTTAATGATTTCGATGCCCCCCATACATTGCTGCCGGTTCGGTGCCTCAAAAATGTTGCAAATAAAAAGGTCTGCACATGCGCAAAACCTTAACAAATGAAGAAAAAAAACTTCCACTGAAAATTGTTCTGCACATAGCAGAACCAAAAAACAAGATGGTGGCCCCATAGGAGAAGTGGTTCGTGGGCGTGGCAGACATGGGTCGCTGCCGGTTCCAGCGACCCAGGCAGCCAAGTTACTACCGGTTTGGCCCAACCGGTTCGAACCAGTCCGAACCGGTAGGAACCTATCTCTGTCCCCATACTTTTGCCAGATCCAGGTGCAGGTCCTCCATTGGTTCCATCCAGCATTGGTTCTTTGAAGCTTTCCATAGCATAGGTCCTCTCTGCTTTTAAAGCCTTCCATTGGTCTAAGGAAGTTTTTCCTAGATTTTAATCTCTGATGAACTAGTTGAGGGTCATAGCAAGGGTCTTGTCTAGATACTGATGCTTCGGACAAAAACTGAACTTATATTAATTTAATGAATTCTAATTAAATTTCAGTATATTAAATAGAATCAAGAGGTTTTTATGGCCTCATATACCTTTTTGTCATGTTTTGTGCTCTTGAGACAGGGAGTTCCAGTGTGAAGCCCAATCTAAATGATATTCATAACTTGTTTTTTAATCAGTTGTGCTGCTATATTATATTTTGTGTCTTTATTTAATTTATTACATTTATCATTTTCAATCTGCTGTGTGATATCATATTTCATATCATTCACTTTCTTAGAAATGGGCCAGGCCATTTAAGAAAAACAGAAAAGAATGATCTAATATGTTATGGAATAGAAGATATATTTTAATTTTTTTCTTGGCAAAAAGCATTGTAGAAGGGTATCGTAATAAATAGGAAGCATTGTGTTCTGACATACAAAACGATTTATTCATTTGTTAATCTTCTGTCTTGTTTTTCTCCCTTGCCTGGGAATTCAGAGCCGTGTCATGAAAAGAAAGAAATCTGAAGGTGCATTATAATGTCAACTAATTGCAGAACTGATTTAAGAACATTTAATTCCTTAAAAGGAATAAATACTTCATAGGTTGAAAATGGTTCTGTAATGAACATATAGATATTTTCTGAGAGAGAGAGAGAGAGAGAGAGAGAGAGAGAGAGAGAGAGAGAGAGAGAGAGAGAGAGAGAGAGAGAGAGAGAGAGAGAGAGAGAGAGAGAGAGAGAGACTGGAATACAGTAATCATTCAAATGCATTAGAATATTAAATTTGGAGAGGGAAATATTAGGATTGGCGAGATTGTATTTTGAGATGTGTCTGCTACTAAAGCTTGTAGAAATTGCTTGTTCACACTACTGCCTTGCTATCTCACGGCTGCTTTTCCACTGATAATAAATATATGTGGGGGGGACTGATTAGTATTCAGATTGAAGACGCTTGTTACTCATAGATTTGTCTCAACCACTTCTTAATTCTAAGCAAAATGATTTTGGTTTTTCTAGCCCAGTGATGGCTAACCTTTTTGTCGTCATGTGACAAAAGCGCCCACACACCTGCACCCATAATGCAATGGGAGTACTCCTGCCATGCCCCCCTCTACCCTCATGCACGCCCCCCTCACCCCTCACCCTTTTTTGGCTTCCAGGTTGGTGCAGGAGGCTTTCCAGGCCCAAAATGGGAGGCACCCCCCATGCTCCATTTTGGGCCTTGAAGACCTCCTCCACCAAACTGGAAGCCAAAAATGGGTGCTTGTGCACTTCGTGAAGCCCCAAACTGCAATGCAAGCGGCCCTCGGTGCATGCGCCCCCTTGCGTGCATGCATGCATCTCCCACATGCACTCCACCCCCACACATGCATGGCAGAGACATGAAGACCAGCTGGCCAGCAGGAGGCATGCACGCATGCACAGTGGAGCTGGGCTGGGGTGATGGCTGGTGTGTCCGTGGAGAGGGCTCTGCATGCCACCTGTGGCACGCGTGCCATATGTTCGCCATCACGGTTCTAACCTACTGGAGATGTGTATTATTTCCTTTCTAATAACTTTTTAACAACTTAGATTTCTAAATTGGCTTTATCCATTTAGATGTCCTCTTGGTATAAGGGGAATAGAAATGTCGGTGCTCTCTGAGCTTGATGGTTTGTTTGCAGATGTTTCATTATCCAATTAGGTTAGTCGGGTAATGAAACATCTGCAAGCAAACAGCCAGGCTCAGAGAGCTCCTCACAGACTTCACAGTCCATCCCTGAACCCCATGTATACTCTCCTGTTGGAACAGAATTGTCAGAATTCCACGCTGAGGTGAAATTTGAAAACGATAGTTCAGATATACCTGGAAGTCACCCTTACGAGAAACGTAAGTGTGGACCACTGTACAAGTTAGAGAGGCTTCCATCATTCTCAACTTTGGGTATCTTCCTTATAAATTGTTTTATTAGACACATGTAATATAGTGAAAGGAGTCAGTCCGTGAGCCAAAAAAAATCTTTGCATCTACATCACATCTCCAATTCATTTTCGCCTCTGATATAAACTCATTAAAATGTAGTCAGAGTTTACCTTCTGCTCCCTATATCTGCCACATATAACGTAATGACTCAACCATACCAGATTAGTTGCAGATTTACAACTAGGTGCTATATGGCAGTCTACTCCAAAGTGATGCCCCTTCAAATATGTTGGACTACAGGTAGCCCTTTGGTTACGTCTGCAATCGAGCCCAAAACGTATGTTGCTAAGCGAGACAGTTGTTAAGTAAATCTTGCCTCATGCAACGACTTTTCTGACCATCGTTGTTAAGTGAATCACTGCCACTGTTAATTTACTAACATGGTTGTTAAGGGAATCTGGCTTTCCAGTTAATTTTGCTTGTCAGAAAATGGCATCACCCCGGGATACAGCAACTGTTCAGAAATTCATGTCAATTGCCAAGCCTCTGAATTTTGATCACATGACCATGGAGGTTTCTGAATTGAACAGAAGTGTGAAAATAGTGATAAGTCACTTTTTTACTCTGCCGTTGTAATGCCAAACAGTCACTACATGAATGGTTGTAAATCAAGGACCACCTGCATAACTCCTATGTCCGCTGGGCATCATGTTCAAGTGGCACCAGAAATAGGACTCTATCTGGAGCGTTTAGAAGACATGAAGGCATCATTAAAAATTGTGCTGATTATTAATTCACTGAGTTTACAAAAAAGCCACCCATTGCTCAATCCATGCCAAGACTTTGCTGCCTCCCACTCTGTATTGCCTCCCTAGCATGAATGGCTGCTTCCCACATATTCAGAGTTTCCTACAATTGTAGCTGCTGTTTAAGTAGCAGAGAAAGAGCCCCTGAAAAGAGACGAGCCCGGTCAGGGTGAAATCTAAAGGATCTACCCCTGCCTTTTATCTTTCAGAATTTCTACCTCCCTCGCTCCAGTTTGTGCCGCCGTGTTTGCCACACACATCCTGGGACCGACCGGGTGGGCCACACACATTTCTCATCCAGGAGGAGCAGAGCAGCTGTGCCTTGAAAGAATGATGCTAATGTGGCTGGGTGATTTGGCAACTCGATTAATGTGGTTTGATCAGATCTCTTCCCGTGACATTGTCAACAGTGTCGGCTGTGCCTCATTCTGTTTCTTCCCAGAAACATATATGTAATGAGTGACGGGAAATCAACCCCCACTTCCCACTCAGTAGCACACAGCAACTGCCTGTCAAAATCACACAGATGGCCTGGAATCCAGGATTCGTTTTGTTAGGAAAGAGTGGGGGTGGAGGAGAAAGAGGGAAAGAGAGAGAAAGAGGGAAAGAGAGAGAGGGGGGGGAGAGGGAGATTGCATTTCCTACCTTCTCTTCATATTATATTCAAGACTATGTGCATTCACAGGAAGGGCCTGTGGAAATTAATTATACCCCACGTGCTAAGTAACCGATGAATTGTAAATTGAACATTATTAAAACAGCATCAGAGCACTAACTGATCCATTATTCTCTGGGGAAAATGAAGGAAGATTAGACCTTTGTCTGCTTTTGAGGTCTTTTAGACACCATACAGCATGGCTTTGAAAAGAAAATATTATAGGAGACTTCACACACACACACCTTGCCGCCTTTTGTTTTACAATCAGTTGCAACAGCAGCCGAGCTGCATTGTTTCATCCCACGAAATTATCATGCAGAAGTCAGGTGTCCGGCCGATTCCAGAGAATGCCTTCCTTCTTTGTCTCTGCCAAACAATGGGAGGGGAAGGTTGTTAAGATCATCTGCGTTTGGCTAAGCCTTGGTGATGCTGTCCCTCATTTGGCCTGGCTTCTTGTGCCTGGACTCGGGGCACTTCCACAGGAGGAATCTGTGTCAGTTTGAAAGCAGTTCTGAATCTCTGATCCCATGAACTTGGGGCATGTTAGAGAGCTGAGCAGATTTGAAATGCCAATAAAACGTCTTTTTAAAAGAATGAATGAATGAATGAATGAATGAATGCGGTGCTGTGCAGCATGTGGGAAATCTGTTGCGCCATTTCTGTCTTGCCACCCCTCCTACCTTCCAAGGGGATCGGTGGTTTGGTACCATCTCAGCTCTCCTCATAGGAATGGCTGTACTGTTTTGCTTATACCCAAATGCCTCTAACGGCAGCTGGAGTGTGGATGAGGATGTGTAGATGCAAAGAACTGATATTACTTTCCTGTTACACAGAGTGAAGATGAAGGGATTCTGTTAATGCAGGGATTCTGTGGCATCTCAACGATGGTGTAGAAGTGTCAGCTATCTCAGTCAGAATCCATTGACTGGTAAGGTCAAAATACAAGCTAGTTCAGCTCAGCTGCACTCAAATCAGGCCCAAAGCCAAGAGTGACATGAGATTATCAGAATAACATAGCTGGAAGGGACTTGGGGGTCTTCTAGTCCAATCCCAGCACAATCTTGGGACCTTATACCATTCTGGGCAAATGGTTATTCAATCTCTTCCTTAAAATTTAAGATGATGGAGCACCCACAACCCACAACACATAAATGTGATTTATCTAAACCAGGAGTAGTCAACCTTTTTATACCTACCGCCCACTTTTGTATCTCTGTTAGTAGTAAAATTTTCTAACCGCCTACCGGTTCCACAGTAATGGTGATTTTATGAAAACCTAATGAAAATGTTTTTAAATAATGCTATGAATTTTTTTAAGTCAATTAAATTTAAGGAAAGTGATTCAGTATCAGACAAAACCCCTACCGCCCACCATGAAAGCTAGAACGCCCATTAGTGGGCGGTCGGGACCAGGTTGATTACCCCTGATCTAAACTGAGTTCTTTATTGTTTAAGTCCTAAAGACAAAATCTTGCCAGATTCTACTATCTGCATTTATAATATACCCGGTGAACTTTTTGGAAGGGCCTGTCTTCATCCTCTTTCTGTCTCACACACAATCTGGACTGAGTTGCCTCTCACTCCTCTACAATGCACCCCCTCACTCCTGGAAATCCACTTTCTTACTGCATTTCATCACAATTTTGATCCACTATAATGTTTTTGGACAGACATACCATTATGGACCCACAGTCTCATAGCATACAGTTGCATAAATTATAAAACAAACGACACATTTATGGGTTGTGGATTGTGGGTGCTCCATCACTGGAAATTTCAAGGAAGAGATTGAATAACCATTTGTCCAGAATGGTATAAGGTCCTCTGATTGTGCTGGGATGGGACTAGAAGACCTCCAAGGTCCCTTCCAACTATGTTATTCTGTTATTCTGCCTTTTAAAATCTGAGATTGGGTTTTCTGCTACTTTTGAAACTGACCTTTTGATCCTTACTAAAGCTATACTTCCAATATTTATTCATCCCCATGTTTTGGTTTATATCGTATCAACTGACTTACCAAGATAGATTATAGGGAGGTAGCATAGTTTGATCCTAATTAAAGCATTGTTCTGTAATGTTTTTTTTAAAAAAACACCAACAAGTGGTCCTAAACTTTTATCACTGAATTCCTTCTTGGATTTTTTCAATGAATCACGAATAATTTGCTAAAGTTAGTTTTCACCTGCAAGTCTGCAGTAACAGCTAAAGGAGTGTGAGAAAAATTTGTTTATTCTTAATGTTCTTTACTGTTCAGTTTATATCTATATTGTAGCCTGGCAGAATTTGTTGCATTCAAGACATTTCCAGATCTTATTGGTATATCAAAAAATGTATAGTAGATCCTCCTGTCCTGGGAAAAAGTCTGTATAATTATGAAAGAGCCTTATATGACCCATCAGTAAATGCTGTTTCCTTGTGTCTGTATCAGAGGTGGTATTCAGCAGGTTCTGACCAATTCTGGAGAACCGGCAGCAGAAATTTTGAGTAGTTCAGAGAACTGGTAAATACCACCTCTGACTGGCCCTGCCCCATCTATTCTCTGCCTCCCGAGTCCCTCCCGATTGGGAGGGAATGGGGATTTTACACTATACTTCCTCTGCCACGCCCAGCAAACCACACCCACCAAGCCATGCCATGCCACGTCCACCAAGCCACGCCCACCAAACCAGTAGTAACAAATTTTGAATCCCACCACTGGTCTATATGTATGTGTAAGGATATCTGAGACTAGTAGATGTTAAGAAAGTAAGTCACAAAAGGAAATCAGTTGTTCTTCTTTTAAAGTCGAAAGTATTCTGTGTCCCAATAAAGGACGCAGACTTAGAACACCCTGCGAAGGACATCACTACTGCAAAGTTGGAGCAAATTAGCTATAGTCCACCTTGATAAGATACTTTCGACTTTGGGTATGAGTAGCTTTGCTTTGCTCTGTTTCACTGAGAGGTCTGATCTGCCTTGACTGTTTCATGTGTGTAGAAATGTGGGTTTCTGATCTGTGCAGAAACTCTTGTTATTCAGCAAAGTGAAAGAGTACAAACTCCCCTTCCCCCGCCCCCCCCCCCCCATAGATTAGAACCAGATCAGTGCTTCGCTATGAAGCATCTAACTCTCCAGTGAAATGTCCTTTTGAAGATCTGCAAAACCTTGTTTCACCTTGGCTTCTTTTAAACTCAAGCAGATCTCACAAGATTTTATGACAAAAGGTTCCTAGCTAAAGGGAAATAAAATTTCACGAACCCTCCAGGCTAATTTATAATTTAACTCACTTTTTTCATATGGAAATGAGTATACAGCCTCCTGGTTCCAGCTTCCTTTAATGTCCTGGGCTCTGACAAAATGCATCCTTCGTCTTTTCTGCTTGGAATTTGATAGAGAGCTGCGTTGCAACAGGGCTTTTCTAGTATAAATGGATCTCCATGTAGGTTAAGTGGGAACAACAGCCTACAGAGATGTATAATGTGTGGATGGATGGATGGATGGATGGATGGATGGATGGATGGATGGATGGATAGAGATAGAGATAGAGATATGGATGGAGAGAGAGAGAGAAATAGATAGATAGAGATAGATAGATAAATACATAGATATATATAGAGAGAGATAGATAGATAGATAGATAGATGGATGGATGGATGGATGGATGGATGGATGGATGGATGGATATAGAGAAAGATAGATAGATATAGATTAGATTTAGATTAGATATAGATATAGATATAGATATAGATATAGATATAGATATAGATATAGATATAGATATAGTATGTATTATTACCAATTTGCCTGGTACTATTCAATTCCGCTTACACACTCATCCTGCATTTGGGGAGGTTTCCTAAGATTGAGTTTAAACATTCATGAGACTTATTAATGAAACAATTATGGCAAGTAATCATGGTCATGCAGAGAATTATGTTGTTCATTTGGCAAGTCTAGTTCAACTCTTTCCAACCCCATGGACCACAGCATGCCAGCTCCCCAGCCCCCATCCTCCACTGTCTCCTGGAGTTTGCCCAAACTCATGTTCATTGCATTGGTGACACTATCTAACCATCTCATCCTCTTCTCTTTTTGCTTTCAATCTTTCCCAACATCGGGGCCTTTTCCAATGAGTCCTCTCTTCTCATTTGGTGGCCAAAGTATTTGAGCTTCCGTTTCAGTATCTGTCCTTCCAAAGAGCAGTCAGGGTTGATTTCCTTTAGGATTGACTGATTTGATCTTTTGCAGTCCAAAGAAGCATTATGACACTCATCAAATACAATTCTTTGGAGGGGCTGTTTTCATGTTTATCTTATACTCACCATTTGTGGGGTGGGGGGAGACAAAGTCAACTGATGCTTAGTAATTCATTGAATAATTACTGTGAAAAAAATAAAGATAATGATTCATAGACATGAAAGTTTTATGGTTATACCCCAGACAGCCCCTAAATACACTTTTGTATGTTTTTTTCTACTCAGCTTTGGTCAATAATTAGTATCTTTGGGAGAGGTAGTTAACTGGAGACTAGGATAGCCTACTAGTATTGATATGGTGGTGCAGAGGTAAAATGCAGTACTGCAGGTTAATTCTGCCCACTGCCAGCAATTCCATCCTGACCGGCTCAAGGCTGACTCAGACTTCCATCCTTCCGGGGTTGGTAAAATGAAGACCCGTATTGTTGAGGGCCAATATGCTGACTCTTTAAACCCCTCAGAGAAGCTATAAAGCACTATGAAGCGGTGTATAGGTCTAAATGCTATTGCTATATTGCTTCTGATAGCTCCAAGTGGTGGGTTGCAGGCGGTACGCCCTGGTACGGGCATACTGGAGCCTGCCCGGAGCACCAGGTACCGTTCCGGTACGGTGGTCTGGAGGCCCACCCACCCGTCCGAGCTCCTTACCTGTCCTTTAAAGCCTTCAGCGCTTCTGTGCATACGCATGGCGCGTACAGCGCCTGCGTGATGCTCTGCCAAGCAGCTGGAGCATCATGGGGGCTTGCAGAGACATCACTGGAAGGTACGACAAATGCGCACGGTGTGCGCATGTGCGCACATACCATGTGCGTTGATGTGGAGGACACTGGGCCCTGTTGCAACCATAGCGATTGCAACAGGATCTGGAACCCACCACTGACTGCTTCCTGGACTAGACCTCCAGTTTTCTTGGCCAGATTTTCAGAATTGGTCCAGGAGTTGCCTGAAAGAGAATGACTGGTTCAAAGTCATTGAGCTGACTTCGTGCCTAAGGCAGGACTAGAACTCATGATGCTCCAGTTTCTCGTGTAGTGCCATTAGCCACTATATCATACTGACTTTCTTGGATCATTTTAAAACATAAGCTTTTTACCTGTTCATATACATGGAACCTCTAGAAGATAACTTCCACCAAACCTGGAGTAAATATGCTACCCTTCCCTGACTCTTCTCTTAGGTTACCATAGCACCCAGCTCACTGGTGAGATTCAAATAATTTAACAACTGGTTCTCTGCCCTAATGACCAGCTGGGTAGGTGTGGCTTGGTGGTCATGTGACAGTGTGGGTGTGGCCAACTCAACGTCACTCAGGTTGATGGGTGCTTCGCCTTAGCTGTTACAATGTAATAAGGGTTAACCAGAGAGGCAGTTTCTGTAAGCAGGGCAATAAAGATTAGGCTAGAAACAACACCATAATGTTTCCTTCCTGCCTTCCTTACAGGATTAGCCCTGTAAAGTGGGGAAAAAAACAAAAGGAGATTTGTTCCAATAACCAGTTCTCCGAACTGCTTAGAAAGTTAACAACCAATTCTCCCAAATAGGTGCAAACTCGATGAATCCCACCACTGACCCAGCTGTATTAAAAAAAATGGTGTGGAAGAAGATAATACAGAACTCATGAATATAGAATTTTTAAAGTGCGTAACTATTTCAGTGTAGCTGGTTAAACCTTCAAGGGGTGATGTTGGTCCTCAAAAATATTAGAAGACCAATCTTTTTTCAAACAGTCATGGAACTCTTCCTCCTAAAACTACAACATTGTAGCTGTGTCTGCTTGGTACCCCAGGCAGTCTGAAATGTGAAAGTTGCAGTACCCATCTTTATTCAAAAGAGGGCAGCAGTTTACCTCCACTGCCAGGAAGACAAGGAATTTCATAGTAGGAAGAATGTCTTAAGCAAAGAAATAAGGGGTTATGAAAAACACACATGTTCTGAAAGATTAATTTTAATGCATAACAGATTTATGTTCTTGGGACCAAATACCTACACAGAAGTGCTTTTAATTGATTGCAGTTATTAGTAAATTCATTTGGCATTTCTTACAATCACTCCTTGTTGCACACTGGTGATTGTCAGGATAAGGCTCGTGCATCAAGCTGACTGCACATCTCAACGAGCAATTGTCCTAATCAAATAGATCCAGAAAAGAAGAATACTTCGGCAAATAGAAACCATTGTTAAAAGCTCACTATTGTATTCTTTCCTCCCCGACTTACGACCGGGGAATTCCCCCTGTTGTCAGCCAGCAACAGCCATGCTGCGTCTTAGCCAATCAGGCGCGGCATGGCTGAAGGCGGGCTGACTTGCGCTCCTGATTGGTTCCTTGGCCTGACAGCTCTCGTATAAATAGCTGTCAGGCTAAGGAAAGGGGCTTCTCTCCTGTATTGCTTGCTATTGTTAAAACGCGTAATAAAATAGAGTTGGACGTTCCTCAGTTGTCAAGCCTCATCTTTCCCCACACTTTTACTCTGGCGACGAAGGTGGGATCCTGCTGAGGCGACGACCCTGACGGAACCCGACCTCTGCTACACAGCCGCTTGAGTTTAGCTCCCCGAGCCGCACAACTCCAAGCCGCTATGTCTTCACTGCCCCCGTTCGCTCCCTTCGGCACCGACGGAGAAGGATGGACGGGGTTTTTGGAGCGTTTTGAGTGCTTCCTGCGAGCCAACGGAAAACGGGGTATTCCGATGGAGGAGAAGTGCAGCTTCTTCCTCAGTAGCTGCGGAACCCCGATGTTCAACGCCGCCCGGGCGTTGGCAGCCCCTGTGCCAGTCCACGACCTCGACTGGGACACGCTGATGGCCAAGCTGAAGGGACATTACGCCCCGACCCCATCGAAGATCACCAGGCGATACGCTTTCCGCCAGTGCGTCCAGAAGCCGCACGAAGACGTCAGCCAGTTCCTCCAGTCCTTGCGGACCACAGCCATTCCCTGCGAGTTCCCTGACTTGGAGGACAATCTGGTTGAACAATTCGTCAGCGGCATCAGGGACCGACGGCTGAGGAGGCGTCTCCTGGCCCGGCCAGAAATCACCCTGTCAGAGGCGGTCGCTGATGCACGGGCGGCGGAGTTGTCGGAGCAATCCGTCGCTGAGATGGACCGCCACCCGTTTCACCCTTCCCCAGCGCAGACCTGCCTCATTGATCAGCTGGTGCCCATTCCAAGCCCGGCTGAGGAAGAGGAAGAACTTGTGGCTCGCCTGGCAGAACTACAGAGACGCCGCAATCCGCGACCTCCGCGCCAGATTGTGACAGCCTGCCTGGGCTGCGGGGGCAGCCACGACCGGTCAGCCTGCCCATTCCGGGCATCCATCTGCCGCCGGTGTTCGAAAAAAGGGCACCTGGCCCAAGTTTGCCGAGCTGCGCTACCACCGCCGCCATCCCAGGGAGCCACAGGCCAGCAGATGACAGCCGGACCGCAGCAGCAGCCCCGCCGCCAGCCGCGCTCGAAGGCCAGCTGTTACACCGTGGAGCCAGGCCCTGCAGCAGCCGCCCCTGCAGAGGCGATCTACCAGGCCTCCGCAGGTGCGGACAGAATCAAGGCGTCAGTCCTCATTGAGGGCACGCCATGTGTAATGGAGGTGGACTCCGGCTCGTCCCGCTCCTTAATCGCCTGGGCTGACTTTCAGAAACTGTGCCCCGGCGTCCTAAAACGCCAGCTGTCTGCTAGCCCCGTGGCCTTGAGGGACTATCAGGGGTCACTTATCCCAACCCTGGGCTGCCATACAGTCAGGGTTGAATACGGGGGGTTTTCGGGGTGCCTGCCAATCCTAGTGGTTGAAAAGCCCCTCCCCGCTCTATTGGGGCTAGATTGGTTCCCCGCCCTTGGTCTCTCCGTGCAGGGGGTGCACTCCATCTCAGACACACCCCCTGACGTAGCTGCTGTCATCTCCGCCTACGCGGACGTCTTTGACGGCCAGCTGGGACTATACAAGGGCACCCCCATCTCTCTTAATTTAGATCCCCAGGTTGCTCCCATTAGGCTGAAGGCCCGCAGGGTGCCTTTTGCCTTAAGGGCCAAAGTTGATGAGGAGATTGACCGTTTGTTGGCGCAGGGCGTACTGGAGCCTGTTGACTACTCGCGTTGGGAGACCCCAATAGTGGTCCCTGTGAAGGCCGACGGTTCCATACGCCTCTGCGCCGATTTTAAGTCAACCATCAATTTGGCCCTTCAGGCAAACCCCTATCCAGTCCCTGTCGTACAGCACCTGCTCCACTCCCTGGGGCAGGGCTGTATTTTTGCGAAACTGGATATGGCGCAGGCCTACCAGCAGCTCCCGGTGGATGACGAAGCGGCGGCTGCGCAGACTATCGTCACCCACCGAGGGGCTTTCCGTTGCCGTCGCCTCCAATTTGGCGTTTCCGTGGCCCCGGGGATCTTCCAGAGCCTCATGGAGCGTTTGCTCCATGGGCTCCCTGGCGTTGTACCCTATTTCGACGATGTCCTGATCGCTGCATCCAGCCGCTCAGGACTCCTCGAAGTACTGGGGAAGGTCCTCGACCGTTTTAGGGGCGCGGGTCTCAAATTAAAGCGCAGCAAATGTTCATTTGCTGTGCCAAAAGTGGATTTCCTCGGCTTCTCCATAGATGCCCACGGAATCCACCCCACCCCTGCAAAAGTCGCAGCCATCAAGAACGCCCCCACCCCCGCCACTAAGGCGGAGCTGCAGTCGTTCTTGGGGCTTTTAAATTTCTACGCGCCATTTTTGCCACACAAGGCGTCACTAGCCGAGCCGCTGCATCGGTTGCTCGACCGATCGGCAGCCTGGCGCTGGGGCAGCCGCGAAGCGCATGCGTTCGCGGCTGTCAAAGACATGCTGACGTCAGAGGCAGTCCTAGTCCAATATAGTGACAGGATGCCCCTGACTCTAGCGTGTGACGCCTCCCCCGTGGGTTTGGGGGCTGTCCTGAGCCACGTCCTTCCCAACGGCTCAGAAGCCCCCATAGCTTTTTATTCCCGGACACTCTCTCCAGCGGAGAGGAACTACAGCCAGATCGACAAGGAGGCTCTGGCTGCCGTGTCCGGGGTTAAAAAGTTCCACGAATACCTCTACGGACGGCATTTCACGCTCTTCACTGACCACAAGCCGCTCCTTGGGCTTCTGGCCGGTGACCGTCCGACCCCTCCCATTCTGTCACCCCGGATGACACGTTGGGTGGAGTTCCTAGCGGCATACTCGTATGCCCTGGTCTACCGCCCTGGCAAGCAGCTAGGGCATGCTGATGCCCTCAGCCGCTGCCCCTTGCCCGTCTCCAACCCTCAGACAGTGCCTTGCATGTCTGTTTTGGCCATTGCAGACCTCGCCTTGCCGCTCTCTGCGGGCGATGTGGCGGCAGCGTCTCTGGCCGACCCCACCCTCTCCCAGGTGATGACCTGGGTTCTGCGGGGGTGGCCTGAGGGGCCGGTGTCCGACGGCCACCGCCCCTACAAGGCCAGGCAGTTAGAGCTGTCCCTTCACAGTGGGTGCCTCCTGTGGGGGGACAGGGTGATCATTCCACCCACACTGCGTGACCAGGTGCTATCTCGCCTCCATGAGGGCCACCCTGGCATAGCGTGCATGAAGGCATTGGCGCGCAGCTATGTCTGGTGGCCCCGGCTGGACAACGAGATAGCTACCTGGGTTGCCAGGTGCTCGACCTGCCAGGTCTCCCGTCCAGCGCCTCCGGCGGCCCCGCCGCGGGAGTGGGAGATTCCCCGCGGCCCGTGGTCACGCCTCCACCTGGACTTCGCCGGGCCTTTCCGAGGTCAGGTTTTCCTGGTTGTGGTGGACGCTTACTCGCGCTGGGTGGAGCTCCTCATCATGACCTCCACCACAGCCGAGGCCACTGTCCGAGCACTGACGCGCCTGTTTGCCACCCACGGCTTGCCAGACGTCGTTGTGTCGGACAATGGTCCTCAGTTTGCGTCCACCGTGTTCCAGGGTTTCCTGGCCACCCAAGGCATCAGGCATGCCCTCGTCGCTCCCTATCATCCGGCCAGCAATGGCCGGGCGGAACGCGCTGTCCGCTCGGCCAAAGACGCCCTTGGCCGAATGGACAAGGGCGACTGGCCCACGAGGGTGGCTGCTTACCTCCTGGTTCAGCATTCCACCCCGTGTCCCTTGTCCGGCAAAACCCCAGCTGAGCTGCTGATGGGCCGGCGCCTGCGGACCACCTTAGATAGGTTGCACCCAACCTATTCTGAGGCACAGCCGAGCAACCTGGGGCCCCCTCCCCGTTCCTTCCGTGAGGGCGATCCAGTGTGGGCTAGGGCTTTCTCCGGGGATATTAAGTGGGTGCCTGCCACCGTCACTTTTGTAACCGGCCCCTGCTCTTACAGGGTCCGGACCGCCGACGGTGCAGACTGGCGCCGCCACGTGGATCAATTAAGGCGCTGCGAACCTTTGGATCCACACAACAACCCCGCAGAGTCGGCCTCGCCAATTCCACCCGAGGCCCTGGGGTTGGCGCCGCACCCGTTTCCCCAGCCGTGGCAGTTGCCCAGGCCGCAAGAAGTTTCGCCAGAGACTGTTCCAGGCGCCTTCCGCCTTCCACAGCCCTCCATCGTTTCAGCCCCCGTTGGGCTACCAGCTCCGCCGTTGCAACCGACTTTGGCCTTCCCTCAATCAGGCCAGCCTGTCCCTCGCAACAATTCAAAGTTCCCTGACTCAAGCCCGTCAGCGGCCGCGCCACCCCGGCCCTGCCTACCTGTTCCAGAGTCTCCGCCTCCTCCTCCTCCGGCTGGGGTAGGCCTTCAAGATGGCGCCCGGAGCTCCACTCCCTTCAGGGAGGAGCTCCCACGGACACCACCTCCTTCTCCGACGGTCTGCCCAGTTTGCGGCGTTCTGGGCGTGTCCGTCGCCGCCCAGCCTATCTTAGCGACTACGCATGCTCCACTGCTACGCATGCGTACTCGCTGGGGGGGAAGGAGTATTGTATTCTTTCCTCCCCGACTTACGACCGGGGAATTCCCCCTGTTGTCAGCCAGCAACAGCCATGCTGCGCCTTAGCCAATCAGGCGCGGCATGGCTGAAGGCGGGCTGACTTGCGCTCCTGATTGGTTCCTTGGCCTGACAGCTCTCGTATAAATAGCTGTCAGGCTAAGGAAAGGGGCTTCTCTCCTGTATTGCTTGCTATTGTTAAAACGCGTAATAAAATAGAGTTGGACGTTCCTCAGTTGTCAAGCCTCATCTTTCCCCACACTTTTACACTCACTTCACGGAGAGTGCTGCTTTCTGGAGAGCGTGAGGGTGTTTTTATAATATGAAAACCAGCAGTTATTTTTCTCTAATTAAATCTATGTTGTCTTACCCATACGGGTAGCAAGGCGAACGTGGTTCTTTTCCATAAAGAATTTTGGGTGTCAGACAGGTTTCTTTGCTTGTAAGTGGGTTGCCAAAACAAGCAAGGAGAAAGCGATTTTTTCTCTTTGATTTTATGGAATAAGCAAGACAGTTTTTCCACTGGCCGGCTGGAACACCCACACAAGACTTGCAGATAACAGTAAGGGTAACCTTCAGAAAACCTTTGGTTGGCTTTGTTCCTCAACTCCTCCTTCAGTCCTAATGAGTTATTTCTTACAGTATTGTATAATTTAGGCCAATGTCAACTGTGAGGTTAGGGCAATGTGAAAAGCTTAAATTACAATAACTGCTTTATGCGGGGGTGTATGTAAGGTGTGTACATGCGAACAAAAAAGGTGAAAGCAGCTTTCATTGCGTGAGTCCAGCTGTCATTTTGATTTTTTTGACAGTCCCTATTGCATCCAAACATTGGCCTGTTTTTTGCAACAGATCTTCTGCTCTTCTTCTTCCTCTTGTGTTGCTGCTACTACCACTCTCACCACCAGTACAAAGTGGCCACTTACAGTGCTTTCCTATAAATGCTTGAAATTAAATGCAATTGGAATTGAGTCCAATGTCTAAGTTGGGCAGAAAACATTGACAAGCAAAGCTTGCACACCCAGATTTGCTCTCTATTTTTCCTTCCACAAGACCTCCAGGCAGAGGTCAGAGAGAGGGTTTTTTTTTTTTTGCTCCCTCGTTTCAATCTTCAGAGTAGATTTGGTTGAAAGACCAAAAGGTGAGTTTCAGAGCTGAAATAAATTATGTCATGCTGTGATGAATTCACTCATCTCTCACTTAACTGGCCAGCGGAGTGAGTTTCTAAGAGTCTTTGCAGGGGAGACAATAGCCACTTAAATTCAACAGGTTCCTTAAGCCAACTCAGTTTATGTAATAACTAAAGTTAATACTCATATGTCTGTTCGACCATTGAGGATATTGTGGAGAAAAGCTGTTGCATTAATTAGTTTGCTAGCAAACAGTGTCTGGTTAGCTGCTGAAATATGTTTTATTTTTCTCCGTAATCTTCAAGATTAGGAAGTATTTTTCTTAATCTTCATATACAGACTTGTTAATTTTTTCTAATCTAGCCAATTCATACATGTGTATGTGTTTGAAACATTTTAGGTTTTGCCATTCGGAAAAATGGTAACCTAGGGTTTGGTACAAACTGTGCTTCATATAGAGAACATAGAAAGGAAGCACTATTCATCCTGTTCCTTTTGAGTTATTAAACTCAAGACTTCCAATGGAAATGAATTTTACAACATTTTGAACCTAGAATGGAATGGTGGAATTCACTTTTATAAAATGTGTCATAGCTGTTCTGACCCCCCCCTTCCTCCGTTGCCCACACAGTACACACACTCCGGAACAGTACAAGGGAACAAGGTTTATTACACCAACAGACAAGAGGCTTTGTGGCAGCAAGCCACCAAGACAGAACTCACAAAGACAGAACACACAAAAGCAGCAATCCAGCTTGCCAGGATCTCAGACTAGAGTTGCTGTCCAAAGTCCTTTGTTGATTGCTACGCAGAGCCTGTCCAGAGTCAACCCTTTTATAACCTAAAAAGGGCGTCTCCCAACAGCACCTGAGAGCTCTTTACTGCCTATAATTACGCCCACGCTCCTGGCGTTTGTGGGCGCGCCGGAAACGAGCATCCCGAAACGCCCTACTAAGTCCTGAGTCACTATCCTCTCCGCTGCTCCAAGGCAGGGCAACGGGAGTCCTCCTCCTCTCGCTCTCACCGCTGCTCCATGCCTCTGGCGCCACCTGGTGGCCGACCAGACTCTCGGATTCCTGCTCAGCCTCCGAATCCTGTCCAGGATCGCACATCCCTTCTGTAGCTGACTCGCATGGAGTATCACTCTCGGAGTCTGGTGACAGCGGCACTGGCTGGGCCACAACACTATCCCTCACCGCAGGGCCCTTCCCCCGGGCCTGACGCTCGGGATGCGGTCGAGAGGGAAATTGTCCATGATAGGCCCGCACCAAAGCTGGAGCATGCACAGCCGTCGCATCGGTCCAGGACCCCCCGTCCGAGTCCTCGTCCGCCCAGTCGACCAAATACTGGAACCGACCCTTGAGCCATCTCGAGTCACGGATCCGGGTCACTCTGTGCGATGGCCGTGCGTGCACGTCAGGCGACGACGGCAGGGGTGAAGAGGGACGTCGGAGAGGACAATCCGACCGCTCAGGGATCAGGAGCGAGCGATGGAACACCGGGTGTACTCGCATCGAGCGCGGGAGGGTCAGGCGATAGGCCACCGGATTGATAACGGCCTCCACAGGGAACGGCCCCAGATACCGGTGGTCCAACTTCCTCGTAGGCCGGTGGGACGGAAGATGCCGCGTGGACAACCACACGCGATCACCCACGGCCAATTCCGGCACAGCACGGCGAGACCTGTCCGCCACCCGCTTGTAATCCTCCTTCGCCTGATTCACGTAGCGGCGCACCATCTGGTGAACCGCCTGAAGCTCAGAGAGGAAATCCTGCGCTGCGGGGACCGGAGAGTCCACGGGGGTGAGAGGGAAAAAACGAGGGTGGTACCCGACGTTCGCCATGAAAGGCGTCGTCCGTGTGGAGGAGTGCTGCGAGTTGTTGAACGCAAACTCCGCCACGGCGAGGTACTCCGCCCAATTGTTCTGCTGCTGGTTCACGAAGCAGCGCAGATATTGTTCCAGAATCCCAATCACCTTCTCCGTCCCTCCATCGGTTTCGGGATGGTGCGCCGAGGACAGACAAACTTGAACGTCAAGAGCGGCCATCAGCCCTTTCCAGAACTGGGCCGTGAATTGTGTACCACGATCGGAGACGACCCGGTCAGGTAGGCCGTGCAGCCGGAACACGTGCTGGATGAACATGCGGGCGGTGGCGCGGGCTGTCGGCAATCTCCGGCAGGGGATGAAATGCGCCATCTTGGTGAGCATGTCCACCACCACTAGGACCGTAGTGAAACCGGACGACGGAGGCAGTTCCGTCAAGAAGTCCATGGACACGGCTCCCCAGGGTCTGTCCGGGGTCGGCAATGGCTGTAGCAAGCCTGGAGGAGCTCCCGTCGCTGATTTGGCCTGTCGACACTGCACACATGACGTGACGTACGTCTGCACGTCGTGTCGCAGGCGAGGCCACCAAAACGTACGGGAAACCAGGTGCAAAGTTTTGAACAGGCCAAAGTGTCCCGCTGCCGGAGTGTCATGACATTGGGAGAGAACCAATCCACGGAGCGGTCCTGCAGGCACGTAGAGCCGATCCCGATACCTCAAAAGGTCCTCGTCAAAGGTCCACGGGGATGTCGGCCCTACCTCTGCCCGCCGTTGTTCCACCCACTCGTCGTTTCGCTGCGCATTCCGTATCAACGACCGTAAATCCACGGGTTCCTGGATTGCAGCGAAGGACTCGACGGGTAGGACCGTCCGGGGGGGCAGGGAGTCAGCAGGGTCTGAGTACTCCGGCTTTCTGGATAGGGCATCCGCCCTCTGGTTCAAGGCACTGGGGATATACGTGACCTTGAAGTGGAACCGGGCAAAAAACAGAGACCACCGGATCTGGCGCTGATTGAGCTTCCGCGCTGTTGTCAAAAACTCCAGATTCCGATGGTCTGTCCGGACTTCGACCTGATGCCTGGCCCCCTCCAGGTGATGTCGCCAGGCTTCGAACGCCGCCTTGATAGCCAGCAACTCTTTCTCCCAGATGGTATAATTGCGCTCGGAAGGATTGAGTTTCCGAGAGTAATAGGCGCAAGGGAAAAGGGTGCCATCAGGGGCGTGAGCCTGCAATAACACCGCCCCCACCGCGATGTCGGACGCATCCGCCTCGACTACAAAGGGGCGATGGGGATCAGGGTGTTTCAAGATCGGCTCCTTTGTAAAAGCGCGCTTCAAGGCCACGAACGCTTGTTGTTCCGTGGACCCCCAGTGAAACGGCACTTTCTTTTGCAGGAGTCGAGTGAGGGGCGCGGTCAAGAAAGCAAAGCCGGGGATGAAGGACCGGTAATAGTTGGCAAACCCGAGGAGTCTCTGAATGTCTTTCATCCGTCGAGGAGATTGCCAACTTCGTAATGCCTCCACCTTGCCTGGCTCCATCGCAATTCCTTCAGGGGATATACGGTGCCCCAGGAACTCGATGGTGGTCTGCCAGAACTGACACTTCTCCAGCTTGGCAAACAAGCGATGCTTTCGAAGGCGCTGCAAGACCTGACGCAAGTGCTGTTGATGATCCTTCCGGGACGTAGAGTAGATCAAGATGTCGTCCAGGTAGATGACGACAAACTGATCCAAAAGGTCCCGAAAGATATCGTTCATAAAATGTTGGAAGACAGCTGGGGCATTGGTCAACCCGAACGGCATGACCGTATACTCAAAATGTCCGTATCGGGTGCCAAAGGCTGTCTTCCATTCGTCCCCCGCCCTGACTCGGACCAGATTGTAAGCTCCACGTAAGTCCAGTTTTGTAAACACCACGGCCTCCCGGAGCCGCTCCAACAACTCGGGAATCAGAGGCAACGGGTAGCGATTACGGATCGTGATGGCGTTCAAGCGCCGGTAATCGCAACAAAGTCTTAGATCCCCGGTCTTCTTTTTGACGAACAAAACCGGGGCAGACAAGGGTGAAGACGAAGGCCGGATAAAACCCCGGGCAAGGTTCTTGTCAAGGAAGTCCCGCAATGCGGCCAACTCCGGTTCAGACATGGAGTATAGGCGGCCCGTCGGGAGTTTCGCATCAGGTACCAGGTCAATGGGACAGTCGTAAGGCCGGTGCGGTGGCAGTTGATCCGCCTCCTGCTCGCTAAACACGTCCGCGAACTCCGCTAAATCCGGCGGCACTGTCACCTCGGCCGAACTGGGCACCTGAGCCGCGCAAACATGACGGGTATGGTCCACGCATTGCAAGGACGGGAACGAGATGCGGTTCTGCGACCAGTAGATCTGGGGATCGTGCGCCCGCAGCCAAGCCAAGCCCAACACCACGGGGAAATGCAGACCCGAAGCCACGTAAAATTGAATGGCCTCCTCATGCTCCCCGAGGATCAGGCACAAAGGCTGCGTGGCGTTCTTGATGGGCCCAGACAGAAGCACCCGGCCGTCAATGGTCTCCACTCGCATCGGAGGGTCTACCGGGCACAGAGGGACGTGATATTTCGTGACAAACGCTGCATCCATAAAATTCGTGGTAGCCCCGGAATCGACCAAGGCATGGGCTGGTATTCCCTGCGGACTACCCGACAAGAGAATGTGCGCTGCAAGAATCAGATGTCGTGGAGGCCCCTCCGCCTCTGTTCCGGCCTGTGCCCGACCCGAAGTCTCCCTCAGATCGGGCTTTCCCCGTTTCCCGAGACGGAGGTTCGTCGTTGAGGGGGGGCCGTAGACCGTGCAGCCCCTCTACCTCCCTTCTTGGGGCAACCCGTAGCCAGATGTCCCGGATCCCCACAGTAAAAACACAACCCCCCTGCACGCCGTCTCTCCATCTCCGTGCGTGACAAGCGGGGTCTGGCTGCACCCAACTCCATGGGCTCCTCTCGTGGGACAGGAGTCTCTCGTGGAACTGGCACTCTCAGCACCTCCCGGGACACTCGGCGAGGCCTCCGCCTCTGCAGCCGGCCGTCAATCCGGAGGCATAGATGAACCAACGCGTCAAACGTTGGAGGCCTGTCCACTCTCACCAGCTCATCCTGCAGGTCCTCTGACAGGCCATCCTGAAAAGCATCCATAAGGGCTGGCTCATTCCACTCAGAGTCCTGACTGAGCAGCCGAAACTCGGTAATGTAGTCCAGTAAAGAACCACGCCCTTGGTGCAACTCTTTCAGGAGTCTGGTGGCTGTTTCTCCTTTGATGGGGTCTTCGAACGTCAGCCGAAGATGAGTGCAAAAACCCTGGAAGTCATCCAGCAGGGGGCTCGGCTGAGTCAGCAAAGGCGTAGCCCACCGTGCTGCTGTGCCTGAGAGCAAGCTTATCACAAAGCCCACCTTCGTCTGGTCGGTGGGAAAGTCCTCCGCTCTCAAGGCAATGAACAACCGGCATTGGCCCAGGAACGCCGGGAAAAGTTTCGGACTGCCATCAAACTTATCCGGCATGGCCACTGGGCATTTCCTTCGTTGCTGCTGGGGGGGTGGGGGGTTGGCAGGAGCAGACAGCTGTGCAACCTGCGCTGTTAGCAAGGCAAGTTGCTGTGCGAAGAGAGCATTCTCCGCCTGAAGTTGCTCCATCATAGCTGAATGGAGATACGTTTGGGGTAGCAATCAATCTGTTCTGACCCCCCCCTTCCTCCGTTGCCCACACAGTACACACACTCCGGAACAGTACAAGGGAACAAGGTTTATTACACCAACAGACAAGAGGCTTTGTGGCAGCAAGCCACCAAGACAGAACTCACAAAGACAGAACACACAAAAGCAGCAATCCAGCTTGCCAGGATCTCAGACTAGAGTTGCTGTCCAAAGTCCTTTGTTGATTGCTACGCAGAGCCTGTCCAGAGTCAACCCTTTTATAACCTAAAAAGGGCGTCTCCCAACAGCACCTGAGAGCTCTTTACTGCCTATAATTACGCCCACGCTCCTGGCGTTTGTGGGCGCGCCGGAAACGAGCATCCCGAAACGCCCTACTAAGTCCTGAGTCACTATCCTCTCCGCTGCTCCAAGGCAGGGCAACGGGAGTCCTCCTCCTCTCGCTCTCACCGCTGCTCCATGCCTCTGGCGCCACCTGGTGGCCGACCAGACTCTCGGATTCCTGCTCAGCCTCCGAATCCTGTCCAGGATCGCACATCCCTTCTGTAGCTGACTCGCATGGAGTATCACTCTCGGAGTCTGGTGACAGCGGCACTGGCTGGGCCACAACACATAGCTATCAACTTGGAATGCCATAAAAAGAGATGAGATTTAAGAGAAGGCTATCAACTAACAACTCTTTGGATATGACTTCAGTGTCAGAGGTAATATCATATTTCTGAATATCTGTTTTTTGGAATACTGTTGGGAAATATGGCATTGTACTTCATTTCTGCTTGAAGATTTCCCAAAGCATCCAGTTGATTACCAAGGCCTTTCGTACCATTTCTTCTTAGTATACAAGATCCCACTTTTTTAATTTGATCACAAGATTGCAGAGTTTATCAATAATAGTTTAGAGTCTGAGGGATAGGCTTTTAATAACAATATAACAAAGTTCACACATTACTTTAAGTCATGGTTTGTTTAGTTAATCAATCTTGTTGTATAAGCCACAATTAGCTGGGTCCACATAGCATACCAAGCCATAAGCCATGTTCTACAAACATGGTTGGATTTACACAATAAGCAAGCCAATTAGGCTTGATAAACCAGTGAATAGATAGCATAAAAAACCTGGTTGTATTCAGGTTTATATGTGTAACCTATCCATTTTTTAAATTATTGCTGTGACAGCATGGAAAAGATTTTCTTGGCTGATATATAATACTGTAGAAATTTTATGTGCTTGACTAAGTTTTCAAGAGAATGAAGGGGAAGGGAATGTGGCAGAAATATATTATTAATGATGGCAAAATAATACCCATGCACAATATCCCACCTATAATGAAAGTGAGCTCTATTATGAAACTTCTTTTATTATTTTTCAACTAACATACCTGTCTAGCTCAGCCTATCAGGTTGCCTGAGGCTACAATATTTTTAGAGCTGTCACAGTACAGCATTCAGTTTGAGAAATTTCTGACCATGACCTCATACACAGGGCTGAATCCACATTAAGTCATGCTAAGAATAGATTTAACTTATCCCAATCATTTCCAAGGATCAATCTCTAAAATTGTGGATCAAATTCAATTGTTATATAGGTAGTCCTTGACTTAACAACCATTCATTTAGTCACAGTTTGAAGTTACAAGAGCATTGAAAAAAGTGACATGATTGTTTTTCACACTTACGACCATTGCAGCAACTTCATGGTCATGAGATCAAAATCAGATGCTTGGCAACTAACTCGTACTTATGACGGTTGCAGTGTCTCAGGCTCATGTGATCACCTTTTGCAACCTTCTGACCAGCAAGGTTAATGGGGAAGCCAGATTCACTTAACAACCGGGTTACTAATTTAACAACTGCAGTGACTCACTTAACAATTGTGGCAAGAAGGGTAATCAAATACTTCACAACTATCTCACTTAGCAACAGAAATTATGGAATCACTTGTAGTCCTAAACTGAGGACACCTGTAATGGAGCAGCTGGCATTTCGCTTGTACAATTTCTAGTGATCTTAGAATGCCTTTCTAACAACAATGCATCAATGTGAAATGTGAAATCAAGATCCTTATAGGGCATCTTCTAAAGTAAACTTTATATTACATCCACGTATGCAAGCTAAGCCTAACCAAACAGTAGTGGGTTGTTTTTTTTAAAGAAAACTTGTTTCTGAAGTCATTTAGAGTAGAGAGAAAGTGGGAGGAAATCAACACAACAGTGCATTATGGGAAACTTGAAAAATATATAGAGGTTAGGATAATATTCAACTCCAGTTTTTACTAAGGTTACGTCTAGTTGAAAAGCCAAGTTTCTCCATGCATAATTTGGTGAATAATTCAAAGGATCACGTAGCACTGATGATGCCAACATTACTATATTTTAACATGTGTGTATCAGTGTCAGTTGTGAAATACTGTGACAGTTCTTTGTGCAAAAATCATATAAATATTCAAATCTTTATTTGTATAAAAATATAAAACCATAAAATTGTGCTGGGCTTTGCAAGCCATTAATCCGCCCACTTGTTTAACCGAAATAAACTTGATAAATGTGCCATTCCCAAAGAACTATCCAGCCTCTGCTTAAAGATGTTCAGTGAACAAGTTCACATGGAGGCTTCTTTTTTTTTTTAAAAAAAAATAAATTTTATTTAGTTTGTCAAACATATACTAGATAACAGGTATAAGTATAAACATGGACATGAACAAAGGAAATGAGTACAAAGAAATGGGAACAGTAAGACAGGGATGGAAGGCACGCTGGTGCGCTTATGCACGCCCCTTTACGGACCTCTTAGGAATGGGCTGAAGTCCAGAGTAGACAGTTTAAGGCTGAAGCTGTGTTAGGGGATGTCACAAGGGAGTCAGGTAGAGCATTCCATGCATTGACCACTCTGTTGCTGAAGTCGTATTTTCTGCAATTGAGTTTGGAGTGGTTTACCTTGAGTTTGTATCTATTGTTTGCCCGAGTATTATTGAGGTTGAAGCTGAAGTAATACAATACAATAGTAGAGTTGGAAGGGACCTTGGAGGTCTTCTAGTCCAACCCCCTGCCTAGGCAGGAAACCCTATACCGTTTCAGACAAATGGCTATCCAACATCTTCTTAAAGACTTCCAGTGTTGGGGCAATCACAACTTCTGGAGGCAAGCTGTTCCACTGATTAATTGTTCTAACTGTCAGGAAGTTTCTCCTCAGTTCTAAGTTGCTTCTCTCCTTGATTAGTTTCCACCCATTGCTTCTTGTTCTACCCTCAGGTGCCTTGGAGAATAGTTTGATTCCCTCTTCTTTGTGGCAACCCCTGAGATATTGGAACAATGCTATCATGTCTCCCCTAGTCCTTCTTTCTCTTAAGCTAGACATACCCAGTTCCTGCAACCGTTCTTCATAAGTAATCGTTGACAGGTAGGATATTGTAGCAGACAATTTTGTGTACTATGCTTAGGTCAGACCATAAGTGGCATAGTTCCAGGTTGTCCAAGCCCAAAATTTCTAGCCTGGTGGCATAAGGGATTCTGTGGTGAGCAGAGGAGTAGAGTATTCTTCTCGTGAAATACCTCTGGACCCGCTCAATTGTATTAATGGCCGATATACGGTGTGGATTCCAGGCAGCTGTATTCGAGAATTGGTCTGGCAAAGGTTTTGTATGCCCTGCATCCCTCATAATATTCCTCAGTTCAACAATGACTTTTACGGTTCCTAGATTTTCTAGTTGGATTTGATGCAAATTCTGAGATATCTGAAATGCACTCAGTTGAAGAAGGTTGTTTTTCTCACTTACCTGGGGAGGTGGTTGTTGAAGTTGGAAGGGTTTGCTTCAATTCTAAGCCCATATAGAGGATTACACTTTATACGTGTTGTGTAAAAATAGCTAAAGTGGAGAGAGGCTAATAGAAAACTTACCCCTACTCTTCTGCCTAAGAGCAAGCAAGATTTGTAAAATCATTGATAATTAACATGAAAAGACAAAAGTAGTAAGGTGTTTGAAAGACTGATACTTCAAAGTTCTGAAAGAAGTACCAGACACAAATCTGATTTTGTTCTTTCAGATTGAGAGAGCACACAATTAAGCAATGTTTAAATTTATTAAAAAAACGCATATCCCTGCATATAAAAATCTAAACTGTGAAGCAAAAATGACTGCTTTTCCTAATATCTGCTTAGGAGGACTAAGATTTTTATATGGAAATATCTTCAGGCAATCCATATTTGTCCTTCAGTTTGTAGTTATAACATAAATATATTGGCTTATTTTCTGATGGAGAAGGAAGCTAATTTTCGTTCAGTTTTACAGATGGTAAACTTGGATTGTGCTGGTGGAACTCAGATTTTTAGGATCATCCCATGGGATCTAGGATCATTCTAGACCAGTCAAGAATCAGTTGGAAGAATAGGGTTCAAAAGATCAGGAAAAGGATGCCAGATCTTTCAGCACCATCTCTGGGAATCCTAAAATTCAGTCTAAGGCATTTTATAAGCAGGTAGGTATATACACAGTCATAGAAGAAGAGGGCTGATAACGTGTTTTTAAGTACAACTTATGAGAGATGCTAATCTTACAACTGAATATGAGAAGCAAAGACACTGATGTATACATTTCTTTCATTTTTTTTACTCATACATATGTCGAACTAAATTTCAACAAAATCCTATTTATTTCTTAAGTGTTTTTCTGAAGTTAATACCCAGGAGTTTCACACTCTTCTTCCCGTTCACTCTTTTTCTCAGCTGTGTACAGAAATAGCTCTCCAAGATTTGGAGGTGACATTGTACAGCTGCTCTCACCTCACTAGACTATTCCTCACATTCCCCATTGAGCTCTCAGGTTAAGCTGGTTTTGCAAAATAAGGTAGCGCTCTAACTTCTAACTTGAGTAGGAAAAAAATGTGAATGAACTTCCAAAAGCAGGCTCAGAATGACCGTAACAGATCTTTGGTGTCATCCATAAGGAGCATGTACTTCTTACCTACCTTTTTTGGGAACTACAGCAGGTCTACAATGGGTTTTTCAACTGTGGGTGATTGTTGTCATTGGCACTCGTTCATATTTTTTAAAGGAAAGCTTTTTAAAAAAAATAGTGTGAGACTATGCACTTTTCAAAGCATGTCAAAATATAGGAGAGCTTGGTCTCTGCTTCATCAGATGTATATTATATATAGTTATCACTAGTTATATATATATTTGTTTTCGTAGATTTTCACGGGTGTGGGTATGCTGGTCTTGTATGCTGGCCTACCTGGAAAAAACCACCAAATCCAAAATAAAAGCCTCTCCCATCAGTGAAGAGATCCAGCAAAGAATCATCCCCAGAGAGAAATCTTCCAGATGCCCCAAGCTCCGTGGCCTTCCCAAGATACACAAAGAAGGAACACCACTCAGACCCATAGTCAGCTCCATAGGCTCACCTCTACAGAATCTTGCCATATTCCTCGTCAAACAACTCCAACCCTACACAGAATCCATCACCTCACATGTACAAAACTCACTCCACTTCATAGAAACAATAAAGAAACAAAACCTACAACCCAGCAACCTACTCGTGAGTTTCGATGTCATATCCCTCTTCACCCAAGGGCCTATAAAAGAAGCCTTGACAGCTATCCAGAACAAACACAACCTCCTTAAACAAATCCTGGACCTTACCAACCACTGCCTAACCAACACATACTTCATCCATAATGGACAAAGATACAAACAGATAGAAGGAGCACCCATGGGATCACCCGTCATCACAAACTTATACATGGAGCACTTTGAAACCAACGCCTTAGATAAATTTGAACACAAACCCAAACTCTGGCTTAGATATGTTGATGATCCTTTCGTGATTTGGCCACATGGGAAAGAAAAACTGGACAGGTTCCTCACACGTCTCAACAGCCTACACCCCAAAATAAAATTCACCATGGATATAGAAGCAAACAACCAACTTCCCTTTCTGGATGTCCTAATCTAGAAAAAATCCAATGGCTCCCTAGGACACACCATCTACCGTAAAAAAACACACACCAACCTCTACTTAAACGCACAATCCCATCACCACTCTGCACAGATCAACTCAGTAGCCAAGACCTTCATCTCCAGAACCAAATGCCTAGCTGACAAAGACCACCTGAAAACTGAATTACACACTCTCATAAACGTATTAATCTCCAATGGATTCCAAAGAAAAACAATTACCAACCTAATCCAAAGGGAGACTCCACCCAAAAACCGAGACATAGAACAGGACAACGGCATCGCCCTCCTCCCTTACATCAAAGGCACCACCAATAAAATCAGCAAAATTCTCCACAAACACAATATCAAGACAGCCTTTAACACTGACCAAAAAATAGCCAACATCTTAAGAAACCCCAGACAAAATCCAGCTAGAAAACCAAGGAGTCTATGAAATACCATGCAAAATCTGCCCAGCCACATACATTGGACAAACTAATAGGAGAATAAATGCACGCATCACAGAACACAAGAATGCAGTAATAAAAAAAGAAAAAAACTTCCTCCCTTTTCCAGCACCTTAAAGCTACAGGACATGAAATTAATTTTGAAGGAACCAGCTTAATCTCCAAAACCGAACACTTCAACAAGAGAATAATTATGGAAGCTATCAAAATAGAGAAACACCCCCACAACATGTATAAATGTGATGATACCTCCAGCCTACCAGACATCTGGAAACCAGCCCTAATCAACAAACAAGCCTCACCCACCACCGAGGCCGTTACAACACGAAACAACAATGGTGACATAGCCAGCATCAATCAGCACCAATCTACAAATCATGATACAACCACACAACCAATCATTCCACTTACTGAAACAACGCCAGCATTCCACACACCCCCACCACGATTTGTAGAAAGACGGCAGCTCCGACCACGCTTTAAGCCCAAAACCCAGCCTGAAGATGGCGAGTGAGACCTCGCCGAAACCTTACCAAGACAATCTCAATCTTACTGTATTCGGGTCTTTTCCCATGTAAGATTACCAATCTTACATTACCATTTCAGATTCTACATTTAGACAAGAAAAAAACCAAATGCACAGGTATAGAATAGGTGGTACCTGGATCAATAGTAGTAACTGTGAGAAAGATGTTGAAGTCCTAATGGACACCCACTTAAATATGAGCCAGCAGAAAGAATGCAGAGAACAGCAACAAAAATGATTAAGGGACTGGAGGATAAAACATATGAAGAACAATTGAAGAATTCGGTATTTCTAGTTTAATGAAAAAAAGGACTAGGAGTGACATGATAGTAGTGTTCCAGCTTCTAAGGGGCTGCCACACAAAGAAGAGGGAGACAAGCTATTCTCCAAAGTACTGAAGGCAGAACAAGAAGCAATGGATGGAAACTAATCAAGGAGAGAAACAACTTAGAACTAAGGAGAAGTTTCTTGACTGTTAATCAGTGGAACAACTTGCCTACAGAAGTTGTGAGTGCTTCATCACTGGAGGTTTTTAAGAAGAGTTGGGGCAACCATTTGTCTGAAATACTATATGTTTTCCTGCTTCAGCAGAGAGTTGGACTAGAAGACCCTCAAAGTCCTTTCTAATTCTGTTATTCTTTTATTTTGTTATGTCATGTCTGGACATAACAAGGAAGCCTCTTGGAGGGCGAAAAACAGGCGAAAATCAAGGCTGAAAATCAGCTGGCCAGTGCATGCATGCACTCTGGAGCTGACAGGGCAACGCCTTGCATGCCCTCAGAAATGGCTCCATGTGCCACCTGTGGCGCGCATGCCATAGGTTCGCCATCATGGATCTGGAACATCCACAAGAAAGAATTTTATTTTTCCACAGCAAATACTTAACATGTAGAATTCACAACCACAAAAAGCAGTGATGGCACTAACAAGGATGGCTTTAAATTAATGAAAAACATAGGCCATAGGTTTTTAAGACTCTGTTATCTCCATGCCTCTAAATATCATTTGCAGAGGAATAATGATGGGACACGACTGTGCAAGGACTCCAGAGACATCACAAGTGTTCAGGGGGGAAAGAGTGACAAGATGTGTGTCACAATTAGTGGTGGGTTTCAAAATGTTTTAGAACCTCTTCTGTAGGTGTGGCCTGCTTTGTGGGGGTGGCTTACCAGCCATGTGACTGGGTGGGAGTGGCTTGGCAGCCATGTGACTTGGTGGGCTTGTAAAATGTGGTGAAACTCACTTAACAACGCTCTTGCTTAGCAACCAAAATGTTGGCTCAGAAACTCTGGCATTTGAAGCACGCAAGTCTTAAAGCTGTCAAGTTACAAGACCCTTGCACCCAGGGGTGTTCAAACTTGATAGCTTTAAGACTTGTGGACTTCAACTACCAGAATTCCTCTTCCAGTTATGTTGGCTCAGGAACTTTGGCATTGAAGCGTGCAAGTCTTAAAGCTGTCAAGTTAAAAGACCCTTGCATCCTTAACCCTTTAGAAAAAAACCCCAGGGGTGTTCAAACTTGACGGCTTTAAGACTTGTGAACTTCAACTCCCAGAATTCCTCCTCCAGTCATGTTGGCTCAGGAACTCTGGCATTGAAGCGTGCAAGTCTTAAAGCTGTCAAGTTAAAAGACCCTTGCACCCTTAACCCTTTAGAAAAAAAAAACCCAGGGGTGTTCAAACTTGACAGCTTTAAGACTTGTGGACTTCAACTCCCAGAATTCCTCCTCTCGCTCTTCATCTTGATGATGTGCGGACGGGCGGGGGGAGGGAGCTGGAACCGGTTCTAAATGGCACAGTAGATTTGTGTAACCTCTTCTATAGAAGAGGCTAGAACTGGCTGGAACCCACCCCTGGTCACAATGCAAACGCCTCTTCTTTTGTACTTGTTCAGTGTAGTATATACATTTGTTTAATAAATAATAAAATAAAAAGGTCAAATTGGAAGTATAAAAGAACAGATATTACGGTATGACATCACAATGTACATTTTATCACTTAGACACCATCATGTTTTGGAAGGGACATATTTCAATTGGTTCTGTCATTATTGGACTAAGATGAATCTTGGTCTGATCCACCAAGCTTTTTCTGTGCCATGTAAACAAAGAACAAGAGAATGGAGATTTGGTCAAAAAATGCATTAAACTGACCCAGTGTATTTGAAGAGTGATGGTACTATAAAATAATCTTTTTTAAACTTTATTTTTCTTAAGCAGTTTACTGGGTTTTCACCATACTTACTGAGGAATAATTCATTTGGATGTGATGGAGTTAACTTTTCTCTGAGAGTAAAGAAAACTGTCATGCTAATATCTCGTAAGCTTCTCTGTACAAAAAAAAGGAAAGAAAAAAAGAAAAAATATGTGAGATTTGCTAAATATTTGGATTTTCTCTCTGTGAAGCACTGTTGATTTTTTTTTTTTTTTGCAAACAGAAATGTTATTAAAATATTTTCTGGTTGACAATTGTTAATAAAAACATCTTTTCTTTTAAGAATTATTTAAAAGGGACTGATCTACAGCAGCGTTTTTAAAACTTGGCAACAAAGATGTGTGGACATCAATTCCCAGCTGAGTAATTCTGGGAATTGGAGTCCACATATCTTAAAAGTTGCCAAGTTGGACAAATATTCATCTGCTATCATCTTCACCAGGGGTTTCCAACCTTGGCAACTTTAAGCCTGGAGGACCTCAACTCCCAGAGTTGCTGGCTGGGGAATTCTGGGAATTGAAGTCCGCCAGGCTTAAAGTTGCAAGGTTGGAGACCCCTGATCTACAGAGTCTTCTATAAAAGTGGTCCCTATAAATGACCAAAAAAGATGTCCATTTTTATATCGTTACAAACTGTATGGAGAATGTTAGCTGCTGATAGGCAGTACGAAAAGTATCGCAATAAACAAGTGGAAAATAATAACAGGAGGAAACCTGTTCCATTTTCCCACAGAAATAATTGTGAAAAAATAGCTTCAGTTCAAGAATGGAAATTTAGCAGGCAATGAGGTTTTTTTTTATCCCCTTGCTAGTTTTTTTTTTGTGGTGTGTGTGTGTGTGTGTAAGTGAGTGTGTGATTCTTTTGGAGTGCTCATTTGTCATTAATGATAATTTTAAAGTAAGGTTACAGTATGCCTTTTGCCATTTTATTACTCCTTATTTTTCTTGTTAGTAAAGAATGATAACCTGAGTACTAGTTAAATGATGTTGGCTTTATCAATACAGAACCCCTTGGTGAAATCTTATGCTCTGTGCACTTGTTATGACAATAAGTGCCAGTGAACTCTGGTTATTACATGCACAGTTCCGTCCTAACTGCTCATTCTAGCAATGCTTAAATACTCCTGGTGTAGCAACACCTCACACACCTGTTCAAACAATAATCATCCTCATTACCTTCTGTTGACACTGACGCCATGCTTTTGCTTCATATAATAAGCACCGATGGTGAGTTGCAAACTGACAGTGAGGTGGATAGGTAGAACTGTTTGTTTACCCATATCCAGTTTGTTACCACAGATACTTGCAGCCAAGAACTGAACAAAGATTGGATTGACATCCTTGTTGAGCAGGATTTGCCCCCACCCCCACCCCTAACACTGCCCCACCCCCAAAACTGGTGATTGCATAGAATTGCACACAGGTGTTCCCTCACACCTGTTTGACAGAGAACAGTGTAGGGTTTGTTAATAACCTCAGACTTACCTGGAATTAAGTATTTGTTTTAAGGTTTCTGGCAATCCAAGCAAACAAAACATGATGGTGTGGTTCATACTTAGTACTCACATTTAACAGAGTGAAAGATTAAATCCAAACGATTTAAGAAATGCCTAATCTTCTTCCTGTAGAAGACAATGCCCTGGTTCCTATTTGCTGCAATGCAAGCAAACAACATTATCTCATTACTTCAAACCCCTTTATGTTAAAGAGGTGATGCTTTAGAACCCTCAGGCCTGGGAGTCTATCTCTTTAGACATGTGAAGGCAGCGAGTAGATCATGACACTGAGTTATTTTGGCATCCAGCTGTTACCTGGAGTATGTGACCTCGATGTGTGGGAGCAAATGGAGTTTGGAGTCAGTAGCTAATGATGGTATTGCTTGCAGATTATCCTCTTGAAATTACTTCTGTGGTGTTCCCACACTGACCTAACCACTGAGTAGCTCCCAAGTCCTTTTCTTCCACAGCACAAATATCCTTCCCTCCCACTGCTGTTTCCAAGCTTTATCTTTCAATCCTCCACCACATCATTCTTACATTCCCGTACCTGTTTGGGTCATTTACCTGTAATAAAAGATTGGATTGGAATGGAATTGAAATACTTGTACCTGGAAAAATTCTTTTAGGCGGCTTTCCTAAACTGGCAGTCTTTGATTGTAATTCCAAGAGGCCTCAGTTTTCCAAGGAAGAAACGGTCTCTTCCTTTGATCACTGTCTCTATCTTTCTAACTATTAGGTGACCTTTCGCCTTCACATACTTTGTACAATTTTCGTGCCATTTAATATCGTTCCTGAAAATAGAATTTTTATTTTAAAAATACCTGCATCCCCAAGCATATGCAGCTTGTCTATCCATTCTGGTCCGTGTTCAAAAATGAGACACGTTCGATTCTTGGTAAGCAGAAGTGGGCTGCCGGGAGTTCACAGGAGTTCGGGAGAACCTCTAGCTAAGATTCTGTGCAGTTCGGAGAACTCTCAAATCCCACTCCTGGCTGGCCCCATCCTCCCCTCCCAGGAGTCCTCATGCATCTTGTTTTGGATGCAGGTAACTGCAGGGCGTGCACGGAGGCTCAGGAAGGGCAAAAACCAGGCCTACCAAAAGTTGGGGAAGGCCAGAGGGTCTCCGGAGCCTGGGGAGGCTGTTTTCACCCTCCCGGAGGCTCGAGAAAAGCCCATGGAGCACAGGGAGGGCAAAAATGTCCCCCCTGGTGTGGTGCAGGAGGCTGACTAGACCACACTCATCATGGCCAGGCCCACCCAGCAACCGGGCAGAGAACCCCTTGCTAAAATTTTTGAACCTCATCCCTGTTGGTAAGTATGGAATATATACAATTTTGATGAAGTTAGCAGGTGTCTTTCACAGCTAGTACTAACAGACATTAGAGACTCAGGTAAATGTTCGCAATACAACTGGTCACAGATCCCCCCCCCCCTTAAAGAGTTGTTAACAGAACTACATTTCCAAAATGCATTTGGAAATATAAGAAGACTTCAGATAAGTATCTTCAGCATTCTTGAACATTTGTGGATATGTGCCCTCACTCAGAGCTTTATTTTTATGAAGTTTCTATAGCAAATAACATGATCTCTGTGGATATGTTAACAGTAATAAAATAAACATAGAATTAAATTTAAGATGGGTGTCTAAACAGCAGATTATATTTTGTATACTCTATTCATTTTAAAAGTATGCTATGTTGAAAATCATTTTAGGTTGTTGGGTTTTTTTTTAAATTTAAGAGACATATTTTCTGCCAAGAAATGCTTTTGTTGAAAGGAGAGGAAGAATGGGTTGAAAGAACAAATTGTCCCCTACTGTCCTTTTATGATCCAATGCTAAAAGTAAAATTCAGATTTTAAATTAAAGGAATCTCTTCCTCTTCATCCGAGCAATCCTGCCTGATTTTGCTTCTGCATCTGGAAATTTTACCTGTGGGTAAAGTTTGGGTAAAACCCATGAAATCCTCAAGGGTTGTTTCTGTATATGCCATACTCATTGGATACCTGGTAGCCCTGGAACCTGTCAAGTGGTGGAAACTCATGGCACCACATGAACTGATGACGTACTATTCTGTAAAACCCTGATGAGGTCCACCAGTGATGAAAAATTCTAGGAGCTGAAATTTAGAAACCTGGAAGAATGCAAACTCCCAACCCTGAAATAGAGAAACATTTAAGGAATATTTGGGGGGAGTGGAATCTGAGAAGCGCAAATACTTTTATTAAAGGACATGAATGTAAGCTTGGTGCTTAAATAAAGAGCCTGTTTGAGTATAATGGTTAAGGTGCTGGTCTAGAAAACAGGAGACTGTGATTTCTAGTTTCTTAGGCATGAAAGCCGGCTGAGTGATTTTAGACCAGTCTTCCTTTCTCAGCCCTGCCCACTTCACGGAGTTGTAAGGAGGAGGAAGGTGTATTATGTAAGTTTGCTGACTTGAGTTACTTGTAAAGTAATAAAGGCAGGATAAAAAAAAGCTTTAAAAATGTTAGGAGGGGTAATTCCATTATAGAAAACAAACTGGACTTCCATCCAAGGCAATTTGGAATTGATCCAATATGTAGGTGGGACTTTTTAGCTGTTATCCCTCATTTACAGTGATAACCCATGGAGATCAAAACATTCACGGTGGTCTATGTTGTCATCAGATGGACTGAAAACTTTAAATTCTCAGTTCTCTGATACCCTGGGCACTATCCACCTCTTCCTGATTACTATAGACCTCTGTCCAATTTTGAAGAGACTTGGTCGAAGGACTGGAGTACTGCTGAAAAAAAAAAATTGCATTATCAATGTCTCTATTGATAGACAGAAAAAAAAAGTTAGATAATAAGTCGCTTTGGACAATGGGATGGGAGGCATGTAATATAAATAAATAAATAAATAAGTAAATAAGTAAATAAATAAATAAATAAATAAATAAATAAATAAATAAATAATAAATAAATAAATAAATAAATAAATAAAATACATAACAAACAAACGAACAAATAAATAAATAAATAAATACTGTAGTTGTGCTATTCCTTGAGCTTGCCTAATAGATTGACTGCGACTTGAGCTGAAAGCGCATGTGTGTACACACCGGCCTGCTGCTTGGGCGAGTTGAGCTGTGCGCTTGTCAGCCCGGTTCCAAATAGACCACAGCCCACTAATCCAAGAATTGGGGACCCCTGCTCTAGAATTATCTGACCTTTGCTGATGGTAAAGGCAATCTGATTCCTTGGCTGTCAGCACTGAGAAGGAATTGCCTCCTTCCTTATAGTTTGATCATTTTTGCAGTAAGGTATTTTTAAGGGAACAGGTTAAGTTCTTTTTCCATCAAAACTTCATTTTGAGACCCCCACCCCGTTTACAACACTCTCTAACCAGTGTAATCTACAGCTACGTCCAGAATATGTTCTCTTTCCATCTTTTCACTAGAAGTCCTTCAATTTTCCATAGGGAAAAGTTATTTGCAAATTTATTAGGTCATGTGAAATCTAGAACTTAGTAATGGGTTTTCTGCATTTTCCCTTGTGCATTTATTATATCAGACTATTTTGAGGTGCTGTTTCCGGTATAGCCTAATAATTTGATTACCAAGCCAAATCAGTTGTGGAGAGGAAAAACTTGGGGGGGGCGGGGGAAGAGGCCCTATTAAGCAAAAAATATGAAAATAAAAAATAAATTCTATAACGAGCCACATTAGCTTATGCAGCAAGTTGAGTTGGGATGTTCTTCCTGATTAATATTATTATTTCCAGAAGAACTCATCTAAACTGAAGAGATGTTTATCTTTAAATGGGATAAATAGTTATTTAGAGGATAGAATGAAAAATCCCTGAAAGGAGTGATAGTCTATTGAATAAATAATACATCTCTTAAAAGTCTAAATGAGACTTTACAAGATAAAGAGCCAAAGCTTCAAAAGAGCTATTGATCTATAGAGTGCATAATATGCATGTTAAGAAAATGTTTGAAACACTTATTTACATGACATATGGCTCTGAAGGAGCTCTTATACCCTTGAAGTGAATGGGATGCATTGTATAAATGGTCTAAGTATTTATTTTATCAATTGGTAAGGAATCACTTTCTGTACTAGAAAATTCAGATGGTTTAAAGAGCGGAACAGAAGCAGAAACATGGGACTCAAATCACGATTAAGGAATTATAGCTCATTGTTCATCTTTTCCATCCTACAAACAACATTTATTTTTGATCCATGGTTTTTTAGTAAATATACATATATTTACAATCCAAATAGCATTTAACTATCTTAAGAAAAAATTAAGAACCCTGGGCATCTTCTTCATACCAAAGTGATGGGTATACTTTGTATGTTTTTTTAAAATCATTTTATTTTGTCCCCCCAGAATTGTAACTTATTTATTTACTTACTTAAGTTGTATTTTAAAGGATTAACATTTTAATATTTTGATATTGTGGAATAAGCTATTTTTGACAAATCTTTTCAGTTCATCTATTCAGTGTTGGCTTGTGATATTTCCCCGGAAGAGATTGGCTCAAGGTCACTCAACCGGCTTCATGCCCAAGCAGGATTAGAACTCACCGTCGCCTGATGCCTTGCCCATTACACCAAGGGGTCTTCCTTGCATTTTTTATATGTATAATGTTTTCATTGTTTTTGATGCAATCCAAAGAATATGGCTTTGAAGGCTGACATACAAATATTTTACATAAACATCAGGGCACATATTAAAATCAAAGTGTTTTTAATCAGTTTTATTGAATCCTAAGTGTGGGTAATTCTCATCTTATGACCACAACTGAACCCAAAATTTCTGTTGCTAGGGCACATATTAAAATGAAAGTATTTTTAATCAGTTTTATTGAACACTAAGGGTAGGTAATTCTCAACTTACAATCACAATTGAACCCAACATTTCTGTTGCCAAGTGAAATAGTTAGTAAGTGACCTTGCCCATTTTTCTTGCCACATTTGTTAAGCGAATCACTGCATTTGTTAAATTAGTAACATGGTTATCAAGTGAATGTGGCTTTCCCATTGGCTTTGCTTGTCAGATGGTCGCAAAAGGTGATCACATGACCCCGGGACACTGCAACCGTGATTTACTGTATATTTATCAATAAAGGGCCATGTTGGCGCAGTGATTTGAATGCAGTATTGCAGGCTAATTCTGCTGACTGGCGATTTTTTGTAACTATTACAAAGGTTCAAATTGAGATGAGAGTCTTATAAATACCAGAAGGAATTTACATTACCATATTCTAAAGATAAAAGGTTCCTCTCGCACATATGTGCTAGTCGTTCCCAACTCTAGTGGGCAGTGTCTTTTAGCTCAGGCGCGTGAGGTAATCAGGAGGCTCAATGCTTGTACAACGGTTTATTTCAGAACAGAATAGACGCGAGCGCCAACTAGTGCTCTGACAGCTCTTTTATACCCCGAGCTGTCAGAGCAGCAACCAATAGAATTCTTCAAAACTCCGCCTTTAACTAAATGCGAATGGCCCAATTAACTGGCTGATTGACAGGGGAGGCGGGCCATGTACATACGTGACACTCCTTCCGCCCAGTTAGAGCATACATAGTCTTTTAGGTAAGCAGGTTTACTATGGGTCCTTCCGGAACGCCTGGGCCCTGCCACAACTTCAGCCGGGCTCTGCCCCTGCACCAAGTCTCAGGATGTACTGGGGTCGCTGCTACCTATAGAAGACCTCGCACGCCCCATCCAGGCCTCCTCCTCAGGTAAGCCCTCCGGCGAGAACGAGGTGGCCATGCTTGGGAAACTTGTTGTTGTTGGGCCAGGATCCAGTTCATCCGGACAGTCAGTACCTGGGTCAGTTGTAGCTGCATTCGGGGCGGTTTGCCTCTGGTCTGTTCTGTGCCTCCGTAGTTGGTCTACATGGTGCCGCCACAACCGCCCGTCATCCAACCGGACCCTATAAGAACATGGTCCGGTTACCTGTATAATCTCACCTGGAACCCACTTGGGATCCCCTACACAGTTTCTCACAAATACCCTTTCCCCCAGTTGGAATGTGCGGGTGGCATTACATGGTACAGGGTAGTCGAATTGGTATGTAGGGTGAAGGCGATCTAAAATTGTGCGCAATCTACGGCCCATAAGAAGTTCAGCTGGACTTTTGCCAGAGATAGGACATGGTGTTGTATGTTGTGCTAACAAATAAGTATTAATCTTGTGCTCCCATGGGCCTTGCCCCATATGGCTGAGTGCTTCCTTGGCCGACCGTACAGCGCGTTCAGCCCTGCCATTGCTCGCTGGATGGTATGGAGCGATTAATGCGTGCCTGATGCCCAAACTTGCCAAAAATGCTTGGAAGTTAGTTGCGGCCCATTATCAGACACTATAGTGTTGGGAATTCCATGGATTGTGAATAGTTTCTGTAACTCTCTTATTGTGGCTTCAGAAGTAATGGAATGCATGGTACAGAGTTCTACCCAATGTGAGAATGCATCTACTACTATTAAAAATGAGTGCCCCTGCATGGGGCCTGCAAAATCTATATGTAGTCTCGACCAGGGGCCCCTGGGTATTTCCCATTCCCTTGGTGGTGCAGCTGGAGGATTCGGCCTCGAGCTTTGGCATGGCAGGCATGCCATCACCCAATTGGATATGTCATTGTCCATTTTTGGCCACCAAACATAACCTCTAGCTAATGCCTTCATTCTGGCTATACCTGGGTGGCTCGAATGTAAATGCTGCAGTACTTCCTTGCGTAAAGCATTGGGTACTACTACACGTGACCCCCATAGTAAACAATCCTTGAGTTCGGATAACTCAGACCTTCTTCTAAAATATAGTTGAAAGGTCTCCGTAATTTGGTTATTGGGCCAACCCCGCCGAACCCATTCTAAGACTTTAGAAATTGTGGGGTCTGCTTTAGAGTGTGCTGCTATATCTGTTGCAGATAGCGGTAGCTGCAACTCGTCAATAATTAAGACATCGCTCACTGGAGCAGGGTCGTTTGTCAATGCTGGAAGCGGACACCGACTGAGTGCGTCTGCATGTCCCAATTGTTTTCCTGGTCTGTACTCTACTTTATAAGAATAAGCTGTGAGGAATTCAACCCATTGCAGCATGCGGGGCGATAATATGGTTGGTGTGGACTTGTCCCCGGCTATAATTCCTAAAAGGGGCTTGTGATCTGTCTGTAGTATGAACTGCCTGCTGTACAGAAAATGGTGAAAACGTTTGATGCCCGCTATGGCTGCTAATGCCTCCTTGTCCAATTGACTGTAATTTCTTTCCGATTTGGACAAGGAGTGGGAAAAATAAGCAATGGGAGTCTCCATTCCATTGGGTAGCCTGTGGCTCAAGACTGCGCCTATGCCATAAGGGGATGCATCAGAGGCTATCAAAAGAGGAAACGATTCGTTGTATTGGATTAATACGGCTGATGACATCAGCAGAGATTTGACAGCCGCGAACGCATGTGCTTGTACAACGGCTCAATGCTTGTACAACGGTTTATTTCGGAACAGAATAGACGCGAGCGCCAACTAGCGCTTTGACAGCTCTTTCATACCCCGAGCTGTCATAGCAGCAACCAATAGTATTCTTCAAAATTTCCCGCCTTTAACTAAACGCGAATGGCCCAATCAAGTGGCTGATTGATAGGGGAGGCGGGCCACGTACATACGTGACACAGTGCTCATCTGTTTCAAAGCCAAAGAGCCAGCACTGTCCGAAGACGTCTCTGTGGTCATGTGGCTGACATGACTAAACACCGAAGGCGCACGGAACGCTGTTACCTTCCCACCAATAGGTGGTCCCTATTTTTCCACTTGCATTTTTACATGCTTTCAAACTGCTAGGTTGGGAGAATCTGGGACAAGTAATAGGAGCTCACTCCATTACACAGCAGTAGGTATTCGAACCGCTGAACTGTCAACCTTTCTGATCGACAAGCTAGGCATCTTAGCCACTGAGCCACTGCGCCCCTTTACCATGTACTACATGACTATAATAACTTCAATGCCAAAGGAGTAGTATTTTAATTTTTCCTAGAATTGTGGGGCTTTGCACAACATTCCATGCTAAACATCATCTAACTGTGGGGAAATCAGAGTGAAGAAAACATACTTTACTACAGCAGAAGTGGTGACTTCCATAATTATCCCAAAACTCAGGGTTTTTTTCCCACAAAGCAGAACTATTAAAATTATAGACAACTTCCCCGTGTGAGAATATTTTATACAAGAATGATGTGAATTCTGACATTTATACTTTTATACATTTAACACTTCTTTCAAAATAAAACATAGCATGTTGTTCCGCATAAAGAGTAATTGAAGGATGAAGAACTGGGGAACAAGATTTCTATTTCCCTGCAACAGAATAAGGCGGAAAAAACTCCTTAAATTGAGAAATCATAAACTGAAGGTAAAGAGTCAAATCTGGATGGAATCCTAATTCACTGCAAATGTGATGTTATAGCAAATCCAGCAAAGTGGCCAATAACATTCGCCTACACACACATATACACAAACATACTCACACAAAACACATTGCTACACTCACTAGTTTAGAAACGTTTTCAGATGAAGTTGAAGAAAGTCTTACCTTTTTATTGGATAATGACCAATCAAGATACAGGAATTTCAATAATGAAATCCGTGCTGCAATATGGGGAAATAGCAATAGCACTTAGACCTATATACGGCTTGAACAGTGCTTTATAGCCCTCTCTAAGCGGTTTACATAGTCAGCATATTTACATATATTATTTTTTATATTAATAGTAGATTTTTATATTGAGATGAGCATGCATTTTCATGTTAAGAAAAGAGCTTATGACAAGAAAGCATTTTCTCTTTAAATGTGTGTGAGAGCTGAACAAATGACAACTTACAGCACACTTAAATATGTGTGCCTTTAAATGAATGTTTAAGAAGTATAGGAGTTTTGTTCCTAAATTATTAGAAAATAGATATAACCTATACCTTTTGGATATACATAATAGCCGCAAATTGCAACTTACATTAGTGTTCAGGCTTGTGTGGATTTCTTTCCCATTCATATAATAAATACTATTTAATATAAAAGGCATACTTTTTATATTTCTACAGTACTTTATCTTCAGAAGAACACTTCCTTTTCTATGGATGGATGGTGTTCTATGTTCCTGAAAATAATTGAGGATTGTATCCTATCATTTTTCAACTGTACTGCAATGAAATGTGTTTACCTGCAGTGTAAATCTGTGTCAAAATAATTTCTGACAACTACATTTAAGCAGCATTTCCTGCAATTTAAATTGAGCATGCCTACATCTCTTTAACTGAAGATGGATTGCAGAACCCCATAATTCTAACCTTGTTTCCTTGCTCATGACACAAGAAACAGTGAACAAAAGCATCACTGAGATTTGATCAGTCTCCTACATTAAACTAAAAAAAAAAAAAAAAAAAGGAAAGGAAAAGCGTGTAATAATGAAATTCTGAGTCAACATTCCTTTGCAATCTACCAGCTAATTATCAAGCCATGGCTGCAATCCTTTGCACACATTCCTTGAAGAGTAAATCCCACTGTAAGTGGAATTACTTCCGAGTATGAAAACACATCCGTGTGATTTCTTCCTATAAAATTCAGTGACATTTTTGCCAACTCATTCCAAACCAAGATATATCAATATATGTCTTGGCAGCACACAAGTCAATCAACAGTTGAAGAGATCAGCATGAATAGTCTCAGATACAAGTATCTAAAAGTATCTGATTAAAAATTGTAGTAAACTCAATATCTATTGATTCTCGGTAGCGATTCCATGAAACCACAAGGGATTAAGATTCCCTCCTTTAGTTGCAATTGTTAGCAACTGGGAGGGCAAAAGTAGAATATCCTGCATTTATTTATATGTCTTGTTGTATATGTAAAATAGTGCAAACCAATGCCCAAATTTCCTAGAGTGATTAGATAGAAGAACTGGTATTAGCGCAAGAGCTATTGCATAATATCTCCACTGAGAAAAACTGTGTTTGGGATTGTATGCATGTTTTCCTAAAGTGCGTGTTTCCTCATCCACAGGATGCTAATGGATATAAATGTCATTCAGGAATGTTTGCTTCCTTCCACTTGATCAATTTTTTGATGGACATGTGTTAGTTTTTTAAAATGTAATTGTATGTCAGCTTTCATATCAAATTCTCCAAATCACAATAAACTGTCGATGTTAAGATAAGTATGACGTACAGTTAAGGTTTCCCTTAAATCTCATGCCATAATCTAATTTTATTATCCTATAATTGTATTATGGCTTATTTGTTATTGCCACCATCACAGCCTGCAGTTATTCAGTAGTTTATATAGCTGGTTTCAAAACACTTTTAAAAAGTGGGAAATGAACTTTATAAACATAATTTTGGCTCATTTCTTAAATGGGTGTAGGTTATTCCTGCAAAGTGTTGATAACATCTATTCTTATCAACTGTATTGTCTTACTTGAGATCACCATTCAAAACTGCCACATTTCAGATGCCTGCACTCATTTCGCTCCTTCTTCTCCTGTACAGCTTGAACTCCAGTTTTGAGTGCCGAACTACAAATGCTTTAGAAGTATAACCTAAGGCTCTCCCCTTCACAGAGATGCACTTGCTTCAGTGTCACTATGCTGGGGATGGTAAGCATTGAACTGAGCAGTCAGGCGCACAGGAGGTAGATTTTAATCCATGACAGTACTAGGTCATGGACAGTAGCCCTTCAGAAGGAGTCCTTCTAATTGAAGTTAATGAGAGTGGAAAAAGGTTTGAGGTTTCGATGAAACAAGGTCATTCCAAAGAGACACATGCAATTTGGCTTATTTATTTTTTTAAAGTTGCACTTAATCAGTGAATCAATGGAAAAGAAGCAACTGAAATAAATCCATGCTCATTCCTAAAACCCATGTTTCATTTAATTATACTGCACTTGTACAATCTATAACCCGTGGTTTTCCAGACTTAACAGGAACAAACGAATTGGAACTGGTCTGCCTTAAAAACCATGTACAGAGAGCCACCACAACAATGAATTTAAAAAAAGAAAAGAAATTAAATCCGACCTGACATTATTCTACACACTAGGTTGAATTTTCCTTTTACCTCTCATGTATAAGCCAAGTTAAATCAGTGCCTGAATTTTGTGTTTGTTGAAAAACCACCTCAAGTAAGAACTCATTAAGTGCTGTGTTTTAACTTTTACGCAACTCAAGATAGGAGCTATCTCCTATCCCAAAAAACGTATTTATCTGTGTGAGATATTTTTCTTTGGCAGTTAAAAGTCAAAATGAATGTAAATGAACGAACAAGAATTTTGTTCTGTTCTAAGAAAGGTGGCTTTTGTAACAGAGTTGCTATCTTGAATTGTTAAATTTCAAGGTAAGCTACATTTCTTCAGTTTAGGGGGATTAACGATAACTTTACATCAATAACCTCCCCCCCTTAAACAGTTTTACATTTAATTTTAATCTGAATGTATAGTGTTTGATGTTATTTCCCGACAAAACAAGCTAGTGTTTTGATTAATCTTAATATCAAGCATTTTGAATAAAACATTGATCCTGCTGACATTTTACCAGTTATCAATATCTGATTTACTTCCAAGTATCCATTACCTCATAAATATTTATTTTAATAAAAAGAGGATTCCCAGGCCAACGTACTTTGACACTTGTCATCATCTGCAACAAATCCTCTCACTTTTTTTTAAAGAAAATCAAAGAGACCATGCTTTTATACAGAGTTGGATAACTCTTGACAAATGACCCAATTAAATTCTACTTAATTCACCCACTCTGTGAAAATCCCTCCGTGTTGGTATGTAGGAAGACTGTTCATCATATGATATATGTAACTTTCTCAGAATCTGGGCAGAAAGTAGATTTATCAGTCTTCCCCAATTCTGACAGTAGCAAATCCAGTTTTTGCCATAAAAATGCCTATCAAGGATAAGCAAAGGGAAACAGATATACAGAGTCATGGAAATGGCAAAGAAAGAAAGAAGCAAATCACAGCATAAGACACAATCAATCTAGTTTAATGTTTATATGTAGAAGTTACACATAACAGACACTAAACAGGAATTTCAGATGTTAACAGAGCTGCAATAAAATTAATGCTGCTATATATTAAAAAAATAATCTCAATACAGTCATCTGGTTATTGTTTTTTTTGGTCTACATAAGTTCTTTGAAACTGATTTATACCAGTAATTAAGACTGAAATTTTTCCCTATTATCCCATCCTACTCTCCACGTTTCTAGTCTTTGGATGAAAGAAACAGCAACTTTACATTTGTTGACAGTATGTGCCCTTTGGTTAGAAGCAGAAAACTTTTCAAAACCCTCTCTCCAAGTAAAATGTCACAGGGCTTAAAATGATGGGGTAACATCACCCCACTTGGTATTACAAAAATGTTTGTGACAACAAAAGATTACATAAATGCTGATAATACCTCAGCACCAGTACCCAGACTGAAAAAAACAAACTGTCTTGGGTAAGAACCAATTCTTACATCTTGATAACCTCTCCTCGTACACTGTCATATAAACCTCAGTGCCAAATAGACAAAATGTAAGTCTCAAAACTGTATGATACAAACACCTCTTAATTGGATTGAAGAAAAGCACATCTGTATGGATTCAGAACACATTTTATTTGTGGTTAGACCATTCATGCATTCATGCAGGACCAAGCTACCTACGCCTATAGTTTCAAAGTCTACAGGGACAGAGTGGGGGGTAGTGGGGGGGGGGGGCAACATCCAATATATTGTCTTTGTCAGCAGTTCTGCACTTGAGCCAGAAATATTGTTTTCCTAAAGAAACGTTGTCACATATTTTAAAAAAAACATACACATCTTGATAATATTTACAAAAAATATTTAATTAAAAATATTTCATAATTACAGTCGGTCTATTAAAGCATAAACTTTTCCTCACTTACACTTATAGAAGCTCTCTCTATATACATAGTATGAAATGTCACTCATTTTAATCTATACAATATGTAACATTCCTGCAGGGAGAAGAAAATCCCCAAGGAAACAATAAAACCATCTATTTTAAACAATAGATGCCGAAACAAAAGTTATCTACAATGCTTCTGGTAGATTAGTAAAGCTTCAGATTTTAACTGCTCGACGCATTAAAGTTATATTTCTAAACTCCAGTTTTTGCCCTTGATCTCCAACAGAGAACCACACAATACTGAAGATTTAAATCCCCTCCCTCCTAGACATGTACACAATTCACATCTGATCTAAAAAAAAAGTTTGAGTCATGTGAAAAATGCTATGAACGTACAAAGCTGTGATTTTTATTTTCTCTTTCTCTCACTCTAAAGGAAGTATGGAAAGAATTCTGGAGTAGTTGAGGTTTCTTTTTTCTTTAGCCTAGTGGCTGATATTTTTTTTCTGTTTTGTTTTTCATCTCTCTGTTTTCCCCCTCCCTCCTCTAATGTGTCTTTCTGCTTCTGTGGCTCAGGATCTGCTTGCTGCACACCTGTGGAAGAGGAATGAATAGAGGAGGGGGTGTGAACCATTCTGCTCCAGACTGACTGGCGCCACCAACAAAACAGAAGACATGCTTGATCAACAACCCAAAACAAACCAGGTCAAACAACAAGGGCAGCTCCCAGGCTAGGCCAACCGAGGAATAGCTGCAAGTCCCAGCGAGAAGAAGCTTGCCAGGGAGTAGAAGAGAGGGAAGGAGTTAGGGAAAAGTGCCCTGCAAATCACTCCTCCATTTCTGTTTGCACAGATGAAGAAGCCCATGAGCGACAGAAACCCCTGATGCGTATTTACTTGGGAAATTAAGTTGTATGGAATTAAATAGGATTTGCATCCAAGTAAAAGGGGGGGGGGGGAGGACTGCAGTCAACAACCTATGTGCCAAAGCAAAATACACACGAGACATTCAACAGCAACCAATAAAGGAGAATATTTGTAGTTCAGGGTTGAAATGAGAGATCTTTGGTGCTCTCTGAGCTTGGTGGTTTTCTTGCACATGTTTTGTCACCTTGTCTGGGTAATGCAAGAAAATCGCCCAGCTCAGAGAACATCAGGGACCCCTCATTCAACATCATTTCCATAATGTATTATTCATGGATTTTACAGAAAAGAAAAGGAGGGAATTCCTAAAGACTGTTCGAAAAAGGGCGCTTGCTTGTCCTTTGCATCAGTCAAAAGATCTTGCAGTGAAGACCAAAGGCAGCTTTCTTTTTTTAAGCATGCAGAAAGCAGTTTCTTTTTCTTATATTTTGTCCATCGTACGGACTTAGAACATACCAAAAGTCTGGACTAATTAACATGCGCTATCTGTTTAATACACAGCCCTTTAGCACAAATGTACAATATTGAGAATAAATGCAGTCCAACCCTACCTATCCTAAAATATGTCTGTAGAATTAAAAAGAAAATATAAGGGGAGAAGCTTGCCTCCTGCTCTGAGCCCCAAAACTATAATAACTTTTAACTCAACGGAAGGATTATGTTGTTAAAGACGGATTGCAATTGTTAAAACCTAAGTACCCAAGTTGAACTAGTTGGTGAACTGCAATCTCATGCCTTAATTTGAAGCAGGCATTTTATTGCGCTGCTGCTTTTAGGTTCTTATAAACACACCCAAGTGTGTGTGTGCCTTACTGCTAAGCGAGAAGCACTGAAATCTAATCCTTCTTCTATTTGCACATGGGCACATCCTACAGATTTCAGGGAGTCTTACTTACAGGTGAGTGTGCCTAAGGTTGCTGCCTTAGATGAAACTACAAAGTCACTACTAGGAGTGATAAATGCGCTCAGCCCCTCCACCGTGCCAATCTTAAAAGACATACTCACCTTGGAAGTGCAGTTCAGCGGCACAAAATACTATCTCCTTGCTTATTAACAGCACCCGCCTGCACAAGAACAAAACAACAGTTGAACATTACAGCAAATGCAAATACCAAGTTTAATAATAAACAGCCCTCTTTCCCGGGCAGGCTGTTTGCGGAAGACAATTTCAAACAGAGGCAGAGGGGGCTGCAAGAATTTGCCAGTCTCAGAGGGCTGAGGATTCCCCACCCAGGCAAGCAGTTAGCGTCAGACTAAAAGCTGCCAAGGGTGCCAACCTTTTGCTTGATAGATCCCTACAGGGATGGCCAACTGCAGCTGAGGGCTTATATTTTTTCCCCAGTGCAACATAACCAAGCAAAAAGAACCCTTCCTCGCATAACTCGCAGATTTGTGAGACTGGAATCTTAATCTCTGCCACATGACTTATTTTTTTTTTCTGGAAGCATATTTTTGATGTCTGGGAATAATGGATTACGAAGGTGGTGTTCCAAAATTATCTCCTCTTCGGTCCTTTACTAAACAATTATTTTATTTAGTGCATGCCCCTATTCTTCCCAACAATCCTTCTACTTCTAAGCACATCGACTCCAACCCTGCAAATCACAAATGCCACAACTAGTACATGCTGGTGGAATGAGTACAGTATCTCCATTTGCTTCCAGTGCTATATCCAGTCAAGAAGGCAGGTGTTGGTATGTACTGTATTTACAACTTAAATAAAGGAAAATTGTATTTGTGTAGCTAGTTAGATCAGGACAACTCTAAAAGAAGTGACACCCATTAGAATCAAGCAGAAAGTTGCCTCTACAGCCAACTTACATATTTGATTTCCTACATATAAATAAATTGTCCTCTCCACACCCAAAAGCTCTATTATTGAATGTTGCCTATAGTTCCTGAATGACTAGTGCTGGCAACACATAGCCTGGGAATGCATGCAATTCAATAAGCATGTGCAATTGCATCTTATTTGTTGTAGGAGTTGGCAAGTATATACATATTATACCTCTACTCACACCCCCACTCCGCCATCCAATCTGCTATGCAATTTAAAGGCAATACCAATATACCGGCTTGCAATTCACAGCCTAATTAACCCGTGTTTTCTCTCCGAAGACTTTCCGTCCACAGAGATTAAAAAGGACCGGCATTTAGCTAAAAGCTGGTAGGCATTTCAACAAAACAGAGGCGGCCCTGGCCAATCTTGGCGAGGTGCGATCATTCCGATTTCGAAGCTGGACCGGGAGATCCAGGTTCAAAGCCAGGGAAATAGTGACCTCCTCGGGCTCCCGGGAGACAGCCGAGGCGTCCATGAATTCCAAAAGGTTAATATAAAAAAGGTAAGGCGACGCAAAGAAAGAGACGCGTGACGGGGCAGGGAGCCAGATTGAGAACACACTCCTCTTCCACAGGCTTTTGGATCGCGCGTGGGAATCGTCCTTAGGATCTGAGGCTAGGATCTTTGGGGCTTCCAGTGCGCGCAGAGCCGGGAAGATAACTAAGACGCGGGGATGGCACCGCGGGGGCGGGGGGCGTCCTCGAGAAAAAAGCCACTGTCCCAACAACCTCCCTTCTCCGAAGCCGCTTCTCTCCCCTTCCCTTCCCTTCCCAGCGGTGGCGGCTCTTACCGGGTCGGTGTTAAGCGCTGTGAGCGGGGTCCGGGGAGGCCCTCCCGGGTAACTTGCCGGGTGCAACGGGGGCGGCGGCGGCGGCGACGGCCGGAGCAAAGCCGGGTGGGTCTCCAAGGCCAGCTGCAGATCCAGGATGTAGTCGATCACATGCTGCAGGATCTCCACTTTGCTGACCCGCTTGTTGGGCGGAATGGTGGGCACCAGCTTCCGAAGGCGGCTGTAACAGTCATTCATGTCGCACTGAAGACACAGAGCGGCGGGCTCCTCCTCGCCCAGCGAGGGGCTCCCCTTGTAGCAGCCGTGCTCGGCCAGGCAACGCAGAGCCAGATCGCCGCCGCCGCCGTCGCCGCCTCCTCCTCCTCCGCAACAGCAGCCGCTAGTCAGGGCTTTCCGGCTGGGGTGTCGGACGGGACTCACCGCTTTCATGGTTGCGAGAAGAGCCGCTCGGCGCCGGAGCCACCAAAAAAAAAAGCAAACAAACGCTCCCGCGCCCGCAGGATGACAAGACAAGGGGCGATGCGGCGCTCTTTGGCTGGACAAACCGAGGGGAGGAAGAAGCCTGGCTCGGACCGCTGGCGATCTTCGGATTTTGCAAAAAATAAAAGGAAGAGAGGGGTGGGGGAAGCAGAGAGAAGAGAAAATGAGAAATCGTGGAGATGGGGTGGAAATAAAAATAAAATAAAAATAAAAAATAAAAATAAAATTCCAGCCGCCACCTACCCGATCAATTTGTTCGTCGGTCCGATCAGTCCCCTTCCCGGCTCTCACTTCGATCCCAACCACCTCCGGCTCTGCCCGCTTTGCTATGCCGCTTTATCTATATATAGAGCACGGGGTACAGGTTGGGCGGGGCGCGCACGCTGCCCGAGTCCAGAGGGAGGGAGAAGGAGAAGAAGCGAGTGGGTGAGACGCACAAGGCTAAGGGAGGGATAATGTGGACATTAAAGAAAAAACATACCAAAAAAAAAAAAAACCCGAGGCACGAGAAAACGGCGTTGCGCTTTAGCCAATCGGAAGCGGCGGTTTTCTCCACGGAACGTCGCGTTAGCCAATGACAACTGCCTCCATTCTGTCAAACGCTCTATAGGGTCTCGGTGAAAAAAAGGGAGGTCTGTCGAGCCCGAGGGAGGAGAAGCGGGACGGAGGGAGGGAAAAAAGAAGTTCCTTGCGAGGGAACTGCGGGAATGCGAATGGAATTCGAGGCGGGCTTGCCGGTGGCTTGCCTGGCTCTTGGGGATCCCCGGCGGCTCGGGGAGCCCTTGAAAATAGCTCCTGAGATCTGGCTCTCAATCCGAAGAGAAAGCAATGGCCGATGCGATCACTTCTTTCTCTCTCTCTCTCTCTCTCTTTTTGTTCTCCGCATTTATTCTTCAGACTGCCTAATTATCACTTCCAGCTAGTTCCCCAAGGAGTCGTGCGATGTCAGGCTTCATTCCACGGTTTTTATTTTTTAAAAATGTTTTTCAACTCCCCCTCCGCGTCTATATTATTCACACTCAAGAATATTTTCCTTCAAAACAATCATTTCTAAACTCCCGAAAGTTGGTGAGAATTTGCGGAGTGGGTGGACGGAGGGTGGGGGGGATTTTTTATTTTGTTGTTGTTGTTGTGCTTAAGGGAATTAAAGCGCATCACGATTAAAAATTCATGACGATGCGGGGTGTTTAAAATTCCTTAGTGCCGTATAATATTAATCCATTTGATGTAAAATTCATACCTGTAATTTAATTTGCCTCGTTAGTTTCCCGATCACATATTGTGCCATTATTAAATGTGATGCTGAAAGTGCCCGAATTTCTCTGCTTTGAATCGGTATGTTAAAATAGATCATGGAAATATTGTAGGGGACCGCTGTCTCTTCATTTAATAATGCCTTGGTGCAACTTTCTTTGAAGCTACCTTGCAAGACTCTAGATGCAAACCATTGAACTGTTGACTAATGAGCAAAAATTTCACTGTAATAAATAAAAGGTCACTTCCCCGTTTTTAGCCATCTGAGAATTTTATACTCATGGAATTGTAATTCTGCAAGATTAGTGAAATATATAAATAAATGCCTTAGAGCTTCTTGTATAGTCTACTGATGTTGAACTCAGAAAAGCCACTCATTCAGAATGGGCTCCAGATTAAATAGCCTTGGTCAGATTTATCAAATGCTATGCAAAGAATTTTTTTAATGGAAATCATATATGCCCTTTTCACTCTTATTTCTTGATTCTACAATGCTCAGAACTCTAGAATTCTGAAATAGGATCACTACTACCACTAAATGGAAAATATGAGAGGTAACATGGGTGACATAAACGAACCCACTAACAAAAATGTATTTAGCTTGTCTTGAAAAGGGCATTTCAGAATCTGTGTTTGATAAGGAGATGTAGTAAAATCAACATGCAGAACTAAGATATAAGAGACAAAGAAATCAACTAAGGCAAAATACTTTAGGAATTTTAGGCACTAGATTCCAACATATACAGGATCTGGTTGCGCTTATCTGAAATGTCTGTGATTACTGAAGTATACTCCAGTAGAACATGTCTAAAGATGGCAGCATTAGTATTGAAAGAGCAAATGAAGTTATCAGTGAACTTAGATACAGAATTGGACATGATTCAATACTTCTTGTTTTTAAAAACAAGTGACTTCTTTGGAGTAGCAGCTTTTAATACATTTCTTTGCAGTAATAACTTTCCCACAGAATCTTGATTATATGAAGGATATTCCATGCTAAATAAATATGATTGCTGGATTGAATAGGTGGACCACATCTCACTGTTCCCATCCTAGTTAGAATATGTGTGAAACTAGATTTATTGCTGTAGTTAATTGTTTTGCTTATAGGTTCTTAGAGCTAATCTGTTTCCACCTCAGGATATTGATCAGAAATCCTTGTCTGGATCCTATTTTCTTGATGCCAATCTGGACTGAACAGATATGCCCATATTCTGAGGCATCGTAACGTTGAGCCATTCTTGAAATTGTGCAACAAGCATGCAGGCACAAAATGTTTGTGTATTCGTGAACTCTGATGCTTCTAAACTGTTTGGCCTCCTAGGAGATTTATTTTCCCCCTTATATTCAATACATAATACAGTAGAAAAAAATTGTATTCATATACTCAATTTGAAATGCTTTGACTGTATATATTCATTGATTAGCCATACTGTTTTAATATTGAATTAAAAATAAAGTACCCAACTTCGAATATTCCATTTATATTGTAAGTCAAGCATACTTTCATTAGCAACTGTACAGGATGTATTTGCTAGGGAAATTCTGGTATAGAAATCTATACTATTATTTCTTGAAGACATGTCAAACGTGTGTTGGGCTTTAAAATGAAGCGAGCATTTCACAATGCCACACTGTTCTAATTTTCAGATTTTATGTTTGCATTAACAGTCCGGTTTACATAGGTTCATTATAATTTAGGTTTTGGCTTAATGTGCAGACCCAGGCATTTAGGGTTTAATCATCAAACCATGATTAAACAAATGATGCACAGTATAATATGTAAAACAGGTATGTGGACATGGGTATGTCTACAATTAAAAGAATTACAGGCAACCCTCCTTTAGCATCAGTCTCATTTAACAACCTTTGCAGTTATGACGGTGAAGAAAAATAATTTTGTGTCCAATGCATCCATTTACAGAAACTGTAAAGCAAAGGAAAGCTGAATCATAAGCACAGCTGCAGTTTCACTTACTGACTGCTTCACTTAAAACAACTGAATTGCCAGTCCCAATTATGGTAGCTAAATAAGGACTACCTACCATATCTATAATTCCTTCTATTTTCAATAGCCATAATGGAGCATGTATGTGTATGTTTATGCAGCATCTGGGCCCAAAGAGGAGGTTTTTGGGGTGTATGCGCATACTGCATGGGGCGTTCTTCTCCATTGACTAAGCATGCTTAGCAGGCATGAAATCCTCTTACCTTCGTTACCGGTTTGGAACTGGGAGCGCGCATGCGCAGAGCATCTATAATGATGTCTGGGTGGGTGGGCGGAGACTCCCGCCGCCACCGGTTCGCCTGAACCGGGGCGAACCAGCAGAATTCCACCTCTGATGCTTAGCATACATAAAGTTTGACTTGGTAGGGTGGGGGCTAGTCAAAAGCATACTTCAATAGAATCTCATGAAGGAAGCACTGAAGAGGAGAAAACATTTCATACTGTACTGTTATCCAGTGACAAGCAGGTATGTAGGATGTCAGTATTATTCACATTCTGTTTTATCTGTGATCCCATTCTCCTGCTTTCAGAGCAATCTATATAATAGCATCCTGAAAGTCACCCTTCTTCTCTTTTCCGAGTTTAAACTGATGGATGTTTCAGCTGTGTCTTTTAAATCATTTTTATTCAAAGGGACAATGTTTCAATGTTAAATAAATATATAGGTAGTATAGGCAAAAAAATAAAATAAAAAGCTACCTAGCAAAATTGCTAAAGCGTTGGGCCCAAAGGATAAAAATATCTGAGATTTACATCTCTATATACCTGAAGTGGGACACGGTGGCTCAGACGTTGAGCTTGTCAATCAGAAAGGTCGGCAGTTCAGCGGTTCAAATCCCTAGCACAGTGTAACGGAGTGAGCTCCTGTTACTCGTCCCAGTTTCTGCCAACCGAGCAGTTCGAAAGCATGTAAAAATGCAAGTAGAAAAATAGGGACCACTTTGGTGGGAAGGTAACATTGTTCTATGCGCCTTTGGCATTTAGTCATGCCGACCACGTGACCACGGAGACGTCTTCGGACAGTACTGGCTCTTCGGCTTTGAAACGGAGATGAGCACCGCCCCCTAGAGTCGGGAACGACTAGCACATATGTGCGAGGGGAACCTTTATCTTTATACCTAAAGTAATTGCTGGGCCAGGGTGTGTCTATTCTTCAGGTACAACTTACCTTTCCGTGTGTCTTGGTAGGCTAAAATGCTCTGTTGTGTTTCCCGGAGGAAGGATAGGATAAATATAGCCAATGTTTACGTTTAGCACCGTGTAAATAAATATAAAGCAATCTGTGCAGACGATAACTAACATGTTTACCATATGTATTGGCAACAACCATTCTGCTTAGGAGAGTCTAGAAGGAGAATCCATATTTTTTAAATTTTCTGAGAAAGTTGAAGAGACTTGAATAATTTAAAAAAAAATACATATTGTAAGTATCAATAGATGAGGATATCTGCAGTTTAGGATTGAATTGGGACTCCTGGGGCTCTCTGAGCCTGAATGTTTGCTTGCAGATGTTTCATCACCCAAATAGATAACGACATCAGTGCCAATGAGAGTGGATTTTGGTCCTTGTTTATATACAGTAGTTGCCCTGCCAATTTTGGGTTATGGTTTTCAGTTTGGTAGTTTATTGATTAGGGTATTGTTTTCAGCTTGATTCTTTGCCTGGTGTCAATCCTGCTTATCTGGCTGCTGGAAAGGACATGTTTGATCTTTTTGTTTCCTTCTTAGCTTTTCTATTGTCTCTTTTGAATAGCATGTGAATATGCTTTATCTCTATTTGTCTACTGATGGCTGATTTGGCTGATTGTCAAGCTTCCAGAATTCCCTAATGGTGTTTTGGAGGGGGGAGGTTGGCTTGGTCTACGATGCCAACAATTTTCCATACTATTCCCACACTCCCATGTGGTCGAGTCTGCCCATGTCTTGTGAGATAGACTAAGGCAGTTTTCGCTGTGTCTTCTGACTGCTAGTTGATGTTCATGGATGCATTCTGCCAATCTTCAGCCTGTCTGTCCTACACAGTGCCTGTTATAGTCCTTATGCCCATGATGGTGAACCTATTTGCAAGTTTGTTTGAAACTGGATTCTAAACATGATCATTAATAGAAATTACTCACATTGTTGCCTTTTCAAAGTGGGAAGTCAAAATCTTCTTAAAAGAATAATAGTCTATATGGCTGTACCCATGTGATCACCATGACTTGAGTCCAGCTGAATTAATACTTATTAGATTTCATTCTGGCAATCAAGTAGATCCTCCTTGGATATTACTATTTGAAATGGTTTTTTAAAGTTTCACTCATAGCTAGAACATTTAAGCATAATTAACCCTTTCACTTTTCATGCCTTTTGTGGCTAATTAATTCTTTTTATGAGATTTCTATCCTACCCCAATCAAGAGATTCTTGGCAGCATGCCCCAACTCTCACTCCAAAAATAGATCCAAAATTTTGGATAAAGATCCTGTCAGAGACAATACAGCTGGTACACCTATGACTAACCTTAATATACCAGTATTCACATTCTGTCACTTCTGAAGCAGAAGCCTTTATTATAGGTATGGCATCTCTGCTCATTAACACCTCCAAGTGTTTACACTCTAACACTTGGAGATAAGCAAGATCTTATTATAAATGGACATCACATTTACAATAAGCAACTTGAGATCAAAATCACTGGCTGATCATTTCGGCACAGAAGTGGGATAGCTAAAACGGAGGTCTCCTTCAAGAGGTCTCTCCTGCAAGTCTTAACAACCAAACAAGTTTGTTAAAAGAGATTAATCTCCCTGGATGTTCAACAGTTTAATGGTCCATGTCAATACTTTAAATTCAGCCTTAGGCAATGGCTCCAGTGAGGATCATTTCAGTTTAGCTACCATATAATCCCTGAAGTTACTTGGATACTAGCCTAGCTATTGTGTTTTGCAACTCCCAGGTATTTGTCAAGGACATTCCTACATGTATTACAATAATTATGATAGAAAGCAATCAGGGCATGGATAACTATCACCAAACCCAAGAAAGAATGCAGCTGTCACATCAGAAGTCATTACGTAAAGTTGCTTCTTGCCACCCAGCTGCCATCTGCAATCCCAACAGCTGTGTGGAGCCATCTGCAGTCTGCAAAGTTGCTCCTTCTATGGATGGTACAACAATTCCCAAGTCCATTTTCTATTTACTAACATCATTGTTGTCTTAATTTCAGCTTTTTCTCTCCTCCAGACCATTGCTACACATAGGCAATGTTCCGAAGTACTTGTTCTGATGACTGTCTTTAAAACGTGTTCGTAATGATTTTGGAATCTTTGGGGACATCATAGAGCCTTTCCCCACAAGTGATCCTCCCCATCCTTCTTGCTGTAGCAGGACAGGATAAGAACACAATCTCCTGATCTCATTAAGAGTCTTATCTGAGTAAACAATGTCCTCAATGGTGGGTGGAGAAAACTTTTTAAGAGTGTGGATCCCACATATGTCCCACCTTCTCTTCTACGACACAGGTGCCTCCTCATGGCAAGGCTGTATTATTAGCAGCCCCATGAAGATCCCTCCCCCTAAAAAAATGGGGAAAGTGCTATGACATTCACACCATAGTGCTATGGTTGCTTATTGAGGAAAGGCAGTCTTGGCAGAACATAAAGCAGTGGAAATAAAACTATTTAAATGGTCAGCCTTTGGAGAACAGAGAATCGGTGGCACCAAACAGGAATAAAACTGGCGTTGCTGGGCTATTAAGGTGTTACAAATTGCAAGTGAACCTGGAACTGTCTTGGCCTTTTCTTTCAAGCCCTTCACATGGGCATGACAGGTGGTAATTTAGCAGATGAGGAAAGTGGATTGGGGAACAATGGAGGGGCTTCTGCCCCTCTTCTCTCCTGTCCTTAGCTGGAAGGCTAAGGGAGGGAGGTCTCAGCAGGGAGATGCATCCAGGAATGAGTTGCTGTTGACTGAAGTCTAACAGAACTCTTTTGACCTTCCCATTCATACAGCCCAGGAAGGAAATAAAAGGTGGGCACATCGCTCCCTTCGTTCTTTTTTTTTCAAGTGGGATACCTTGATTCTAATTACAGACTTATATGCTGATACCTTTTTAAAAATCATTTCTTTTCCTACTGAATTTGGATCAGAATTGGTTAAACGAGTGACTTGTTATTTGGAGAGCAGAGTTTCTCAGCTATTCAGATGCCCTCTAAATGTTTTTGAGTTTGGACTTTTACACTCATGATCTCCAGCTACGATAGCTGAACAGTGAAAATTGGAGCAGCTGAAGTCTAAGATATTTGGAGGGAACAAGTTTGGGCATGCTATTTTGGAGACGGCCAATAATCCCCAAATTGGTGTAGGAAATTAAACAGGATTAGTGGCTTGGCAGTATCAATTTTTGGAGAGTGGCTGGGCTTTTTATGGTTTTATTTTCAGATCTTTCTGTTTATTCCCTCACTTTTTTTTCCGATAATATAAACAAAGTGTTTCTAAACTAATATCAATAGGGTCAGTGTTGGGAATTGCCCATCTAGAAGTCCAAATCAATAGTAACTCTGTAATTCATCTTAGTTTTGATGTATTGAATCACCTAACTGGAGATATGAAAAATTACTGTCTTATAATATGAGCTAGTAAGATCCCTTAAATAGATGCAACTCCACAAGACAACTAACAATTAGGATGACCTATTCAAATGTATTAATTGAAGTGGCCTGGTGGTCTTCTAAGATCTTGGCTCAACTGTAGCATCCAAAATGTGTCTAAGTGGAGGATGTTAAGCTTCTCCATCTCTATGTGACCAATTTATTTATTAATTTTATGTACCGCCCATCTCACTATCAAATGACTCTGGATGGTTAGCAAAGAAAAGCACAGGTGTATAAACTCCCCAGCCATGTTGGGGGCCTTCAAGGAAATCTTTCTTTTCTGGACTGCTCGGCAGCCAAGAAATTATGCAAAACTAGCTGACACATATGATTCCCCACAGATTTATCAAAGCCCATGAGATTTGTCAGCCTTGTGGGAATGCCGAAAGACAGCTTGAGATCAATTTCATCTTTCTAAGGACCATGATTTAGATGCCTTCTTGATAGAGAATAGTCACCCGGAGATGTTCCTTTTCATATTTAATTTATAGAAAAAGAAGTCATCTCTCCTTGCCTTCCTCTAATTTGCAGGTTTAGCATCTCCCATGATTCCCCAAACTGTGACAATATAGTCCCTAAGACTCCATCTCCCATTAGCCTCCCCCCTCCCAAGCCATTTACTTCAGCTAGAGCTTCAGGTTGCTACAACATCAGCCTGAATTGAAACTTAACCTGATACTATAGAAACGCAGTACACAATGGGTAGGCTCTTGAGACATCATTTATTTCCAATTGTTATTGATGGCCTTTCATACTTTGCTCGTGGGTCTACTTTACCTTGTCACTTGTGAGCTATGAGGTTATCAATAACTCATGGAAATAAATGTCTTATTGATAGCTTGTTATATATCCAATGCTTTGTCTTCCTTTCTCGAACTTGCACACACGTATATAAAGATATACTCCGTCATATATAATGAAAACCAGAGGGAGAAGGAATAAAAGCGTTTGATGTCACCAATCCTCTTATCTTTGAACATGGAGGCTTTTAAGACTCAAAGGATTTTTCCCCCCCTTCTATTCTTCCGAAGGCATTTCACAAAGATATGTCCCTAATTTATTTATTAAGGTAAGCCTGAAGAACAAGGTAAAATTACCAAGCCGGCCTATCCATGCCTTTCTATACACACAAGTGTATTCATAATTAATGGACTGTCCTATAGTGTTGTGTCTAGAATAAACTTAAGGTCAGATCTCTGGGAGACCAACCATGCCATTATGCCTGACGGGAAATGAATACACGCAGGAACTCAGAAGTGCTGAGCTGAAAGGGAATGGTACTGAATGTACAAGAGGCATTTCGAACAATTCATTCCTAAGTGAAAGTGCTTTTTCCTTAGTTTTCCTCCTTGCCTTGATCTAACTAAAACTGTGGTGAGGGCAGGTTAATGATTGACCTTTCCAGGGACTACATACCAAGCTTTGTTCCTGAGCAGTCAGGAGCTCAGAGAGGCTTGAAATCTTTGACAGAGAGAATAGGATTAAATTGCTGTAAGAAGTCCACTGCAGGTGATGATCAATGGGAAAAGAGGAAAGAGGCTCTCGGGATATTTCCAGGATATTTCCACAGGCTGCTACCGACTCTCACGTGAGATCTTGGCTGGGTCTGGTAAGATAAAGGGGGCAAAGACAAAACCACTGTTATTGTCCTTCAGTGGATTATTAAACAGCTTACAGTACCTTGTGAAAGTTTTTTTAAAAAGTAAGGCAAAGAAAAAAAGGACATTCTGAATTAAGAAACACACACACACTATATATAAAAGTCCAAGTACTTCAAAATTACTTAGGTTGTTGCCCTTTAAATCCTGAAAATCACATAGAAGAATGATTTCTATTTAAGATTCTGCCACCCTGTAAATAAAAAAAAAGTATAGGACAGTATAGTGTTTAAAGCTGTTTTAAAACATCTTAAAATGAGAAATGATCCCTTGATTTATCTAACGAATCCTTATAGTCAAAGTTTAAGGGAAATCAATAGATCCCTTACTACAAATGAACACACAGATTTGAACCCATTACAAAACCCAATAAAATCTTACGGATCACTTTCACCCAAGCCTCAAGCTCTGAAATAGTCACTCTAATGGTTGTGAACTTGATACAGTTCTGGTTAAAATGTAATTAAACAATGGATTTATTCATTGATTCCCTGCTGATTGATTTACCACTGGCTCCAATGAAGATTTCAGTCCTTAGAGTGACCTTCCCTGCTTAAACCAGTTAATTAAATAATAAATGCTGCAGAACTGTAATGAATGTAATTATGCTTTGAGTCTATTTATAGACAGATCAAGCTTTTTATTAAAGAGACATTTTTTCGTCCTTAAAAAATATAATTCTTAAGATAGAAGTCTATATGCTAAATGTATCCTTTGTGACATACGTGTGTGTGTGTGTGTAGATAGATAGATAGATAGATAGATGATAGATAGATAGATAGATAGATAGATAGATGATAGATAGATAGATAGATAGATAGATAGACAGACAGACAGACAGACAGACAGACAGATAGGAGAAATTTAAATTATTTTATAATTTTTGATGAATTGGGATAATTGCATATCCATTCTATGCTTAATTTCTAACCAAGAACATTTTTTTTAAAAAATCCATGATTTTTCCTTTTTAAATTTTTATGGCAGAACTTGACTTTATATTAATCAACTTATGCATCTGTGAAAAGCAAGGTTTTTTTAAAAAAAACGTTTAGTTTAAATTATTTGAACATTAGAAGTATTCAGTGAAAAAGGATATCTCTTTAGAGTAAAATATTCTATGAATTTGTCTTCAAAATAATCTCAAAAGCTCAGCAACAAAGCATAAAAGAAAAGGATCTCATTTGTTCCCTAATAAATATGTTTATTATGCACTGTTCACAAAGTGCTTTCTAATGTTTAGCTTAGTCGACTCTTACGTAGGCAAACTTGTGCCATGGTCAACTTGTTAAATCTCTTAAGAGCCTTTTCAGATGGGGAAAAGAAAACCTCACGATTTAGCAAATTAAGCACTTCTAAATTCCACTGATTTTAGTAGAAGAATTAAGGACATGGTTAAGTTTCATCAATGAGACTTAACAGCGCCTGATTTGCCTGGATGGTATCCAATGCAATTTAGTTTGAGTACTTTAATAACCCCAAACAGTGGAAACCCTAGTGTAATCCATAAAACATACCCCTTTTCAAGTAACACATGGGAGACGCCCTCTGGCTGGGAGAGAGGGAGGTCACTATTTAAAAATAATTGGGACTTCAGCACTCCAATTGTAGGACAGAAAAATGCTTAGCCTGCAAAGGGAAAAACAAATCAGCACTAAATCTGAAAAATAAATGGTTTCACAATGTGGTTTTGTACAGTTGCGGGGATAAAGGAGTTCCTTAGTAGTGGATCACTGCCTATTCAGTTGTTTTCTAAAAAGGTGTTATATTGTCCATTACCAGCAAAGTCACAACTTGGAAATTGGCCAGTTGGCACTGCATTACTTTGTATTATCACCCAAACGGCAACTAGGAGAAAAGGGAAGAAAAACATTATCTTGGATGACAAGATATTGCCATTTGTACAGAACCATTGGAATATACAAACCAGCTTGTTCTGCACTAACTTGAGGCATCGGGTGATTATGGCTGACAGCAAACTCTACCAGTTGGCATTTGAACGGGTAAAATCTAGATCAGGCATTCATTCCCTCATGCATTTATGCTGACACGTCATCGCATTAACTTCAAATGGAATTTTTCTACCAAGGAAAGCTTGCTAATATTGGACGAGTAAAATCTTATGTAAGATCCACGTGCAGAGATTGCCATATATAATTAACCTGAAACCAGTTATGGAAACTTGGATTGCCTGCTTGAATAAGGAGACAGCAGTGCTTTGTGCAACAAGAATCATGATGGGTACTATGGCAGTATTCTGCTTAAAGGGGGAGAAAAAAACAATTCCAACATCCCCAGCAAATCCATGGTAGAGCTGTTTTTCCCCCCTTAGGATCAGATAAAATGGCATGAAAAATATGCCAGCTATTGACGTGTGTGGAGCTTTTAATCAGGCAAGATGCTACAACAAACAGCAAGTGGGAAGAAAGAGCAAGAGAAAAAGATTACCATAATTGGCATAAACCTGCATTTCAAACTTCGTCTCAAAATAGTCTGTAGATTAAAGATTCTTCTAGGCAAACAGCCTCTGTCTCCCAATCCTGTTTAAAATATACTTCAGATCAAAACAGCTTGAAACCATTTGAGACTGATCTGGAGTTATCCAACGAAAAGGCGGTTCTTCTTGGATGTTCACATATTATAAATGCCGTCGCATTTAATATATAGAGTCTAGATCTTTCAGAGTCTAGATCAGGGGTGTCAAACTCAATTTCATTGAGGGCTGCATCAGGGTTGTGTTTGACCTCGGGGAGCCGGGTGGGCTTGGCCTGTTGTGGCCCGAGTGTTCTGCCAGTGAAAACAGGCTCCATTTTGGGCTGCGACGGCCTCCTGCAACCCTCTTGCCAGTGAAAACGGAGCTCAGAAGGACCGCAAACGGCCCTCCTATGCTCAGTTTTCACTGGCAGAGGCACCACAGGCCGCTCCTTTGCTGTTTCCAAGGCAGCCCTGCAGGCTAGATCTAAACACCCTGCGGGCTGGATCCAGCCTTGAGTTTGACATCCCTGGTCTAGATTTTTTAGAGAACCATCAGCCACCATCACTTGCCCTATGGACAAACCTCTAAGCACAAATAACTGTTAACCAATCAAGACTCTTTTCTTTCAAGTTGGCCGATAATTGACTATTTCACCCGATCTACTCGGAATTCATCCGGACCACCATTAAAATGATAGCTTTCCCTCTTTATAAACAGAAGAGAAAATAAATAGCTAACGAGATGTATTTCTTTGCTATGTGTTTCCGTGCCTGCACTTGTGAACATTTGTCTTTTGTTTTTGAGACAATACATCTAAGCCATTTTGAAAGGAAGCTATGGGAGGGAAGCTAGGTTTTAAATAAATTAATTAACAACCCTCAAAGCCCTCCCATTCACCATGACAGCAAACCTCTGTTGCTTTCCTGACGGCTGATGCTGGCAGGCTTCCAATTCTGCATTTGTGGATACCTTCTCTAAGGCATGCGAGCAAGTTCTACAATTTGGATCCCAAGAAATGGGAAAAACCCCTCCTTCAAGCAGTTGGACTTGCTCTTTCTGAAACAGTTTGGGCTTCTTTGAAGTGACATTGCCCCAGCCACAAACACTACCCTTCTATTTAAGTTGCTCACACATGCAAACCCTCCATTTACAATACTATATAATGTGAGTCTGGGTGTACAGGTACGGTTTCATTATTAGACTGTTGAGTGAAGTTCTTTGCATGGACTTCTATAATAAAAACCACATCATTATTCCTCTTTATATTTATCTTTAGCTATTGGGGGATTTTAGTGTTTTACAATTCTGCTCTTTTTTGCTCTCTTGAGAGCACATGTTAATAACTATGGCTTTTACAACTGAAATGAGTTTCCGGCTCCCACTTGTGCAGTGCAACGTATAGGTTATCTTTCAGAAGAAATAGGATGGTAGAATATATTACTTGAAATACTTTGTTCTGCACTTGAAATATTTAAAATATAATGGTTTGCCTAACTTACATGAAACCTGTCAGTTGCATTCTGTAGGCTATTTGATCAACCTACTGATGCATTCTACTGTTGGGCTGCTCACCTCAAGACCTCTAATTAATATAAAATAATCAGAGGGAAAGAAAACCAAGGAGAATTATGTGCGCACAGTTGCAAGTATGAAGATGGAAGTCATAGCTCAAACCTTCTCCAGGGTCAGTATGGAGAACCTAATCTTCACAGCTGAACATTAACAGGATCCTATAAGTTTGAAGATTGCTGTGAGAAGCAGAGGATACCCCAAAGTTCTATAATTTTGCATTTTTTAAATGAAGAGGTTACGGGCAGAAATGTGTATTGTGATCAATATTTTGGATCCTGATCTCTTCCATTGTGGAAGAGGAATTACTTAAAGGAAGTAATTAAAGGAATGACTTGAGGTATGATTGTGGGAAAGATTGATGGCTGAGTCAGAACCCAGTTTGCTAGGAAGCTTGTCTGATATTTCAGTTGCAACATTACAAGGAACTTGAGCTTGCAGGGAACCTCAAAATATCGGCACCCTTTGTTCTTTTATTATGCTTCATCACTTTTACTTATTGTTAGTAACAAGGATTAAAGAGTTAAGAGAACACTCCTCCCACTTAACACTTGAGATGGGATTTTAAGAAAGGGACAGTGTCACATGATTCAACAATCCCCCCCCCCCAAAAAAATAAGTCATAGCTAGACATTCCTTGCAACAAGTCTTCAGATTACGCCGAGGGCTGAGGAACAGATGCTGGCACGAATTGGCATCTCAATGTGCAGAAAACAGCGCAGAGTTTTAGCCTAGGACAGTGATGGCTAACTTTTTTCTAAAGGTGTGTGAGTTTTCTAACTGTGTGTACCTGCGCATTCACCTGCGCATGTGTGACCGATCCCCCCAACCTGCACATGCATGAGCGACCTTTCCAATGGCCCATTCACAAGCAACCCCCGTGTGGGGGAAAATTTTCACCCTCCCCAGGCTCCAGAGGCTTTCCTGAAGCCTGGGGAGGACAAAAATGGGTTCCTCCGGCCCTCCGGAGGCCTCCAGGGGGACTGGGAGAGGCTGTTTTCGCCCTCCCTAGGCTTCAAGCCTCCAGGGCCTGGGGAGAGTGAAAAACAGGCCCAACAAGCCAACTGGAAGTTCAGAAACGAACTTTCAGTTGACCCGTTGGGCCTGTTTTTTGCCCTCTCTAGTTCCTGAAGCCTGGGGAGGGTGAAAACAGCCTTGCCTGCCCCTCCCCTGAAAGCCGAAAATTAGCTGGCCGGTGCGCACATGTTCACCAGAGTTGAGGGCTGCCAAGGGCTGCTGTGCCAGAAAATATGGTTCCAGGTGCCACCTGTGGCATGCGTGCCATAGGTTTGCCAGGAGCTATGATTAGGAGTGCTTAGTCTTGGGCAGCAACAATTTTGACTCTGCAGTGGGATTTCTCTTTTGCCATGATGACAATAGGAGTTTGCACAAAGAGAAATTACATTCATGCATATGACTTTAATTCTAGTTACTTCCTTTGCATAGTTGAGAAGGAATCCACAATTGACAGGGCAGGAGTAGACAGCAATAGATGGGCTGGGGGTTCAGGGGCATAGATAGAGGAGGTACTCCCCTTCGCAAGCTACAATGTTTTCCCTGGGCAAACTTACTATTAGGTGTAACCCACATGGATTAGTGAAAGGCAGAATCATACTAGAAAGCCTGAATATCTGGTTTGTACATGCTACTAAGGTTTGAGTAAATTCTTGAGAAGAAGGGTTAAAGTAAAGTGCAAACCACAATAGCTGCATTCAGAAAACCAAATAAACCTCAAATCCAGTTAAGTATCTCAGTTGGAGGACTGAGAGGCCCAGTCATAAAATGAGAAACAAGATTTAAAAAATAGAATGATGAAAAAGGCAAAACATTGGAAGATGGGAATATTGGCATATTGGATTAGAGGTTGACTGAGAATTTTGGATAGTGGCCCAACTTTTCTAGTGAGCTTTATGTTGGAGAACTGCAGTAAAGTCAATCTGCAATGGAATATGTCCCATGGACAACTGTGACCCTTTATTTCGGTAGCAGGATTTTAAATAGGATTTCTTTGCAACAAGAAGAAGTAGCAATAGCCAGGATGGTGCTGGAAACTAAGCTCTGGGGAAAAGATAATTATATGCTAGTGCCTGAAAATGGTTTACTCTGATGGGCTGCAGGTAGAATCCAGAGAAATGACAAGAGGAAATGTGGGTAATAAATCTAAACAAGAAGCATGTAAATACAATTATACTCACAGGATGCAGTTGAACAAGATTCTTGTAAGTAAACAGGCATTGCATGAAATTAAGTTTCAATCTTGGGATATAATGTTTCTGGAGAAGGGTACCATGTTGCCCCCTTTAAGAAATCGTGTGATATGTGCTGTAATTATAAGATTCGTGTGTGTGTGATTGAAAATAGGACGCACATGAATTACATAACTGACAATTCTACACAGTGCAGCCTGCTTAACGCCCAGTGCAACTCATCTAAAAAAAAGGGACTTAAAGCATAGATCATAGCTGCTAACTTGAACCATCAATGACAAAATGACCAGATTTTATAAAAGAGGCCAGTCCTTTTTTTTCTCCTTTCTGTACACTGGGTGTGTGTGGTGTGAGAATAATCTCTGAAATTCTTATTGCATGCCTGCTACGTGCTTTAAAAAACAACAGCAGCAGTAACTGTCAGAAAACACACAAACAAGTTCTTGTCTCCCGCTCTATCTCTGCCCATGTGGACAAAAGATGAAATCCCAATGTTTTACAGAGAAGGGAAATCGGATTTAAACAATCTGAAGGATTATTTCCTGGATTAAATTACTGGATTTCGACGGCAAATTCCATGTTATCAAGATGGGTATTCAAACGTTAAAGACTCTTCCAACTGGGGGGGGGGGGGGACTTTATAGCAAACTCTTTTCGCGGTCCAGTCCGCGTAGAAGCCACCTTCCCAGACCAGGGCAGCGAAAGTTACGGAAAGTTCACTGCAGCAGCTTCATTCGTACCACTTTCTCTTCTCGCGCCCAGCTCAGAACTTTCTCCGCCGCTTCCGGGCTCCCGTTCTCAGCTGATTCATTGGCTGAGGCTACACAGACGGGCCGGCGCCTGGCTCGTGACATCACCCATTCACACTTTGGCCCAGCTGGCGCCTCCCGGGCGGTCGCCGTGGCAACGGGGACGCCGTGCTCAGAGGGGCAATGATTTCCAGCTGGAACGAGAACGGAGAGAGCCGGCTTTGGCAAGCGCGCATGCGCCTTCCTCGGTTTCTCGCTTCACCTCTGTAGAGAGGAACGAGTCGGTGGGAAAGGGTGGTGGGTTGGGGTTTTGTTTTGTTTTTTTGGCTGCCTTTGAGCATCCTGGGCGGCGGATTGGCAGGCAATTTGGGGAAAGTGCCGGGGTTTTCCGCAAAGCAAGCTTGATTGTGGGCGACCCTGAAAGAATAGGACTAAATGAAAGAGAAAACGGGAGATGCGCTTAACTGCCTGCCAAATTATTTTGGTTAACATGTGCAGATTTTAACCGTAGTCAAGCGATACAAAAGCAACAGTTGTTACGGGCGGGTGCGAATCTCGGAAATATTATCCCTTTTAGGAAAGGACAATTCGGAAACGAAAGAAGAAAAGCAGCGTCCTGCCTGAAATGAATTGAAATTTTAAAAAGGGAATGAAATGAAACCAACAAATGACTTCATAATCCAGCCACAGCTGCTTCCTCGGTTGTCAGTTTCCTTGGATGCCTTGCGAGTCACATAAATAACACGGTTTTGACTCAAAGTGATGGTGCTCCGTCTTTAAAATGGAGTGGCGATCAATTGTTCTTAGTTTCCATTGCAAAATGGAAATCTTTACCATGCGGCATATTCTGCCCTTGATTATGAGATGCTCTGGAAGGAAAAAAAAATAGGGCTGGCAATTGTTTCATCTGCGAGAAAAATAAAAAGGTTTGGCCATAGAACATGGGAGGTGAAATAATATTTACAATAGTTTAATATCTATTCCTTCTGGAAGCCAGGCAAAAGTATCTTCACATTTTCAGGAAGCACCACTCATTCTCCTCATATTAGCTTTTGATGGGCAGCAGGGATAGTATGAGAGGAAAAATACTGTAGTTTAAAGACTACAATCCGGAACTGAAGTTAGTCATCTGCAGCCTTTGGAGCCGAAATATTTTTAATCAGGCCTGGTAACTTGAAGCAATTTGATTTCCATTTACTCACCAACATAAGCTGGCCTTCTGCTAATGTCATTTTATGTATACTTTGAACACATTGTAAAGTCAATATTACCAACAAGACATGTGCCATTCTTTTTTTTTTTTCTGTTTCCATCTTTTGTAACAATCCATTTTTCCCTTGGATATGTGATTAAATTTACTCTGTGTGATCTTTCAGTTCTTCCTTTCTTCTTTTCTTCTCCCCCCTATTCATTTCCCATTTTGTCATCCATCTCTCCCTCCCTCCTCCCCTCTCTCTCTGAAAGGTTTTTAATTAGTTTCTTTCTGATGATATTGTTTTTGTCCTCCCGTCTAAGAAAATCTCTTCAAGTGGCTTTGATTTTAAAAATGAAGCATGACACGATCCTTCCTCTGCGGCTGGATCTTTGTATGCACCATAGCAATGCTATTTCTCTCCTCTCCCCTTTGAGGCTACTCTGTGCACATCCTTAAATAGGGAGAGTATCTGAAGTTCAATTTGTTCCTGAAATTGGAAGCCCAATTCCCAGATGATGTTGTGAGATTTTTACTGAAAGATGTCTGGTTTAAAAATCTTACGTACAATTCCCTTCCTTCCCAATGTTTGATATGTCCTTTCAGTTAAATGCTATTGTCCATAATTCAAAGTGTCATATCATTCTGCTCATCCGGGCCGTGTTTTCATGTACCAAGCTTTCCCTAGTAATTATGAGCATGTTTTGAATACCAATTCCTGTATCCTGTTCATGGATTTCAAGAACTATTATAGAATTACAGGTTTAATTTCCAGTTATTCCCTTTTTTTTTTTTTTAGGAAAGCATATTATGACACTTGGTTGATAGCTGACTTAGTTCACTCTGATGACTTGCCTGGAAATATTTGTACTGTATTATTTACAATATAAGGAAAATAAGAGGAGTTACAATAAGTAGAATAAAATAAAAATCAAAGAATTCAGAAAAGAGATGAAAAAATACACATATAATAATGCGATTAATTTATAATTTTTAAAAAGTGATGCCCTACTTGAGATGCATGAGAATATTTTCTCTTGATATTGATTAGCCGATTAAGAAAGTTTCTGAAATGATTGAATAGCTTAGTAGTTTATTGAGCTTTTTTAAAAATAAGGCAGTGAGGTTTTTCTACTTTTCTGCTTTTCTTGATTTTGCAACATAGGCAAGATAGCTGACAACATAAACATAAAACCACAACATATAGTGAATAATAGTAAAAAAAAGAGGTAGATGAAAACAAATGTCATCACATCTTTACAAATTGCCATATGAACTGAGGTCCTTTCTTGAGAAGAGTTTAGTCTACCAGAAAGACATTGGAGACAAGACTTGATAGAGTTCTAGATTTTGAAGATCATTCTGGAGAATAGTATGTATTATACTTGCAATGGACATTGATGAAACACAAGACAATTTTATTTTCCCAGGCTCTGATTGGTCTAAGGAAGACAATCTTGGGAACTGACCAATTATTGTGCCTCAAAAGCTTGGAAATTAATTGCAAGACCAAAGTGATAGCCTTTGCCAGATGGCCCCAAAGGCTTATTTGGATGCTAAAAATCACTCCATGGAACAGGTTAAATAATTTAAGGCATAGACTTTCATGCCACAATCTCATGTAGATTGCATAGAGAAGGCCTAGTGCAAATAGCCTAGAGATCTGGTGTAGGTTTGCATTTTTTTTACATTAAAGGAACATTGTAGAGCACTCCAAGGGTAACTCAGCAAAAGTTACAGCAGAGTTATTGTTTGGTTCCCAATTAGGCATCTGGACTTCCTTTGTCCTGTTAAAAAAGCCCAGATTAATTTTCTAAGGAACGTATCTACAACTCCTTATTATGTCTCAGATGTGATTCTTTGCCACGAGCTTGGCGTTAGTAAAACAGAGATCAAGGTGTATATATTTTGTGTGTTTGCATCTGTGTGTATGCCTTCAAGTCATTGTTGATGCCTACTGATTGCCTGAAGTTTTCTTGGCAAGATTTCAGGAGTGACTTCCCATGGCCTACTTCTTAGGCCTGAGAAAGAGTGACCAACCCAAGGTCACTAGGTTGGCTTTGTGCCTCAAGTAGGATTAAAATTCAAGATATTTTTGTTTCTAGTCTGGAATCGCTACCCCAAATTGGCTCTCTCATATTTTTATATACTAGGCCAAAATATACTTTGCTTCATAGATCTAACACTTTACATCTTTATGGATAATTTGTCTCATCCTAGTGAAAAGTAGTGAATTAAAAATGGGAGCTCCTTTGATTCTCCTTAACTCTGCACTCTCAGGCAAGCTGCCAATAAATACATTGAAGAATATCAATACAATACAATACAATAGTAGAGTTGGAAGGGACCTTGGAGGTCTTCTAGTCCAACCCCCTGCCTAGGCAGGAAACCCTATACCGTTTCAGACAAATAGCTATCCAACATCTTCTTAAAGACTTCCAGTGTTGGGGCATTCCAATATATATCAATATCATATTAGATATGCCAGCTCCTTCCAAGGATATATTTACAAATAGAGATCCATCATCTTTTGATCTGCTAGATGTCTTAAGTCAAATCATAGGAAGGCATTTGGCAGGCTTGATTTAATGCCCTTCCTACAGAAGTCTTAAACGGGAGATGCAAAGTGTCTATAGATATTCTCAGTCATCCAGGTCATGGTTGTCTCAAAGATGGGTTTTCAAAAGGCAACTGCACTTTGTTTTTGTTCTTTTGGGTTTTTGAAAAACAAAATCCAGTTGCCTTTTGAAAAAAAACCCTTTGGGAGATGCTAAGGCATCCCTTTTGGACTAAGGCTCTGCCCATGCTGTGAAGAGACTATCAAAACCATAAAATAAATCTAATATTGTGTATTTTGTGCTGGAATACACTCAGAATTGATAGCCCTACATCTAAATACATTTCCTGACCATTTACAATTATGTTACTTTAAGTATAGCTAAATTTTGTTATATTTAAAATGTGGAGCTGACCAAATGATAGGTCCACTTAATTTTATGATCTGCAGTTATCCTTATCCTTGTAGCATGTGTTAGATTACTGTACTTTATTATGTACTAATCATTGACCGCAATAAAGATTTTCTTTTTATAGAAGAGAGCTTCTCCCAATAATTTTAAAAGCAAGGAAAGGAAGAATTGGATTGTCAAAATATTTGAGTTGATAATATTGTACTTTCATAGTCCAATTTTAAAACTTGTAAGATGTGGTTTTCTTGGTAATGTTTGAATAAGATAAATGATGGATGAAATTATCTTAGTTTCTTTTAAATTCAGTCAAGTTCTGTTGGGATAATATAAGCAAAATATTTTTATTTTATGCATACAGTACATTTCTCAAGTGAATCTGGCATTTGTAAAAGGTGTTCTTTTGACAATTTAAGATAAGCCCTATTATTAACCAACTATTTAATAAACCCACTGCAGACATTATAATTCTATTAATCTTTTAACTATAGTTAATCATTGAGAAGCATAGCATACTACTTCCTCACCCCCTTTCTTCCTTTGCCATTTATTTATGGTATATCAGGCCATCTATATTAGTCATAGTTAAATCAATCATGTTCAAATCCTGGATTCAAATATTGCTTCAGGCTCGATTAAATATTGTGTTAAGCTGACATGCAATTTCTTTTTGGCTTGTGTGAATCCAACCAGCTGAGATTCACTTAAACTATGGTTAAATCAATCATGGTATGTGAGCCCAGGCCTATAAATTAGTTCTGGATCATGTTTATTGAGGTTAGCATTGTGCAATGCTATGGTTGTAGCAGGAGAAAAGCTATAGACGAGAGGGAGAACTTGTTTGGGAAAATGTTTTCAGCCTTAGATCTACACTGGCATTAATGCCATATCCACAGCATGTTTCCCCTTCGGTGATGGTGAACCTTTTCAGCACTAAGTACCGAAAAAGTCATGCAGAAACAGCACATGTTAGGGCCATGCTCTGGGAAAAGCCGAACTTCCAGGTTCTAACATGCATGTGCATCTGATGATCAGCTGTTCGGCGTGCATCAGGGGTAGGTTCCTGCCAGTTCTAACTTCTTCTATAGAAGAGGTTCCACAAATCTACAGTGCTGTTTAGAACCGGTTCCAGCTCCCTCCCCCCGCCCGTCCGCACATCATCAAGATAAGAGCCAGAGGAGGAATTATGGGAGTTGAAGTCCACAAGTCTTAAAGCTGTCAAGTTTGAACACCCCTGGGGTTTTTTTCTAAAGGGTTAGGGGTGCAAGCGTCTTGTAACTTGACAGCTTTAAGACTTGCACACTTCAATGGCAGAGTTCCTGAGCCAACATGACTGGAGGAGGAATTCTGGGAGTTGAAGTCCACAAGTCTTAAAGCTGTCAAGTTTGAACACCCCTGGGGTTTTTTTCTAAAGGGTTAGGGGTGCAAGCGTCTTGTAACTTGACAGCTTTAAGACTTGCACACTTCAATGGCAGAGTTCCTGAGCCAACATGACTGGAGGAGGAATTCTGGGAGTTGAAGTCCACAAGTCTTAAAGCTGTCAAGTTTGAACACCCCTGGGTTTTTTTTTCTAAAGGGTTAGGGATGCAAGGGTCTTGTAACTTGACAGCTTTAAGACTTGCGTACTTTAAATGCCAGAGTTTCTGAGCCAACATTTTGGTTGCTAAGCAAGAGTGTTGTTAAGTGAGTTTCACCAAATTTTACAAGTTGGCCATGCCCACTCAATCACATGGTTGGCAAACCACTCCCACCTGGTCACATGGCCGGCAAATCACTCCTACAAAGCAGTCCACACCTACAGAAGAGGTTCTAAAAATTTTTTGAAACTGGTGTGCATGTGCAGGCCGGTTTTTGGCACTGTGGTGAGTGTGAAGGGATCATGCGCATCCAACAATCAGGTAGCTGGCACATATCTGCAGATCAGTTTTTGGCACTGCCACACGCACAAAGGACAGATGATCATCATGCGTGCATGCGCACCAGAAACCTGGAAGAGAAACAGGCAAGGGCATGCGTGCCAGGCGACATGGCTTCATGTGCCACTTTGGGCATGCATGCCATAGGTTTGCCATCATGGGTTTATGTGAATAAAGATCGAGCAGGTAATATAGTGGAGAAGTCAAAACAGAGAGCACTAAATATCAGTGCCTACATCCTGTAAGGAATCCAACATTTTTGCTACATTGTGGAGCTACCTTCTCTCCATGTTTCTCATTTCCTTTTTTCTTTTTTGCTTCTAATAATAGAAGGTATTTTGTTCAGTAACAGGATTGAGAGAGAAAATGGTACACATTTCATTAGTAGCAAAATCAATTATTACTTTTTTTGGGGGGGGGACCCTACCTGCTTTCAATTAAACAGGAAATTATCTAACCGATTACTTAATTTGCTCTGCTTGGCCATTTTGCAACTGCTTTATGCTGAATGAAGCATGAAATTAAACATGTAACAACTACCCTAATGGTTATGTTTTGAGATTGCTGCATTTTGGAATTGCTGATGTCAATTTGTGACCAAAAATAATAAAAAAATCCATAATATGAGATGATTGCTACAGCTATCAGTTGTGTTCTGGGGTGGGGGTGGGGGAGACCTATTTTGCTGCTAGTTGTTTCAAGTTTTAAAGGCATAATAAAAGAACCTTAATCTGATAGGCATTTGATTTTGGATCCTTTTCCTTAATTTTTTTCTGGGACTATAGATTCTAGTCTCCCTACCTCAAAAGCTAACAGATCTGTTGTTAGAGGATTTTGGTGCCTGAAATACTGTCAAGTGGCAAAGGAATGTGTTAACCATTGTTACACTGATCTTAAAAATGACTCTTTGGAACCAATTTAAGCCCTATCTACTCTTGCATTCTGTTCCACAGTAGCCATCCAGATGCTAAGGGAAGTCCAAAAGTAATTTATAAATGAAATTGTCTTTTATTTCCCAGCAACTAGAATTCAGAACTAAGAAGTTCTGAAACTTGCTGTTTCCAAAATTCGACCGAATGTAAGGCAGGCATTGATGGACTTACTTGCTGTAAATGTGCTTATTGCCATTTAAAGCTGCCCAAATTGGTGGCCCTCAAAGCATCTTACTCTGATAGGTTGCATAGATGGACTATGGGGTGTGGGAAGACATGTCACAGATAAACAAGGTCATTGTTATGCTGGTAGGATAGTGCAGTTTGGCTTTTCTGCCATTTTTGGCCAGTATGGTTTTATGAGTTTGCTTCTTAAAACCTAAGAAAAGTTGTGCCCAATGATAAAAACTGATCCTTCTGTTCCAGGGGTGGGGAACCATGGCCCTTTTATGACTTGTGGACTTCAATTCCCAGTGTTCCTGAGAGAGTCATGGCTCCCCACTCCTGCTCTATTTCAACATTCTGTTCTCACAATGGCCAGTCAGATGAAAGTGGGAATGCCCTGAGGCTGAACAATTGCCCTCTCAAACTCATCAGCAACTGTTATCAGGAGATCTTTTGCTTTAGTCACTGGAGGTAGTGAATGGCTATTTTAACAAGTAGCTATTCACAATTTTATCTTCTGTGAAGTTGTCTAATATCCTCTTAACAAGGTCCAAGTTGCTGGCCATTGTTACATCTTGGTGTAGTGAATTCCGAAAAGCGTATTCCTTTTTTCTTTTTAAATAGGACAACCCTAAACCTAGTGTTTTAACAGCTAACAATTTCTTCACTCGTGCATAGTATTAAGGCTGTACAGAATTTGATGGGCAAAGTGGTTAAAGTTTTCCTGGTAGGCACTACATTTCCACACATGCCTTAAATAATATTCTGCCCCTGAATCTGAATCTTCTCTCTACACAACCATACATAAATCTTTGCCATGTAATCCCTTTATCCATACTTTGTTGTATATTGAAATGCCATAAAACATTTCTTGTAGAAGTTCGATGTCTTGATTCCTTTGTTTTCCATTTCTAGTAACTTATTTAAAGGTCCTCAATTGTGTTCCTGAGTTGTAGTGGCCAACGGTGCAAACTTTGAGTGCCACCAGGTTCAACACTCCCCCTCCTCCTGTTTAACATCTACATGAAGTTGTTGGGGGAAGTCATTGATGGCACGGGGGTTAGCTTTCATCCATATGCTGGGGTTATCTTATTGTGTAACTCTGAGCTGCCAGTAATGCTGCCAAGGGCGTGGATGGGGAGGAACAGTCTTAAACGGATAAGGCTGATTTTGTCTGGTACCCGATTTTCCATCTTCAGTTCTGAATGGGACAATATTTCCCTGGATGCAAATGATGCAGAGTTTGGGGGTGATGCTGGACTCACAATTCCTGCTTCAAGAGTCCTTTCTTACAGTCACTCAGGCCTTAATCAGATCTTATGTTGCAATACAATCTATTTGGGGTTGTTCATATAGGCCAGAGGTTGTGCCCTTACTGCATGAGCAGTAATGGCCACACCTCTGCTAACAGATCTGCACAGGTTACCACCAGTAAGCTTCTGAGTGTAATTCAAGATGCAGGTTATGACTCATAAGGCCTTTCATGATACTTCCTTGATGTCTTGGAATTGCCTTTCTCCCACCATTTCTGCCCATCCAGTAAGATTTGATATACCGTAGATTCTTCAGATGCCATATTTGAAATAATGGCACTTGATGGGGCCTAGACATTTGGTCCTGTCTATCATTGTGCCTGCACTGTAGAAGGGTAACATCATGAAGTTTCAATTGATCCAACTTTGCTATTTTTTAAATGAGTTTTAATCTGGCTTTTCCCTAACTTGCTAGGTTAGGATTTTGTGCCTTTGGGAATTTATTACTGAGGCATTCACAATGTTAGTCTCTGATCTATTCTTTTAAAAACATTATATTGTATTATATTAAAAATAATAATTCTACGCCTATTCCCCAAGTTCTGAGTTGGATAGGTTGTAAACATGATTAATAAATAAATAAGGTATGCTGAAATGGGGCAGTTACTAATAATACATCACTACAAATCTGGTTATTATTTCAGGTAGACTGCCCTATATATAGTATGTATTCACTGATGCGCCTTGGAAATTATAAGTTTACTAACTACTGAAAAGTAGTTATAATTTTATGGACCTTGATTAAACAGATTTCCAACAAAATAAAGACACTTTTCATTTAGACTTTGCCCCAACTGAATGGACTAATGTCCATTAAATTAAGAGTTGTGGATTAAAATGAGGTTTCACTGCAGATGACATTTATTTTAATTATGAAATTACATTACTTCAGAGAGATGACATCACTTTGGATTTAACAGACATTTGGTTGTAATGGATATTCCCCTCCCTCTAAACCATGGGTTGAATGGAGGCTTTATTGTTAATAAACTGTCACATTCACATTGCGCCATAATATGGTTTGCCTTATTTTACCTTAGTCTGCGTTGTGAACTCAGAGAGTTGCAGCTCATGAAGTAACTCATGGTTAAGCAAGTCATGAATTATGCATGATCTTTGTAATTTATAAATATTTCTGTGGGCTGGAAGGAATGGCTACCCAAACAATGTTCGTTTCCTTTTGACTTAGTTTGACTTCAACACAACATTTTGTTTTAACAATCCATAATTGAGACAAACCATAGGAGAATGTAACATGCAAACCCTGCTAAAGCATTATATTCTTGAATTAAATGGAAATGTTGGAAGCCTTCCTTGAAAAACGATAAGACATTTCTAAAATGGCCTAGTGTCCTAGTGCAGCAAGACTTAGAGGATGGCTAAGACCAGGGCTGTCAAACTCCCAGCCCATGGGCTGGATGCATTACGTTCTGGCCACACCCCCGCCCGGTTTAGCGAAGGGAAAAAAAGTTCCAACACATCATGTGATACTGCTGTGACGATGTGAGTTTGACACCTCTGGCTTAGACGATCCTTCACAAAAGTGGCCTTGAATGATGATGTTGAACCAGATCGAGGGTTACATAATATTTAAATCAACCAAGGATCTGAATTTCAAGGAAGCATATGCAGTACTCAGGGCTTTTCAAAGGTGTTTCTTCATTTAATTCAGCACATATCAAAAGTCCCTGTGTTAAACTATCAATGACAAGTGGAAGACCTTCTGGTGAGGCTGGTGAGAAAATTAGATGTTTTTAATAAGAGAAGCTATCAATGGCATCTTGTTTGCGAGATGGCTGAATAACATACAGCAGGCCCCTGTAGCCTACTAAGTTGGCAAGAGGAACACTGCCAGTAGCAATCTTGGCTGATTTCCCAACAGCCACCGAGAAACACAACTTCAGCTGTCACTGGACCCAGGCTTTTATGTGAAGGTGATGGTGGTGCTTCCGGTGGCTTTCTCAGACACAACCCCTGGCGCCACTGTCATGGAGTAAAGTTTAGAGTAAATAAATAACTGGATTAATGTACTTTCATTACCAGGGCAAGACAAGAGTAAGAGTAAGAAGTACTTTGAGTAACTCGCTGTTGGACCATGGCTTTTTGTTTTAAAGAATATCTAAATGTTATGAGTATTCCATCCAGCTCTATTTACATAACATATTTAAATAACAAAACAGACAATTTTGCAATTCTGAGAAGTATTATCCTATTGGATTAATCTTTTCATGTGCTAACAACATTGCAAGTAAACGTTTTCATAGTCTTCTCCACATGAGTGTGGCTAAAAGCTTCCTTGTTATTTTATATTGTGGCACTTCAAATGTCCCCCCCCCCGTCTCTAGGTTTGTTTGTTTTTTTGACATGGTTAGGCATCATGCCAACTTCACTGCAGAATTACAGCAGATAAATATACTCCAAAGAATTTGATTAGATTTCTTTCCCTAAAAAGTAAGGAAGACAAGACAAATTAGTGTTGATAGAGGTACACATAAGATTGTTGAGAACAGCACAGCATCCGCTTCCTAAAATGTTATAAATAAATGCAACCATTTAAAATTGAAAATTGTACCCCTTGCTGAAACAGACAAAGCTAGATGAATATGGGATTATTTAAGGGCTGAATAATGGAGGATATACCTTTTTGATGATGTTGGTCAGTAGAATAGTCAGGTCTTTCTCATTCAGATATGTTTTATCTCCCAACATTATAGGCATAGTTGCTTCCTCCCCCAAAGCTGAATTTATATAATTCTTATAGCTCAGAATGAACTCTCACATGATGCTAGGACACTCCCTTTAAGTTTCTAGCCAAAGGAAGATGAGATGGATGAGTCTAAGTGGTTCTAACAGAAGCTTGGGAATTCAAGGCTAGGTTTGGCACCAGGATTCTGATGGAGGCTGATGATCTGAAGTTTGGACAAACTGAAGCTGGAGGGTTGAAGCTGGACATCTGAAGTCTGTTTCATGAACAAGACTTCCACACAAGTGAGAGATAACTTCCGGTCCCTGAAGGCGACGGACGTTCGTGTCCGCTGCTCGTCTTCTCGGTGGGCTCCCCTTAAGCTTAGGGGGAGCACAGGGAGCCTTGGAGGGTATCCCTGCTGTAGGGCGGCTTGTTGGGGCCCCCTGGATCGGCGGTGGCTGCAGGGGGGTCTCCAGCTTCGCCCCAGGAGCCGGGAAGCATGGGGGGGTGCACAGCAGCATGCCATCGCCGAGTGGAGCCTGGAAGGAAACAACTAATCGTGAGTTACAGCTGAAATGCGGTGAGGTGGGAAGTTCCCCTCAATCTCCTTTCTAACTACTCAATCGATGAACAGCAGCCTTTCTTAAACTGTGTTTTCAATCTTTGGAAGTGTTAAGACAGGAGGGGGGGGTTCGTCCCCCCTCGGAAAAGCGGCAATTGGAAAATCCCTCTCTCTCGGAAGAGAGAGAGAGAGTTAAAAGTTACTTTCTCTTCCTGTAAGCAATGGGAGGATGATTTCTTGCTACAATTGCAAAGGAGGACTGCTGAGTTGATTCTTTTAAACTATTTTATGGAAACTTTGGACGTTGCTTTCTGATCTCCTGTTAAGGCAGAGCCAAGATGGCCAACTTCCTCCTTCTTCTTGCACCTATGAATGAAGTTTCCCTTTAGAAAGAATTTCTGGCTTTGTATTATATCACACCCTAGAGATCTCCAGGAGCCTCTCCTTGCACGTATCGCCCTTGGATTTGGAACACTTGATTTATATCACCTGGCTTGGAGCTGTATAGAGACCAAAGCTCTCCTTTGGATCTGCTTGCCTTTTGACTTTTCCCGGTTGTGTCTTTCCACAGACGCCATTTCTTTGTGCAGACTTATAGCTATCTCTGAACTTGATATGGGTCCTAAAAAATTACCGCCTGGCAAGCCGTCTTCGGCCCCAACATCTTCTACGTCCAGCCCGGTCACCCAAAAGACACCACTGGCTTCATTTTTACAACCTAAAGCGACTGAAGGGAGCTCAAAGAAATTATCCTTTGAGCAAATGTTTCAAACTATTATAAAGGGACAGGACGAACTGAAAAAGCAACTGGCGGATTTAACTGATGAGCTCAGAGAAACGCAACAACAAACAACACAATATAAACAGAGAATAGGTGTGCTGGAGGAGGGCGCGACTGGGCTGAGGGAAGAGGTTAAGACAATCCAGAAGGGGAATGTAGAATTTGAAAATCATATGATAAAGGTGGAATTTGAGAGAATGTCTTTTTTTCTTAGTTTTCAAAACCTGCCAGAAACAGAGAATGAAGATCTCAAGGAGATCATGACCACAATTTTAGCAGAATATATTAAAAGAGATAAACAACAGTTATGGTGGGATATTGATTTGATCTATAGAATTAACTCAGCATACGCTAGAATACACAACGTGCCAAGGGAAATACATGTTAAATTTCTTAGAAAGACTACAAGAGATGAGGTCTTAGGAGCTCAAAGGGTGGGACCACTAAAATATAAAGACAAAGAAATAACCATTCTTAAACAGATTCCAAAGAAAGTAAGAGATAAGAGGAAGAAATATTCCTCTTTAGCAAAGAAACTATATAATAATGGAATCTGGTTTAGATGGCTATTGCCAGAAGGAATGCTGATTTTCTGGAAGGGCAGTAGAATTAGAATCAACACAGTTGTGGAAGCAGAGGCCTTTATTAAGAAACATAGTGCTCTCCCAGATGAAACAGGGGACAGTACACAAGACATGAAGGAGGGAGGGGCCGCGGATCTGCCAGCAGACAGGGGGGAGTATGCAACACTCAGAAGACTCAGATCACAAAAATGAGTTAAACATTATTGCAATTGTTGTTATAATGTAATTTTTGGAAGTGATACAAAAGATGATTGAATATATTGATGATTGAATGTAAAAACAAAAAGCTGCCAATGTTTATTCAAATTTTGATGTTTTCTTTTTCTTTTTGGTAAAAATTGTGAGATTTGGGGGGATTTCTATCTTCCGCATGATGTAGCTGTCAAAGTTTTCTATACCTATTTACCCTTTTCCTCAAAACACTTGTAAAAAACCAATAAAATTTTACAATACAAAAAAGACTTCCACACAACTCAACTCACTGGAGAGCTTTAGGTCTCTTATTCTGGGGGAAGCCATGGAAAAATAAAATGCATATTTGAAGGCCAGAAGGCTGATTTTTTTAAAGACCTGATTTAAATGCTTGAACCACGCAAAGTGGAGCTTTGGAACAATGGAGTAATGAAGAGATTGTTTAAGATTTCCATCCGTCTTTAAGATTTCCATCTGTCTTGCTCACTTAGCATTTGTATCTCTCTGGCCATGAAATCAGCAACAGCAACCAGTCTAACATGGACCTACATATTATGATTACAGGTTACAATCACAACTAGGCCTGCAATTTCCATCTCTAAGTTATGCGACCATTGAGTCACAACCAATTTTATGACCTTTTTTGTTGTGGTCTTTAAGACAATCCCTGCTGTTTTTAAGTGAATTGCATGGTCATTTAGCGAATCCAGGCTTGTCTATTAACTTGGCTTGTCAGAAGCATCCTGAGAAGGTCACAAATAGTCTTTATGTGGTTCTGGGATGCTGAAATCAACATGCTGGTTGCAAAGTGCCTGAATTTTGATCACGGGAATGCTGTGACAGTCATAAGGGTGAGGATCTGTCTTAAGTCACTTTTTTCAGTGTCGTTCTAACTTTGAATGGTCATTAAACAAATAGTTGTAAGTCAAGAACTACCTGTACTGCCTACAGATCTTTAGTATAAGGAAAGCAATAGAGAACTAGGAAAGGCAGCAGGGTGCAAGAGATCTAACCTACCTAGTGCCATGGTAGAGTAAAGGTATCATATCATACATTATTCAGCTTGGATTGATGGTCTACTACATAGACCATTCCAGTTTGTACTTTGCTGCTATACCAGGAAGGATGCTGATGGTTGCAGCTATGTTTCCACGACACCTAGACGAATCCGACTATCTAGACCCACGCCAGTCCGGCTTCCGACCCGGGCACAGCACTGAGACAGCCTTGGTCGCGTTGGTTGATGATCTCTGGAGGGCCAGAGATAGGGGTTGTTCCTCTATCCTGGTCCTATTAGACCTCTCGGCGGCTTTTGATACCATCGACCATGGTATCCTATTGCGCCGGTTGGAGGGGATGGGAGTCGGAGGCACCGTTTTGCGGTGGTTCGGCTCCTACCTCTCCGACCGGAAGCAATGTGTGTTGACAGGGGGGCAGAGGTCGTCCCTGAGGCCACTCACTTGTGGGGTGCCACAGGGGTCGGTCCTCTCGCCTCTCCTGTTCAACACATATGTGAAGCCGCTGGGTGAGATCATCCGTGGTTTTGGGGTTGAGTACCATCTTTACGCTGATGATACTCAGCTGTACATTTCAACCCCAAACCACCCCAACGAGGCTGTCGAAGTGATGTCCCGGTGTTTGGAAGCCGTCGGGGTCTGGATGGGGGACAACAGACTCAAACTCAACCCCTCCAAGACCGAGTGGCTGTGGGTACCGGCACCTCGGTTCAGCCAGCTGACTCCATCGCTGGCCATAGGGGGCGAACAACTGTCCCCCGTGGAGCGGGCGCGCAATTTGGGCGTCCTCCTCGATGCCCGGCTGTCAATGGAGGACCATGTGGCAGCCGTGGCAAGGGGGGCGTTCCACCAGGTTCGCCTGGTGCGCCAATTGCGCCCCCTACTGGACCAGAGTGCCCTGCGCACGGTCACTCATGCGCTGGTGACGTCTCGCCTGGACTACTGCAATGCCCTCTACATGGGGCTTCCCTTGGGACGCATCCGGAGACTGCAGCTAGTTCAGAACGCAGCCGCGCGGGTTATTATGGGAAGTACACGTTACTCCCACGTAACACCTCTCCTGCGCGAGCTGCACTGGCTACCTGTGGCCTTTCGGGTGCGTTTCAAGGTATTGATCACCATCTTTAAAGCGCTCCATGGCATAGGACCTAGTTATCTGCAGGATCGCATCCTACCACACACGTCCCTGCGACCTATCCGCTCACACAGGGAGGGGCTCCTCCTGGTGCCGTCTGCTAGGCAATGCCAGCGGGCGACACCTAGGAGTAGATCCTTCTCTGTGATGGGCCCAACCCTCTGGAATGACCTCCCCCCAGACATTCGAACTACCACCGACCTCCGTTCCTTCCGGCAAAAGTTAAAGACTCACCTATTTCAATCAGCTGGCCTGGCACTTTCTTAGTTTTACCTCCCGGGGATTTATTTTATTTTAATTGGGTTTGGGGTTTTAATTGTGATGTTTTTAGGATTAGAATATATTTATTTCTTAGTACAGCCTATCTCCCCCTCCAAATGTATCTTAAATGTATTTTATTATTATGACTGGTTTTATTTGTATTGACTGTACACCGCCCCAAGTCCCTTTCTGGGAGAGGGGCGGTCTAAAAATCTAAGAAATAAATAAATAAATAAAAATGTTTAGCTTAATTTGTTTGGGGGGAAAAGTCCTGTCCTCCAAAATAGTAGCATATTATCATGCAGGTATTTATGGAATGGATTCTTGAAATGAATAGGTTTATCATCTCCCTTAATCACCAAAAATGGATGAATTGTCTAGCTTAATGATGCATGAGAACATGAGGAAGTATGAGCTCATGGTGGTTGAAAAGAGAATTGTGCTATGCAAAATGTATAGCTACAGAAAAGGGTCCATATGGAAACAGCTATCCTCACTGATAGTGACATTGTTGGAGCAATAGTAGGCTATGGATTTAAGGAGAACAGATTAATCCTGAACCCCATGTGGAGGCTGCATTAGCACTCAGATGAGACAAAATCAAACTTGTTCACAAAGATAATAAAGACAGATTCATACTCCAGCAGAAAAAACGTGTTGAATTGTCTACAACTGTGTTTGTCAAACTTGGCAAGTTTAAGATATGTGGACTTCAACTCCCAGAATTATCACTAGCATGCTAGTAGAGAAATTCTGGGGGTTGACGTCCACACATCTTAAACTTGACAAACACTGATCTACAACTTGAGTAAGGTTTCAGCATAATTTTAAATAAAGAAGGTTGCAGTACTGTATTCAGTTTAGATTCATTATTTATTAAATTTCTTTGCTACCAATATCACTGTTAGGTGATTCTGGGTTGCTTACTCTCTTAAAATCAATAAAAACATTAATATTTAGTTCCTAATTGTTTAGGAACTTGGAAAATTGCCTTAAAAGGTTATGGGAGGGAATAGCTGAATTGCACTAAGACATGGCTTGTTTTAAGCATGGCTTGCTGAGTTAACCAGTGCTGTATAACTGGGTTAACTCAAGAAGCAGAAATGGTGCAGAATGGCTAAATTCATATAACACCAGAAGTCAGACTTAACAAGCAATATGTTTTTGCAGATTTTGTGAAAGTTAGATATGGGAAGAACCTGTCTTTTTAAAAACAATAATTTGTAGAAATAGAAGTTTTGTTGGTAAAAAAAACAGCTCCTCAAAAAAAGAGGCAATATATAATGTTGACATGGCAACTCAACAAGCGTATATATATGTGTGTGTTTACATGCTAAATCGTGATTTATTTTAAATCACAATTTGTTGAGTAAGCTACAAATGTCACCCAGGGAGAAAATGCTTGTTGGCTTCCAAAAAGGGCACCTTTCTTTCATAAGCAACAGAAACTGGTTTTTACAGTGCAAAGTGTTTTCAAATGTAAGTAAATATAGAAAGGAAGACTAAGAATGGACTTGGTGGCTTTGTAGCGTTGAGTTTATGAGCTAGCAATAAAGATGGACGTGTGAGGCATTGCCTAAGGATTAAGAACAGGGAGGGAGGAGTTAATGGCCTGAGGTATAGACAGAGGGTCATTAACCACAGTTTGCCATTAATTCTCATTATATATTAGTGCCTCTTGACTCTTCAGTCCCAGTGAAGGACAAACCACATTTTATTCACTACCAACCCCCTTTAAAATAAAGCTGTGCAGTGTAGCTTACTAATAGCGTAAGGGCAAATTCAAGAATCATTGCCCTGAGCAATTTAAAATGGCATGAGGCTGGTTTCTCAATTAGCAGGGCATCTTACATATTTCAATCCTTTATTTTAACAGGGTGAGTAGAAGGAAGGCTCCCCGCTTGGACTGACTTTATACAAGGGGTTGTGGTGAGATGGCTCTCGCTTCCTTGTCTGTGGATTTCGGACTGCCCGTGCTGCCCTTTGACCCAGTGGGAAGCAGGAATTAAGAGGCCAAGCTAGGCCTTGTGCCTGCGGTGCAAGGCTTGTTTCTGAGTATCTTATGCCAACATGTGAAAAGCTTGGACGAGATGTGGTTTGTATGATTGGTGATATTTGTAGCTTATTCAAGAAATTATGATTTAAAATAAATCCCGACTTGGCATGGAACCACATATATACATTGAAATTGAGTTTCCTTGTCAACATTATAGAAAGGGTTTACAATTGTAAGGTGACCAACTTTTTTACAATGAAAAGGAGGACAAAATGCGTTCTATTGTCCAAAATGCTAAGGTGACCAACTTTTTTACAATGAAAAGGAGGACAAATAAATTGGAAAAAAAATATCGTAAATAAAAGAAATATTTTATTCATTGCAACAATAATACACTAAAATATGATATATGCATAATAAAAACATTTGCAACATTTTATATTGTAATTATGCTTACATGCCTGTTAATTATTATTTGAATGAGTACTTTTCCATTGAATTAATATTTTTTGTCAATGTATCATCTTCTAACAATATATTGGAAATATCTGAACAAGAAATATCCTTCATATTGAATTTTACGGCAAATGCTGCAGCTAGAGTATCAACATTCAATCTCGATTTCTCACTTATCGAAAAATCATTGGCAATTGAAAAAAACTCTTTCAACTGCTGCATTAGTTCCAGGGCAGCACAATGTAAATTGAACAAGTATAAATAAATGTTCACATGGAATATGTTCATTTTTGAAATGGCTGAAAATATCCACCCATCTTTTATCAATTTCAACATGTTGATTTTCCCATTGTATTAATTTTTCAAAGTTTAAATATACATTCAGTCTTCTAATTTCTTCAAAGAGACAATTGTCATCTATTTTAATGTCTAGCATTTCTTTAGATAAAAATTCAACACAAGATTCAATATCTGTTCAATATACTTGCGATGAAGTAAAAAAAACACCATTAAAAACTGTTTAATAAAATACGTCACATAACGCGCAACAGATTAGCCTTCAAATATCAAAAAGGAGGACATGTAGGAGGACACTTTTCGAGGGAGGACAGAACTTAAAAAAGAAGGACTGTCCTCCCTAAAGGAGGACAGTTGGTCACCTTAACAATTGCCTTTTTTTTTTGAGGATCTGTTTTTTTTTTTACAGACAGCTCCCCTCACCCTGTCTTTTGGAACAACATCCTTCTGGAGCTGGGGTGGGCAACTATGGCCTCTTTAGCAGGGACGTGCAGCCAAGGGAGGCAGGGGAGGCAGAGCCTCACCGCTCTCATTATGAAAAGAAAAAAAAAGGGAAAAGGGAAAAGGCACACATGATCCCATTCCCCGCCTTCCTGAGTCAACATGAAGGGGACCACGGAGTGCGCTCCTCGCGCTCCGCAGTCCCCTTCATGTTGACTCAGGAAGGCGGGGAATGGGACCACGTGTGCAGGAGGCTGAGGCTGCCTCAGCTTCCTGCACACGTGGTCCCATTCTCCGCCTTCCTGATGACATCACCAGCCTCACCAGCCATAAACCTCACCGCACGTCACTGCTCTTTAGGACCTATGGACTTCAGAATTCTGGGAGTTGAAGTCCACAGCTCATAAAGGGGCCCATCCTTGCTCTGATATTTGTGCACCCCCTCACATGTATATTCTAGGCAGTGGTGGGTTTCAAATTTTTTGGGAACCTACTCTGTGGGTGTGGCCTCCTTTGTGGGAGTGGCTTGCCGGCCATGTGACCTGGTGGGAGTGGCTTGGCAGTCATGTGACCAGGTGGGCATGGCTAACTTGGAAAATGTGGTGAAACTCACTTAACGAAGCTCTTGCATAGCAACCAAAATTTTGGGCTCAATTGTGGTCATAAGTTCTTTTTCTTTCTTTCTTTCATCTCTCTCTCCCACTTTCTTTCTTTTTTTCTTTTTCTTTCTCTCTCTCTCTCTAGCTCTTTGTCTCTCTCTCCCTCCCTCCCTCCCTCTGTCTCCCTCTGTCATTTTCTCTGGGTGTCTATCTGTCTGTCTCTCTCTCTGTATCTCTGTCTCTCTCTCCTCCTTCCCCCATCTCTGTCACTCTGTGTGTCTGTCTGTCTGTCTCTCACTCACTCTGTGAGTGTGTGTGTGTGTGTGTGTGTGTGTGTGTGTCTGTCTGTCTGTCTGTGTCTCTCCCTCTGTCTCTCTCCCCTCCCTTCCTCTCTCTCTGTCACTCTGTGTATGTGGGTGTATCTGTCTCTCACTCATTCACTTAATCACTCACACTGTGTGTGTCTCTGTCTGTCTATCTTTCTCTCCCTTCCTCCCCCTCTCTGTCTCTCTCTGTCTGTGTGTATGTCTGTGTGTGTCTGTCAGTCTCTCTCTGATTCCCTCCCTCACTCCCTCTCTCTGTTCCTCTCTCTCTCTGTCTGCCTCACTCTCTCTCACACACACACTGTGGTCACCTTGTTGAGTGTTCCAATCACATTTGAAACACTCAACAACTGGCCTGCATTTATGGTATTTTGCAGCATTCTGCACTGCAGAATGCTGCAAAATACCATAAATGCAGGCCAGTTGTTGAGTGTTTCAAATGTGATTGGAACACTCAACAAGGTGACCACAGTGTGTGTGTGAGAGAGAGTATTTATTTATTTATTATTCATATTTATAGACCGCCCCCTCTCCCGAAAGGGACTCGGGGCGGTGTACAGTCATTAAAATGCGTTATAAAATACATACATAAAACAGTTAAATAATTAAATACGTAGGTGAAGGAGGTTGTAAGACTGTATATAGAATAATAAATATAATACATTAAAAGCTTATTAAAACCCCAAACCCAATTAAAATGAATAAATCCCCGGGAGGTAAAACTAAGAAAGTGCCAGGCCAGCTGATTGAAATAGGTGAGTCTTTAACTTTTGCCGGAAGGAACGGAGGTCGGTGGTAGTTCGAATGTCTGGGGGGAGGTCATTCCAGAGGGTTGGGCCCATCACAGAGAAGGATCTACTCCTAGGTGTCGCCCGCTGGCATTGCCTAGCAGACGGCACCAGGAGGAGCCCCTCTCTGTGTGAGCGGATAGGTCGCAGGGACGTGTGTGGTAGGATGCGATCCTGCAGATACCTAGGTCCTATGCCATGGAGCGCTTTAAAGATGGTAATCAGTACCTTGAAACGCACCCGAAAGGCCACAGGTAGCCAGTGCAGCTCGCGCAGGAGAGGTGTTACGTGGGAGTAACGAGTACTTCCCATAATAACCCGCGCGGCTGCATTCTGAACTAGCTGCAGTCTCCGGATGCGTCCCAAGGGAAGCCCCATGTAGAGAGCATTGCAGTAGTCCAGGCGAGACGTCACCAGCGCATGAGTGACCGTGCGCAGGGCATTCCGGTCCAGTAGGGGGCGCAATTGGCGAGTGAGGCAGACAGACAGACAGAGAGAGGAACAGAGAGAGGGAGTGAGGGAGGGAATCAGAGAGAGACTAACAGAGTCTGACAGAATTAGAGAGGTACTTTTAACTACCTGGCAGCGGCGTTTTTCCTTGGGGGGCTCCTCAGAACATCCCAAGACTTCGGAGGGAAGCTTATAGCCCGGAGCAGGAGCAAAGCCCCTTTTCCAACTGGCCTTTCCTTGCTTGGAGGGCTTCGGAGGGAAGCTTCTGCAGAAGCCCGAGTGAGTGACAACAAGTTCCCACCGTTACAAAGTCTCGGAGGCTGTAATTTTCTGAGCTGTGCGCGTGCGCCTGTTTTCCAAGGCGTGGAGCAGCAGTGAGGCTCTGCGTGGCCGGCAATGACTCCAGATGCCATCCGGGAAGACGAGGAACGCGAGGGGGGACCGTTGACGGCCTCCGGAATCATAGCTCGCCGCGCAGAGCCTCGCTGCTGCTTCACGCCGTGGAAAACAGGCGCGCGCGCACAGCTCAGAAAATTACAGCCTCCGAGGCTTTGTAACGGCGGGAACTTGTTGTCACTCGGCCGGGCTTTTGCAGAAGCTTCCCTCCGAAGCCTTTCGAGGGAGGAAGGGCCAGTTGGGAAAGGGGCTTTGCTCCTGCTCCGGGCTGTAATTGCGCCTATGTTTTCCATGGCGTGGAGCAGCGGCGAGGCTCTGCGCGGCCAGTGATGATTCCGGAGGCCATCAGTGGGAGGCAGGGTCCCCCCTCGCATTCCTCGTCTTCCCGGATGGCCCCCGGAATCATCACTGGCCGCGCAGAGCCTCCCCGCTGTTCCACGCCGTGGAAAACATAGGCACAATTACAGCCCGGAGCAGGAGCAAAGCCCCTTTTCCAACTGGCCTTTCCTTGCTTGGAGGGCTTCGGAGGGATGCTTCTGCAGAAGCCCGAGCGAGTGACAACAAGTTCCCACCGTTACGAAGCCTCGGAGGCTGTAATTTTCTGAGCTGTGCGTGCGCGCCTGTTTTCCAGGGCGTGGAGCAGCAGCGAGGCTCTGCGCGGCGAGCGATGATTCCGGAGGCCGTCAACGGTCCCCCCTTGCGTTCCTCGTCTTCCTGGATGGCATCTGGAGTCATTGCCGGCCACGCAGAGCCTCGCTGCTGCTCCACGCTGTGGAAAACAGGCGCGCGCGCACAGCTCAGAAAATTACAGCCTCCGAGACTTCGTAACGGTGGGAACTTGTTGTCACTCGCTCGGGCTTCTGCAGAAGCTTCCCTCCGAAGCCTTCCGAGGGAGGAAGGGCCAGTTGGGAAAGGGGCTTTGCTCCTGCTCCGGGCTGTAATTGCGCCTATGTTTTCCACGGAGTGGGGCCGCGGCCAGAAGACAAGGAACATGAGATAGCGCAGCGGTGGCGGCGGGGAGTCAGCCCCGATGCAAAAAATGCCAAGGGGGCGGGGCAGGAAATTACTTCCGGGTTCATTTTCCAACCGGATCGCGCGATCCGGTGCGATCCGGTAGAAACCCACCACTGATTCTAGGTCCCTGAAGGGCTACACTGCCTTCACACTTCAGGCTTGGTGTTTCTGTATGTTGATTTCTCTGGACAGTCATGTTTTTTGAACTGGGTATTTTAAATATGTGTTTCTCAACCTTGGCAACTTTGAGATGTGTGGCCCTTCACTTCCAGAATTCCTCAGCTGGCATGCAGGTGCCAAGGTTGAGAAATAGCGCTGTAATTTTGTGTGTATATGTGTGTGTTAGGCAGCCTGAAAATAAAAATTAAAATAAAAAATTGAATGAATTTCTTAATGTCCTCTAACCAAACTTCCTTAACTTTTCTTGAGATTGATCACAGTTGTCTAGGTGTTATCGTTTGTTGCCATTTATGAAACTATTAACTACACTGTATACATTAACAAATAAATCCTAAATATGGTAAAGCGGATAGAATAGTCAGTGAGCTATCACATTACGGGTTAGCTGAGAGTATGTGTAAACGTAGCCTTTGTGATTTATTAACCATGTTTCAAATGACATGTTGTGAAACAAACCATGGCTCAGCCCAACATCTTGTAGACCCAGCCATGTTTATTACTATGAGTTGGGTGATGATTCAGTTACCAAAGAGGTGTATTGTAATTCTTTTAATGTGATCCTGCCAGTTCTTATAGTTTTAATTTTACTGTAAATGTATTTTTTGACATTTTATAGCTTTGCTTTGCTTTGCTTTGCTTTGGTAGGAGTTCCATTATCAGCAACTTTTGGGTGTATAGAATTCATTGCAATTAAATGCCATAAAATAAAGAGGAAAAGATATCTGAATGGGACAGAGCTAATTTTCTCCATGAATTTTCTCCATGAATAAATAATTTGAGTTTAATTGTGAAATACCATCCTTGGAATAGTGTGCTGTGACACATCCATTTTTCTGTCATGAAATAAGCAACTTTCCTTTTTACTGTGGGGAAAAATGCCGTTCTAATTATGAAATCAGCCAAGTAGAAAACTATTATGTTTTATACTGTGGATGTTGCTGCTTTTGAAACATGGAGTACATTTTTTCCTTATGGTGTAATAACAGTGGAAAAATAACTACAGTAATTCTACTTTCCCTCCCCAGTCATTTTATGTGTGAATGGATTGTTCCCAGTTCAGTGTAGATGTTTTGTGAGATTCAGCTGTGTCTCCTGTACTTATATAATTGATGACTTCACACAGCATATTAATGTGTAATTTGTTTTAATCATGACTTGTTGATCAAGCTACAGTTGTATAATTCACAGATAATGCTAAAAGAAAAGCAATTTACAAATTGGAATAACTGGGTTTGTACATCTCTCTAAATGATATACAGATATATGCAGATGACATGCAGATATAACTTTGTACTTACGGACACTTGTTCAGTGACAGTTCAAAGTTACAACAGCACTGAAAAATGAGACTTACAATTGAAGTTGTGGCTATCACAGTATGCTTGTGTTTACACAATTGTGATTTGGGCACCTGGTAACTGGCTTGCATTTATGAAGGTTGCAATGTCTACAGTCACATGATCATCATTTTCAACTTCAAGTGAGAAGCTGGTACGAAATAGCAAGTTGTGGTTATATGACATCGTGCTTAAGAACCTATGGCCATTTGTTTACTGACCACAACCAGAAGTAAGTTGGTATAGGCATGTGATGTTGCATTTAACATACACGCCGTTTAGTGATGGAGTTACCAGTGCCTAATGTGGTTGATAAGTGATGAATACCTGTAAATACCAAATTATATTAGCTCTTAATGAATAAACCAGGCCCTCGTGACTTGCTCAGCAAACTATGATTAAAACACAATATTAGTATTGGTGATTCAGCCACGAAGAGGTAAGGGAATATTTACAGAAGTCAGTAGAATGGAAGTGTCACCAAAACTGCCAGATTAATCTTAGATGAGCTCTGGCAGATGGAGTAAAAAACTCTCAAAGATTTGCTAGTTGGTAGAACACTGAGTTGTTTTTTTTTTTAAAAAAAACCTCCTCAATAGTTAGTCTTCTGGAATTTGTTTCTCTGGCTCTTTTTGGGATCCTCTTGTGTGTAAAAAAGGGAAGGGGGCTTTATTGCCCTCGTTTCAGCTGCTATTTTAACTTTTTGACTTTTCCCCGTCCCAGTCTCTCTCTCCCCTCTCCCTCTCCCTCCCCCCTTCTCTCTCTCTCTCTTTCTCTCTCTCTCACACACACACAGCCCCCAATGCCGTTGCCTTAGTATGCGAGACTCTTTTAAGCAGCCAGGACATAGATGGGTCAGGGGAATAACTCGAACAAGGCACAATTGCTGGTGATAAGGTATTTCTTCCACAATTTGCACATGGGCACGTTTGTTATATCCCAATGTTTTCAGATGTCTCTTTTTTCCCTTTTTGTGTATCCTACTGTCTTTCAATGAGGCAATGAATCATTAGTTGGAGTGCTACAAACAATAGCTTTGATTTTTCTTCCGCATTGCCTTGGCACCCATGTATGGTAGCTGAATTGGCAGTTGAGGAGTCTCTTTGAAATCCATCTCCACCATTAACTGATGAACGAAAGCCAGCGTCTCTTGGCTCATGGCATCGAAGCTAAAAGTTGGTCGAACAGGCAGCCTTAAAATGTCTTCTCCAAATCCATGTAAAATACGTCCTGGGATTATTGTAAGTATCACCAGCCTTCTAGAACGTCCTTCTCCATCCTTCTGAAGCTATTTTTCATTCCTTCATGTCAAAGGCCTTTTCAAAGTCTCAAACTCTCTTTTGCACAATGGGGTGTTGTGCTTGGCAATCATTGCTAACATATGATTCATATTCAGTTAGTTCAGTGAATGATGTACAACAGCTCTATTGTATACTCCACATAACCTTTGAACATTGCTGTCAGTTTTTGGCCTTCCAGATGTGTGTAGTTTCTAGTCTTGTATTTGATAGGGGTGACTGGATTAGCGTAAAGATCATAAACTGCAAGAACCGTCCTGATTTCACAAGAATTCCCTCTTCTGAAGGCAGAAGGCAATATTTTTCTGTTCTCTGCCCCCATCCACAGCTTGGATTGTGGAGAGTCACTTTGGTTAAGACAGCATATTCACAGGCCCCAACATGCCTCCCAACTGAACTCAAGGAATCATTTCGAGCTTCAGCTAACCATGTCCCAGTAAGTCAACTACTGAAGTTCCCTTTCTTAAGGGAAATCAGGTTGTAAACATGATGGGAGTCTTATACTTACAATAGGGATGTGGTGGCTCAGTGGCTAAGACACTGGGCTTGTTGATCAGAAGGTTGGCAGTTCAATGGTTTGAATCCCTAGCACCGCATAACGAAGTGAGTTCCCGTTACTTGACCCAGCTTCTGTCAACCTAGCAGTTCGAAAGTATGTAAAAATGCAAGTAGAAAAAGTAGAAAAATAGGGACCACTTTGGTGGGAAGGTAACAGTGCTCCGTGCACCTTCGGTGTTTAGTCATGCCAGCCACATGACCACGGAGATGTCTTTGAACAGTGCTGGCACTTTGGCTTAGAAACGGAGAAACGGAGATGAGCACCGTCCCTAGAGCCGGAAACGACTAGAATATGTGTGCTGGGGAACCTTTACATTTACCTATACTTACAATAGTTCATTTAGTGACTGTTTGTAGTTACAAAAGCACTGAAAATGTGATTTGTGACCGTTTTTCACACATACGTCTGTTGCAAAATCCCTATGATCCTGTCCTCAAAATTCAGATGCTTGTCAGACCTTCTGACAAGCAAAGTCAGTGGGGAAGCCAGATTCACTTAACAACGGTGTGACTAACGTCACAGCTGCAACGATTCACCGAACAACTAGTTAAGACTACGGCAAGAAAGGGTCATAAAATAGGTTGTCCTCATTTAACTGTCTCGCTTAGCGATGGGCATTTTGGGCTCAGTTGTGATCGTAAGTCAAGGACTACCTGTATCCTGCTCTGCATAGGGACCCAGGATTTGCAGATGTGGGAAGGAGGGGAGGGGGGGAGGGAGAAAAACAAGGAGGAATGGAATGGGTGGAAATTGTGGGAAAGAGCATGAACCAGCTGCAAGAAGAACATTGTCTTTTGCCCTCCGATCTCCAGTGCCAGGAAACAAGTGTTGAAATCCTTTCGGTATTTCACACAAATCGGCAACAACATGTGCAGGTCCACTGCTGTAACTCCCTTCCTCTCCAGAAGCGTTGTTGTTCATGCTGTGTGAAATAAATGTGTCATGTGACCCAGGCTGACTACATAACCAACTATGAAACTGCGCAGACCCAGCCATGGCTTTTCAACCAGTTTAGCCTTTAGCAACGTGGGCTTACAAAATTTTGGCCAATGCTGGAAAGAACTCTGCTATTTGAGAACAACCTGGCTCTACCCTTCTCCCTTGGCGTTTTTTGCCCTCCACCCCCCCCATGGAAATTTTTAACATTTGTGTGCAGACACTGCATACTTTATTTGAACATTAATTTTCAAGATCTGAGTGCTCAACTATTGCCTACTTCTGTCTCCCGGCTCTTCTCTCTTAAGAGAAGAAAGGCTCTTGGGAGTCTGCAAAGAGAGTTTTTTCTTTTCTTTTCAGTGCCATGGTTTGTCTCTCCATATGTTTGTTTCAGGGTAAATCTTCCAGATTATAGACTGCAATTTCAAAAATGTTACGAATTACAATAGTTGTCTTAGAAAAAATATATATATTTACATGGAGGCTATGTGTTAGACAGATTTTATTTGAAACTAGCTGATAACCTGGAGTTGCCCAGTTATTTATTTATAGGGGGAAAATGTCTGGACCAAATGCAATTTCTAATGTTGGATTTTCCCCCTCATCAGAGGGAGCCCCCTTGGGGGGTACTGTGAAGCCATTACCATGGCAACTCCACTGCACTATACAGTAGAAACTATTTTACGGCAGTACAGTAGAAGCCATTTAAGGCACAACAGGCTGTATCATAACAGAACACATACCTCGACGGGTGTTAAGGGTGTCTTACTCCCCACAGTATTTGTTTCCAGAGAGTAAGACATCTGTGTACCAAGTTTGGTTGAAATTGCTCAAGGCATTCCAGAGTTATGCTGGAACACACACACACACACACACACACACACACACACACACACAGATTTAGATAGATAGATAGATGATAGATAGATAGATAGATAGATAGATGATAGATAGATAGATAGATAGATAGATAGATAGATAGATAGGAAGGAAGGAAGGAAGGAAGGAAGGAAGGAAGAAAGAAAGAAAGAAAGAAAGAAAGAAAGAAAGAAAGAAAGAAAGAAAGAAAGAAAGATAGATAGATAGATAGATAGATAGATAGATAGATAGATAGATAGATAGAAGCTGAGTGACTTATCTTCTTCCTTTTTGGACTTTATTGAGACGATAGATACCCATTATTTGTTAGGAAATATTTTACACTCTATTCCTTGGACTATAAAACTGAATTTTCATTTGACATCATGTACTACATTTCCTTACCCAAACCGAGAAAGAGAATGACCATGGGCAGATTGCTATTGTTTTGGTTTTAAAATTAAAGAAGAAACCACCATTTTATTAAAGAATATGGGATAGCAAGACAAAGATAGTTGCCTTTCTTTTAACAAAGGACGGCAACATTTGTGGTTGATAGCCATTCTTTAAGAATACTGTAATGTTTTCACTTATTTTTCTTCAATTTACAGCAATATACAGCTGAACACTTACAGCCAAGCACACAAAGGTAGGGCAAGAAGCAATGGGTGGAAAGTAATCAAGGGGAGAAGCAGCCTAGAACTAGGGAGACATTTCTTAATAGTGAGAACAACTAACCAGGCAGGTTGCCTTCAATTCAGAAGTTGTAGGTGCTCCAACACTGGAGGATTTTAACAAGAGATTGGACAACCATTTATCGGAAATAGTATAGAGTCTTCTGCTTTAGCAGGAATTTGGACTAGAAGACCTCCAGGGTCCTTTCCAGCTTTATTATTCTGACTATGCTGGAATACTGTTTTCTTCTTTTTTGTTGGGAGGGGGGGAAGGTATCTGTTTTTAAGTGACTGGTAGTTGAATGACTGATAGTACATAAGGACTACCTGAACCATCAGCTCCCACTGGCCTTGCAAGCTAAGGCTGTTGCATGTGGAAGACTAGATACCTGGAAAATAAAGTATTGGATGTAAATGGTCATGTATGATGTTACAGAAGAATAATGCGTCGAATTCATTCCCCCATGATAGTAGAGGAAGTCAGACTTGGAGATTGCTCTCTAGTGGAACCCCCACTATCTAAGATTAAGTGAATGGCAGCTTAGGTGCAAACTGGGATAATAAGTGAGAGAGGGAAGAGAACAACAGAAAAATACATTTTCCTATTAAATATAGAAAGAGTGAAAATGCCAACCATTTGGATGATCTAAGTTGCCTTTTCCACTTAATTTCTATAAGAAAACTTGCTTGCTTGCTTGCTTGCTTGCTTGCTTGCTTGCTTGCCTGCTTGCCTGCCTGCCTGCCTGCCTGCCTGCCTGCCCGCCCGCCCGCCCGCCCGCCCGCCCGCCTGCCTGCCTGCCTGCCTGCCTGCTTACTTATTTATATTTGCCTCTCATCTTGGTGCAAGATGACTCTGGACGGCTTATAACATTAAATATTAACATTTTTATTGTCTCAGTGGTTCTTTATGTTTCCCTACCCATCTTCAATGTGGTTATGGTCCTTTTCTATTTATGGCAGATGTTCAGATTATTTTTGGTTGGAAGTTAGATAAGAAAAGGGGAACCATTCTGCTATACTCCCAATTTTTATATCTAATTCCCAAGGAGACCCATGTTTATTAGTCCCATAGTGATTGACAACATAATGACTTTCTTAAGAAGAGTTAATAGTTGGTTAGCTGGAATTGTAGAAGTTTTTTATATATCAGAGGTGGGAACTATGGCCCTTTATGACTTATGGACTTCAATTCCCAGAGGTTGGCGCAGGAATTCTGGGAGTTGAAGTCCATATGACATAAAAGGGCCATTGTTCCCCACCCCTGTTATATCCCATGAACATCTAGAGAGGACATCATTTTTTTTCTATACACAAAGCATAATCACCTCCATTTTTGGCAGTAGTTTTAAAAATTTTATTTTCAGAAAAACAAAATATGTAAACAGCAACATACTGCTATGCTATACTACAACAAAGATGTGAAAGTTCATTTCTCATGATTACTAGAAAACCTGCCCACAAAAGACCAGAAATTAAATATTTCCAGAAAGTCAAAATCTATTTTATATTTCTGACCAGATTCCCCACGTTTTGTCTAAACAAGGAGTAATAGATTTGCTTCTGTTGTCAATGGCCACTACTCTTTTGCTAGCATACCATATTGCAAATTAGAAGACATGCTTAGACATCTAAAATCTAGATACATGCAAATCTGATGTTTGTGTATCACACAAAACTTTATTTTATTTTATTTATTTATCACTTTTATATGGCTGCCTGTCTCAAAAATCTCTCTGTGATTTTTGTGTACAAAATTGATGAATGCTGTACAAACTTTATAAACTCATCTGTCAAACGTGAGCAAACTTTGAGAAACAGATGTTTTTGTAGACAAGTAATTCTTTACAAATAGGATCCTTCACAGGTAAGGCATGCATACAGAAGGAAAAGTGTGTGTACATTTACACACATCTATTAACAGGGAGTAACTTTATTTATTAATACAAATATACACATAATCCTAATCTGTATCAAGCAAGGGTAGTGTTGCCCCATGTTTGCCATTTTATTTCTGGTACACAAAAGGATATTTCATAGAATAATAAGCTATATAGAATCTAAAATATTCTTAGCTGGGTTTATATGTCTCAAAAATAACTGTTAGTGCACCAATCCATTTTTATCTTCAGCATTATACAGAAGCCCTTCAATAATTTTAATTCCCTTCCTCGGTTTGAAAGAACTTAAAATTTAAGACGTTTGATTAAAAACCTTAGACTCTGGATTCATAGTTCATTGTCCATCTACTTGCTCCTCCCCGCGGCCCCATGGAACGGTGACTTCAAGCAAGGTAGAATACCCTGGTCAAAGTAGGAAATGAGGCATCTTCTCATCCATGAAGTAATGTGAAACACATCCCAGATCAAATGGGTTGATTGAAACAAATGGATTCTATCATTTCCTGAAAGGCAAATGAGGAAATGTGGTAGGAAACTCATTTGGGTAGATCAAGACAGATTTAAAGTAATTGCACTGGAACCAATAACACTGAAGTATGAGTAAAACTTAATTCAACTCTGCATTTGTTCATACACATTCAGAAATTAATTCCTTCCTTCGTTCCTTCCTCTTAGTTTTATTTTTGTATTATCTGTAATACTGTGTACTGTAGACAAACAACACCAACTTTCTAGCTATAAAGTTTGGTGAAGAAAAAAAATAACATCAACAGAGGAATAGCTAATCCATGAAGAATCCCTTATGCAAGTAGTCCTCAACTACACTGGAAAAAGTGACATGAGTGTTTTCCACAGTTACGAACTTTGCAGCTTCCCCAGCATCATGTGATCAAAATTCAGATGCTTGGCAATTGGTTCATATTTATGATTGTTGCTGTGTCCCAAAGTCATGTGATCACCTTTTGCAACCTTTTGACAAGCAAAGTCAACGGGGAAACCAGAGTCACTTCACAACCAGGTTACTAACTGATCAACTGCAGTGATTCACTTAACAACTGAGGCTAGAAAGGTAAAATGGGGCAAAACTCATTTAATGAATGTCTCATTCTACAACATAAATTTTGACTCAATTGCAGTCGTAAGTCAAAAGACTACCTGCACTGAATTTACCATCAAGGAGCAAAAGGGCCTGAAAAGGTGAACGCAGCATGTTTTTGGAGGACTTTTCAATCAACCTAACTTTAAATGTGCTTTAATTAGTAATGCATTGGGTCATTGACTTTGACAATGACAACAAGACTATCACTTTTACCTTAATTAGCAGCAGCTCTTGGTAAATAAAACAGCTTCCTAATTAAAAGAAAAAGGAAGGAAAACCAATGCATGGGGGAAAAAAGTGAAGCATTAATATACTGTTCTAAACTTCATATTCAGATTCTCTACAAAGTATAAACCAAATTTTCTCAGGATTATTTTAAAAACACCTAAAATCTTTGCAGTTGGAAAAGAGCAGGTGATCTTTAAGTCTTCTGTGTTGCTTGGAAAATTGAGGTAGGGAAATAATTCACTAGTATTCTTTCTAGACCTATCGCCATTTATAAATAATACCTGTGGATGTTTGACTGATTTAATGTAAAGTACAAGATAGCTTGGACAGGTGGAAACTATGTTAGTTTGCTGCATGATTTTTTAAATTCCAATTCTGGAATAGATATAGAAGGAATAAAATCACACATGCATTTCAGAATTCACTCACAGAATTTTGCAGTTTCACATCTAAAAAAATGCCCTCAAAATGTATTATTAGGGGAAATGTAGTAAAATGAGTTGGAATAGATGAGACTATTGGTAGCATGAGCTGCATAGAGCCTCCATTTACTTTTTTCTGAGACATGGAACATTTTACCTTGGCCAAATTTAGGCAGCAAACAGCTGGATAGAGAAAGGTTCTGCCTTTCCATGTGAAAGAATACAATAAATCTCTTAGCCTTCTGATAAGTTGAGACTCTAGAAAGCATACAGAGAAGAGTAACCAAGATGATTAGGGGACTGGAGGCTGAAACATACGATGAATGGTTGCAGGAACTGAGCATGGCTAGTCTGGTGAAGAGAAGGACCAGGGGAGACATGCTAGCATTGGCCCAACATTTGAGGGGATCCCACCGAGAGGAAAGGGTCAAGCTATTTTTCAAAGCATCTGAAGGCCAGACAAGGAAAATAAACAAGGAGAGATTCAACCTGGAAATAAGGGGAAATTTTCTGACAGTGAGAGCAATCAACCAATGGAACAGAGGTTGCCTTCAGAAGTTGTGGGAACTTCATCACTGGAAGCTTTCAAGAAGAGACTGGACTGCCATCTGTCAGAAATGGTTTAGGTTCTCCTGCTTGGAAAAACACAGACATTAAGTACAGGTAGTCCTCGACTTAGAACCATTTGTTTAATGATTGTTCAAAGCAACCACCGCATTGAAAAAAAGTGAGTTGTGATTGCTTTTCACACTTACGATTGTTGCAGCATCCCCACGGTCACATGATCAATGGTTGGCTGCATAGCAAGTGGTTCGTATTTATAGCGGTTGCAGTGTCCAGGGGGTCATGTGATCACCTTTTGCGACCTTCTGACAAGCAAAGCCAATGGGGAAGCCAGATTCCCTTAACAACGGTGTTACTAACTTAACAAATGCAGTGATTTGCTTAAAATGTTGGCAAGAAAGGTCGTAAAATGGGGCAAAACATATGTAACAACTGTCCCACTTAGCAACAGAAATGTTGGGGCTTGATTGCAGTCGTAAGTCGAGGACCACCTGTACATATACTGGGAAAAGTGCATGTAAAGTGCCTCTGAACGGAACGGGGGGGGGGGTAAGAAAAAGGATGTTCTTGCTACAGAGTAGGTAAGCAACAAAGAAAAAACAAATTTGCATCCAAAATGAGAAATTGGCCAAAAGAGGGCAACTGTTCATTTTGATTTTTGCTGATTTTATCTCCCCCCCCCCCCAATTCTTTCAAGTTTGGGGATTTTCAGCTTTAAGCGTTTAGGAAAAACATTGTGAAAGGATGGTGGAATCACAAACAACAGTTCCGGAGAGACAGAGCACCTTCAACCTTGCTTTGAACAATGGTGAAGAAAAGCAAGGCTAGACAAATAGAAATTCTGAATTGTGATTGATTAGCCGTTTCTATCAGACAAAAATATGATTCTTTCATTTACATTCCAAATTGCCAGCCTGAATGGCCTGCGCTTACCAAAATCAATCCTCTTAGTAGGATAATCCAGCTGATTTGCTCCATTTTATCCAGATAGCACACACACACAGGTGATTTACATGAGCCTTTTGTGGGTGGCAATTGGATCATCTTTCGGGCCGTCTCTTCCAAATCTGGGTTTCTCTTGAACTTCTGAACCTGACAGAGCCTAACTTAACAGGACTGGCATCAAATAGACTGCTAAGGAGCAGATTGGTACCTGGCGGGTTTATCTTACTATCAGGTGAGCTGATGATCCAGGAGGATCCCTCTATCCTTCCTTGCCTCCTCCGGCAGCAGCGGCAGTGCCTCTATAGAAAGCTTACATGCTTTTCATGTTGTAACGAAGAACAGTGTTTTTTTTACAGACAAAGGAGCGTCTAGTTTATTATTGTGCTGTCCTGGACGAGGGTGAGATGCTGGGAAAAAATGGTAATTCACAGTGTGAATTCTTCTTTTCCAGTGATATGGGCTAGCGCTGAGCCCCTACCGTTTATATTGCTGCAACACAATGGTGTACATTGTGAGTGAAGCAGAAATTGCAGCTCTCCCTCCCGTTCTCTTTGTGTTCTCCAACAGCCAAGTAATCACTGCCTTTTCTCTCTCCCCCCCCCCAAAAAAAAAGTACAGCCAAACATACCCACAACTGTGACTTCCTAAGGTAAGGCGTGCTGGAAGTGGTTAACAATGTCACTCTTCAGGAATAGCCAAAGATGAATTATATGAGGACACCTGCATTCCCCCAATGTCAGTCTTGGGAAACAAACTCAAAAATGCTGATGTCTGTTTGATAGAAAAATAATATGGACATCCCCACAACTTTCCTTTGGTGTCACAAGCAGGTCTGATGATGGTTTGGTGGTGCCAGAAGGAGTAGATTTCACCCGATTCCTTTGTAACGGGCTCCGTTCTGGAAGAGGATTTATCTGTAATTCTTTTCAATGAGGACAGTGGAATGTGTCTATTTGCTTCTCTGCAAAAATCTGCAATTTTCTCGCCCCTCCCGCCCTAAATTCAAATATCTGCAGAGCTTTTGGAAATAGTGTAGCTGGGGTGTTATAACATGTTGGAACAGGGGATGGAAAATTCAAAAGGGGCTGAGCAACATGGGAGGGTGGAGGATAAAAGGGAAGAGATATCTCCAGCAAGTTAGACATTTGGATTCCACATGCTGATATTCTTATCAAGGCTTTCCAGAATGTGGCACGAATGCAAAATGCAAAGAATGAGAAGAAAAAGGCAAATGTATATCAGGCCCTTCCTAGCTGCGTAGAAATGTTCCCTCATTTGCACAATGGGTAGAAAAAGAAAAAGAAATGTAAAAAAATCCAACAAACAACCCCCTTCCCCCACCAATTCAGCTGCAGCAGGAATTATTTTTTGCAATGTTTATTTTTTTTAAAAAAAACCATTCTGTTTAAAAAATTTTTTTTTAACTAAAGCCAGATTTACTCAATTAAGATAACAGATTTCAAGGTTAACAATCATTTGCTGTTATTATGTAACCTATTGTACAATTATGTAAATTTTAGGACTAGAGCACAACTGAAATGTCTTAATTATAGGCAAAAAGGGGGAAAAAGTGTGCCATTTTAATATGAATTGTGGCATTTCCAGCACATTATTTCACAGTGCTCAGCAGCAAACTGGCGGTATAATTTCACTAGCCATTCCCCGAGTAAATACGTATATTTCAAGAAGGATTGAAAAATAAAAGGATTTTAAAAGCAGCTTGTGGGAGCAGACGAAAGAGCTATCAGCTGTAGCCCCGGATTTCAAAAGTGTAGCAAAAATGAAAAAACTGGATTTTGGGGGAAGCCACAAGTAGGACATAACCACAACAATTCAGCTGAAGTTCAGAAAGTTTTATACACTAGAAACCACCATTTATATATACCTCCCTTACTTTGCCTAAGATAACAAGTACATGAGTTAAACTAAAGGTTATCCAAGATGAAATATAAGTGAACCAAAGAAAGAGACAATCTTGTAAAGTTAAACTCCTGAGCAAAAGATGGGGAAAGAGTTGGCCCGAAAATCCCCTGATGACCCAGTCCTGGCCAGCAGAACCAATGACAAAGGACAAAGAAGGATTGCATGAAGAACGAGGTGGACTATACTCACATCTGAATATTTAGGGTACAGCAAGTCACAATGGTGAATTGCCTTCCCTTTGCCTGGAAACTGTATTTTTCTCAGTTGCAGAGAATAAATTTAACTGGATGCTATTTGGGCAGTGTTGATGCTGCATGGATAATTTACTTGAAGCTATAATTAATACATTGACCCAAATATTTGGGGTAGACTTGGAAGTGCATGCAATTAAGTCAAAAGGCTAGCAGGTAGGAAGGGTGTTTGCTGTCCGCTTCTGCACTCAGATATCTGATAGAAAAAGGAAGCTCAGCCTCCATTCCTAGCATTGAAGCTATAAGTTCTCTCACACCTAGATAGCACTATTTGCGGGCTTAGTCACAAGGTTCGTTGAGCAGGATTCAGACTTTTACCTTGCTCATATATATATATATATATATATATATATATATATATATATATATATATATATATATATATATATATATATATATATATATATATATATATATATATATATATATATATATATATATATATATATATATATATATATATATATATATATAATACCTAGTAGTAATGACATTATGGTGGAGAAAAATAGGATGAACCAACAGCCAAGTGGATGGACTCAGATACAGTGACACTACTGTTGGAAGAGCTGAAGGATTAGGTTAGGGACAATGTCATAGAAGACATCTATCTACCCACCGTATTTTCCCAAAAATAAGACAGGCTCTTATTTTCTTTTGACCTCCAAAATAAGCACTTGGCCTTATTTTCAGGGAGGTCTTATTATTTTTGAGGTGCAGAGGCTTATTATCTGGGGAGGTCTTGTTTTTGGGGAAACGGGGTAGTTGCTAAGAGTCAACAATGGCTTGATGGCACATAGTAATTAAAAACGACACTGAATTGTTGTAGAGTGTGTTGTAGCTACATGAAGCTGGTAGAATTTTCCAATAGAATTTAAACAGCACTGACACATTTTAAAGCTAGCCTGGGATACACAGATAATTCAGAACATCAGAAAATTGAGAACATCAGATTTTGTTTGAGTTCTCTCTTTGCAACCCTGCGGCAGATTGGTAACATTTTTGTTTTTTAAACCAAACTTTTGGATGGTTTGTGTAGGTAAAAATGACCTCTGGCAACACACCCTCCCTCCCTCTGTGTGTGTGTGTGTGTATGTAAAACTCTGTGATTAATCATGCAAATCAACCTAGTAAGGACCTATTAGGTAATGAAAAACCATGGTTTGTCCCTGCATTCCCAAGAGCTCCCAGTGGTTCTCAATGGGTACCTCGGATGCCTTGAAGGCCAATTCCCATCCTTTAGTGGTTGGGCTGGCCAATCTCCCGGAGGAGTGAGGCACTCACTATTCACTCCCTGCCTGCCTCATCCTTTCCAGCATGTTCCCACTGATACATTAAAGGAATTAATTGCTCATAATGATCTCACCATCTGTTAACAGAGGTTCATACCTACAGGCTGGTGGCCTGTGGTGGTCCTATTCAGCCCTCAATAGGCAATGCTGGGGGAACGCTTTTCCCACATTGCCTTCCCTTCCCGTCTGAAAAGAGGAGGCGAGGTTGGTGTTGGCCATCTGCTCCTTGTCTTTCTGTGAGAGACCTTGATGCGGTCGAAGGCGGCTCTGATCTGACTCCAATCTGATTGGAATGTGGCTGATCTGAGAGCCTCTCAAAGCTGTGAAACTGAGTCAAAAGGAGATCCCCATTGTCCCGGATGGGCTGAAAGAAAATGATCACTTTAAAATTCATAACTCCCAGGTGCCGACCATCTATTCATGGAGAAGGAGGGGGGAGGAGGGAGAGAAAGAGAGAGAGAGAGAGAAAGAAAAAAACCCTTTCTGAACTTCTCTTCATTAAAAGAAGAGCGAGGGAGGGAGGGAGCCTGAGGATGGGGGGGGGAGGGAAGAGAAAAGGAAATAGTTTGTGGGAATGTGCAGAGGATTTCAAGCTCAACAAATGAGGAATTTGGATTTTCTTTCTTTGGCTTTTAAAAGGGAGAGACAGAGACAGAAAGAGAGGGAAGGACAGGAACACACTGCAAAAGCAAGGGGGTCTCTACTGAAGACCCTCCTCATTTTCCCTAACTTAAAAAAAGTAAAATAAAAAAATAACAAAGATCACAAATAGGAATACAGAATACTTATTTATTGAGGATGGGCAAGCTTATTCCAAAATTTTAGGTACTTTCAATTTTTTAAAAGAAAATTAAAGCCAGATCCAGAGAGAGGCATGTAGTGATAAGACTCACACATCTGGTCTGTTACACATGATCCTGCCCTAGTTATAACGTGGCTTGTTTACTCTTGCTTGGCAATATGTGGGAACACAGTCCCTAGAGTTTGCAAGCCATGATTTATGACTTTTAACTCAACATGTGAACTAGCTGTGACTTCATTCTAGTAGGGCAGAACTAGTGTGGTAGGTTGTATTTCCCAGGAATAATACTAGGAATCACCTAAAACTGATCGCCTTTTTCAGCCAGATGCAGTAGTTCTAATGTGGTGGTGGATTCAGAGATGCATTGATGTCTTTCCTTCTTTTCTGTTCAAGTTTGGAATACAGACTAGGTTAATTTCTTTGAAAACAAAATGGGAGCGGAGTTGAGTTTATGATATGCAGAGGCTAAAGGAATATTCCTTGATAGCTTTCTGTTTTCCAGTCCTTTGAGCCCATCTATTGGGTAAAATGGAAGTTGTCAAACATTTTGAGGATGAGTCATATGTATCCTGTTCTCTCAAAGCTGTAATTCCATGTCCATTGCATGGAATTTCCCCCAATGGGGTGACAGTACTGCATCACCAATTGTAGGATTTGTTTTAGAAGAGCTTTCTAAGCTTCAAGGTGGTGGAATTGGTGTTTATAGTCCAGCATAGTAGTAGGGACAACAAACACGAACTGATGTTGCTTGTTCCTGCAATAGCCTATGTTTCATTGCTAAATTCTCTTAATCCCAATACTCTCTTATAATTTAAATTATCTTTCCCAAACAAAAAGATGCTGATAGACCATAACTACGTTATGCTTCTGTTTGGAGGTTGTGAAATATTTCTCCTTCAAATTAAATGATATTTCTGTGGGGTTTTTTTTTAAAAAAGCACTTTAAGATGTAAAGTATATTGTGTATATAGATGTATCTGAGAGTCTGTTTAGTCTCAGGCACCATCATCTCATTTTTCCATCTGTCTCACAATTGTCTTTCAAAAAAGTCAATATTATGCCACATGCATACATAATAGAGGCTGGGTTTCGATCATGTTTTTTTTTTTTTTTTTTAGGAAACAGCTAATTCAGGAGTGGCGAGGGATGAACAGTTGATATAGCTATTGATAGATGGGCCCACTCGGTTCCACTTTCCTTCCATCCTTTTCCATATAGGACAGGGGCATCAAATTTGCGTCATCACAGTGGTGTCACATGATGTATTGTAACATTTTCCCCCTTCGCTAAATCGGGCATGGGCAGCGTACATCTGGCCCATGGGCCGCGAGTTTGTCACTCCTGATATAGAAGATGGTGGCAGCCATCTTGATTTTAAAAAAACAAAAAACACCTCCCTTCAACTGCCATAAGCTTAGAGGCCCTGGCAGTGGTGAAATCTAAAAAAAATTCCTACCGGTTCTGTGGGCATGGCTTGGTGGTGGTGGTGGTGGTCATGTGACTGGGTGGGCGTGGCTATGTAGTCATATGATTGGGGGGTCAAAAGACAGAAACTCACTTTAACAATGTTCTGCTGGAGCAGGGAGTTGGACTAGATGACCTCCAGGTCAAGGTTTGTGATCCTTCCTCATTTTTTCTCTTTCTTTCTTTCTTTCTTTCTTTCTTTCTTTCTTTCTTTCTTTCTTTCTTTCTTTCGCAGCACCCCCCCCCCCCACCACGTTTTTGGCCTAGCAGGTCTCAGAGAAGTATCCTGGGGGCAAAAATGGACTCCAAATGCTAAAATAAAGTTTTAAAAAGTTCCTACCATCATGTAGCACAGCTGATCATCGGACCTTTTTTTACTTTGTTAAGCATTTTTTTACTACCAGTTCAGAGTATTTGAACCTATAGTATTTCACCTCTGAGTCCTAGTATATCCCTTAAGAATCCTTGCTCTCTTCTTCTTCTGCCTCTCCTCCTCCTTCCCATCTATCAAGAAAGTAGATCCAGAAGTTTGTGCTAATCATTTTCTCAATGCATCTTGCAAGTGGATGATTAAGCAATGAGTCACAACCAAAGCAACAAAGACAGCAAAATGTCATTTTCTGTTGACTCAAGGATGGGTGTAGAAGACTTTCACTCCACAATGGAGAAAGGCTCTTCATTCATTATTTCATTTGCAAAAGAAACTGATACCAAGTTTATTTATTTATTTAAATAATTAATTTTTAATTAATTAAAAGCCCACTGTGTCCTTCCCCCATCCCCATGGAAGCAACAACACAATCAAATCAGCCACTTGATTGCCTTTGTCACATTCATGGTCTCCAGGCCCACTGACAAAACCAAGTTTTTAAGGGCCTCCCGAAAAAGCAAGAAGGTGGCGAAGGCAACTGTACTTTTTGGGGAAAATGCTCTATAAAGAACGGGACATCACCAAGAAGGCCCTTTTCATGGTCTCACCAGAGCACAATCCCTAATCCAGGAGACCCATTCCATGACTTGCCTTCCCATCATGGTGGCCCAGGAGGATGTAATAAAAGAGGGGCAGTCCTTGAAATAGGTAATGGTTTCCCCTGTCTAGTCGTGTCTGACTTTAGGGGGCAATCCATATCTCTGTTTTTTAACCAGGGAGCCAGAGTTGTCCAAAGATATTTTCATGGTCATGTGGCCAGCATGACTATATACCAAGACATATGGGAATGCTATTACTTTCACATCGAAGTGGTACCCATTTATCATGTAGGGCTTTAAAGGGAATAAAACCAGCATCTTGAATTGTTCCTGGCAGTTTGACAGTTCTTGGAACAAGCCTTTGGTAGACTTTTACCATGGCTATCATTTTTCCCCAGTCCCACACTAGTACAATGGGCTTACTAAAGGATGATTAAATAGCAAAGAGGAGAGTTGATGTTTTGATCATGTTTTGCAAGATGTTTAGAATGATCCTAGGCCAGGATTGTTGATGGAAATGAATGTGATGGCATCCAATTGGTTCAAAATATCAATCCAGAGGGACTCTGAATTGAGAAGATGCTGTATCTGGATTCACGTCTGCTTGAACAAAAAAACAAAAAAAAAACAAGTTTGATTCTGTCTTGTTTAGATGTGGAAAAATAGCTAAATGGATACAATAGTGCCTATTGTGTCTTATTCAAAAAGCTGCTTACAGGGCTCTACTTCATATAAATATTGATTAGATTTATATTCCATGTTTCCTTCAGCAACTCAAGGCATTGTACACAACCGTCCCTCCTCCAATTGCTGTACAAAATGCAACCTTAAAGTAGGTTTCCGAGAAATAGTGACGGTCCCAGAGGTGGTATTCATTTACTTTCCCTACCGATTTGCAAATGGGAGCGCACATGCTCATGCAGCCACATTTGCCTTCAGCCTTGCGTGCATGTGCTTTGGCTTGAAAGCGTGACTAAATAGGATGGCATAGAGCCAGGGCTGGTGAGACGGTCAAAACTGAATACCACCTCTGGATGGGCCCCATAACTGATGTATATTCACCTGCATAGAAGTGCATCTCACTGAACTCACCCTAATTTTACCTTTAAGAGAGTGAGACTGTCCTATAGCAGGATTGTCCAGTCTCTCAGATCTGTCCAAAGATTGACCTACGTGTGCAGGCTGAAGAGAGCTCCTTTTGACTTGTGGACAATGGACTCTATCATCCCTTTTCCTGGCTGTAGCTTCCAGGCCTTACTGGTTTCAGGCTGTTGAACCTATTGGAGGACTTGTTTTGCTGCTGCGTTGCTATGGATGCCAGTTGAACAAGCAGTTAGCGGTGAGTTGCATTTACAAGCAATCACCTGCATGGCTATTTGCACAGGAATAGATTGGAATATTGCAAGTCTTGCCATTTGCAAGATGCGCTAATTTGAATTTACTGTCCTTTCCAATGCTACTAATTCAGCTACACAATTATTTATGCTGCTCTTCTGCATTAGCCGATGTGGCAATCATATACTTTCTGCTTTTTCGCTCTTATAATTTCACTACCTTTGCATTTGTATTCACCAGGCTGAATACTATTCCCATAATAAGCAGAGTCAGAGTATTTGCATAATAATCTTGATAAATGCTGGAAAGATCCGACCTCTCTGGTCACTGATCATTTTAAAAGGTTAATGTCAAATTAGTGCTTAATAAATCCATACAGAGTAATAATGCAAAATGAAGAGCGATGATTAAACACACACAATCAAGGAGGTGTACACAATTTACCTTAATTCTCTTCCCTGTATCTTTTGTCTAACCATTTTCTCCCACGACCATTCCTGCCTCACTTCCAGTTATAATTTTCTGTTCATTTTTATATACATTTTATGATATGCTATGGTGCAGTGAGGTGACTCCATTCCGTTCCCTTTATTCCCCGTTAGTCTTCTGTGTTTTTCCTGACCCCCTAAACATTCCGTAGCCACTAAAGCTTGAACTGCTTTAAAGTTGCTTAGGTTTTTAAAAAATTCTTTTTCTCCCTAAAAAATCTGAACCTGTGTGGAAAATGGTATGCTTGATGCATAAGCTCCTGCACTTGGATATCTGAGGTTAATATTCAAATGGATTCTTAAGATTATTGAACAATTAAATAACATTCTGGCTGACTATCAAAGTTTTAAATCAAATTTTCTATCAAATACTAATTCCTATTAGCAAAACATTTGAATGTGAGACATTTGGCTGTCATTTATAATTAAATATATACTCCTGTTGTTAGAAGGAAAAGCCATTTTTCATGTACACTATCCAAAGTCTACCTTTTCTTTTTTTAAAGGTCTTTTTAATTTTTAAATCTCCCAGTGTCTGTAACAATTAAATAAATACTGGGTCTGAATTCCCTCTTCTTTTTAGAACTGAAGTCCAGAGGGGGGGGGTAGGGAGATAAGTAGGGCGGGAGGGAGGTAGATAGATAGCGATGGATGGATGGATGGATGGATGGATGGATGGATGGATAGATAGAGAGAGAGAGAGAGAGAGAGATGGATAGAGATAGATAGATAAATAAAGATAGATAGAGATAGAAATAGAGACATATAGATCAAGATTGAGATAGATAGAAAGAAAGAAAGATAGAAAGATCGTGATAGTGATAGAGATAGAGATAGGTATAAATAGACATAGATAGATAGATGATAGATAGATAGATAGATAGATAGATAGATAGATAGATAGATAGATAGATAGACAGACAGACAGACAGACAGACAGACAGACAGACAGAGATGATAGATTGATAGATATAGATACATGGATGGATGATAGTTTTTTGCACAATGTTTGTTCCTGAAAGACAGAGAGGAAATAATAAACGAGGCTTTACTGATTAGGGACTCTAGCAGTTCCACTGGTCAGAGTTTTTCAATTAACACTGCCTTTAAAACAGTTGCCCTCTCTGCTTTTGTCCATGAGCCACGAAGAGCAAATTGCTTTGGAGAAGCCTGTAGCTGCCGTTCTGGGAAAATGTAACAGGTGCTTTATCTTAGCTGGGCAGGAGCTGCATTAAAAAGGGCCACTCTGGCCCGTACCCATAGAATTCCCTTTTCTAACAGGGGAGCTTCAAGTAGGGAGAAACTAATGACTTCATTACCATCTCAATTCTGGGAAATGCCTCATCCAGACCTGCATCATGAAAGGAAAGGTAGAGCACTCTTTGTGACCTTACAAGATCAAAATGTTATGTAGAGCAATTCCATTAGTCAAGGCTATAAACCTGAAAGAACACACCCATTGGTGCCAGCTTTTAGACCATAAAATCGGAGGGGTGGAGAGAGGGGGGCAGAGGAGGCGGGAAAAGAACTCAAAGCATCTTCTAGCCTTATTGTGTCCCCGGAGTTCCTTCCTTGCCTTTGAGATTTCTATATCCCAACCTTCTCCCGTCACTGAAGAAGTGACATATTGAATAGGTCCTGTTTTTCTCCAAACTGAGTGGACTGCTCTGCGGATCACCTACAGAAATGGGTCTTAAATGCTTTTGCAGCAAAACACTCAGGGCAATAACGGATGCCTGAAATATTCATTATAAAGAGTTCACATACAGCCTGTCATTTTTATTTTATTCCTTTTAGATATTTGTGCCCTGCCTTCACTCCCAAGAACCCTCCTGCATATTGGAAGCTGAAACTTTGAAAGCATCTTTCCTGTTTAAAGCGGCACATAAAGCAGAGCCTTGTCTAGTAGCACAGAGCAACGGTTTGGTCTAATGGTTAAAGCACCAGGCTAGAAACCAGGAAACTGAATTCTTTTATGCTTTCAGCATGAAGCACTAGCTGGGGGGGACTCGCTCTCTGGCAACCCAGCTACCTCACAGGGTTGTTGTTGTGGGGAAAATAGGAGGAGGGAGGAGCATTAGATACTGTATCTTTGCTACGTGGAGTTATTTATAAAATAATAAAGGCAGGATTTTTTAAAAAAACCTCTGAGCTCTGTATAATTAAGATATTTCACCTCGCAAACATAGTCCAGTGAAAACAGCACAAAGAAAATTACATGATATAAATGATCCCCTTAAAAAAAGGAAGATTTCCACAATTACCAGAACTCTATTAAAGGAGACATTTAATTTGTGTTTGAAGTCAGTGATGCCATTCAACAACAACAACACAAAACAATATAAGTAACATACTATTATTATCATTAAAAGGTGTTTTTATTTGGTTAAAATTAAACAAAATATAAAAATAAACTTGAAATGCAAACAACTAACTTCAACTACTAATCCCTCAGCAAAGATTGATTAATTAAGAGATAACGGGGTTATCTCAGTACAAAAGGTTGCAGCTTTGTACTGACAAAAGAGAGTTGTGGTAGGGTGGTGAAGGTATTAGATTAGCATTGATGAGCTCAAGATTCAAATCTATCCAGGAGATCAGTTCCGGTTCCTGCTGGTGACGGACGTGCTGTCCGCTGCTCATCTCCTCGGTTGGCTCCGTAAGGAGCACAGGGAGCCTTGGAGGGGTCCCTGCTGAAGGGCGGCTCGCTGAAACCCCCTGGAATCGGTGGCAGACGGCTGGGGTGTTTTCAGCCTCGCCTAGGAGCCGGGGAGCAGAGGGGGGGTTGGGACAGCTTCGGGCTGTCCGCCCTTTCCCCGAATGGGCTCCGGGAAGAGGAGGTTATCCAAGGAAGAGCAGCTGAATGCTGGTGGTGGGGGAGCCACCCTGATCTCCTTAATCATCATTAAAGGATAAGTAGCAGACTAATGTAAGTTCGTGTTCAACTTATTTGAAACTGAAGATTAGAGGGGGGTGTTTCTTCTCTTTACCCCCCCCCTCAGATTTAGCAGCATTTGAAGTATCTCTCTCTATATTGGAATGGAGAGAGAACAAAGGCTGACTCGTCACTTGAACTAACTTTGTGAGAAAGATCGCTATCACAATTGCAAGAGATGATTGCTGAGCTGTCCTTTTTAAAAAAACCTTATGGAAACCTCCGTTCTTCTCCCTGTGAAAGGAGGAGCTAAGATGGCTCCCTTCCGTCTTTGTTTTTGCACTTACAAATGAAGTCTGCCTTTTGAAACTACCTTCGAAAAAACCCCCGCTCTGGTATTGTTTTATTACCATCTCTGAGGGAGACCAGGACCTCTCCTGTTACGTGGTCTACCTGGACTTTGATTATTTGACTTTCCCCTTTCTGCTGTGCCTCGGTGTCTTGGAACGGTGAAGGAGAATTAACTCTTTGCTTTCGGATTTGCCTGCCTCCTTGGACCGGCACAGCTGCGCAATCCGCCGATGCCATTTTCTTTGTAAAAGACTTATATACATCTCTGAACTTAGACAAATGGGGCCTAAGAAACCACCAACGGGCAAGTCATTTTCGGCTCCTCCGTCTGCCACCTCCAGTCCAAGCATGCAGCAAACGAAAATTACCTCATTGTTACAACAAGAAGGGTCTGGAGAGAGCCTGAAAGAGCTATCTGTTATCCAAATGTTTCAAGAAATTATGAGGGGTCAAAATGAGTTGAAAAAAGAGGTGACAGATCTTAAAGATGAACTCAGAGGTGTTCAACATCATATTTCAGAAAACAAACAGAGAATTATGGTGTTGGAGGAGGGGACAGCTGGGCTAGGGGAGGAGGTTAAAGCAGTCTGGTAGGGAAATGTAGAATTGGAAAACTTCATGGCAAAAATAGAATTTGAAGGAATGTCCTTTTTTCTCAGATTCCAGAACCTACCTGAGACAGAAAATGAAGATCTTAAGGACATTATGAGTACAAGTTTAGCAGAATATATTAAGAGAGACAAAGAACAGTTGTGTTGGGATATGGACCTGGTTTATAGGATTAATTCAGCATATGCTAGAAGTCATAATATTCCAAGGGAGGTACATGTTAAATTTCTCAGGAGGACCACAAGGGATGAGGTGCTTGGGGCCCAAAGGGAGGGGCCAATAAAGTATAAAGATGAAGAAATCACCATTCTTAAGCAGATTCCGAAAAAGATAAGAGAAAGGAGGAGGAAGTATTCCCCCTTATCAAAGAAATTATACAATAAAGGAGTTTGGTTTAGATGGTTATTGCCAGAGGGAATGTTGATCTTTTGGGAGGGAAATAGGATTAGAATTAATACAGTGCAGGAGGCTGAAGCCTTCATTAAAAAACATTTCTCTCTCCTAGAGGACGAACACAGGGAAGGTAGTGAAAAGGGTAGCAAGGTACAAGATATGAAGATCCTATACCAGTGATGGCTAACCTTTTTCTAAAGGCGTGTCAAAATTGTGTGTGACACACACACACGTCTATGTGTGACCCCCCTCAACATGGGGGGGGAGTTTTCACCCTCCCCAATCTCCGGAGGCTTTCCTAAAGCCTGGGGAGTGTGAAAATGCCCCCCGCCCCCCGGAGGCCCTGCAGAATGCGGAAATGGGGCGGCTGTGAATGTTGAAAGTGCAAGGACCGGTTGTAAGTAACTTTTTCCCCCACCGTGGTTGTACCTTCGAGGAGTTGCTAAACAAATGATTGTAAATCCAAGCTACTTTTGCACAAGGACTTTGTGCCAGTTCAATATGAGCTCCGTCCTTAAATGCATGGTGTCAGCTCTTGGGAATGTAGTTCTGGCTGTCTACCAATTTATATGAAATTGGAATAATCCCATTTCCTTTAAATTGTTGTGGTTTCATAGAGTTTGTGAACAGGATTTCCCTCCGCCCCCCCCCCCCCATGTGGGAACTCTTGCCTGACCAGGTTTTGCAGTTCCCCTAAACATTTTTTTCTCTGCCTCTCAGTCCCCTCCAATATAGCACCTGCAATCTGCTGCAGCAACCATTGGGGAAAATGTCTGGTTGCAAAACGCAGTTGTGCAATTGCATCGCATTACCTCCTGATAGGGTTGTGAATGCAAGAGGAATGGTGTCTCTGCAGCCAAGAAACTTCCCCTCATATTAACTGCTTCGATTAGAAGGGGGGGAAATCCTTGACAGCAGCTAGCTAATTGTGATAAAGCATTATGTTAGTCTAATCTGAATGTCTGGTGGGTATCCACTTGTCTAGGTTTGGTTTGGTTCGGCTGACGCACCACTCTAAATTGATAAAAGGCATATCCACTGCATTCTTTCCATTTCAACCATTGAATGCATGAATTACTTTAACCTCTCAAGAGATGGAATGAACTGGCATGTTCCTTCCATTCTCCTTAAAGCAGTGGGTCTGAACCTTCCTAATGCCGTGACCCTTTAATACAGTTCCTCATGTTGCCAACCATAAAATTATTTTATGTTTTCTGTATTTTTTTTGAAAATATGTGCTTTCCAATGGTCTTAGGAGACCCCTGTGAAAGGGTCGTTCGACTCCCAAAGAGGTCCTGACCCACAGGTTGAGAACCACTGCCGTAAAGTCTCTGTGTTGTCAGCAGTGATGATGTGGCTCTAGGCACCCATAGGTGGGAATGGATAGATGATAAGGTACACAGATTAACAGAGTTGGAAGGGACCTTGTAGGTCTTCTAGTCCAACTCCCCTGTCCAAGCAGGAGGCCCTACACCATTTCTGACAGATGACAGTCTAGTTTCTTCTTGAAAGCCTCCAGTGATGAAGCTTCCACAACTTACAAAGGCAAGTTGTTCCATTGGTTGGTTGCTGTCACTGTCAGAAAATATCTCCTTATTTCCAGGTTGAATCTCTCCTTGATCAGCTTCCATCCATTATTCCTTGTCTGGCCTTCGGGTGCCTTGGAAAATAGCTTGACCCTTTCCTCTCTGTGGCAGCTCCCTAAACATTGGAAGATGGCGATCATGTCTCCCCTGGTCCTTCTCTTCACTAGACTAGCAATGCCCAGTTCCTGCACATTCTTCATATGTTTTAGTCTCCAGTCCCCTAATCATCCTGGTTGTTCTTCTCTGCACTTTTTCTACAGTCTCAACATCTTTTTTTGTAGTGTGGTGACCAAAACTGGATGCAGTTGTGATCTTACTAAGGCTTTATAGATTATCACTTGATCTTGATTGTATCCCTCTGTAAATTATGATGTCATATTATAATCCTATGGGTTTACCTGCTTGCCTTTGGAGTTGGGAAACAAGTATGAGATGACAGGGACTGTATTAATGGCACCAGCTTTTTCAACATCATGGTTGGAATTGGGCTCCTCTGTTATATATGGACACAAATATCTTTTTGGTGATGCAAATGTCTTTTTCCCAATCCTATTGAGCATGTAACTGTGCTCTCTCAATTACACTTTTAACCTCTTTTCACACTCTCCCTATTAATACAGTGTGATATGGGGGTGGAGAAGAGGGTCACAACCAAACCATATATTTTCATCTCCTTCCATATGTTCTTTTTTCAGAATGTCTAAAGAAAGTTTAAGTCTCTTTAAGCATTTACATTGCTCATTATTTCTCTTTTTTTCTTTTTTTCCTCTTTTCAAAACAATTCTAATTTTAATCATTCTTTAATTTCCTGTTTTTTCCTCTTGTTGCAATCTGCCTTTACTGAGCTGGCAATTGTATGGAATGTGCCTATTATTTAGATCTTTACATGCAAATAAACTTAAATGAACACCCTCTTCAATTTCTGTTTGTCTGGGGGGGGGGGGGGATTCTGAGCTGATTTTTTTTGTTTTTGTTCTTACATAAGATGGCTTTTTAAAAGGATGAAATGAATACAGATACAAAGAAGTCATATGCAGTGATGTCTTTAAGAAGTGGGACTCAAAGGTGCTTTTTCCAAAAGGCAACTGGACTTTCTTGGATTTTTCCTTTGATAACATTTTGCTTCTCACCCAACAAGCTGCTTCAGTTCAGTTCTTGGATGAGAAACAGAATGTTTTCAAAGGAAAAAAAATCAAGAAAATCCAGTTATCTTTTGGGAAAAAAACTACTTTTGGAACAACGATGACCTGTATAATTCAAAATCTCCAGAGACATAAATATGTGGGAGATGGCAGCCTTGTTCAGAACAGAACAGAGCAGAGTATAGAGTGTAGAGCACAGCAGAGCAGAGCAGTGTGTAGAGTGTAGAGTGTAGAGTAGAGTAGAGCAGAACAGAATGTAGGCTAGAGTGTAGAATAGAATAGAATAGAATAGAATAGAATAGAATAGAATAGAATAGAATTCTTTATTGGCCAAGTGTGAGTGGACACACAAGGAATTTGTCATTGGTGCATATGCTCTCAGTTTACATAAAGAAAAATAAAATGAAATACATTCATCAAGAATTATTAGATACAACACTTAGTGATAGTCATAGGTTACAAATAAGTGATCAAATTATACTAGGAAACAAATAAAACAATATAAATTGTAAAGATGCAAGCAATATGGTTATAGACATAAGTGGGAAGAGATAGGTACTAGGAAGGAAGAGAAGAATAATAGTAATACAGTCTTAGTAGATAATTTGGCAGTGTTCTGGGTATTAGTTGTTTAGCAGAGTGATGGCATTCGGGGGAAAAGAGTATAGACCAGACCAGACCAGACCAGACCAAAATAGAATAGTACAGATTCCAAGTGTGATTGGGCACACAAGGAATTGGTCTCCAGTGCATAATTAGACTGAAGTAATTACTGAACATAAGCTCTGAACATATTACTTAACTAATACGCTTAACCTGGTTTGTCACTAAAAATCAAAACTCAATGATGATGGTTCTAATAATACAGTCACACTAACTGACTCAGAGATCCAGGTGTTTCCCACCTGGTGATGTTCAGGAAGCTATTGGGACCTCTGTTCTCAAGCTTTGGTAACGGTTGAGTGCTTGTGGGATGGGCTTATTTTTGTTTATATATTTGCCTCCTAAATACTCATGATTTCCTTCCTTTGTTTTTTCTTTCTTTTTTTTCTTTTTCTCACCTTTTTTAATTGCAACTCATCCAGGACCATTAATCTTAATTTAATGAATAAACAAACAATATTGTTCTGGAAACAAGGATTCAATTCCTCCCCCATTTTGTTCAGAAAGCACTTAGTATCCCAGGGCCTCAAAGTTTCGGGAACTTCATTTATATTTTCCCCTTTGGTTAGTCAAGCAGAATGGCTTGGCCATTAAAGTCAACTAGCATTTGCAAGGCTATTCTATTCTTTATAACTGAAGGGTTTGTAATTTCAGTTGCTCCATCACTTAGAGACAGTTTTTTTTTGGGGGGGGGACAACTGATGCAAAATGAATCAGTTGGTTGGCTATAAGTGTACCTGCAGCCCAAAAGCCTGGATGGAATTCATTTAACCTGTTCATGATGGGCTCTTTTTGAGGTTACATTTGTTTATGTTTTTATTTTATTAAATTTGTGGACTGCCCATCTCATCACAATCTGCTACACTTAATCTGTTTGGTATTGACTCATGTGGCCAGACCACAATGACCCTCTTCTGCCCTTGACTCAGTTAAGTATGCGGTGTTAACAGGAGCCAGATATGCCCATAAATGGCTTTTTTAAACTTTTGTATTCAACAGTCTGAATTGGGGAGCTCCTTATATTCAGCTCATCCACACAATTGTATGAGTTAATGTAAGGATTATAATCTCACCTGCAGTCCTTCACATGAAGACCTCAAAGACTATACTTCATTTAGGGCTCCATGTAAACAAGACAACAGAAATCAACCTGTTTTCTCCTGAGCTTCCTCTGCAAAACATTTCCTTTTAATTCATACATGGGAAAGGTCTATGGATGATATGGTTCTGTTTTATATGGAGTCCTTGATCCACCCTGGAGCTACTCATTCACTACTTAAATATCAGTAGCATTATCAATCTCAGGTAGCCATCTTCAACATCATGTCCTATACATGTTTTAACATCTATAGGTTCCTTACAATTCTTCTACTCTATCTTATCCTATCCTATCCTATCCTATCCTATCCTATCCTATCCTTCTGTTCTGTTCTATACTATTCTAAATAATGATACCAAGCATTTGCTATCATCCGTCATATGAAGAACGTGGACTCTATCACTGAATTCTTTAACTAGTGCATCTTTTTCTATGGTACATTTCTTGATTGGCATCTGTGCTCATGGTTATTCAAACGGATCCTCACATTCCCTCTACTACTGGAATCTACCCAGCTGATTGTTCCACAGCTCATATACTGTTGCCTTCATTTACAAAATAAACTTTAGGACATCTTTTAAATAAAGGTAGGATGTCATTGTGGCTGTATGGGATCCCAGCTTTCCTTGCTTTAGCTCAGGGGGTCTCCAAACTTGACAACTTTAAGAGTTGTGGACTTCAAGTCCCAGAATTCCTCAGCCATGGCTGAGTTAACCCCTGCTGCTCAACCATTCTTCCAGAGATGCCTAAATCGCCTGTTGCCATCTCATATAACAGAATAGGCTATCCAATGTTAGGTCCTTGGTTAAAAATGCAAAAGACGATGCTGGCCAAACAATTTGTAAACGCTTCACTTTAACTTGGTGGGGGGGGTGTCTGGAGGGAAGGGGGTCAAAACTGCCCATACCTGTAATGGTAGGTGGGAATCAGCTGGAGCATGCTGCAGCTGGGAATGGTTAGATAAGTGGTGAGAAGCCCACAACTACACAACGAACAGAGAAAGAAACTTAGAAAGGAATCTCCCTAAGCCAGGGGTGTCAAACTTGATTTCATTGAGGGCTACACCAGGGTTGTGTTTGATCTCAAGAGGCCAGGTGGGCGTTGCTGGGGTGGGCGTGGCTGGGGTGGGGTGGCTAGGGTGGGCGTGGCCAGCTTGACATTACTTGTGTCAGGGGCACCTGTGGGCACCACAAGAGGTCAGGAGGAGGAGACAAGGGGATGGCGAAAGGGCAGCAGGGCTGCTAGTAGCAAGTGCTAAGGCAAATACGTACGAAACCATTGCTAGAGCTTATTTTCTTTCTCTTTAGTAACTACTGCACCTTCCTTCCTTCCTTCCTTCCTTCCTTTTTTCTTTCCTCTTTCCTCTTCATTCTCCTTTCTTTTTCCTTCCCCTCCTTCCTTCTTTTCCCTTCCTTGCTCTTGTCCCATCTTTTTATCTTTTTCTTTGTGTTTCCTCTTTCCCTTTCTCCTTTCATGTCCCTTCTTGAATGCTTAAATGCCAAAGGGGAAACATTCATCATTTTGTTTTGTTTTGCTTTTAGTTTATTTGTCTGTCCCCCACCCCACCCCCGGGCTCCATTTTCACTGACAGAGGGCTAGCAAAACAAACCCCAGGGCCTGTTTTTCAGCTGCAACGATCTTCTGCAGCCCCCTGCCAGCGAAAATGGAGCTTTGGAGGACTGTGGGCGGCCCATCCGAAAGTGGAGTCTAGTTTTTACTGGCAGAGGGACCGTGGGCTTATCCTTTGCTGTTTCCAGGATGGCCCCAGAGGCCAGATCTAAGCACCCCACGGACTGGATCCGGCCCACGGGCCTTGAGTTTGACACCCCTGCCCTAAGCTATCAGACTGTAAAAGAGACAGTGGGAGTTTTGTACTCTCAGATTTACAAGATTCTGTTAATGGAAGCCTTACCATAAAATAGAATTAACTCATCTGGTCTGTTTCCTGCCTAGGAAGCCGGATGGTGGCTACAACCATGCAATTGAAGCCTCACCCACTCCCTTTTTTTAACTGGCATTATCCGGCCCAAGAGAGCATGACTGTCCCTCAAAATTAAAAATCAGACAATAGCAATTTTATATCTGTATCTATGCCTCTTTGTATGTGAAGCCAATAGTTAGCATTCAGACAGGGCCATGCCTACAGTTGTGTCAACTGCAGTTCTAAGCCAAGGCAAAGAGACCAGTTTTTAGAGTTCCCTTAAGGCCTGTAATCACAGGACCTGGCAGATATCAACTGGAACAAAGTTCTCCAGGCAAGAGGCCACAATGGAGAAATGCAAGAGAGCTGTTTTGTGTCTGTTCCCTCAGTGCTTGCTGTTGAATTATTACTTATTTTTGTTACTGGATATTTTTTTTTCCTATCCCTTGCTTTTTAGTTCTCTCCCTGTGCAAATAGCTAATGCTGTTACTTCAATAGATACCAGGACTGTACATCCCAAAAGTGTGGAAAAGTTTCGATGATATGAAAATCGTAGGATGCCAACAGCTCTTGGCATTGTTGTCTGAAATATTGTCCTCCCCCAGTTATGCGCTTTTTATAACCCATTTCAAGTGACTGTTAATATAGATCTATTTCTCAAGGAAGTAGATTGGCTTGTCAAAGAATAAACTACAGACATTGAAGGGTCAGTGCTTTCCTTCAAATATCACGCACACTCCCAAAATGTAGAGGAACATTTTCTTTTTGATGGATTCTTGCTATTGTTAATATTTTTTTCCCCTTCATCTGGTGCTTGCCAAGTATCTCCACATTGTGATAGAAGACATTTAACACATTGAACAAACAACTTTCCCATTGTATTAATCCATTTCCATCTGGTTATTAAAAAAATATTTTAGTGTATTACTGGGTTGGCCTTGTGCGTAGAATGCAAACTATAATTTGCTTTATGGCACCATAAATATAACTAATGTAATTACAAAGACAGCATGCCATAACATCACAAAAGTTTGGGTCACCGTAGAATATATGATGATGATATATGGTTGATGCAACCACTCACAATATAAAAATTCCCTGCTATAAAACAAATATTTTTCAACCTAGCACATTAATCTACAAGCCTAGATGTGCCCAGATCTACAATCAATTATTTTATGCATGTGGACTTCTCATCCTCTTCAACAGAAGGATACAAAAAAATGGTGCGATTATTTTGATTTTAAAACTAGGTTCATCAAAAATGGTTTGTGTGTGCGTTAGGAAGAAAAAAAAGCATGGTTTTTTAGCTTCCCTGTAGCATGACTTTTGGGCGCATTGCTATGTTTGCCTTCAGATTAATAAACCTTGGAATACTGTATTACTTTCCCATATGGCAGTTTTCCAAATGAGTAATTCAAGTACAGGCAGTCCTTGACTCATGACTACAATTGAGCCCAAATATTTTTGTTGTGAAGTGAGACATTAGTTAAGTGATTTTTTTGCCCCATTTCTTGCCACAGTTGTTAAATGAACCACTGCAAGTGTTAAGTTACTAACAACTAACAACAGCTAGTTTTCCACATTGACTCTGCTTGTCAGAAAGTTGTAAAAGGTGATCACATGACCCTGGGACATTGCAACTCATAAATATGAACCAGTTGCCAAGCATTTGAATTTCAATCACAAGACCCCGGGGATGCTGCAAAAGTTGTAACTGCGAAAAGTGGTCATTTTCAGTACTATTGCAACTTTGAACAGTCACTAAATAGGAGATAGATAGAATTCTTTATGGGCCGAGTGTGATTGGACACAGAAGGAATTTGTCTCTGATGCATAAGCTCTCAGTTTACATACAAATAACAAAGTGATAGGTCATAGATCATCGTTGCAATCATTCATCATAAGATACAACAAGAAGTGATAATCATAGATACCAATAAGAGAAGGTAGTAGGAAAGATGAAAAGATGACAAAGAGAAGAAGATGAGAAAGATGAGAAGATGAGAAGGATAATAGCAAAACAGCCTATTACATGGCTAAATATCTTTAGGCCTAAAACAGTTTCTCAAGGAAGTAGATTGGCTTGTCAAAGAATAAACTACAGACATTGAAGGGTCAATGCTTTTCTTCAAATATCACGCACACTCCCAAAATGTAGAGGAACATTTTTTTTGATGGATTCTTGCTATTGTTAATATTTTTTTTCCCCTTCATCTGGTGCTTGCCAAGTATCTCCACATTGTGATAGAAGACATTCAACACATTGAACAAACAACTTTCCCATTGTATTAATCCATTTCCATCTGGTTATTAAAAAAATATTTTAGTATATTACTGGGTTGGCCTTGTGCGTAGAATGCAAACTATAATTTGCTTTATGGCAGCATAAATATAACTAATGTAATTAGTTATATAATTAAATATCTTTAGGCCTAAAACAGTATTGTGGGAAATAAATGAACTGTTGTTAAGTTGAGGACTACCTGTTCTTCTGTTTGTGATAATTTGGGGACTGTTTTAAAATGCATGCAGAGCGATGGATTTCATTCTGGTAGGTCTGAGACCCACCCCAGGATAACAGAAGCAAATGCTGGGCAACCTGCATCAGAGGATTCCTTCTGGTTGATGTCCGTTGCTAGGGGGGTATCTTTTAATTTTTTTAAAAAAAATGTGGCTTAGTTTACCTGGCATGGTTAGAGAAACATGGCACAAGAGTCCTTGCTGCCGCTCTTTAAATTCTCCCCATACTGTCTCTGCATATTGAGGTAGCACAGTCTGGCCTCTGTAACAAATCACACTGTAATCAGAAAGATGACACGTGGATGATGTCAGTATGCCAGCATTGTGAAGTTGCACTTGCATTCTGATGCTGACCCAAGGACATCAGGGGCAGCCTTTATGTGATAACAGCTTCATACACAGATACTAGTATTTGGCCTCCTCTGCCTCTAACAGGTGCCTAAAGCAGCAGGGATCAGGGATAGATCAATCTGCTCCTACTTCCCTTCCCAGAGCCAGGTATAGCAACCTAACCATCAGAAATGCCATCATAGAGACTTCAAGGAGGACAAGAACAACCTGCCTCGCATGTTAAGCTTCCTGAGGAAGTTCTAGAGCAGAGGTATCCAACCTAGGCAACTTTTCTGGACTTCAACTCCCAGAATTCCTAAGAACTGAACTTGACAAATCTTTATGTTGGCAAATTTGGAATCCTGTTTTAGGGAGTATCATCCAGCAAGCAGGAATGTCCACAGGAAGGAAGATCAAAAAGACAAAATGTTAGCCTCCACTATGCAATCAAACCCCAACCCTTTTTTACTTTCATGGTTATGGCCACCATCTTGATTTTTTTGTTTGACCACTAGCCTAATGGCAAACTTGCAACTGCATTGGACTTTTTCAGACAGGTGGGGGATTGAGAGGGTGTGTGTGTGTGTGTGTGTGTGTGTGTGTGTGTGTGTGTGTGTATGTATGTATGTATGTATGTATGTATGTATGTATGTATGTATGTATATTCTCCCTCTCTATCCCCCACTGTCTGAAAAAGTCCAGTGCAGTTCAAGAGCAGGAAACTTGTCAGAAACATTTTAATGAACTGAATGTCAGTCTGGAATCTGAAAGAATACATCACAGGTATGGGCTTCCCACATCAGAGAGAACAAGCCTTCTCATCTCATGTGCATGTTGCTGAAAAATTGGAGGTTTTACATAGAGTCAATTGTGCAACATCACACATCCCAAATGAGCATAAGATAACGTAGATGTATCTCTGTTTCCTCCTAGGTGCAGAAATCAGTCTTCAATAAATGATCCGCTGTGGGGCATTTATGCCTTGGCTTGCGCTGCAGTGGGAAAAGGTATTTTTCCAGTAGAACAACTGAAAGGTGCAGATTTGAAATGATTTGTTTGCATGCTTAAAGTGGAAGAATCTGCTTGCATGTTTCCTGTTTGCTGGCTGTTTGGCCTATTCTGGCAGAAGTTCTGATATATTTGTCCCAGTTCAGCAACAGTGGGGAACTGGTACCTGTTAGCATTGCCTTAAAAAGATTAGAAAAAGGATCTGGCTGGGAATTCTGAGAACTGCGGCCCCACAAATATCCAGGCGGCTTCAAACTAGGGAACGCTCAAGTTTAAGGCACATTCTCATGATCCTGCTACATTCTTCCCATCAACTTTCATTTGTCTGTTCTGTTAGCCTGTTGCTCAAGCAGTCTTTTGTCTTCTTAATTTTTGGAATGGCTTGAAAGGATCTCTCTCCTGAATGCTTGTCTGCAGCTCCGTCGGCCTAAATGACTAAGACCCATATTTCTTATATAGAGTGCAAAGCAAATGAAAACAGCCTTATAGCCTTCAAGTCAAGCCTGGAATATATTGTTGCAACGTGCAGAGAGGCTGTTCGGGAGTCCAGCAAGCCACGTCCCCTTCTTCCAGCACATTCTATCCCCCGACTCCTATTTTGACATCCCCTTCCAGTTCTCAGCGTTTTTTATTACAACCACTTTCACTTGTAATTGCTGGAATTTCCCTTTCTTCCAAAGTTTCTGTCACTTTTCTCCCATGCATTAATGGCTTGGCTGCCGAAGTAAGAGCAATTAAGAGTGAGTTCTTTTGTTTTTCTCTAGGGGTTTAAAAACGATGGGCCGCCTATGTCCCCCTGTGCTGGATCGGATTGAATCGCTTAGATTCACTTTTTGGCTCAGTAGAGAGTGTTGCAGGAGATGATCACAGTGTCAACCTCGCTGCAGTGACAAAGACCTGTTTTCTCCAAGACAGTGATTTGGTCTGATCTTATAGAAAGTAGCACTGGTTTTCAACCCCCAGCAAAATTAGATAAGGTTTAGAAGATAGAATAATAGGATTGGAAGGAACCTTGGAGGTCTTCTAGTCCAATCCCTTGGTCATCCTGTATCATTCCGGACTCTTATTGTTTATTTTTAATATTACGTGAACCTCACTTGAGTTTGGCTGCTGCATAATTCCTAGGGATGTTCTTAGTGATGGAATCATCTTCTTTTAATGATCCCATAATCCCTTGTGGGGTGTAGTCTGGGCAACTGAATGGAGCTGAGTGTTTTACTGGCCAGATGCCCTTCCTGTTGCCAATGCAGAGTTTTGTTCAGCAGATATATTCTCAGTGTGCCTGGAGAGAGAATTATCTGCCTCTACCTAGGATTGAACTCACAGCCTCCTAAGGTGAGAGCTCTACCCTTAGGCCACTGCACCACTCTTCTGAGTGATGGTGATTTAGATGTTGATTCTCAGCACTGGCAACCATGGAAAGGTGTGGTGTCAAAAATCTATTTTGAACCTGCTGATAGAATATGCACCTATCTGATTTTGATTGATTCTGAACAAAGCAGGGTTAGACTTGGTAAATATTAGGATGGGAGACCACTAGCAAAGTCTAGGCCTGTGGGCTAAATTAAGAAGTGAACATCCTGGAAGAAACCAATGAAAGATCAATTCTATATTTTTGTTTCTTCACCTCTGTCAACATCCATGAAGTCAGTAGTCAAATTTGATTTGAGAACATTTTTATATTTACCTTGGGATGCCGTAAAAAAAAATCCTGTTTTCTAGTTCAATGGCAGTCTTCTTCATTAAGTATGTTGCCTAACAATTTCTCTTTCGCCACACCATTGGAGCAAGAGGAGGAGAAATACAATGCATTTAAAAAAAGAAAAAAAGGCCACTGAACTGTTTCAATTGTTTGTTTGTTTTTCATGTATGGGTACCTGTTTATAATGGAAGGTTAAAAATCTATGCTACATAATATGCTACTACTATAATAATAACCCTGGTGGTGGCAGTGGTTAAATTGCACTATTGCAAACTCTGCCCACAGCCTGGAGTTCGATCCTGATGGCGCTCAAGTTTGGCTCAGCCTTCCATCCTTCCGAGATTGGAAAAATGAAGACCTAGGGGCAATATGTAAATAATGCTGACATTGTAAACTGCCCAGAAAATACTATAAAGTACTATGGGGCAGTATATAAGCTATCGCTGTGAGGAAATTCTGAAATCTAGACAACATCCTGTTTCCCTTTATGGAAAGATGAAAATACACCTCCTAGAGGAGAACTAGCTTGTTTTGAATTTTATTGTTCACAACTCTTAAACAAAAATGATGGCATGGTCTACTTACTGTAAGAGGCCTTGAGAAATAGTAGAATATTTTCAGTTTGGGGGGAAATCTCATTCTCCGAGTTCAGGATTTCAGCATGTTCCTCAAGTATAAAAGTGTTGGGAAACCCAACCAGATAAACTGCCCAGAATCGCTTAACACTCAGATGGGCAGCATATAAATTTAATAATTAAACTAAGTAACTCTCAGTTCCTCAGCATTGAAATGTTAAGAATTCTTATTCTAACTGCATAAGTTAGCATTGGTTCAGAGTGAGGAAAAATGGAAAAAACAATGCGACGGGAATTAGCTCTAAACCCATCTTCTTTAACAGCCCAATTTACAATGTAATCTCTTTTTTCTGCAATCCCCAGCTTCTGCTTAATAGCTATATATTGAATTTACACACCATTTGATTAGAAGTGGACACCTACTGCTGAGACATGATGCTTTGTCTTGAAGGTTTTCATTGTGGGATGATCTACTGAGGGACCCCAAAGCTCTTCAACTTAGAAAAAAAAAATTCACCGAACTAAACACATCTCAGCTGAATAGCACTCACAGTTTACCAAACAGAGTTTATGGGAAGTAAGTCAGTGGCACGTGAAAATACCTGGTAATGGGGAACACGTGCCCAGTGATGCTTGTCTAGAAAATATATGGGGCAGAACTGCCTATTTTGAGAAGCACCGTGTTATGGAAATTTATGTAGATTTGTTATGTAGATTTTGAAGGGCTATCCTATAAGTGTCCCACTGTTTTTTTGCTTTGCATTTTCTGATGCTACTTACTAAGGAGTAAGGACCAGGATTTGCACAGTACGGAGGTGGTAGCATGGGTGCTACATTTTTTTCTATAGAAATAGTATGTAGTGGCATCATGTGAAAGACAAATAATAAAATTATGAAAGGTCAGTCGATTACCAGATTGATGATCTGGGATTGCCATTTGTATCTAAGGAGCATGGGGGATTTCTTTCCGATTCCTTTTAAAGGAAGGCTTCCTGTTTCCTTTCAGTAATCTTCATTTCTTTCCTGGAAACCAGGAAGAGAGAAATCAAGAGTTGTTATGGCAGATTTTTTTTTACATCTCTGATTTTGTGCCCCCCTTTTTTATATCCTTGAAGATTCTGAAACTCTTTCAATATGTCTTAACCTAGCAAATGTGTAACTGACTGACACCATACAAGAACACACTGGAATTTGTGTGCACTTTGTAAGACTGAAAGATGTATTTTCTTTGAATTGTGTAATCTTGTGTGTGTGTGTGTGTGTGTGTGTGTGTTTATATATATATTTACCATTGCTGAGTTCCCCTTTCCTCATTCTTTCTTGACTATTTGGATCCCCTCCCCCTTTCCCCCCCTTTTCTCTTATGACATGGCTGTCAAGCCACATTTTCTTGAGTTGTTGCCAGCTGTGCTGAAGAAGCAGCTGGTTGTATCTTTAATCAGGAATGAAGAAGTTTTGGCTTGTCAACCTAATTGATTCACCTGAAGTAGTCCATTCAGTCTATAGGTGCTGGAGGAAGCCGTCTTCTCTTCGCCAAAGCCTCAGCTCCCTTCCAACAGAAATGAGGATAACTTATTTTTAAAATATAAAACAAGTAAACAGGATTTTTTTGTTTATGTCTGTGTGGTTTCTATTTTAGTTTTTTAACAGGAGGCACGGAGAATGACAATGAAAGGAGAGAGAAAGAACAAAATGACAGAGTGAAGAATTGCAATTACTGAGCACAAAAAATAGCAGAGAGTATGCTAAACATCAGACAAACGGTTTGAGAGATAAGGACAAAAAAAAAGCCTATGGATTGGAGGAATGATGGAGACCCACCCAAGAAAGAACAATCAGAGCAAAAACAGCAGCAGAATAAATCTGTTTCTTTCTACCTCCAAATGAACCTGCCTAAGCAGATTCTTTCAGAAGGATGAGACATGCATAACAACGCATGCCCTCCAAACAGCAGAAAGATAGGCAAGATTAGTAGAAGTCATACAATTCATTGACCAGCAACTCATATCAACATTGGAAAGCCCATTGTAACAATCTCTAGTCTCTTAACTTTGACCATATGAGAAAAATGTATACAATGTTTTGTCAGCAAAACATTGCAAAGCCATTCACTATCCAACTTCTTTGAAGCTATTTATAGGATCCTGATATGATTCGATGGCACAAACTGATTTGAAGATGTGAAGATGCAATTCAAAGGGATCACTCACTCAAATCTCCTTCAAATCAAAATTTCTTTTTAGGCTTTCTACAACCATATTAAGAGTGCACTATGACATTCTATAATACTTTTGATTATCCACGCATAGGACCACAAACACATTTAATTTTCTCTTCATATTTGCTGTTTAATGAATCCTACTGGATATTTTTGTCCCAAGCAAGTGAAAACATAGCCTAAGATAAAATTGTATGATCAAAGTTGTTGGGTTGTTAGAAATGAAAGAATATTAATGGTAATTTGAACACATAATGCTCAATGACAGTGAAGTATTTATATGTTTAATGGATAACCAGTGATTTTATTCTCAATTTTAAAACTGATGCACATGCTTGACGAAATTGTGGAAAGTTTTTTTTTTCTTTTTGTGTGTGTGTGTTCTGTTTTGTATGTGTTGTTCTGCTTTGTTTTTTTTTTTAAAAAAAATGTATGATCAAAGTTTCAAAGATCCTTTATTATCTCTCTCTCTTTTTCATCTATTTATCCATCTATCTATGCAGGCAGTTCTCAACTTACAACCACAATTGAGCTCAACATTTCTGTTGCTAAGCGAGACAGTTGTTAAGTGAATTTTGCCCCATTTTACAACCTTCCTTGCGGCAATTGTTCGGTGAGTGACTGCAGTTGTTAAACTAGTAACATGGTTGTTAAGTGAATCTGGCCTCACCATTGCTTGTCAGAAAGTCACAAAAAGTGATCACATGACCCCGGGGCATTGCAACCATCATAAATATGAGACAGTTACCAGGTATCTGGATTTAGATTGCATGAATTCTGCAACAGCTGTAAGTAGCCTATAGCTTTGAACAGTCACTAAATGAACTGTTGTATAACAAGAATACCTATACACCCACACCCACATAGATCTCAGTTCTTGCAATGTATTTTATGTTGCTGAACTACTGAGGATTTTAATCAAAGCTGCTTCTTTCTATTCCCACCCTTTTCTCACCTAAGATAAAGTTAAAGGTTTCCCTTGCACATAAGTGCAAGTCATTCCCGACTCTAGGAGCAGTGCTCATCTCCGTTTCAAAGCCAAAGAGCCAGTGCTGTCCGAAGATGTCTCCGTGGTCATGTGGCCAAAATGACTAAATGCCGAAGGCACACAGAACAATGTTACCAAGTGTGGTTCCTATTTTTCTACTTGCATTTTTAGTGCTTTTGAACTGCTACTTTGGCAGAAGCTGGGACAAGTAACGAGAGCTCACTCTGTTACGTGGCACTAGGGATTCAAACTGCCGAACTGCCAACCTTTCTGATTGACAAGCTCAGCGTCTTAGACACTGAGCCACAGCGTCCTTGACTTTCTCACCTACATTTTCTTAATATCCTTCAGGAATGCATTTTTTTTTTGCTTTTCCCTATAATAAAGCTCATTCATGCTCCCATTCACATGCAGAAGGAATTGCTTTCTTCTTCTTCTTCTTCTTCTTCTTCTTCTTCTTCTTCTTCTTCTTCTTCTTCTTCTTCTTCTTCTTCTTCTTCTTCTTCTTCTTCTTCTTCCTCCTCCTCCTCCTCCTCCTCCTCCTCCTCCTCCTCCTCCTCCTCCTCCTTCTTTGGGGGGGGCGGCAGTGAGTGAGATTACCGCCACCCCCGTCTCTTTCCCTCCACTTCTTCCTCTGCCAGAGAGAGAGAGAGAAAAACAGAGCCTGCCCAGATGGTTGAGGACCAAAAAGAAGGAACATTTTCTCATGCTTTTAAAAAGAGCACTTTTCTTTCCTGCCTAATATTTAGCTCCTTCAAATGCAAATGGAGAGGTTTCACTCCAAGGTTAGCATAACAATTATGGGAAAGCTTTAAATCTGAAGCATTTGTTTACAGCATGAAAGGAACTCACAGTCCAAAGCTCCGAAGCTGGGCCTTTTCACCAGCTATTTTTTTTTGGGGGGGGGACTAAGTAGTTAACGGCAAGTCAATTTTAGTTCACAAAGAAAACTAATTTATATCACCAGTAAGCTAATTTTTGAAGGAACTTCCACATTAGAAATGAGGTTTTTCTTTTATGTTTTTAAGTATCTGCTGCCAAAGAAAAGTATTAATTTCTTTTTTTTTTTTCAGATGGCATTTTTAGTTTTAATGAGTCTCCTGAATGTTGAATAAGGTCTTTACATTTCGGTATATATCGAATTATTATTGCAATGTGAAGAGGGAATCCAAATTCAGAAGCATTTCTATAAAAACCTTACCTCATTCCCCACCCCCCTACAAAGTTCTGCTTCACTTGCTACCTCCTCATTTTTTATGTGTTTAATTAATTTTTTTTTAAAAAGCCCGTTTAGTGAATACTATAATGGTGAAATGGGCTATAATAAATCTTATATCTATGTCAGGGAAATTCACTGGGGATAGGAAATGTCCCTACAGTGTCTGTGCTGTGTGGTCTCAACCTTGAATTATGCAGATATTATTATCCTCAAATGCAGCATTTTGCAGGAAACTTTTCCGATGCTTGAAGATCACTCGATTTTCTATCAGTGTTGGGGTCTTAAATCTTTTGTTAGAAAGTATAATACCATTAGGGATGCAGTGGTCCAGTGGCTAAGTCGCTGAGCTTGTTGCTCAGAATGGTCGGCAGTTCAGCGGTTCGAATCCTTAGCACCACATAATGCAGTAAGCTCCTGTTACTAGTCCCAGCTTCTGCCAACCTAACAGTTCAAAAGCACGTAAAAAATGCAAGTAGAAAAATAGAGACCGCTTTGATGGAAAGGTAACAGTGCTCCATGAGCCTTTGGCATGTAGTCAGGTTGGCCACATGACCACGGAGACGTCTTTGGACAGCACTGGCTCTGTGGCTTAGAAACAGAGATGAGCACCGCCCCTGGAGCTGGAAACGACTAGCACGCGTGTGTGAGGGAACCTTTACCTTTACATATAACACCATTTGGTCCAGAACACACACCAGTGTAAAATAGGAATGGGGTTCAAACAGGATTTAATGCATGCCAACAGAGTTCCACACTAGCTGGAGCTAATTACAATTGAACTTCAACATATCTCGGTTCTATGAGGTAGGCCAGGTCAGGAAACCGACACCACAAGAAATATTAAAACTCTACTTTATTGATATGGACCACATTAAGAGAATTTTAGAAGCCTGATTATATTTCCCTCCCTCCTCTTATATCAAAGAAAGTCAACACAGGACACTTAAGCTCCTTTCTCATGCTTCATTTTCAGGCTAGCTATGTTTTCTCCAAGGACATCCCTGTAGAGGAGCACAGGCATCAAAGGAGGGAAAGACGAATTGAGGCACTGCTTCCAGTCCTCTCACTTCATGGTCAGATAACTATTTGTAGTCCAAGTTCAGGGGTTGTATAAGGGGGGGGGGTTGCCTAGTCATATACCTCAAGGTTAAAGTATATGCTATTATGGCTTGTGTGGACACTGTTTCATGTTAGCATGTAGGTATATTGAGCTACATTAGGTCTAGGCAACCTTTGGGCCAGTGGACACATTTGGAATTTGAGCAGATATTAGGTGTTCTTTCATCAAAGGGCAACCAAGGAGAGACACGTCTACCCTGATGAACAGGTGCAGTCATTAAAAATCAGAGTACAAATTAAATATAAACTAAATTCCAGAATCTGGTAAGAATTTCGTTCATCCTCTCTAGCAACTAGACCCTCAAATACCTCTTTGGTTCTTCCAAACAGGAGCTGGAGGTATACCTCTCTATAGCCAAGGCATGCTTGATCTCAACCCAAAGGCAACCCTGACTCTTTTCAAGACCCTTGCCCTTCATGTATTCATCCAATCCCCTTTTGAAACTACCCAAGTAAATGCTGATCACCAGATCTTGTGGTTATGATTTCCACAAAGTGAAACTGTGAAAGAACTATCTCTTTCATCTGTTTTAAATTTACAACAGAATGTAAGGTTTGGAACAGATCTTGGAGATCATCTACTCTAACCACTTGCCTGGTGTGGAGATCTACCATTACAGAATCTATGACAAATGGCATTCAACAAAGGAATGTCTTTCACTCCCAAGGACAGTCTCTTTTTATTGTTCAATCATTTGTACTGTTAGGATTCCACCAGGGACGTGCGGTCAGGGGAGGCAGGGCCTCACCTCTCTTCATGAAATAATAATATATAATAATAATATATATTTCCTCCCATCCCTTTTACACTGCTCCCGCTATGTTCCAGTAAGAAGAAGAGCTTTTGGGGAGGGAAGAGGAAGAGGAGGGAGGAGGAGGACGAGGTGCGCGCGCGGGGTGGTGCCAGCTGGGCAACCGGCGGAGGCAGGAGGGTTCTCGGAAGCGCCAATAACATTCCTGCCTCCGCTGTACTTTGCGCGCTCCTCGCGACTACAATAGACGTCCAGAAGTGGCAGGGGCTGTTGGGCTGGAAGCCCAAACCCCATTAGCCACAAAAGTCACTTCTGGACGTATATTGCAGTCGCGAGGAGCGCGCGAAGTCCAGCAGAGGCAGGAAGGTTCTTGTCGTTCCCCAGTCGCTTTCGTGGCTTCGTCATCCGGGAGCGCCGACAACATTTCTGCCTCCGCAGTTCCCGGGCGCGGCCGGACGGATGTAGCCAGAGCAACGCCGAGGCGGTCCGGGCAGACAAAAGAGCAAGCGAGCGAGCGATGGAGGATCAGGCAGCCTGATCCTCGGTCGCTCGCCCACCAGACTGCCTCGGCGCCACTCTGGCTACCTCCGTCCATCCGCGCCTGGGAGCTGCGGAGGCAGAAATGTTGTCGGCGCTCCCAGATGACGAAGCCACGAAAGCGACTGGGGAATGACGAGAACCTTCCTGCCTCTGCTGGTCTTCGCTTGCTCCTCGCGACTGCAATATACGTCCAGAAGCGGCTTTTGTGGCTAATGGGGTTTGGCCTTCCAGCCCAACAGCCCCTGCCACTTCTGGACACCTATTGCAGTTGCGAGGAGCGCGCAAAGTCCAGCAGAGGCAGGAAGGTTCTCGTCGTTCCCCAGTCGCTTTCGAGGACTGCGGAGCACGAGCCGGCGGAGCATGCTCAGGAAGGCGGGGAATGGGATCACGTGGTCCCATTCCCCGCCTTCCTGATGACATCACCAGCCTCACCAGCCATAAACCTCACCGCACGTCACTGGATTCCACATATACACACACTGATTCCCAAGTAAAGCCTATTTGAGGTTGGTCTATTGCCATAGTGGATCTTATCATTGAGGAAAAGCAAAACAAATATGTGGCCACCGAAGGGCAGCAAATCTGGGTTTCCAAATTCTGAGTGATCACTTGACGGGGAAACACTAGAGTCTTTTCTGTATGTCTTTGCTGCTGTGTTTGCTGTCCAGATTTGGTAAACCTAGGCATGTCTAGTTAGCATCCTCCTACACCTTATGCATCCATTGAGCATAGAGTATGATAATTGTAAGAGGAAGGTTTTTATCCTTGCCATACAGAGTCTTTTCTAAAATCTCACAATTTTCACTTTGACAAACTGCTCTTCATTCAACCATACTTCATACCTTGCATCCCAGTTGATTGCATGATGGTTCCCTTTCCCAGGTACCAATACAATTATTTTGTATCTCCTGGAGCATTGGATGCTTCGCCCTTCCCTTGCCCCTCCCCTGATTATGGTTAGCAGAGATACTTGCTCAGGAAGTTGGATAGTGGACCTGAAAACCATTTATTCAAGGTTTTCAGGCATGTTTTCACCTTGCTGTCCTTATAAAGAAGATCGGTGATGGGCAGAAAGCAACTGAGACCTTCTGGAATATTGCTAGATCTTTAATGTAGATCAAATTGAGATATTAATATGTCTGATTTTGATAGGTGGGATTGCATGCAAGTTATCCCATTATATCAGCATTTGGTAATTGACTGTTTTTTTAAATCCCTTCTGAACTGGCTTCATAGCTACTGTCAACCTCTGTCCTGCTTTGAGTTGAGATTGGGAAAACATGGGGTTCTGAACCTTGCAAAACAAACCTTTGCTGAACACCTGGAAGATAGTTTTATTTTAGAGATGGGAAATTTTAGTTCACGTGTTTTGTTTTTCCTTGCTGCAATTTTACAAACATATTTTTTCTTCTTTACATGAATGCAAAACATCGGTACCAGCCACAACTTTTTTTCTGGGCTATTTTTTCTGGGCTATAAAAATATATATAGTTCCTTTACAAGTTGTATTTAAGAAATATTCATTTAAGAGCATTTAGCACTTAGACTTGTATATTGCTTCATAGTGCTTTTACAGTCCTCTCTAAGTGAGTTACAGAGTCAGCCTATTGCCCCCAACAATCCGGGTCCTCATTTTACCCATCTGGGAAGGATGGAAAGTTGAGTCAACCTTGAGCCAGTGAGATTTGAACTGCCGAACTGCAACTAGCAGTCAGCTGAAGTAGCCTGCAGTACTGCACTCTAACCACTGAGCCACCTTGGCTCCAGTTTGACTTACGAAGCAACTTTTTCAGATTGTCATGGAAGCCTGAAAAATAATGAATAGCAGAAAGATACCACCATTTCATGGGACTGGAAGACTTATTTATAAATAACTTGTGGAGCATGCACAGCTCAATTAAACATATTTGTTTCCAGAAACAAAGTTCTGTGAGACACAACCTTCAGAGATCCAACATGAACAATGTTTTTAAAGTGGCATCTTCATTTATTGGGAAATAATATAGTAGCTGCTTGGATAGAGAGAATGCATAATCAACCAGTTCGAAGAGGAATCAGATAATCTCTATATGCAAAATTTGAATCCAGATAGCCAAAACAAAGAGCTAGGATTAGTTTAGAGCTGGCAATCATGTGAAATGAAGATACGATTTCACTCGTAACATTGCAATGCAAGTGTGTAACACATTCTAGAGATATAAAAGATACAGCCGCAAAAGATATTGGCCCAATTTATCTTTTAAAGTGTGATAATAACCAGAGGAACAAACACATTCTTTCCCCTCTAGTTGTTTTCTAAGAGATGACTTTGTTCCTTGGGAGTTGCATCTACACAAGTAATCTGTGGCCTTGAGTTTATTGGAATTTGCTGGATACACCACAAACGCTCAGGTAAGTCCTCAGTCTGATTTAGATGCACTCAGCTTTCCGCTAACTTCACTGCAATTTTTTTTTTTAATGCAGCATTTCATGAGTTTTTGGCAAGTCTTTAAAGAAAAATATTCCATGGTTTGGACTAACCCCCAAGAACCTTTCTCAAGGTTCCTTGGCAGTTTGAATAACAAAAAATAAATGTTAACAGATCTTGATACACAACCATTTTATCAGAACTTGGGTGCTGTACAAGATTCTGCTCGTTGTATGAAGTTGATAGCAAACTGGCAGCATTGTCTTTCTCCACTCCCCGAAAACGAAGGATTCCCTCCCACACTTACGCTACAGATGGGATTTATGTTCCTGTGAGATCACCCCTTGTTTATTTTCTTTCTCCTCAGACAGATTGTCTCCAATGGCTTGCCTCCCCATTCCTTTTCACCTAGCCGGATTTGGGAAATAGTCCTTGAGCTTGTTTGATACGCTATCAGAATTTGTTGGGATAAAACACAACACAGGGCTTGCCAGAATACCACTATGGTGAGTCAGTCTTGGTTTTCTTTGAGTTTCATGGAGTTAGAAGCTTTGGGCATTAGAAGCTTTTGGTAAGAGGAGAGGGGAGCGAACTAAGTGATTGGCAACCAAGTTCATGCACCATGCGTGACTCATTGCTTACTAGCCATAATGGTTAGGATCACACAATGTACCAAGCCAAACCTATCAATTTATACTTTTGTCATCTTATGCAGTGATGGGGTTCAAAAATTTTACTATCAATTCTGTGGGTGTGGCTTGGTAGGTTTGGCATGGCTTGGTGGGTGTGACATGTTGGGCATGACAGGGGAAGGATACTGTAAAAACTCCATTCCCACCCCACTCCACGGGAAGGTTATTGCAAAATCCCCATTTCCTCCCGATCATCTGGGACTCGGGAGGCAGAAAATAGATGAGGGCTGGGCCAATCAGTGACGGTATTTACTGGTTCTCTGAACTATTCAAAATTTCCACTATTGGTTCTCCAGAACTGGTTAGAACCTGCTGAATACCACCTCTGATCTTATGTGAATCCACCCATCTGAGGTACCTGATAAAAGGGTCAGTGACATCTTGTCCATTGTGACAATGTTTGTTTAATGATCTTGTTACCAAAGTGATGTCATTTCCTATGCGGAAGCTAGTTACCGGAGACTAGTTACCAGCTAGTATTGCACATGTATGCCACGTTGGGATTACACATTGGCCCTGCAAAATGGGATTCTGGGATTTGTAATTCCAAACATCTGGAAAGTCCAGTTTGGAGGAAGCCTGAGCTAATGATTGCAACAACTGATATTTATTCCTTGATGGATATTTATTGGTAAAATGGACAATTAGGGTGGGGTGGGGGGAAAGAGATAATTAACATATACAAGGAATTATTTTAGGTGGCCAGAAAATGCAGTTTTGGATTAAGACAATGTGGTAATAGAAGTGCTTCCTTCAGAAAAGAGTTTCCTTAAATCTAATGAATAGACATACACTATAAGTGTCTAGTTGAGCCCTCTGGTTAGAGAGAGGAAGCATCAGACAAGTGCAGAGTGGGTTAACGCTGCCCCACTGCCAACTAAATTGGTGGGACATTCATCTTAATGAGTTAAATACTTAACAGTTTTAAGAAAACAATAGAAGCAACGGAAGCAATATTTCCCACGATAATAATAGCTCACCTCATTTGTACCACATCTTACAGGTTTTGAAGGAGTGCAAAAATTCTTGCACAGAAAAAAATGGGATGTATGCGCTTCTCATAGATAATCACATTGCTATCTGTAGAAGATGGTCAACTATTATCTCTAGGCTGGAAGTGACAGCAATGCACACATACCATAATGGAACATTAAACAAAGCAAGTGCTGTTTCTTCACAGACTGTCTTTGGAAAGTCATGAATAAATAAACATGGGATCTAATTAAAGGCTTCCTGAAAGACAAAAGGAATACCTACTTTTCTCAGTTTTGTTTTTAATTGCTACCATTTTAGCATAGAAACCTTATCACGAATAAAGGTGAATATACATTTCACAGGATAATGTTGCAGGATTCAATCTGGGTCAGTTATCAGGACCAGAGGTTTAATCTTCCGAGCTTTTGGATTCATGTTGGAGCACATCAGCGGTGGGATTCACTTACCTTCCCTATTGGTTCGCAAATGTGAGGGTGGTAGCACCACCTTCTGTGCACGCACATTGCGTTGGGGTTATTGCGCGCACACGTGTGCCCACCAAATCTTCCACACCCACCTGCGCATATGTGCATGTCCCACCCCCACGCATGTGCATGCGATTCCCCTCCAGAGGCTTTCCTAAAGCCTGGGGAGGGCGAAAAATGGCCCCAACAGGCCAACCGGAAGTTCATTCCTGAACGTCCGGTTGGCCCGTTGGGGCCATTTTTTGTCCTCCCCAGCCTCCGGAGGCTTCTCTGAAGCCTGAGGAGGGTGAAAACGGCCTCCCCTGGCCCTCCAGAAGTGCAAAAAATCAACTGGCTGGTATGTGCATGCGCACCTGAGCTGACAGCTGGTGTGCCACAAAATGTGGCTCCGTGTGCCACCTGTGCCACACGTGCCTTAGGTTCACTATCACAGTCCTATGCAGATGTACACATCCTCCCTCACAAGTCTGTCTTCCCCTAAAAAAAGAAATAAAAGTCTATGGAGGCTTGCCTGCCTCATGGTGTCGTTATCTGCAATTATGAATTCAGGTAAAAAATACCTATAGAATTACACTAGGAAGGGGAAGTGAGCATGCATGGAAACCTTGTGCCAAATCTCCCAGTATATTTAGTTCCCTGAGAGGTCCTTGGTGCTCTCTGAGGTTGGTTGTTTTCTTACAGATGTTTCATTACCCAAACTAGTTAACATCATCAGTGTTAGACTAGCACTGATGATGTTACGTAGTTTGGATAATGAAACAAGCACCAAGGTCCATCATGTCAACCCTGAGCTACAAATATTCTCCTTTATTGGTATTTGGCCATCTGTATTGTGAAGATCTGGGCATAGTGGGTTGGAGGGGGAGACAAAAGTATTCCCAGCTTTCCCCACCTCTGGCAATGGCAGCTGGGCCTGGACTTCCAAATTCCTTTCCCAGTTTAAATCTTTAAGCTGTGTTCTGTGGAATGGCATTCACTGTTCTGACCAATAGCATAGATCAGGGGTGTCCAAACTTGAGAACTTTAAGACTTGTGGACTTCAACTCCCAGAATTCCCCAGCCAGCATGGCTGGCTGGGGAATTCTGGGAGTTGAAGTCCACAAGTCTTAAAGTTCCCAAGTTTGGACACCCCTGGCATAGATAGTCCTAGGGTGACTGAAAGGGGTTAGCAAACAAAGTGGATAGGGAAGCCACAATCACTTAATAACCGTGTTCCTAACTTATCAACTTCAGTGATTCATTTAACAACGGTGGCAAGAAAGGTAGTAAAATGAGGCAAAACCCAGTTAACAGCTGTGTCAGGCACGCCTCCTTCAGCAACCAAGAAAGAAACCTCTCAACTCCATTGTTTGTGGAATTAAAAGGACTTTTACTGGTTATGAAAAGATAGCAGTGAAGTAAAGCAAGGTCTGAGGCAGAAAAGCGTGAAATCATACACATCAAACATTTGCCCACCCCCCTCCCTCCAACAACCCCCACCCCATTGTGCAATCTGCAACTCCCTTAGGTGTCATGTGGGTTGCATCTCCAAGAAGCATCATCAGGTTGGTATGCAGGACGGTTGGCCTTGACCAGGTCCAAACATCGACCATCAGCATGCCCAGAAGATGGTGAAGACAAAACTCCCTTTTTTTTTTACTAAACCTCCTGTAGCAATTAATCCCATCCCAAATACCATGTCCTCCCCCTGTTTCCATGGCAGCCGAAAGCAAGCAAGTGAAACTGAGGCTGACATCCAGCCCTCCTTCAGAAGAGACATCATTCCTGCAGAAAAAATGAAAAGGAAAAACAATACAAAACAATAATATAGTAAACACAACTATGTAAAATCAAGGGTTATCAGGATGATTGGTGTTGAATTTCTGCAGAAGCCTGGGGGCCCTAACATGAAAGTTGTCAACCCATTCTGCCTGAGAAGGGGAAAAATGTTTCCAGGAGACTAAATACTGTATGCGACCCCTATGTTTTCTGGAGGCCAGGATTTCTTTAACCTCAAAATGTTGCTCACCCTCAATAAGAATAGGGACCAGAGGTGAGAGTTGAGGCAGATGAAACGAAGAGGTGTGCTCCAGTTTCAATAGATTCACATGAAATACAGGATAAATTCTGCTAAGGTTCTTTGGTAACTCCAATTTCACCGATACTGGATTTATGATTTTCACAATGGGGAACGGGGCAACATACTTAGGACCCAGCTTCTTCGATTTTTGTTTGGTTTGCAGGAACTTGGTGGACAAAAACACTCTATCCCCAACTTTGTAGTCTTTTGGTGTAGACCTTTTCTTATCCGCTTGTCTTTTGTGAGCTTCGTGAGCTGCCTCTAATGCTTTGCGGGTCATAGGCCAAAACTGCCGAAGTTGATCACTCCATTCAGATAAAGATAAAATTTGCAGTTCCTCTTGAGGCAATTCAGGAATCGGTACAAAGTCCTGACCAAACACTACTTTAAAAGGGATCATGCTGGTACTGCTGTGAACAGAATTATTGTACGCCACCTCTGCATGTGGTAACAGTTCCGCCCAATTATCCTGTTGATAATTGATGAAACATCGGAGGTACTGCTCCAAAATCGAGTTAGTCCGTTCACAAGTCCCATTACTCTGAGGATGGTGGATGGAGCTTAACCCCTGGGCGGAGCCAATCAATTTCAGGAACTCTCTCCAAAAGAGGGAGGTGAATTGAACCCCCCTATCTGAAATTATGTGTTCTGGTACACCATGTAACCTATATGCATGTGAAATAAACAATTTAGCCAAAGACTTCGCTGATGGGATCTTGGAGCAAGGCACAAAATGAACCTGTTTGGAAAACAAATCAATGATAACCCAAATAATAGTATAACCCAGACTTTCTGGTAATTCAGCAATAAAGTCCATTGATGTCTCCTTCCATGGGGCTCCAGGATGGGCAACAGGATAACTGGCTATGTAGGACTCAATCTCCTTCTTCAATGAAGGCCACCAAAACTGTCTCTTATTCAAATACAAAGTCTTTACAAATCCAAAATGGCCCACCATTTTCAAATTGTGGGCCCGTTGAAGAACAACCGGTTGGCAGGAACATATAATTCAGCTCCTATCCAAGCTAGTCCATCTTTCATGGTGCATTCATTTGAATGTTTCTTGAACCAGTCATCGGATTCAAGGCCATCCTTGAGTTTGTTCTTTAAGTCCATTGTGACATCTAAATCCATTGGGCCTTGGCTCCTGGTAACCATCGTGGCAGAGAGATTTCTTGCTGGGATGACTGGCTGAACCACGCTCAGCCTAGAGCTGTTGTACTGGGGAAGCCTACTGCCACGTCACTGGCATCAGCTTGAACGACAAATGGTGCATCCATATCTGGGTGTTTCAAAACAGGTTCAGCTGCAAAAAGTCACTTCAATTTTTCAAATGCGGCTTGACACTCCATAGTCCAGTTCAAAGGCTTACCCGGGTTAGGCTTGGTGTCTCATTTTTATTTTAGGAGATTTGTAATGGGTAGTGCAATGCTAGCGAACGAGGGAATAAATTGACAATAAAAATTCGCAAATCCCAAAAAACTTTGCAATTGCTTACGGGTGCGAGGAGGTGCCTACTCAGTGACCGCCTGGACTTTCACCAGGTCCATTTCGATGCCATTGTGGGAGATACGGTACCCAAAGTAATCTATCTTCCCCTGATAAAATTCACATTTAGACAATTTGGCATAAAGTTCAGCGGCCAGGAGTTTTTTGAGGACTGCTCGCACTATTGTCATGTGTTCCTCATGTGTTTCTGTGTAAATAAGGATGTCATCGAGGTAGACTAACACACCTTTGTACAGGTGTTCATGCAGAACTTCATGTATTAATTGCATGAAGACTGCTGGCACCCCCTGCAGACCAAACAGGAGTACTTTAAACTGAAAACACCCCAAAAGGAAAAAAAAATCCTTTGCCAAAGTGGGCCAACATATCTTTCATGAGTGGGAGAGGGTATACATTTTCCAAGCAAATTCCATTAAGGTTCTTATAGTTCACACATAAACAAAAGGAGGCATCTTTCTTTTCTCTAAACAATACAGGCGCGGCCACCCGTGGTCTAGCTGGTTCTATGAACCCCCTTTTCAAGTTTTTATCAATGAACTTTCGTAATTCTTCCATTTCACGTGGGGTCATCGAATAAATCTGGGGTTTCAGGAGTTTTACTCCTGGCAAGATCTCAATACTACAATCTGTAGTGCGGTGGGGGGGGGGGATTTATCGGAAGCCTTTTCACTGAAAACGTCCTTTGGGTCCCAAAATTCTTTAGGGATTTTCTCTTCTCCCTCAATTTTTTCCTGTGCTGCAGCCGCTAGGTCCGGTTCAGCATTGGCTATGTGGGAGACCCTCTCCTTGCCCTCAGGGGGTTTTGCAGAACGGATGGACAACCAGCCTTTCCTCCAATTTATGTAAGGGTTCCATTTCCATAGCCAGGGTAAACTTAGAATGAGTGGCCAATCCATTCCAGATGCAACGATGAACCTTAAGGTTTCTTGGTGATCCCCTATCCACATTTCTACTGGTTCAGTCACAAAATGCCCTCCCCCCCATCAGCCACTGACCCATCCAACTGGCAAAAGGCAATGGGCACTTTTAAAGTCCTTAGTCTTAACCCCATCTTCTCCACCACTTCTGGGTTAATTATGCAATGCGTGCATCCAGAGTCTAAAAGGGCCAGCATCTTTGCTTGGGCTCCAGTAGAGGACACTTTAAGTTCTACTGGAATGGTCATGGGACCCGATTGGGGACTTGCCAAATGGTCATCGTCAAAGTCAGTTTCACTTTCCTCCAAGAGAGTGGAGGGCTCATCCTCTCCCTGGTTGGGAGGGAATTCTTCAACAGGTTCCACCCCTTTTGTTTTCCTGCTTGTTTGTCTGGCTTCCTCTCCACAGCGGCAGGGGGTTTTAGGCCAATTTTTGAGCGGCAATTTGCTGCACGGTGCTACACAGCAACCAAGAAAGAAACCTCTCAACTCCATTGTTTGTGGAATTAAAAGGACTTTTACTGGTTATGAAAAGATAGCAGTGAAGTAAAGCAAGGTCTGAGGCAGAAAAGCATGAAATCATACACATCAAACATTTACCCAGCCCCCTCCCTCCAACAACCCCCACCCCATTGCGCAATCTGAAACTCCCTTAGGTGTCATGTGGGTTGCATCTCCACGAAGCATCATCAGGTTGGTTGACCAGGTCCAAACATCGGCCATCAGTATGCTCAGAAGATAGTGAAGACAAAACTCGCTTTTTTACTAAACCTCCTGCAGCAATTAATCCCATCCCAAATACCATGCCCTCCCCCCCCCCCATTTCCATGGCAGCCGAAAGCAAGCAAGCGAAACCGAGGCTGACAAGCTGTCTCACTTAGCAATAGAAATTTTGGGCTCAGTTGTGTTTGTAAGTCAAGGACTATCTGTTTCAGAGGTGGGTTGCTGCCGGTTCGACTCAGATCAGGCGAACCGGTAGTAGTGGCGGTGGGAGGCTCAGCCCACCTGCCTGGACACTTCTGTGCATGCACAGAAGTGTCGTGTGTGCAGGAGCTCACACCGGAGTGCACCCAAACTGGTAATAAACAAATTAGCAACTCACCTCTGACCTGTATGTAGTAGAATGTGCACCTGAGGAGGAGGGAGGGAGAGTTCTAGCAACATTGAGCTTTCTCACAGAGGTTCAGACTAAGAGACTGTGTAGTCCCAAACTGGATTGGTAAGGGAGAAAAAGGTTCAGGATAGGCACATCATAGAATCTCTCAGGATACCCCTAGTAGGTTAGCAAGTTGTAGCTTTAGTTTGGCAAGATTCTGTCCATCAGCTATAAGCAAATAACAGATACCACTCGATTGGATTTTGCCGTGTTGTCTTTGGACTTGTGCTTGACAGTGTATCACTGTTTTTATTTAGTGCCACATTTTCACATCCCCTCCCCCTGGCCTCCAGCAGCTCAAGGCATTATAACACATAAAAATAATTAGATTTCAGACTTTATAGAACTCAGCATCTGAGATACCCTTTAGCTAGCATTTGATAAAATTGCTGCTTCAGCATTCCAGTCCACACATACTTCTTCTTTTTTTGCGTGATTTATAGGACTAAAGAAAAACTTTGAGCACACGGAGCACCTTCAGATAGTGCCAAACTGCCCAAGAAAGGCCTAAAACTGGGATTTGATATTAGCAGTTTTTGTGGTCATTCTCTTGCTAGCAGGGTCTCCTGCCTATAAATAAGCCAATCAATTGATCAATTTTTGTTTCAGGCATAGAACAATATAAAATATATAGAATTACAATCATAGCAAAGGTAAAGGTTTCCCTCGCACATATGTGCTAGTTGTTCCTGACTCTAGGGGGCAGTGCTCATCTCCATTTCAAAGCCAAAGGCCAGCGCTGTCCAAAGGTGTGTCTGTGGTCATGTGGCCAGCATGACTAAATGACGAAGGCACACGGAACACTGTTACCTTCCCAACAAAGGTGGTTCCTATTTTTCTACTTGCATTTTTATGTGCTTTCGAACTGCTAGGTTGGCAGAAGCTGGGACAAGTAACAGGAGCTCACTCCGTTATGCGGCGCTAGGGATTCGAACCGTCGAACTGCCAACCTTTCTGATCGACAAGCTCAGCGTCTTAGCCACTGTCCCTCTGCAATCATAGTAGGAATAAAAATTAATATATAAAATAACATACTAATAATGTAAATATAAGGATTACTAACAGAATGGTAAAATCTTATACCACTTAGAATCTAATTATAGGAATTAGATATTGTGTAGCATATTACAACTATATAACAACACTACACTACAAACAATAAAACAGGCTAGCAACATATAAAAGAAAGAAAGCAAAACTCGTTAGGAACAGTAGCTGATTAAAATATTTAGACTGTATTGTGATCTTCTCGTGGATTTGAAGATGTAAGAAACTCACTGATAGTGTAAGTGAAACTGAAAAAAGTAGAATTTAAGGTATATAAAAAGGTAGTAATATCAATACTGACATTGATAAACAAATGTTTGTAAGTTCAGGACTACTTGTAGTTTCCTCAGGCCTGTATAGGTTTCTCTCTTCATATGGGTGTGTGCATTTGTGTATGTGTGAACAATCACTTACAAAACCCTGTCTTTTGAGATTTTCATGAAAAAAAGTAGTGGCAGGAAACAGGGCTGCTAAAACTGCTGCCTCCCAATTAATATTAATTTTGAAAAGTTCAATGGGACTAGATTATCTTGTTTTATGTCGTGTAATTGCAGGCCTTATCTGTAGATTTGGTGAGCCTACCCAGAATAAATTCACCTCTTCTATAAATTAAAAGGCTCAGAGCTTTCTATTCATATGCTTGACGGCCACAAAATTTCTCTTGTGATCCTTGGCAGCTGTGAGAATTCTTTCTTAAAAGTGTCCTCACATGTGTCGCAAAAAGATGAAGGATACTGTTAGCCTGTATTGATTTTTTTTTTCTCCTGTCAGGTTGAATTATTGCATAGCAACCTATTGTGTCTATCTTCTCTGCATAGGTTAAACTGGACCATTACAGCATTGTCCTGTCTGGGTACCCCATGAAGATATACTGCTAACCATAATGTCAGTGTTCCAAATATCATCCAAAATTAAATCAGAGTCCAAGGCAGAACTTTCCTCAAACTTCCAATTTATTAAGAGGGACATGTTGGCACATCTATGGAAAACCCGAATCTGAAAGCTTCCTGGGTTTCCCCACCCAGTTGAAAGTTCATGATCTTGCCCCCACACCCACAAGTCCATCACATGGTCCAATCTTCCACTGCCATGCTGGCAGTTCCACCCATCTAATTCTGGTCAGGCTCAGAGGTGCAGAGACAAAGGATGACCTTGGGCTTCTAGGAAGGATTTTTTTATTTTGACAACATGCATTCTACTCCTTACTATTCCCCCTCCCAATTCCCCACTAATGAAACAGCATAGAAAAATAAGAGATAGTGTGGCAGGCCAAAGATTCTAAAAGGAAGATGACTGCAGGCCTGATACATAACTTAGTGTGCTATGCCCACTATCCACGGGTATTCTTTACTGGCATATAGATTCCTGAGATCATATTAGTCCATTCTGAGCTTCAACAACTTGGATGACCACTAGATGGTAGCAAACCGGTGCATCTTTGCTGCCATCTAGTGATTTATCAGATTTTGGCAGCCTAGATATGGGAGGTTGAGTTAGTTATATGTGATTCAGAAATAAGATCCCAGTGTAGCCTCTGAAACCTTTGATGTTAACTAATTAGCTAAAATTTCTAAGAGAGAAAACCTAGCTCTCTTGGGGTGGGAGGGTTGGAGGAGTTAAAAAATTGGTAGAGGTTTGCTAAGTTAGGTTTGCTAAGGAAGTCAAGATCTTCCACAATAATTTCCATCCATGTACCTATTGATTGCTCAGACTACTTGAGGTCCTATTAGCTGTACCAAACATAGAGATTTAACTCCTGAAACAGGAAGATCGAAATCCACTTATTTCCCTCAAGAGGGAGAATCCAAACAGATCTCAACGTAGACCTCCTCCTTATGTACAGCATGCTAACCTAGAATGTCTGCAGTTTAGTTTCACTTTCCCATAGAAAACTTTCCATGGAGAAAATAAAACTGTATAAAGGTTGGTAGGCTAGAAAGCCAAGGAAAACCGTCTGTCCACCTTCCATCATGGGGAGATAGCAGGAGTTAAGATATAGGGTTAGAACTACCACATTGCTTCCTCCTAATCAATTCCCACCCCGATTCTCACACAGGCTTATGCTGAAAATCTTGCCTTGCTTGAAGAGAAGAAATTTCATTGCTGGTTTGCTAGAAGAGGTATTTTAAAAATGGATGCATCACAAGCACATTGTACTGACTCTAGGAAGTTAGCACCAGGGGTCAAATCTACTTATCTTCCAATGGTGGGTTGCAGGTAGTACACCCCAGTACTGGCGTACCGGTGCCTGCCGGGTACCATTCTGGTATGATGCTCCAGAGGGGCCACCCGCCCGCCCATCCTCCTTACCTGTATTTGAGCTCTTCGGTGCTTCCATGCACGTATGGCGCCTGCATGATGCTCCACCGAGCAGCTGGAGCATCGCGGAGGTAAGAGTAAGGTAACAAGAGGTAAGGACGCATGTGTGCGCTGCACGCATTCATGTGGTGGATGCCGGGCCCTATTGCACCGTACCGGTTGCAACGGGATACAGAACCCACCACTGTTATCTTCGTACCGGTTTGCAAATGTGAGCGCATACCTCCATGCATATGCAAGACCTTCCGTCCATGTGCAGAGCATCAAAAATGGACGTGATGATGTCCGGGCAGGTAGGCGGAGCCTGCTACCAAGCACACCTGCAAAGGTAAATAGAACAGCAAGGGGGGAATCTGTTGTGCTACGCAATTTAAATTATATTTACCAATATAAATCGTGCATCACAGCTGATCGTTGGAAACACTGGTTCACATTATTTTTACTATCGGTTCGTGAGAACTGGTAGCTTTTTAAACTACCAATTTGGGTGAACCGGTCCGAACTGGTAGCATTTCAACCCTGGTTAGCACTCATGGGGGGGGGGGGGGTATCTGACAACCAATCAGAAAACAAGCTCAAATTCAAAAACCAGAGAGGTCATAAAACCGGGATATTCTCAGCATCTCTTCCCTTTTTTCCCCCGCCCAAGATCTTTAAGGCATGTGATTCTGTCCACCATTAAAATCATCTTTCCAAACAGCCCCCATGAATCCAGTGTCTTTTTCTGCACTTGGAACTGAAACCAGAAGAATATTTCTTCCAATGTGACCATGGCTGACCTCTAGAAAAGCTAAGCAGAGTCAAATTTGATTCCTCCTTGTGTTAGAGATGATCAACAAAACCTTAGGCAGCAGTCCAGACAATGGAAGCTTACAGGACATATTGGAAAAAGCCATTGGGGATCCACCTTGGTACTTTTACTATGAAAACTTCATGCCTATGTTCATGTAGCCACTCAAAGGACCTTTGATCTTTTCTTAAAATAAAAAAAAGGAAAAAGCCCAACAACAAATTCCTTATAAGTGGATCATTCTTAGAACATTTTTATTATTTCCCAAGTATCGTCTTTTATATTTCGCCTCAATATGCATTTAAGTCAATATAATATTTTCACACTAAGGCGAGGTACTTTGGAATGATTCGATTCCATTCCCCCTTTCCTTTATTTTAGAATTCTCTTTAAAGGTTTTTTAAAAGCTATTTACTGTTTAGGAGAAACAAAGTACAGTAATGCCTTTGATTGTTCCTTGTTCCTTGATTTTCATCAAACTAGAAATTTGGCTCCATTCTCTCAGCAGGTAAATAGCCCAAAGCCTTTCATGGTTTTATCCAAGAAAAATAAAGCTGAGAAGCATTGCACACATTCCAAGTTACAAGAGGCAACTCTTGCTGCGTTTAAGTGGGTCTTTCCTTTCTCCTCCCCTCCCTCTCTTTTGTCTATATGCTTCCTATTAGGACTCAGATACAATGAGGTTTTAATCAGCTTCACTGATTTAAAGCTAATTTGCACTTGGCTTCAAGGCTAAAGTCCGTAGTACAAGTTGAAGGCTTTGCCAATAAGGAGTCAAAAAAAAAAAAAAGCCTTGAGCAGATCATGTTATGTTGTGTGGGCAAAAGAAATGATAAATTCTAAAATTCTGAATTAATGAGGAGGAGATGAGAACAAAGCAATGTTGTCTCTCATTATGTTGTACCGGTTTACATTTATGTTTTATCATCTAGTAAAAGATCATGGATATGCTAGATTTTTATTTTTATCATGCCTCCAGTCCAGTCATTTTAATTAAATTTGTAAAAAAAAAATAATTCACAACAATAATAGACTAAAAAAATTATCTTCTGCAGAGAGGGAAGAAGTGATTTTTCCCACGTAGTAAACGCTTAAGAAGTTAACCATCGTTGGCTAATTTGATGGACGGCACATAGATCTCTCTTCGGAGTCTCATTTTTGTGTACTTGGGGGTAAGCATATTGGTGACACATGTCAATATATATCACAATGGAGGCTTATGGTGTCTTTATCAATTGCTGGCAGAGCAATGTTGATCAGAATTTGCAGATGATTGATTAACTAATGGTAAACTCCTACAAAGACATTATCAGATCAGAGGAAGGTTTTGCATGTCTGCTCACTTTATAAAATTGTCCATATACTTAGCCCATGTTGACAGAGTTGCACAGTAACAGATGTGATTATTTGAGACTGAGATAATCTGTTTTTTAGGTGAACAGGTTTGTGATGAGGCATGCACAGTTTTATCAGTCAAAGATGGTATTTGGACTTTAAGTGGTATGCCAGGAATCATACTCCAAAAAATATTGCATGGGGCCAGTACAAAAAGAAAATCTGGTTTAATTAATATTTAAATTTAATTCAAATTAAATAAATGGGAGGGAAACATTGTCCCTGACTTTCACTTGATGTGTTCAAGCCCCTTATCCGATTGCGTTCTTATAGGGAAAGAGAAAGTCAAGAAAATCAAGATATGCCAGAAAACCTGCCAATGCTTGCTTGGAAGCAGGAACAGAGTCGCTAAAAACATAAATCCCAGCAACTCAAATTTGGTTTCATTCTTGGTCAGATGACAAAGATCATTAGATATTTTGCCAGGCGTGAAACAAATAACTGGTTAACTGATGTTGGGGATGGTTTCATTGTTGTCATAGGGAAGAAAATATAAGGTCAGGTTTCTCTTGCATCTTCCAAAAATAAATCCCCAGCAGAGAGAATATAAAATTCTCATTTTATAGCCTAGGAATCTGCAGTTTTATTGTTTGTTTATTATCATGTATTATAATTGCTTGTATGGGGCCAAGTCTAGATCGCCTATAAACTACATAATTTAAACTTCATTAAAATCAGTAAAACATTAAACAAAATTTTAAAAATAATATAAACCTTATAAATACACCTTATTTATTGGTTTTTAAAATATGACACTAAGAAGTCGTGCTACAGGGAAAGGGTGCTTCAGCATTTCTTCCTAAGGAATAAAAGGATGGGGTTAGCCCAACTGCAGGAAAGTAAACACTTCCAGAGGAGAACAAGTAAGGTGACCAACTGTCCTCCTTTAGGGAGGACAGTCCTTCTTTTGTAAGTTCTGTCCTCCCTCGAAAAGTGTCCTCCTACATGTCCTTCTTTTTAATATTTGAAGGCTAATCTGTTGCGCGTTATGTGACGTATTTTATTAAACAGTTTTTAATGGTGTTTTTTTTTACTTCATCGCAAGTATATTGAACAGATATTGAATCTTGTGTTGAATTTTTATCTAAAGAAATGCTAGACATTAAAATAGACGACAATTGTCTCTTTGAAGAAATTAGAAGACTGAATGTATATTTAAATTCTGAAAAATTAATACAATGGGAAAATCAACATGTTGAAATTGATAAAAGATGGGTGGATATTTTCAGCCATTTCAAAAATGAACATATTCCATGTGAACATTTATTTATACTTGTTCGATTTACGTTGTGCTGCCCTGGAACTAATGCAGCAGTTGAAAGAGTTTTTTTCAATTGCCAATGATTTTTGGACAAGTGAGAAATCGAGATTGAATGTTGATACTCTAGCTGCAGCCCTTGCCGTAAAATTCAATATGAAGGATATTTCTTGTTCAGATATTTCCAATATATTGTTAGAAGATGATACATTGACAAAAAATATTAACTCAATGGAAAAGTACTCATTTAAATAATAATTAACAGGCATGTAAGCATAATTACAATATAAAATGTTGCAAATGTTTTTATTATGCATATATCATATTTTAGTGTATTATTGTTGCAATGAATAAAATATTTCTTTTATTTACGATATATTTTTTCCAATTTATTTGTCCTCCTTTTCATTGTAAAAAAGTTGGTCACCTTAGAACAAGAGATTCACTTTAATGAATGGCATTTGCTGAGTTTGTATCCTCTCTGATGTTTTTAGTGGTAGGAACTTCAGCATCTTCTCCCATCCAGATCATGGAACTTGAGCAGGTAATAAGGTTTATAGGTACCAACTGGCACTTAAATTGAACCCGAAGCCTACTGTTAAGCAAACCACTTACAAAAATTAGGTGCTATTTTGTGGGTGTTTGGTACCTGAGCTCCCCTGCTAAGTGGTAGAGATTCAGAGGTCAGAATCAGAGGTGGGTTGCTCCCAGTTCAGCCCGGATCAGGCGAACCGGAAGTAGTGACGGTGGGAGGCTCAAACTCAAACAAGCACCAATTAGTAGGTCAACAGTTGCATTCTGTTTATCTTCAAGCTCCATTGAGAGGAAATTGCAGTAGTCTAACTGACATATGACAGAGATTGCTTTCTTCGGGTGCACTCCAGTCAATCCTCCTATCCAGATTAGAACAAATACACACACAACTCAGCTCAGCCAGCAAAAATATACAGGAGCCGGTTGTTTATTTATTAAGCATCATCAAAACGACCAAACAGGTAACTGGAGAAATGCAGTAGGAGGCAAGCAAAAGCAAAGGGCAGGACATGAATAATAAGCAAGAGTTTACCTATACAGTACAGGTAGTCTATAGAGATTCTCAATCATCCAGCTCATGGTTGTCCCAAAGGTGCTTTTCCAAGAGGCTACTGGACTTCCTCATTTTTCTTTGAAGACGTTTCATTTCTCAACCAAGAAGATTCTTCAGCTCTGTAGAGCTCTGAGAGCTGAAGAAGCTTCTTGGATGAGAAGCTTCTTGTCTTCAAAGAAAAACCAGAAAATCCAGTTGCCTCTTGCAAAAGCACCTTTGGGACTGTACAGGTAGTCCTTGACTTACAACCACAACTGAGCCCAGCATTTCTGTTGCTAAATGAGGTAGTTGTTAAGTCAATGTTGCCCCATTTTGCAACCTTTCTTGCCACAATTGTTGAATAGATCATTGCTGTTGTTAAAGTTAGCAACAGGGTTGTTAGAATCTGGCTTCCCCATTGATTTTGATTGTTAGAAGTTCACTAAAAGTGATTACATGGCCTCGGGTCACTGTAACCATCGTAAATATGAATCAGTTGCCAAGTGTCTTGAATTTTGATCATATGACAATGGGTTTGCTGCAATAGTTATGAGTTGAAAATGGTCATAAGTCACTTTTTCTAGTGTCACTGTAGCTTTGAACAGTCACTAAACGAACGGTTGCAAGTCAAGGATAATGTTTATAGCTAGGCTGAAAAGCACAGGACTTTGCAGAGTCACTGGAAACAGTGCTGCAAGTAATTATTAGCATAAGAGCGGCCTTTGGTTATTCCAGCTTTAGCCCTTTATGCACATAGCGGTAGCAGAATAGAGATGGGAAGTAGGACATGAAGTGATCCTTCCTGTATTTTGTATTAAAGAACCAATTTGATGGACAGGCATAAGGCACCCAACAGACAGCAGGCTTTATTTAACGTGTATAAAGGACTTTTAATTGAGGTGTGATGAGAAAAGGCTTGGAAAGAAGCATCCTGGGCTAGAGTTCTCCTCCTATGCAATCTGTTCCCCCTGCCTCATGAAATAAAATTGGCATCCTTATTTTTGGCACTTAGAAGATTAGGGAATACTTGGCTATTTAAGTAAGCACTGAGGGATTGAGGTATGGAGGAAGTATTGACTGAAGATGTTTGCATGGATGCTGCTAATGAGATTGTCAGTATATCATGATTTTCAATGTTATTTATTCCTGTTATATGGATTGTAGTATTTATTGAATCCTGCTTCCATAGGCCGTTTAGATTGTGTGTGTGTGTGTATGATTGAAGTAGCACAAAACACTTGTACAAATAAAGCACTTTTTAAAAAAATCTTGATTTGGTATATACCTTGCTCATACTGCATGTTTAATTATTTTAACAGCAAAATCAGGCAGCAGATTTGCTTCTTTCCTTAACCATGACTGGGATGGGGTGGGGCGGGGTGGGGTGGGGTGGGGTGGGATGGGGTGGGATGGAATAGAGGAGAGGAGAGGAGAGGAGAGTAGAGGAGAAGAGAAGAGAAGAGTTGGAAGGGACCGTGGGGGTCTTTTAGTCCAACCCCTCCACTTAGGTAGGAAACCCTACATCACTTCAGACAAAATGGTTATCCAATCTCTTCTTAAAAACTTCCAGTGTTGCAGCATTTACAACTTCTGGAGGCAAGTTGTTCCACTGATTAATTGCTCTAATTATCAGGAAATTTCTCCTTAGTTCCAAGTTGCTTCTCTCCTTGATTAGCTTCCATCCATTGCTTCTTGTCCTGCCCTCAGGTGCCTTGGAGAATAGCTTGGCTCCCTCTTCTTTGTGGCAACCTCTAAGATACCGGAACATTCCTATCAGGTCATCCCTAGTCCTTCTTTTTCTTAAACTAGTCATACCCAATTCTAGCAATCGTTCTTTATGTGTTTTAGGCTCCAGTCCCCAAATCATCTGTGTTTATTTTCTCTGCACTCTTTCTAGAGTCTCAACATCTTTTTTACATCGTGGCAACCAAAACTGGATGCAGTATTCCAAGTGTGGCCTTACCAAGGCATTATCAAGTGGTATTAATACTTCACGTGATCATTATAGATCAGAACCATCTATAAACCCAGCTAATTGTTACTTATTTAACAAATCAAAACTAAGGAAAGTACAGCTTGATAGAATGAGCCCATTCATAGAACGTGCTCCATTTGTTGTTATTATATTTGCTGAGAAACACGGTAAAAATACTATCAACAACAGCTGAAAGCCAGTCATCTCCTTTTATGTCTTTAAAACTGGGTATCTTTTAATTTCTAGCTGGCAAAAATCTAGGTGAGAACAGCGGGAGACAGAGCCGCTCTTCAGTGTTTATAACTTCCACTAAATCAAGCTGCTGCTAGAAACGGAATAATGAAAGTGCCAGACTAATGATTTGATCTATTTTAGCAGTTGTTCTTGGAAAGCCTCTCACTATAATCATTGGAAATGTGTTTTCCCCCTTATTGAGCATATAAAGGAAACAGTCATCTTCGGGATCTTTTATTCTAGAGGGGCAAAATAAGAAATATTGCACTGGATGATTTTGTTCACCCTTGTGGTTGGTTAGTTCACTTTTTAATGGTCACCTTTAAGCATAAGCTAGCCTATGGCCTGCGTTCTTTCTAGTTAAAGGCATAACTGTATACATGTTCATATGCTTCCTTCTAATGCAGGGATGTCAAACCCGCGGTATCACATAATCAATTGACATATTGCGACTTTTTCACCTTCGCTAAACTGGGGTGGACATGGCCAGCACATGACTCATCCGGCCCACGGGTCACGAGTTTGACACCCCTGTTCTAATGCATTGAGATAGACTGGACTCTAGTAAATTTTATGAATTTTGACCAGTTCTCTGTGCATTTGTACAGCATTTGCTAAAGAGATGTCCAGAATTTCTCAGGAGTGTTTTATATTGGCACGTTATTTGGATGGATCTGTAGCAGGATATGAGACCATACAGATGGAAAAACAGTTCCACAGAAAAGAAAGTCCTATTCAAAAAGATAACACAGAGCTGAGATTTGCAGTGAACCTGGGTGTTATCCTAGAACCCATACGTCTAAGATAAAGGTCAGGTTTTCTGCAAATCTCAAGTCTCTGCTATCTTTGTGTGCTTATTTATTTCCTTCTACATTCAACAGATACACCATCTAATGCAAAGGAAACTGAGGAAATCGAGTTTCCTTTAATTAGTGTAATTAACTTTTGGCTGAGGTAACTTCTTGAATTAAAGCTTTTAAAATGAGTCTCGGTGGCACAGTGATTAGAGTGTAGTACTGCAGACTACCTCTGCTGACTGCCGTCTGCCTGCAATTTGGCATTTTGAATCTCACCAGGCTCCAGGTTGACTCGGCCTTCCATCCTTCTGAGGTTGGTAAAATGAGGACCTACACTGTTGGGGGCAATATGTTGACTCTGTAAACCGCTTAGAGAGGGCTTTAAAGCACTGTGAAGTGGTATATAAGTCAAAGTGCTGTTGCTATTTCTTTTCCTATTCAGGATTTACTATGCAGTAAAATTTTACACAACTAATTTTCCAACATTTCAATTCACGTGAGGTTTGGTATATATGACCCAAATTGTAATGCAATAGATTATGAAATTATTATATTGTATAAATCACAGCTTAAAGGTCTGAGGGGGGATTTTCTAAAAGAATGGTAATTTTTAATGCAATATAATGGGGTAAAATCTTAAATATGAATGAACTAACGTAGTAAGTGTAGTTAATTTAAGTGGCTAAATTAAACTAGGTCAAATTTAGTTTTTGTCTTGGTGCCACCCATTTTGGGAAAGCGGCTTGACATCTCACTCAAAAGGTTCAGCCTGAACTTTGAGCCCCAGAAGCTGTGCCTTTTACATTTCAAGCCTATCATTCTGACCAATGGTGGGTTTCCATTTTTTTTTACTATCGGTTCGCTCATGCATACACGCACACATCACTTCTGCACATGTGCAGAAGCATCCAGGCACGTGGGCGGAGCCTCCTGCCACCGCTACTACTGGTTCTCCCGATCCGGGCCAAACCAGGAGCAATCCACCTCTGATTCTGACCTCTGTATCTCTACCACTTAGCAGAGGAGCTCAGGTACCAAACACCCACAAATTAAAAATAATACCAAACACCTCCCCCCCCCCAAATAATATACAACATGAATCGGTGAGCAAATAGCCTGAGGACTAACAGGGATGCTTTTGGGATTGCCTGGACTACTCCATGCAATTTTCTTGGCAAATGTTTTCATCAAAGGTTTGCTTCTTTGTGGGACTGAGAGAATGGGACTGGCCCAAAGTCACCTAGCTGGCTTTGTGCCTAAGGTGCAACTAGAATCCATGGCTCCTGTTTTCTAGGCTGTTGCTTTAACCACCAAGTCAAACTGGTGTATGCATTTGAATGAGATTAACTGCTGAATTTCTCCCTTCTCCCCACCCCCCCCTTTTTTTTTTACCATGGTCTACTTTAATCCAAGAATTCAAGATAAAAGAGGTACAAAAGAGATTCAAAGAGGGGCAACTTTAACTATATAAGATCAGAACAAGTCAAGTCTTTGATAGTAGACCAACTATTTTCAAAGAGGAAATCTGGATGGAAGAGATTTTGTAGGCTTATCGGGGCTAACTTCAGAAGTGACTGATATTTCTCTATTGAAAAAATTAATAGCAATAGCACCTAGACTTATATACTGCTTCATGATGCTTTACAGCCCTCTCTAAGCAGTTTTCAAAGTCAGCATATTGCTGCCCAACAATCTGGCTCCTCATTTTACTGACCTTGGAAGGATGGAAGGCTGAGTCAACCTTGAACCAGTCAGGATCGAACTCCTAACAGTCGGCAGAATTAGCCTGCAGTACTGCATTCTAACCACTGCGCCACCATGGCTCATTTCTCATTTTAATACTGCATTTTTCTAGACCTGGCTTCTTTGTGACCTCAAAACCAACATTATAGCATTTGCAAATGGGGCATTCTCCCACCCCACCCCCACCCCCACAGTATTGCATATTCTGCTCTCAAGAATCCACAAGGGGGACACATTTCTGGTCTTGTCCAGAGCAACTGATAGTATGGAAGTGGTTATAAAGCTGATGTGAGATTGCATCATATGCTAGAAATAGGGTGGCAGCACAGGTAGTTCTCGACTTACAATCACAATTGACCGCCAACATTTCTATGGCTAAGCAAGACAGTTGCTAAGTGAGTTTTGCCCCCTTTTTATGAGCTATCCTGACACAGTTGTTAAGTGAATCACAGCAGTGGTTAGTAACGTGGTTATTAAGTGAACCTGGCTTTGCTTGTGAGTAGGACGGAAAAGGTAATCACATCACCCTGGGACATTGCAACCATCATAAATACATGCCAGTTGCCAGGCGTCCAAATTTTGATCATGTGACTAAGGGGATGCTGCAACGATTGCAAATGTGTGAAATTGTGATAAGTCATTTTTTAAGTGCCAATGTATCTTCAAATGGTCACTAACTTAATGGTTGTAACTCGAGGACTACCTGTAGATGAAGAAGGTCAAGAAATCAGTATTTTATTAATAAACTATCTGATAACCTGGCATTGCCCGAGTATTTATTTATCCTAATCAATACATTTGTCTTCAAAAATAATAATAAATAATTTTAATATAGTATAAATTAATATAAAATGTAATATAAAATAATCCTGGACCAAACATAATTTCTAATGTTGGATTTTCCCCCTTACCACAGGCAGCCCTCTTGTGGAGTATTATGAAGCTGTTACCATGGCAACTCCATTGCACTGTACAGTAGAAGCCATTTTACAGCAGTACGGTAGAAGCCATTTTAAGGCACAACAGGCTGTATCTTAACAGAACACACATTCCAAGGGGTGTTAGGGGTGTCTAACCCCCACAGTATTTGTTTCCAGAGAGTAAGTCATCTGCATACCACGTTTGGTTGAAGTTGCTTGATGCGTTCCAGAGTTATGCTAGAACACACACACACAAACACACACACACACACACACTCAGAGATCTATCTATCTATCTATCATCTATCTATCTATCTATCTATCTATCTATCTATCTATCTATCTATCTATCATCTATATTTGTGTTGTATTTGTGCTGATAAATAAATAAAGGGAGACTAGTATAGATCTATTTCAAGCTATTTAGCTCTCATCAGCTAGCGATACCCTTACTGGGATTTGAACCTGGGCTGTATTACATATTAGGCAGATGTATTAGCCACTAAGCCACAGGCTCTCCTCCTTTATCAGTGGCTGATAAAGTGAGCCGAAAGACAGAAAAGGGAAGCAGTGTGTTCCCTCCCATATTTGGGCATACCGTGGATTGTGACACAATGCATACCTATTTCCCTGGCTTAGCTGATAAAGGAGAAGAGCCTGTGGCTTAGTGGCTAATACATCTGCCTAATATGTAATACAGCTCAGGTTCAAATCCCAGTAAGGGTATCACTAGCTGCTGAGAGCTAAATAGCTTGAAATAGATCTATACTAGTCTCCCTTTATTTATTTATCAGCACAAATACAACACAAATGTAACAAAGGCAACATTAAAAATAAGAAAGACAGAAAAGGGAAGCAGTGTGTTCCCTCCCATATTTGGGCATACCAGGGATTGTGACACAATACATATATATATATATATGAATGATTAGGAAAAATGTTATGCAAAAGATGAACTTCGTGTAGTGTCCAAAGATCTGAAATTTGAACATCTAGCCAATCTTGGCTACACTAGAACTCTTTTCTCTTGGACAGCCAATTAAAACAACCTGAAGACTGGATAAGTGGTTCTGGGTGATTACATGTCACATTTTTATTATGATTACAAATAAAAGATCTCTGCTCTTTGCTGGAAAATAAAATAATAGTAATAAAAAATAACAGAGCACAGAGCCGTTTTCCAAATCTTGCTGGGGTAGTGAAAGACCAGAATTGATTTCATCATTTTAATATGTGTGCAGCATGCTTAAATATTCATAGTTCACAGTTTTGTAATAGAGTCACCTCGTCATAAAATGTTTTGAAGAGACAGTGATGCTGCCCAGCCTCTGATACAGCTAATGGGTTTGAAGGGGATCCTAATGCATCAAGAATGACTGGATTGAGTCCTTGTGTGCAAAGGAGGATTATAAAATATAATTATGGAGAAGCAACAGCAGCCTGCCTGAGGCAATTTTATGCAGGCCTGGGTGCTACGAACAATACATTTTGCTGATGAAAATGCCTACAAATTTCACCTCACAGATAGTTAATTAGTTACCCTACAGGGCTGAAGGAAGGTCACCCAATTGCTTGTTTATTCATAAGAAGAGTGAATGTTTGTCAGTAGAAAAGAGTTAAGAGAAATTGGATAAACCTCATCCCTTATCTTTACATAGAGCCTTCTCTATATGCTCAAGAGTGGGTATGATTTCTTACACAGTATAATTTTGCCTTAGGAGGCAGAGAAATCTAGTCCACCTAGCTACCATATAAGCTTGTCAAGCATAAGGCCCCCTGTTTGAGCAGGGGGTTGGAGTAGAAGACTTCCAAGGTCCCTTCCAACTCTATTCTGATTGACTGATTGAACATTATGGAATGCTGCTGCCTTCTAAAACTACAATTCTCTGAGATAGGTTGGGTTAAAAATAAAGATTGGCCCAAAGGCATAACTAGCTACCAGATTATATTCAAGGTTCTGGAGCAGGGGTGAAATCCAGCAGGTTTTAACAGTTTCTGGAGAACCGGTAGCGGACATTTTGAGTAGTTCGGAGAACGGGCAAAAGCCACCTCTGGCTGGCCCCAGAGTGGGGTGGGAATGGAGATTTTGCAGTATCATTCCCCTGCCATGCCCACAAAGCCATGCCCACAAAGCCATACCATGCCCACAAAGCCATGCCCACAGAACTGGTAGTAATAAAATTTGAATTTCAACACTGCTCTGGAGATGGCACAGATTGTGCATTTCTGACTAAACCATTTCCTGAAGAATCCCTAAAGGAAGAAATACTCTTTATGCTTTTTGAATGTAGCCAACATCAGGGTGGTGTCAATTTAGTAGCCAAATAGACAGACCTTCTCTAGGATGATCTATCTCCAATCTCTTCTTCAGGTCTTCCAGTCATCATGATATAATTCCTTGCTATTGGTCAACCTCTTCTCTTTTTTACATTTTTCCCAGCATTATGGACTTCTGTGGCATGGATTATCATCAGCTATTATTTAAGGGATAATAATATTTAAGGGATGACTTGTACAAATGAGGAAACTGTTCCTAAGTTAGTGCAACAGTTCAAAACCCTGATCATTGTTACTGTCTGTGCCTGGCTGGTGCATTGCAGCATCTTTATCGGTTTCTTCTAAGCGCCATTTCTCTAGTGGATTTGATATTGGCAGATGGTCATCATGTAGCAGTGGTCTCATCACCAAGAGCAGATTGGGGTATTTGCATTTTTATTTTTAGCAGAGAAACCGGTGACATTAGTGAGACAGAAGGATGTTTATCAAATGGAAAAAGTGGAGGACAGAGTTCTAAAAATTGAAGGAAAAAATAATCAAAGAAACAAGAAAATTGTTGATATTGATAGTAAACTGAGCCTGGCTGGAAATGAAAACAGTGGAATATGGAAAAGGGAGATAGTTGGACTGGAACTCTATCCCAGACTTCAAAGTACAGAAGAAGAAAAGAGAGAGAAATTGATGGAAGTAAGGAGAGAAACTTTATCAGAAGCATGAGTGATAACTAAAGATAAGCTGATTGAAGAAGCAAATGGAGGGTTTCGAGTTTACATAAGAAATGAAATGAACAATAACTTGTGAAGAGAAGTCTATATAAGACTTACTAAGAAATTAATCAGAATGCTAATGCTACAAATGGGAAGAGACATAAGACTGCACTATTACTGGAAAGACATAGGTTGATGTAATGAAAACCGATAATAAAAATTAAGTAAAATTTAGTTACATTTAGAGTATTATGTATAAAATGAAGTGATAATGGTTACAGTTAAATAAATGATTGATAATGATAATAATGCACATATATGTATTGGTTTGTTAAGAAGAAATTCTATATAAATTGCAAATGGAGACTACGAAAGGAAGTTTAGAAATTAAACATAATCAATTTTTTATTTAGAACATGTTATAAAGATGCAATTTTATTGTAGGATGTTGGGAGGAGTTAATGGAATGCCATTATGTGGTTTTGCTCTAAATTGGAATACTTCATATAAAAGGATGTAAAAAACAATTACAGTCAAATGAAGGCTGAGGTATGATGAAAGCAATGTATATAAATACCGCATATTTGATTTAAAAATATGTGATTCGATATGAATGATAGGTGATGACTGTGGAAGGGATGGATGGAAGTTTTTGTAACCAACCGTCACACTTTCTACAATTTGTAATGGAAGATGGTTTTTTGTTTTTATCTGTGTTCATTTTTTAAAAAAAAAAATCTTCAAAAAAAAAAGAAGTCACGATCTGTCACATGACCATTCTGTTCTCGCCATATCATCGGAACAAAAAAACGGCATTGATTTTTGAGTGCCTCTGAGAACTTGCACAACAAAAGTGAGGAGCTCAGGCCTTGATCACCACTCTTGGCCAAAGTACAATTCATATGTTTTTTTATAGTGCATATTTGAGGCTTAAGCACTCACTACAAAGATAGCAACATGTATTGTGGCTGTTCTGACATTGATGGGGCATTTCTGCTGTCATCAATCATCCTGTAGCAAGTCTATAACTCGGTTACGCTACGTAAATTAGGTGTGCATAGACAAGGCTATGCCTTGAAACAATGCATCAAAATACAAGGAAATTGGTATCAATGAAATGAATAGCACCTGTGCATGTGAGCTGCTTTTATAGCCTTTCCAGACAGCACCCATCCAGCCGAAACATGAGTAGGCATGCCCAAACTAGACCAGTTCCACAAATATTAAGCAGTATATGCTGAGTGCATGTTGGGACTTGCATCAGCTACACAAAGCATCGTATAACGCAGGCAAAAATGAGAAAATGTAAAGTATGCATAAGAAGAAATTTCAAAATCATAAGGCTTTTATAAAACAGTACATGGTAGGTTAAAATATAGGTTATTTTCATGAGTAATAGTCCAAAATCTATAAGATATACTCCAAAGTATTCAGGAAGTGAAATCTTTATTTTCCAATGTAATTTAATAAGTCAATGTGTTCCCTCCCTCCCCAGCCCTAAAAATCTGGGCCACACATTTGGTCCTGTCTGCCCTAGTGGCACTCTGAATGCTCCAGAGGAACAGAAAAAGAGATATTTTATTTATTTACTGTATTTTTAGGAGTATAAGATGCACCTTTTTTCCTCAAAAAGAAGCTGAAAATCTGGGTGCGTCTTATACATTGAATACAGCATATTTTTTTTGCCTCCTGAAGCCCTGCCCCTTCACTGTGCAGACCCTTATGGAGGCTTTCAGAGAGCTCCTGGGGGATGGGGAGGGCAGAAATGTACAAGAAATGGGCCATTTTTTGCCCCCCCCGGCCCCCAGCAGCACTCTATAAGCCTCCATAAGTCTATGCATGCAAATGTTTTGACATAAAACGGGCCCGTTGTCGCAAAAAATGTGCTGTTTTTTGCTCATTTTTGCCCCCCCCCGAGCATTCTGCAAGCCCCCACAAGGTTATTCATGCCTTTTTTAAAAAAACAGGCCCGTTTTCATGAAAAATGAGCCATTTTGGGAGGTTTGCAGAGTGCAAAAACTTTTTTTTCTTTTTGGAAAGCTTTTTAACTGATTGATGAGAATTACATTGATCAAGGGCTGTGCCAGCAGAAACACCTACCTATCTACTCTATTTCTCTCTATCTCTTTTTCTCTCGCTCTATCCCTCTACCTACCTACCTACCTACCCACCTACCTACTCTCTCTCTCTCCCTACCTACCTACTGTATTTTTATCTCTCTCTCTATTTCTCTCTCCCTCCCTCTCTCCCTTTATCTACCTACCTACCTAACTACTCTCTCTCTCTCCCTACCTATCTACTGTATTTCTCTCTCTCTATTTCTCCCTCTCTCTCTCTATCCTGTTATCTACCTACCTACCTACACACACTCTCACTCTCCCTCCCTACCTACTGTATTTCTCTCTCTATATATCCCTTTATCCACCTACCTACCTAACTACTCTCTCTCTCTCCCTACCTACCGTATTTCTCTCTCTCTCTCTCTATTTCTCTCTCTCTATCTATCCATTTATCTATCTACCTACATACTTACTTTCTCTCCTTACCTACCTACTGTATTTCTCTCTCTCTATTTCTCTCTCTCTATCCCTTTATCTACCTACCTACCTAACGACTCTCTCTCTCTCTCTCTCCCTACCTACCTACTGTATTTCTCTCTCTTTCTCTCCCTCTCTATCATCCTACCTACTTTTTAAAAAATTTGCCTCTTCAAAACCATGGTGCGTCTTATACTCCGGTGCGTCTTATACTCCAAAAATACGGTATTTAGTTTGTTGGACATGTGCAAGATAACAAGTATAAGTATAAACATTGACAGTCCCCTAATTTATATCAGGGCCATCAATGTATAATGCTGTATAAAGATATAAGTATGATACAAAAACAATAAAACCACCAGTATTTGAAATAATGGAAACTAGGAAGTTAGTCAGGCAATCATTTTATTTCCGTCATTGACCAGTAAAATATAACTTTGAGGGGGGAAAGTCACATTTAAATTTGTTGGATATCAATGCAGAGTGTACTATTTAGGAAGCTGTTCCACATATTTCTTCTTAAAGAGAACAAGATGCTATTGGGTGGACATTGAAAAGTAGTAATGATGGTACTAATAATAGATCCTTGCAAGTGCTGCTAAGGAACTTAAGGTAACAAGGCTTTAAAAGTAAGAAGCTTGTGTAACATAAAATCAAAGTTACTTGCAATAATAAAGGAAATCAGTTGAATGCAAAGCTAAATATGAGCGTTGGCCAGTGCCATTTGCAGTTTCAAATTACTACCAAATCAACAAGAGCCGTTAAACAATACAAAAGAAAGGGATCTGTTATTTTGCCCTCTTTTCTCTTGATTGATCACCAAGGGAGGTCATGATCTGCTAAAATGAAGAATTTTGCTTTGATTTTTCATTCAGAAAGATCAGTCTCCCCCTAACGTCTCACTTTCTTTGGCTAATTCTCCCAAAGTCTCAAGAAAAATGGTTAAGTATTTCTAAATGATTAATTTTAAACATTGGTTAAAAGCTCCTAATTATTAATTCTGGATACAGATTTGCCACAGCTCTATAGAAGACCAAACCTGATGTACATTAAAAAAATAATCTCAATAGCTGGAAGAGAAATTTTGAAAAGGTTTGGGCAGTGCCTAATCTTAGAAATCAGAGTGGTGCCTGAATTGGGTATCAGAAGTCAGCAAGTGTGACAGAGATTCAACAGTAGCACCAAAGCTTATTGGGTGGTGGTAATTTAGGATTACACACCTCAAAAGATCACTTTATAGGATACTGTTTCATCATTTGAAGATTATTTGTTGAATCTTGAAATGAAGTCAAGGAAGATTGAAAATTCAACATCCTGTGTCTTTCAAGGCAAATCTGTAATATATTTGCTTTACATATTTGCCACATACCCTGGCTAGAACCATCATATATATTGCTGATAAATAAATGGACACTAGTATAGATCTACTTCAAGCTATTTAGCTCTCATCAGCTAGCCATACCCTTACTGGGATTTGAACTTGGGCTATTTTACATGTAATGCAGTTATAATAACCTCTAAGCCACAAGCTCTTCCCCCTTATCAGCTGAGCCAGGGGAATGATTAGATGTTTTGTCAAGGCACCTAGTATTCCCCAAATATGGGAGGGAGCATACTGCTTCCTTTTTGCCTTTCAGTTCCACCCTAGGAGCCTTCCAGGCCGAAACCATTTTGTATTTAATTTTTTTGCTGATAAATAAATACATACATATTTGATTTTCACCTGTGGCAACATTTGGGATGATCTATGGATGACATTCAGTTAACGTCTATGGTTTCGGTCTGCTGTGAAAGAAAGGGTTCAATCTTTCTGCACTTTTCCCCAGTATGCTCAAAACGTGCCCCAATGGAATGGGAAACCTCCAGCTAATGGTTTGGTTGTGTAGAATGCAATAGGGCAGTGGTGGGTTGCAGGCGGTATGCCCCGGTACAGGCGTACCGGAGCCTGCCCAGAGCACCAGATACCATTCCGGTACAGTGCTCCGGAGGGCCCATCTGCTTGCCCGAGCTCCTTACCGGTCTTTTAAATCTTCGGCACTTCCACGCATGTGCATGGCACGTACAGCGCCTGTGTGATGCTCCACTGAGCAGCTAGAGCATCATGGAGGCTAGCGGAGGTGCTAAGATGCATGCGCATGCTGTGTACCAGTTGGAACGGTACCCGGAACCCACCACTGCAACAGGGGTAGGACAGGAATGGAAGGCACACTTGAAAGTTAAATGTCCTCATTCAGTTTTGCCCTAAACTTTCTTTATCTCCCCCCACTTGCATAATATTAAAAAAAAACTTCATGAAATATCTACCTTTAAATGTGACTAACTAGTCCTTTGCCAAGCAAATTGAAAAAAAAAATAGAAAAAATATTTCACATCATCTCCTACTTCATTCTATGCTTTACTGCTAGTTTATGACATCCGTATTATTTTAAAAGAGATGGTGAAGATAACATTTTCCTATATTTGTAAAGTATCAGTCTCCGGCTGAGCACCAAAGAATTGAGGCCTTTGAACTATGGTGCTCCCGGGAGTCCCTCGGACTGCAAGGCAATCAAACAGGTCAGTCCTAGAGATCAACCCTGATGGCTCTTTAGAAGGCTAGATTCTGAAGATGAAACTCAAATACTTTGGCCACCTAATGAGAAGGAAGGACTCACTGGAGAAGAGCCTAATGCTGGGAAAGATTAAGGGCAAAAGAAGGGGACGGCAGAGAATGAGGTGGCTGGATGGAATCACCAAAGCAGTAGGTGTGATTTAAATGGACTCCAGAGGGTGGTAAAGGACAGGAAGACAGGAAGACCAGGAGGAACATTGTCCATGGGGTCGCAGTGGGTCGGACACAACTTCGCAACTAACAACAACAATCAGTCTTCAAATAAAGGATGGGCAACCTGTATTTTCCAAATCCATTTTTATGGACCCCAGAGATCCCAAAAACCATTCTAAGCAAAGTAGCATACAATTTTGGGTCATTCTTGAAATAGAAAATACAAGGAAACTTAATATTATAAAAGAGGCTTAACACAATAAAAAGCAATACAAAAGAAATAATTCTAATTTTTGCCCAAATTAAAAATCCCATTAAAGCCACATGTGTAACATTGACTCTACCCATCCCTTCCTTTGCACCTCTCCCCAAAATGATTAAGGATGATCCTTGGTCAAAAGAAAAAGGTTACACTTAGACGGATCCTTGCTCATCTCGATCTATTTTGTTAAGTTTTAAAAATAGTTTATTGTGTTGAATTAATAAAAAAGATAAAATTGTTTTTTTCCCAAAGGAAGGACTAATTAAAGTATTGATAAATTACACCCTTTAAAAATCCATGGCTGTAAGTCAGGTATAAAATTTGTCCTGTTTTAGAGTAATTCTTTTGAAGATCTATTTGCATGCAAAATCACCGTTCTTTGTGTTTTGATACCATGTTTCCCTGAAAATAAGACAAGGTCTTATTTTCTTTTGAATCCCCCCCCCCCAATAAGTGCTTGGCCTTATTATAATAAGGGAGGGAGGTCTTATTATTTTTGAGGTACAGGAGGCAAGCGTGGTTACCTTATGGCTGCTGCTGTGTTGCAATATTTTTGGGGAGAGCTTATTTTGGGGGGAGGACTTATTTTAGCGCATGCACTCAAAAGTCCAATTGGGCTTATTATCCGGGGAGGTCTTATTTTCAGGGAAGCAGGGTATATTCATGTGTTTCCTTAACTATCAATGATTGATCTAAAGTTATGGTAACAATCAATGGATTTCAATCCAAAATGTGGCAATCCTACAACAAGTTTAGAACAAGTTAGTTAATATTCTTTTATATTGCATCTGAGTGAGCAAGATGATTGAATCCAACTTTTAATAACCATTCTCAAAGTATCCAACATATATTAAATGAAATTTCAATCAAACTAATCTCACTTTAATATCAGAACGAATAGTTTTCACCTTCTTTAAGATGACTTTTCACTGCTTCATAGAACATTTAAGCTCATGATTCCACAATTTGTGTAATTAGGATAATATCCATTTCATAAACTTCTTTCAATTTCTTAACAAAACACCAGCTTAGGTACTTGAACTAAATCCTCTGAAGTATTTAACAAGTATGTAACATCAGGCAATAATAGAATCAAAATTGAACAGTCTAAAATGTGTTTAAGTTAACTAAGTGCCAAGAAATACTTCTGATGACATCAAACTCTTATTCTTCAAAAGTTGGAAGAGCAGCTATAGCAGAATTAAGTCCAAAGTAATTATTTTTTTAAAGGTGCAGATAGCTTTTACTGTTGATTTACCAGATATTTAATATTTCAATTATTTCATAGTATAAGTTTTTCATGGGTACAAGGGTAACCCCAAATTTTCCACATTCATCTTACAAGATTAAGATAGTCCCCAAAGTGGAATCGAAGTTCCTAACTGTAATCAATAACCAAAATTAAAATGTTCACTAATAAGAAAATATGAAAAATTAAACGCCAATTTTCCTATTGTAATTTATACAGTAAATTGCAGAGAAAATGGCCAGACAAAACTATTATATGTTCACATTAAAAAAAATGTGAAATCATAAAAAGAAAAGCACCCTTTTTATGGAACTAAGATGGTGCTGGATGTCCTGACCAGTGACGTGCAGTCAGGTGAGGCAGGTGAGGCACAGCCTCACCACTCTCATCATGAAAAAAAAAAGTAAAAGGAAAAAGCTGAGCTAGTTGCTGCCTCACCGTGGATGACTCTGCTTAACCTCACTGGTGCTCTCCCTCCCCAAGTGTAGTGACTTCCTCCCCAGGCCCCCATTCATTTCTCTCTCTCACACACACAGCTGGATAAAACTATATAAAAATCTAGCCCAGCTTCACTGATTACAAGTTTGAAAAGGCAACGTGGCTCCACCTGCAATCAAACTACACTTGGGGAGGGAGAGCACAAGCGAGCACTGAGGAGACCACAGGAGGAGGCAGGAAGCCAGGCAAAGAGCCATGCTGTAGTACACACACTTCCCTCCAGCCTCTTTCTTTTGGAAGGCTCGGCTCGGCTCCCCTCCAGCTTCTCTGCCTCTCCTCTCACCCCAGCCTGCCAGCAGGAGGTGGTGGGTGGACTTTATTGTGTTCCAGGCATTTCCCACCCAGACAGCAGGCTGCATTTGCAATGGTGGAGGTGTTTGGGAAAGGCAGCAGGGGAATGGGGGGGGGGATGGCAGAGGAGCTGCTTTCAAGCCACTGGAAAAGATATCCAATCCAACTTTTGTGTGTGTGTGGGTTTGTTTGAGAGTGAGTGAGAGAGGGAAGGGGTAGGAGAGAAAGTCCAATCCAACTTGTGTGTGTGTGTGTGTGTGTGTGTGTGTGTGTTTGAAAGAGGGGGAGGAAGGGAGAGAGGGAGGAAGGAGGGGAAGGAGAAGAAAAGGAAAAAGAAAGAAGGAGCAAAGGAGAAAAACAAATGCTGTCGCTTTAAATTGGAACTGAGCATGCCTGGCTGTGGAATTCTGGGAGTTGAAGTCCACAAGTCTAAAAATATTTGAAACCCAGCCCTGTGTCAGTGCCTCACCAGTCATAAACCTCACCGCACGTCACTGGTCCTGACTGATGGTCTTTGTTGTGACCTGGATGGGGGAAGTACATCTCCCAGTCCTGCTACAGCGGGCTTTGCTTCCATTGACCATAATATCCTTTTGTACCTCTTCCAGGGGTTAAGAGATAAATCTTTGCATCCTACTTCTTCAGTGGCAAGTCCAGTTAATGGTTGTGGGGGATAGGAGCTGTTAAGTGGCCCCTTTCTTGGAGTTACTACAAGGCTTAGCCCTCTCTATCCTACTCTTTATGGGGCTACCTTTGAAGAACACACAGGCATTTCACCCAATATAGAATGCAACAGCTCAGTTGTCGATAGGCACTTGCAGTGGTCGGAGTCAAATGTTTTACTATTGGTTCTGTGGGCATGGCTTGGTGGGTGTGGTGTGACTTAGTGGGCGTGGCTTGGTGGGCATGGCTTGGTGGGTGTAGCAGGGAAAGGATACTGCAAAATTCCCATTTCCTCCCCACTCATGGGGAAGGTTACTGCAAAATCCCCATTCCCTCCCCACCCTTAACCTGCTTTCCAGCTCTGTTCCCCTGTGCAGGGCAACAAAACAAGACCCAGCCAGTCAGCTGGGACTTGGGAGGCAGCGAATAGATCAGGGGCAAGGCCAGTCAGAGGTGGTATTTCCCAGTTCTCCGAACTACACAAAATATCCGCTACTGGTTCGCCAGAACTGGTTATAATCAGCTGAATACCACCTCTGGGTACTTGGACCTGCACTGGCTTCCTAATAGGTCCCAGGTGCAATTCAAAGATCTGTTTTCTAGTTTGGAAACCCACAATGGCTTAGTAGCAAGGCATCTCCAGGAACATCTCCACGCAGTGGCGGATTAAGGCTCAATGGTGTCCTAAGCTCTGACAAATCTTGGTGCCCCCTCCTTTGTACATACTGTACAACATTGTTTTTTTCTTTCTTTCTCAACTTTGTGGTGCTCCCTTAGAGCCTGGTGCCCTAAGCACGTGCTTAGTCTGCTTAATGGCTAATACACTACTGCCTCCACGAAGCTGGACCAATGTCTGCTACAGAACTCCCAGGATATTCTCCTAGTAATAGTCTCCTATTCTCTTGAGATGCCTGTTTTTCAGCAGCAGTCCTAAAATTAATGGAGTTTCCTCTCTTCCCAAATCCAATCAGCTTGTACCTTGTTGAGCTTCAGAAAGTTATTTAAAGAAATAAATTTTTCAAAAGGCCTTTGTCCCATCTATCTTGATTTCTTTTACATTGTTTTTTTAAAACTGTAGTTAAGTTTTGGAGGACTGTTCATTGATAGGTAATTTTCTTGAACCATGAATAATTTGTTAAGAGTGTCTCTGGTGAGTCTCCTAATTGTAGCAGGCATTTTAAAAAAATAATTAGTACATCTTGGTATTAAATTTGGTTTGATCATATTTCTCTTTTGCCTCATACTCAAGGAGGAAAGGAATACTGTCTATAATGTAAAATTTGCCCTTAATTCCTAATCCTGACATAAATAAAATGAGATAAACAAATGAGTCAGAACACAACATATAGGAATTATTATTTGAATTAAATGGCATTAATTTCAACTTGTTCCAAATTGTAGAGTAAGCAATTTATGGAGATTAAGAGTGGATTGTAATGAAATTTAATATATTGCTTCAACGTATTACAATCTTATCCTCTGATTCTTCTAATCCAATCCCTTTAATGTTTTTAAAAAATTGAGTAATACAAATATAAGGTCGTGGAGTCATATCACATGTAATTATCACATGAAATTCAAAGTTAAATCAGAAATCTTAGCATCCACATTTTTCAACAAAATAATGTAAATCTTGCTTAGGAAGCATTATATTTGTTCCTTTGAAGCCAAGTGTTAGGCATCTACTTGTCAAGTGTTTTGATCTATATTTCAAATAAAGTAGGGTATAAGAACTCAATATATGCTTTGCATTCATCAAATGAAAAATCATCAGGACCAGAAACCTTCCTTATTTTTGTTAGAAAAATCAGATTAAAAGCCATGTATTTAGTACCACTCTTGTTCTGTTGGCAACACCCAGCATACAAGGAAAACAGAAGCATTTGGCTTGGTGTCCTCATCAGATTCTCATTTGGCTAATTAAATTATGCTGATAGTAAATCTCCCCCTCATTTTGATTGGGCTTGATAGTGACTTTCACTCTTTGCCTTAAGGAAAGACTGCACTGCTGCTGAATCAGTGGTGTTCCTAATGTAGCCATAAAGCCTGATTTGATGAAAAAGGTTAAAGGGAATGTACAGTAATAATACATCAAGCCACTACTCAAGGAATGTCCCAGTAAATGAAGGCTCCATTCACTAGATTAGAGTCTGCTAATAAAGTAGCTTACCTTCTCGGAAACTTTACAGGATTCATCCCCAGTAACTCTTGCCTGAAACTGACCTTAACAGCAAGTCATCAAAAGAACATAAAACACTGGCTCAAATCCTCACATCTTCAGTTGAATGTAGATTCAGTCGTGCACTATACAGTATATGACATACCCTAGCAATATTATCATGATGTGCTCTTATATAGACCAAAGTGCCCATTCTTGAAGGTTAATTGACTTTTGGTGTATATGTTGGGTAGAAAATGCAAACATAGATGAATTGGTTTTCTGACATAGGTGAGTGAATTTGTCCTTCCTTTCTGGTGTAACTTGGGCATAAATGAATCACTTCAGATGAGAATTATGGCAAAGAAAAGGGCTCCGATCTACTATCTACAATAATGAACCTCAGTTGGATTATGATGTTGCTTAAACAGCCTGTTCCTTCCTCTCTTATGTATTTAATACAACATCATTTGTCATTCTATTGGCATCAGATGGCTGAAAATGTATTGCAGCTTGAATGTTGTAAAAACATTTGAATTATCTTTGGCTGAGTATATTTCTGTAGGTGCGTAAAGAGAACACAAACAGCTGCAGGTGATTGGCTTGGGGCCATCTTCGTATTTTTCTTAGCAGAGAAGTCTCCTCTTCTTTTGTGGCTGTTTCCAAAATGAGCGTTTGCCTTCTGGCAAAAGATACATCTGGAAAACCCAGAATACAGAATCCTGTTGACATTGAGATAACACTAAATTCCCTCTTTGCTAAGATCACTTGGGACACTTGAAGGTGGAGCGATTGATTTGACCCTTTCTCAGAGTTTAACATCACTGAGAGACGCATGGTGTCATCTCTTCAATTCCTATAAAGCGGTTCCCTAAATCCCCCCAAACCAGCTTCTTCCCTGCTATTCAGACCAGCTAGAGGGCAGCATGTGTTAAAAGAGGTATGCACATTGAGAAAGTAATGTCCAGTGGTGCTGGGTGACTTCCTAACAAAAAAATTAAGGCCGCTGTATCTTTCAGGAAAAGGCAATCCCCATTTCTGAAAGATTTCTAAAAGGAAAGGTCTTTGTCAAGTTGAGTTTGCGTCTTAGTGTCCTATGTTATAAGTATTGCTGCCTTTGGGAAGTTTCTGCCTAGTTCTCGTGTCCAACCCTCCTTAGATACTTAATAAAGTTGGCAGGTGTCTATGGAGATTCTCAATCAACCAGATCATGGATGTCCCAAAGGTGCTTTTTACAAAAATCAACTGATTTCCTTTGAAAATGTTTAGCTTCCCATGCATGAAGCTTCTGTGGTTCTGAACTGAAACAAAGAAGCTTCTTAGATGATAGAATCATAGAATAACAGAGTTGGATGGAACCTTGGAGGTCTTCTAGTTCAACCCCCTGCTTAGGCAGGAAACCCTACACCACTTCAGATAAATGGTTATCGAACATCTCCTTAAAAACGTCGAGTGTTGGAGATGAGAAACGAAATGTTTTCAAAGGAAAAAAAAAACCAAGGAAATCTAATTGCCTTTTGGAAAAAGCATGTTTGGGACAAAGTCAGCAGGTTAAGATTAACCAGCAATTGAGAAAATTGCTTTTCTGATTCAAAATACATATTTTGGCATCTGATTGTGAGTCAAAATCTACCATGCAAAAGATAATTTACAATATTTATAATACATAAGCCTGTATATTCTCGAAATTTTGTTCTTTTAACATGTTTTCCGGTAAGTTATTTGTCTTTTTTTTTGTAGCACTCGGCTGTATTTTCAGAACTTTAGATAACCTTTGGTACAACTTTTTCCGAAACATATAAATCACTTAAATGCCAGGATTAGGCAGTTGCCCCACACTTACCCACAGCATCCCATTTCTCCCATTCTCCCATATCTTATCTGGATAACAATGTATAACATGGCTAAGAAAACTTGAATTTCATTTGATGTTCAGAAGTTTAGCCAGTGCAATCATAGTTTGTGCCTCTTCTAAAATACATCTTCAGTATTCTGGAACCTGTCTACCTATAACATTCGTACAGCTTCACTAATTTTGAAAAATTCAGAATAGAGCTTTGCCACTTTAGAGATAATCCATGAAAGCTCTCTTCCTGTAAACCATAATAAATCATATCCTCCACTAAAAGCTTGGGTGTCATTGGGAATTTATTGCACAGAGCTGGTAGTGGAGTTAAAAGCTATTTCACATGTCTTATTACTCCAGTTGTCTAATTTATGAGTTCAGCCACTATTGTAGTTGGGAAAGTGTTTTCCTTCATTGGAGTAATATGATCTTTGCACTTTCATTTCATTTTCTGTCTGCCTTGTGCTGGATCATTTACTTTTCTTCTGATAACTGCAGCAGCATTTTTGGCATCGAGGCGGCACTTCAGATCTGAAGCAAAAAAGAAAGGTCTCCCGCAGACAGGATGATGGAGATGAGGAAATGGATGTGGGCATAATATTGCCAGCTCAGAGATGGACTTGACAAAAGGCATAGTTGTTACTGTAAGCCAAAACATTTGCCTTGCGAAAGGAGAAGCTGCCAAGGGAGCCCTTATTTTCATGGAAAGGAGTAGTAAGGCAACATATGAAAACACAAATTAGGAAGTCTGTTTATTCCAAATACAGGCAAGTCCTTGATGCACAGCAGTCCATTTAGTGACTGTTTGAAGTTACAAGAACACTGTGTTCTTATGACTTATCACCATTTTTCAGACTTACGACCATTGCGGCATTTTCATGGTCACATCATCAAAATTCAGATGCTTGGCAACTGGTTCATATTTAGGATGGTTGCAGTGTCCTGAAGTCATGGGATCCCCTTTTGCGACTTTATGACGGACAAAATAAATGAGAAAAATGTTCACTTAACAACCGTGTTACCAACTTAACTTTAGTGATTCACTTAACAAATGGGACAAAAAGGGTAATAAAATGGGACAGAAATTCACAAATGTCTCACTTAACAACAGAAATTTGGGGCTCAATTGTGGTATCCTAAGTCAGAGGAGGTACCTGTAATAGATGGTAGTGCTTGGGATGCCATAGCTGAAAAATTATGTTACAAACAACAACAGAAAAAAAATCAGTCTTGTTGTTCTTTCAATTTTGAAAAGTGGTGAAATGTTCGTCATATTGGAACAAAAGGAGAAGCCAAATGGAGAGTCAGTATGGTATAGTGCAGGCGTGTCAAACCCAATCACACCGCAAGCCGTATCATGATGTATCGGGATTGTTTTTGACCTTGTGGAGCCGGGGTGGGTGTGGCTTGAGCAGGCTGCATCTGGCCCATGGGCCATATGTTTGACATCCTTGGTATAATGGGAAGGTGTTGGATACAGGCTCAGTCCTCTCTTAACAATGGAAATTCACTTGGTGACTTTGGGCCAGTCTCAGCTCAACCTTTGGTATCTTATGGCAGGGCTCTCCAAAGTTTGCAACTTTAAGACTTGTGGACTTCAACTCCAACAATTCCCCAAGCAGCCATGCTGGTGGGGGAATTCTGGGAGCTGAAGTCCATAAATCTAAAGTTGCTAAGTTTGGAGACCCCTGCTTTATGGGGTTGCTTGCAATCTATTGTGAGCTCACAGAGGAATGGTGGGATATAAATCTAAGAAGTTTTAAAATTTAAAATTAGGATTTCCTCTCTGCATCACTTGTAGCTTCAGAGGAGTCAGGGGGGAAAAAAACCTAATTCAGCTTCAGCATTCTGCTTCCTGAGTCAGTTAACAGGATTGTGGCCTCTACTCATCCATCCATAAAGATTAGATGGATTAGCAGTAGAATTTTTTCTTCAATACTCGCGAGAAGTCAGCAACCTTCACCGTCTCATGAAGATATCAGGTTGGTTTAGGGAACAGAAGAAGTCACAGAGAAGCTCATTGTTCTCTGTTGCCTTATCCTGCTGCCGTTTTCCAGCATCATCACCCTGTACAATGTTAAGAGTCTCCTTATGAGATGATTTTTTTAATATACTTTAAAAGGATGGGTAAAGTAGTGGCATCTGTCACACAGGACAAATGTTAGAAATAGGACTCAGGTAGTCCTCGATGTATGATCACAATTGAGTCCAACATTTATCCTGTTAAGTGAAACATTTGTTAACTGAGTTTTGCCCCATTTTTACGACCTTTCCTACCACAGTCGTTAAGCAAATCACTGCAGTTGATTGGTTAGTAACCTGGTTGTTAAGTGAATCTGGCTTCCCCATTGACTTCCCTTGTCAGAAGGTCACAAAAGGTGATCGCGTGACCTTGGGATAGAGCAATGGTCATAAATATGAGCCAGTTGCCAAGCATCTGAATTTTGATCACATGACTGATGATGGCTGTGTGGGTGGGACTGAGGGGCGTGGTCCCACCTATATAGAGCACTGGGAGGCGGTAGCTCTCAGCGCTGATTTGGCAACGGGCTGCTGAGTACTAATTTGTGCCAGGCCTCAGGCTTGACTAAACCTATATCCAACTGTTCCAGAGCCTGTTTGCTTCTGTGTTCGCAAGGCCTGGGGAGTTGGGCACTTGAGATCTGCATCAGGATAGTCAGTTAGTATTACATGCAGTAAATAACTGAGGTTATTCAGTAGCTGTATTGGAGATACATGGATCATAACACAAATCAGTTTTCTGCTCTCTTAATTCTGAGTCAGCAGAATGTGGCTGTTGATATGATTGCCAGCTATTACGAACCTTTTACTGCTGTATCCAACACACACTGCAAAAATTATTTATAATTTAAAATTGTATGGCTTCCTATTTACAGTGACCCTGGATGTTAAAGCAAAGCAAAACCAATCCTCACCCATACAGTCATATCCCTCTAACTCCCTGATTCCTTATCTTTAATTCCTCAAAAATGAAAAATAACCCAAGTAAATTCAAGTATTCAGACGCCAAATCTCCTATAGGAAAACCAAATTAAAAGGGTGTCAAAACGTCGAGCATTTTCCACTACGAAGTTGCCAGCCCACTCGGCTATGGGTTAAGCAAGATTGCGTTCCTCGCCTTGAACCTCAAGTCAAGCTCAATGTCTCCATGGATAACTACTTCTGTTTGTTAGACCCCAAAAAGACTATCCCAATTTCAGTACAGCTAGGGAATCATAGATTGAAAGGTAGGATTTCTCAGCAATATCAGTGGAGAAAGTCAGATTCTAATTTCTACCTACTGTGAAATTTAATATTGGACAGAGCTTAGCCTAACTTTTCTTTTCCTTGCTGAACATTTCAATATATTTTTTTAATGGCATGGAGTTTCACTCATCTATTTTTCCTGGATAAAAATTCATCATCTCAGATGATCTTTCCAGAACTTCCATTTATTAGATGACCTTTGAAGATTTTGCTGGGAAGGCATTCTGAGTAGACTCAGTTTGGCGTAGTGGTTAAGGCAGTGATAGCTAACCTTTTTGTTGTTGCATGCCAAAATCGTGTGCGTGCATGACAGTGTGTGCGCATGACCACACCCATAATGCCATGCGCATGTGACCCGCACTCTCCCCCACCCCTGCACATGTGCGCAAACCCCCCATACTCCCTCATTCCCCATGCATGCGAGTGACACCCCCCACTTCCTGTCTTGGGCCTAGTAGGCCTCCCTGCAGCCTCCTGGCACCACAAATGGGCCATGGGGGGAGGGTGCCGCACCCCCGTGCTCCCCCACCCCCTGTGCATGTACATATTACCCCCCACCCCTGTGCACAACTTCCCACCCCCGTGCATGCACACGCGCCTCCCACACGTGCTCCACTCCCTACGCATGCGCGGCAGAGACCTGGAGAGCAGCTGGCTGGCGGGAGGCACACATGCCTGCATGGTGCAGCTGAACTGGGGTGATGGCTCGCATGCTGCAGAGAGGGCCATAGGTTCTCCATCACAGGGTGAAGGCATCAGGAACTAGAAGACAGGGAGTTCTAGTTCTGCCTTAGAAACACAGTTAGCTGAATGACCTTGAGCTAATCCTTCCTTTTAACCCTTGGAAGGGGGCAGTCAGTGGCAAATCACTTTTAAAAATTTTCCCAAGAAACTACAGGGACGTGTCTAGGCAGTTGCTAGGATGCAAAAATGGATGTTTGTGTGTGCCTGTATGTGTGTTACATATACATGTGGTATTCCAGAACTTTGAGTTGCGAATTCTAGAATTATTCCTATTTAAATAATGCTGCTTTGTCTTCCTATTTGGGCAGAGGGCTCAGAAGGGATCCAGATTATTGTCTCTCTATTTTTCCTGGCATCTGAGAAAGATGAAGAGGCACATTTCAGGGTTATTGGTGTTTTTTGCCACACTCCAGAGGTGGGTTGCTCCCAGTTCAGCCCGGATTGGGAGTGTGGCAGTGGGTGGCTCCGTCCACCCACCCCGATGCTTCTGCACATGTGCAGAAGTGTCGCGCATGCGCAGAAGCACACAAGGGAGCATGCCCGAAACCAGTAATAAAAGAATTGGCAACCCACCACTGCCACACTCCTATTCATAAATTGCCACAATGAGTAAATCCTGGAAGAAGACCTTCAGTCTAATTGTAATTTTGTAAAGCCTAGTTTTAAATGACAAATATATTTTTATGATATAAGGAGGTAGCTGGATTCACTTCCTATACTTCTGTCATTAGACCTTGTGGGCTGGTGTCATTGACGTTATTTTGATTTTTATTCTTGTTTCTATTATTATCCCTAATTACATCACTGTCCCTGGATGAGCATTCAGAGCTACTCTGTTCTGCCCAGCAACAGTAATTCCTTGCCATTCCTTTGTAGGAATTAATGCAGCAACAGAATCAGAACTTCTAAATCCAAGCTACCATTAAAAGAAAATCACTGATGTTGGTGATTATGAAGTTGGTGTGAACCTTCACAGTGGATGATATTCCAATCCTGAAATGGTGCTGTTCCTTTTTCCTCACCTTATCAGGTTTAAATCTAATACTACCAACTAATATATTGTACCCTAGTAGGCATATCAGTAGATTCTATAAAAGATACCCCTAATATATCCATTTCCCATATCCACCATTATTTGATTGTAACTCTAAGGCTTGAGTTGAAAGAAAGCACTGATCTCTGTACTTTGCCCTGGAGAAATACTGGGGCAACTGCCCCTTTCAGCTGTTCATTATCAAGTGAGGAATTTTCCTCCTGTTTGAATCTATTAAGTAACCCTCTGCATACCAAAACTGGAACTTGAAACTATTTGCCAGTTCGACCAGTATTACCCAGAGTTACTGTTCTTCTTGATCTCCACAATTCATCATTAGTTAGTTCTATACCACTCAGTCAGAGGAGTAACTGATAATAGGTGCAAATAAATCTCCTCTATCTGCCTTGCATCTTTCTTGGAACTGAAATAAGCAAGGTGAGTTATTAAATAGGAAGAGTGGGTGAATAATCCAACATAGAAATTATAGCCAGTGGCAATAATAGCAGACTGTTTATCAGTTGAGTCTTTGACACTCAAGTTGCTATCGTGATAATATAAATATCCAAACCTGAAAGTATGAACAACCACACTTACAAATGCTTCTTAATAAATTCCTATTAAAATCCTAGAATATCCAATAACGATCAGTGTTTTATTTCAGATCTCCTAACTGCAAACCAATATCTAAATCTAAGAACTTCATAGTTTAGCTAACTGGACATTATATCATGGCTTCCAGTTTTGATCCTGTCAGTCAGTTCCTGATTGGCTTCAGTTTTGGCTACAGCTGTTAATGCTATGCCTATATCTGTGCTTAGTGTTGCATTTTGCACAACATGGAGTGAATCTCTTAGATCAGTGATGGCGAACCGATGGCACGCGTGCCGCATGCATGCGCTGGCCAGCTGAGTTCACCTTTTTAAAAGCCATTTTTCGCCTTCCCCAGGCTCCAGAGGCTTTATAAGAGCCTGGGGAGGGCGAAAAGAGCCTCCCCGCCCCCCCCGGAGGCCCTCCGGAGGCTTCAGGGACCATCCGGAGGCTTCCCTGAAGCCTTCGGAATGCTTAAAACCACCATCCGAGCAAACCGGAAGTGACTTCCGGGTTGCTCGGAGGGTCGTTTTAAGCGTTCCGAAGGCATCAGGGACCCTCCGGAGGCTTCTTTGACGCCTTCGGAGCGCTTAAAACGACCCTCTGAGCAAACCGGAAGTCACTTCCGGTTTGCTCGGAGGATCCTTTTGAGTGCTCCGAAGGCTTCAGGGACCGTCCGGAGGCTTCCCTGATGCCTTTGGAGTGCTTAAAACCACCCTCCGAGCAAACCGGAGCTCTGAAGGCTTCGGGGAAGCCTCCGGACGGTCCCTGAAGCCTCCGGAGGGCCTCCGGGGGGGCGGGGGAGGCTCTTTTTGCCCTCCCCAGGCTCCTATAAAGCCTCTGGAGCGTGGGGAGGGCGAAAAAGCATGTAAAAATGGGGGGTCACGCGTTGTGCGCACATGCGCACTGGGGGGTCGCGCGTTGCATTATGGCTGTGGCACGCCCGCACATGACCCCCCTGCACTCCCCCCACTTGTGGCACGTGAGCCAAAAAAGGTTCGCCATCGCTGTCTTAGATAGATGACCACATTGTTTTACATACCTATTGAAGAGGAAAAACAAGATCTTGGATCTGTATGTGGTTATGCTAAAAATAAACAAGGTACTTGTGAAAAAAGAGTGAATCACTACTAACTAGGTATTCAGACTTTACAGACATATAAAAATAAGTGGAGAAATACAAAACCAAGTGTTTTGTAGAATTACAGAACAATTTGTTTATGATTTTCCTTTTGTATCCTATTCTTTATACAAATAAAACAAATATCTAGGCCGATAATAGAAAATGTTGAATCATAGCATCAACAATTGTTTCAAAAGAATAACCTGTTATTGAATTCCGGTACACTTATTTATTGCTTTTATATTTTCTGGCCTTTTAAAATCATGTTAATGAAGTTGTATTAATTCAAATAAAATATATGTCTCGAACATATCCTCCTTGATGCTTTCTTTCCACACCAAATGTGTAATACCATTGGGGAAAAGAAGAGAACAAGATCTTCAAGTAGTTTTGAATTTCAGACTTCCGCAGGTTCTTAGTCCCTATCCAATTACATTCCGATGGCATCTTATTTACAAAAATGGTTAGGCCTCCCTAGAGAAATCCAGTTTTCCTTCATTTCTTTACACTTCTTCACTAGGATTAACTTCAGCTAGTTTCTCTCATTGAGCACAATAGGGGGAAAAAGTGAACTGCTCTTGGGAATTGCTGAACAAGGATTTGTTCAATTGTTTGGTTCATTTACAAGTTTTCTAGGCAAACCGTTTAGATATAAAAATTAATATTGAGCCATTAGCTCTTTCTCTCTCACACACACACCCTTTTTTTCTGGGTACTGCTGGGCTGGGTTGAAATTTTTCAAAACCTTTCCTCTTCTATGAAACAAGTTCTATTTCCTATCTTATTCTCGGGGTGCTGGAGAATTCCTTTCAAATTGCTCTTCGTGTGGGTAGATGACTGTGTTGCTTGAAGTGGGAGATAGCATACCTGATTGTGGTGGAGTTTTCAGTTGTACAACTTTAATTCGTCCACAGTTTCTGATCTGATAAACCTGATGGTTTTGCAATGTTTTCCTTTGGGATCTGAAGCATGGGAAGCCAGGGAAGCTGCTGATAGCGGGAGAGATGATTATATAAATAAAAAAAGAAACCTCTGGGGCTATTTCATGGCCTATCCATGAAAACTGCCCCGACGTCTTTTTCGTAGGAAAATAATTTCAAAAGAAATGTTGTTTTTCATCAGATGGAGAGAAAATGCAGGATAATGTTTGTGAATGGCATTCATTAAAACCCATTTTGGGCCATAATCCTATGTTTAGTTATGACCAACATCAGGTAGCTGATTTAATACCAGAGGTATCTGGTTGGTTACTCTAGTCCTTTGAGCTTTTCCAAGCCTTTTATTCTGTTTTAGTTTAAAATGTAGCTCTCTGTATGCTGGCTTGTATGTGCACCAGTATTCAACAGCATGATTTCTATTTATGCACCAGGACTCAAAGGTGGTATTCAGCAGGTTCTGACCAGTTCTGGAGAACCAGTAGTGGAAATTTTGGGTAGTTCATGGAACCAGTAAATACCACCTCTGACTGGCCCCTTCCCCATCTATTCTCCGCCTCCCGAGTCCCAGCTGATTTTACAGTATCCTTCCAGTGAGTTCTTCCTTCTCATTAGGTGGCCAAAGGATTTGAGTTTCATCTTCAGCATCTGGCCTTCTAAAGTCAGGGTTGATCTTTTCTAGGACTGACCGGTTTGATTGCCTTGCAGTCCAAGGGACTCACAGGAGTCTTCTCCAGCACCATAGTTCAAAGGCCTCAATTCTTTGGTGTTCAGCCTTTCTTATGGTCCAACTTTCACAGCCATACATTGCAACTGGGAAAACCATAGCCTTGACTACATGCTGACCTGCTCCAGTTTAAAGTGTGATTTTCTGCACTTAATCATAACAAAGAACCTAGTCCAAGTAGTTGCTTGGATTTGTTGCAGGATAAGTCCAACACTTCCTGGCCTATTTTGCCAAGGAAGAAACATCCCTTTAATCTTCCTGAATTCTGTAGCAGGAAGAGGAGTTGTTCTTCTCCATAATATCACTGTGCAACTAGGGAAAGTGTGGTTTTTTTTTTTAATATTATATGTTGGTTGCAGAAAACACAATCACAAAAACCTGACATGTAGTTCGGAATAAAGTTTTGATGGAATACAATTTCACCATTAGAGTAGGGATTTTTGCATTGGAAATTTGTCATAAATTTCTAGAGACAGAATGCAAAAGAATAAAATAATGGCTAGTAATTAAATAGGGTGCAATTAATTGGATTCTGCTATAAAAAAATCTTCCCCAGATTTGGTGCACAAGGTCACAATGGTTGGGAATGTTGAGAAATGTAGTTCGTTCAAGCGCATCTAAAGAATGTGAGGCTGGAGAAGACTGGCACCAATTCTTTCTATGAAACTGTTTGTTCCTATGTGCAAAGCAGTGATCAAATCCGCAATGGGAATGATCCTGTAGCATTGACTGATTAAGAAATTAATTTTCTATAACCTGTATTTTTCTTGAAGACTCAATGAGCTTTGCCATTTTATCTTTGCAAAAATATCTACATGGCAGCTTCCCATCACATAGATTTCATAGTGTTTTGAATATCTAGAAACCCAAAGACTATCAAATATCCAAATGATCTTTGTTAATATCTGTTGGGAGGGGGAGGAGAAGTGTTTTTCCTCTTGATTCCTGGTAACTTGACACCTTTTCTAGAAATAGTTTGCCCATTGCTTTCTTCCAAGGGTTTAGAGCAGGGGTCTCCATACCTGGCATCTTTAAGACTTGTGGATTTCAATTCCCAGAGTTCCTCAGCCAGGAAGGGCTGACTGAGGAATTCTGGGAGTTGAAGTGCACAACACTTAAAATGGCCAAGGTTGGAGACCCCTGGTTTAGAGAGAATATCAGGCCCACATTCACCCGTTGACTTCTGCGCCTAAGGCAAAACAACTTTAACCACTACACCAAACGGCCAATATATGATGCAATGTAGTGTAACCTAACCACATAACACATAGGCTTGTAACTCTAAACATCCCACCCACCACTCCGTATACATGGAGAGTCCCATCCCATCCCAGTGCCAGACACAAAATAGACTTTGGCTTCCCTTGATTCGGCTTTTTTTTCGGTGGGATTTTGGGGAGGGTAGGAAAAAATGAAAGGCATGCTGCCTTCCCGCCCAGTTGTTGCCTCTGCCTAGAGAAGTAGCACAGGGAACATTTTGCATTCTCTGAATGTATCACACAGTAATTCTGCTGTCTGAAAACTCTGTAATGTCAATAATTGATGCACTTGAGAAGTGGTAATTAAATTAGTTAATTATGCTGGTAAAATTACATGCAATTATGTGACTGCAGGGTATGTTTAGTAAATTAGGCTTTCCCATACTCACTACATATTGTGGTGCCAATTTTGTTCCTTGATGATTAGGTAGCTTTTGATACTTCTTAATTGATTTAATACCTGGATCTTCATTAGCCCTCAATTGCTATGCAATGTACGTCAGGCTTTCTCTCTCTCTCTCTCTCTGATACTTTATAGAGTATCATTCATAAAAAGTCCCAGCCTATACAGCTGCATACACACACACACACACACACACACACACACACACAAAACCAGTCCTTTGGAGATATCCAAACACTGAGAAAATGTCAGTTTCTCTGGTTGCACAGACAATCATGTGCCAGCAATCAAAGACCCCTCCTCCTGTGGTTTAAAAACAAAATAGCTTTGATCCTTCTTAAAGAATCAAAATACCTAAACATTTCCAAATCAAATCCTGGCATGGTGGCAGTAATTCAAATGAAAACTGTTATATTTGGGGTGCTGTAAAAAGAGGTCACGTTCATTTCCACAACATTGAGTCAGGAAGTCAAAATTCTGGCAGGTGCCCGGTACCATGCTGGCCACATGTCTATGGAGACGTCTTTGGACAGCGCTGGCTCTTCGGCTTTGAAAGGAAGATGAGCACCGCTCCCTAGAGTCGGGAATGACTAGCACATATGTGCGAGGGGAATCTTTATCTATAGTGCTTTACAGCACTTTCTGCGTAGTTTACAATGTCAGGATTATTTGTATGTTGCCTCCAACAATTTGGACCCTCATTTTACTGACCTCAGAAGGATGGAAGGCTGAGTCAACCCTGAGCCCTGTCAGGATCAAATTCCATGCTGTGGGCAGAGTTTGCTTCTAACTGCTGTTAATCACAGGGCCACCAGAAGTTAACGATTACATAGAAATTATAGGTGAATGTCAATGCTATTTTCGCGAACAACAGTCAATACGTTTCAATAGAAGGTAGTATCTGTAACTTAGGGTTGAACTGTGAACTTGGTGCTTTCTGAGCTTGGTTGTTTGCTTGTAGACATTTCATTACATGGTAAAGTGACATCACCAGGGCCACAGTCAACAGGATGGTTAGCTATAGAAAATTCCATATGGAAATATGTGAATGCAAATCATAACAATACAGGGCACTAGTATTTCATGTGAAAATATACCCGGTTTCTTGCAAACCAAGTGGCAGGGGTGGGCTTCAAAAATTGCAGCAATGGGTTCACTGCCCTGTTGCTGGGTGGACACGGCCTTGGTGGGTGTGGCCTAGTTGGCCTTCTGCATCACACTGGGGGGGGGAGGGTGTTTTTCACCCTCCCCATGGAGGGAAAGCTTTGGAGATTTTCCTTGAGCCTCCGGGAGGGCGAAAACTGCTTCCCCTGGGCTCTGGAGACCCTCTGGAGACTTCCAGAAACTTCAGTAGGCCCATTTTCACCCCTTACTGAGCCTCCACGTGGGACCTGCACTTACCTGGCATGATGAATGGGCCACGTGGAGACTCCTGGGAGGGGAGGGATGAAAGGGGAAGGATTGGGTGGGAGGGGCCAGCCAGGGGTGGCATTTGGGGGCTTGCCAAACTGGGCAAAATCCTAGCTAGAGGATCGCCCGAACCCATGTGAACCCCAAGCAGTCCCCCCCCCCCCGCCAAGAGGTATACCTAAGCAAGAGAAATAGTCTATCCTCAGCCATGGATGTTCCCTGGGTGACTTCGATCTGGTTAGTCTCCCTAAACTGAGCTCCTGGAGGAAAGATAGGATATAAGTCTAGCCAATTAATTTGTCCAAGAGTCTCCAACCTTAGCAACTTTAAGACTTGTGGACTTCAACTCCCAGAATTCCCCAGCCAGCATTTAATTCTATTAAATGTGATCACTGCATTAATGAACTCAATTAATTTGTGGATGAGTGTCTCTGCATATTATGCACATCTGTGTGCTGCTCAGCTCCAGAGGTTGTATTTTAGGATGCCCTGGAAATAGTACTTCTAGTACGAGTCATCCCTCCTCGGCAGAAATTTTCTCATGGGAAAAGATATCCCCATCACTTTGTCTAGGAATAAATCTGCATCTCAGCTTATTTATTCAAGCAAAGCTGGCAAGCTACCTTGTAAGCTGGCAGCATGCCATCCAACCAGATGGGCAGTAAGTAGGCAGCCAAGAGACTATGTCTAAGTATCAGATAAGTGTGTCGAGGGCAACATTCCGATCTAGGAGAGTGCTGAAATGACTCGATATCCTGAGCAGGCGTACTTGGCAGAAGGGAAATGCACCGTCGCTATCCTAGCTGTGAAAATTAATAAATGAAGGCCTCCCCCCTTATCTACAAGGTGAGGATTTTGCTATACAGAAGCATGATTAATATTTCAAGGAGGCAGAGAGAGCAGGGGCATCTCAAGGTGGACTTGGACATCTGTTACATCTTTATATGCATTTAATGAGTGCCTTTAAATATCTTAAGCTGAAAGCATGGTCAATATGGACATCCTAGAAGGCTTTTGACCTCTTTATTCATTGCGGGGTCACCATACACATACCAAGGAGGTTTCAGATATTCGGGCTAGAAAACCAACTTAAATCCAAACTGACCAAACCAATGTTGAATGTTGAGGAAAGGGGAGAAAAAGAAAACCCGAAGAAGGAAGACAGACTGATTTAACTGCCTTGAACTAGCACTGCCTTAGTTTCATTAGTCTTCTTTATAAACACAATATTGTCGATGGTTAAATCATCACTTGATGATCTTAAAAGTGAGGTATCTTCAAACATCTAGAATAAGGGAGTGAAAAATCATGGCTTAAAGGACCTTATGTCTTATTTTTCACTTCCTTATGCATGTGATGTCTGTATGGCCAAATCATCTTGCTTTGTAGATTCCCTTTTGCAATTTTAATCCTTTGCACAATTGATTCTAACCAACTAGCTGGAAGCCAAACTATGATGGGACTCCATACCGAAGATCAAGCAATTGTTTACTTTGAACACATTCCCATTCATAGGCCACAGGCTCATGAAGAAGAGAACGCTACATGCACGGCTTCCATGCATTCATGAACCCTAGAACAACTGGCTTTGCAGATCATTCTGAAGCTTATAGATATAGGATTTATTTCTTTAGTTTTTCTCTGTCAGCTCCAGATGTCAAGAAAATAGTCTAAAAATGTAGACAGAATCAGTTCTGAATCAAGTTCAGAATCAATAGTGCTATCACAAAAGCTGATATAATCAAGTTAGATTTTTTACTTGGACTCAAAACTAAATGCTTTGTTAAATCAAAAATTATTTTGTTAAATAATATTTCCCTATCACCCTCCCTAAAATTCTAGAAGACATTTTTTTCTTCCAATAAATTCAACCACCACCATGAAAGACAGTGCAGTTGAAAGCCGAAGCAGTGTTTACTTATGAAGCTAAATCTTCCAGGAGCTTATTATTCCTGCTAATATATGTGGTATTAAACTACAAAGGAACACCTTTGAAGTAGCACGAATGTGCCTTTATGGATGACAAACGAACGAAGATACAAACTGCTGTATACTTACCTCAAACCACCAGGTCAAAATGTTCTTAGCCTTGCCTTGTGTTCCACATGTGTTTTCTATGCTCCCTTTGGAATTTAACAGTGGCAGTCGGAGATTTTGTTCTCGTGGCCTGAGAGAGAGAGAGAGGGAAAGAGGGAGGGAGGGAGGGAGGGAGGAAGGGAGGGAGGGAGGGAGGGAGGGAGAGAGAGAGAGAGAGAGAGAGAGAGAGAGAGAGAGAGAAGGGCAGCTGGAAAAGAGATTGACATATATATGACATCCATTTTGCCACTTGGCGTTAGTATTGGCCATGCTACTCTTCAAATTTATGGGTTTTCAAAGATTGATGAAAACTACCAGGTTATACACATTTTAAATTTGTCATGACTGCTACCGCATTTTTCGGAGTATAAGATGCACTGGAGTATAAGATGCACCAAGATTTTGAAGAGGCAAATTTAAAAAAAAAAAAGGTTTCGCACTCTGCAAACCTCCCCAAAACAGCCCATTTTTCACAAAAACGGGCCTGTTTTTTTTCCAAAAAAAGGCATATAAGCATTTAGGAGGATTGTAGGGTGGTCCTAAGGAGTGAGGGGGGCAAAAACGAGCAAAAAATGGCCCGATTTTTGCAAAAAAGGGTCTGTTTTTTGTCAAAAAAACGGAATGGATAGCCTGTAGGAGGCTTTCAGAATGCTCTTGGGGGCTGGAGGGGCAAAGTTGAGCAAAAAACAGGCCGTTTTCCGCTAATTTCTGCCTTCCTAGTTCCCAGGAGCTCTCTGAAAGCTTCCTAGAGGTTCTGCATAGCCATTTTGGTGAAGGGCAGGGCTTCAGGAGTCAAAAAATGCTGTATTCAGTGTATAAGATGCACCCAGATTTTCAGCCTCTTTTTTGAGAGAAAAGGGTGTGTCTTACACTCTGAAAAATACGGTAAATTGGTTTTATGGTTTCCAGTGTCTAGTTCATTTATATCATCTGTTTGTTTAATTATTCTTAGTCTCAAAAGGTTTCCATTTTGGATGGCCAATTATCTTGGTGAGAAAAAATGGCCATACTTGCAATCACAAACAAGTAGTGAATTCCTATAATACTCCTTTATTTTCTAGACAATCATCTCCAACCAGAAATGCCAAAAAAATAGAATAAATCTTAATTTTCCTAATAAAATGGAGACCAAACTATCCACCTTGGGTTCTTCAGTGAACTCAAACGACAAGGTCTGGATGATTTGCTACAGCTTCCTCACTTGCACAGGACAGGGTCATTGAATCCACAGTCTCCAAAAATTCTGTACATTCTTGTCTATAAATGACTATGTCATTTATAGTTCCATCAGAAGGTGAGATATTGTCAAAAAGTATCACTGCATGTGAAAAAGGGAGACTCATGTGTTTATTTCCTAATGTGATGGGTAACAAAATCACATCCTCCTCAATAATAGCTCAGGAAAGACAATCTATTTGGAATCAATGGGATTTTTGCCCTCTTAACTTTCTGGCATGTAAGAATTCCAATGATGTGGAAGAGTAATGCCATAATCCACTCTCCAATGCACAATTTCTGATAGTAATTCTCCCTCCATTCAACATGTCTGTAGTTAATTTTAAAACTTCTCGATCTGTACATCAGTAGTGGGATTCAAATTTTTTTACTACCGGTTCTGTGGGCATGGCTTTGTGGGTATGATGTGGCTTTGTGGGCATGGCTTTGTGGGCATGCAGGAGAAGGATACTGCAAAATCCCCGTTCCCTCCCCACCCCACTAATCTGCTTTCCAGCTCCGTTGTCCTGCTCACGACAACAAAAGAAGATCGGCTGGGAGGCAGCGGGGGCGTGGCCAGCCTATTTGCCAGTTCTCTGAACTACTCAAAATTTCTGCTACCAGTTCTCCAGAACCTGTCAGAACTGGCTGAATACCACCTCTAATGTACACCTATGCTACCTAGCCATGAAATATCTGCTTTGTCCACCAATCCATCCCCTTTTTGAATATCCAGGCAGGGGTTGTTATCTATTCATGATCCCCTTTGGGGCATGAACATTTGACCGCAGGCTAAACAGAAAAAGAAAGTGAAGACCATTTCCTTGCACTGAGTAACGGAATTCTACAATTAATCAAAAAGAGATAGTATGACCTCACAGTCAGTGGGGTGGATGTCCTAATCTGACATGTTAATCTCAACAGAATATGCGCTAAACATAATAATCTGTTTGCACTTGTAGAAAGATTTATATGAGCATAGCCATCTCTGGCATAGGAGCTTCATTCTTTGTACTTATTTAAAGATGGAGCATTTTTGCTTCTTTATGTAAGGAATACTTTTATTTTCCAGTGCATCCAAAGTAACCCTAACTAAGCCATATAAAGGCAAATCACATCTTCAGACTTGGTGACTCACACTCATTTCTTGCTTGATTTGGTGCCAGGCAAAAAAAAAAAAAAATTCCACTTCTAGTTTATAATAACATTAGAGTTTAATTCTACAGATTCAATCAAAGTTGCACTTAATATAAAGAATCAAAGTTGCACTTAATATAAAGAAAACAAATTTGCCATTTTATAGCCACATAAATACTTTGCCTACAATGCTTTTGGGGGCATCTCTTTTATTTATAGTTTTTTCATAGTGCTATAGCCTTGATTTTAGGACTGTGTATTTATTGTAGAAGAATAATTATTTTCTGGTTGGTTTCACATTGAGCCCTTTCAAAACTAGTTGTTATAGATTCGTGCTCTTTAATTTTTTTCCTCCTCTCTTTGCTGTTGCAATGTGTTACACTTTATATTGTTAAACTATAAAATCTTGGTTCACCTAATTATTTCTTGTGTTTTTATGTACAGTCCTTTAAAAAGACACAACCTTATAAAAATAATTACAACTAAGATAAACAATGCTAACAATTATGGAAACATAATAAAATTTGTCAGGAAGAGAATAGAATAAAAGAAAAGCTTGTGCATGAAATTGATCAGCAGGCACAGTTTGGAACAATAAAGTCCGGGCATCTTAAAATTAGGGTTGTCAATTGTTAATTATTATTTTTTTCCAGTTAAAAGAAGAAAGGAGCAGGCCATTTTGCATTATTGATCTTTTTTTTTTGCTGGAATTTTAATACAATTCTTTGTATACAGGGTGTATTTCCTGCAATACAATTTAGGTTGCTTCAGGAACTTTTTGTTGTTGTTGTTGTTGTTGTTCCTCACAGTATCAAAATGAAGTGAAGTGAAGTGAAAGGAAAGGAAAGGAAAGATAGCAATAGCACTTAGACTTATATACAGCTTCACAGTGCTTTACAGCCCTCTCTAAGCAGTTTACAGAGTCAGCATATTGCCCCCAACAATCAGGGTCTTCATTTTACTCACCTTGGAAGGATAGAAGGCTGGGTCAATCTTGAGCCAGTAAGAATCAAACTGCTAGCAGTCAGCAGAATTAGTGTGCAATGCTGCATTCTAACCATTGCACCACCATGGCTCATCAAGGAAGGAAGGGAGGGAGGGAGGGAGGGAGGGAGGGAGGAAGGAAGGAAGGAAGGAAGGAAGGAAGGAAGGAAGGAAGGAAGGAAGGAAGGAAGGAAGGAAGGGGCAGTAGTTACTGAAAAGAAAATAAGTTCTAGCAATGGTTTTGTATGTATTTGCTATGATAACAAGGAGCTCTCCCCAAATTATATTTATTTTCTGCTTCCTCACTTGTGGTAACTAGTATACTGCCAAATTTTCTTCCAGGTTCTTGAAAATTTTATTTTCCTGTGTAAAGAGGTTCTTGGTTTATTTATATATTATTTAAATTTATGCAACTACATGACTCTTAGCGGCTAATATTCATATTTTTTTAAAAAAAAATCAACCCTAAGATTTTTTTTTAAAAAAAACACCAAACACAGTTTTCTACCTTAGGATAAATTTCAGTAGAATTTGGCAGGTTGGTATTTTTAGCTAACTTCCCACTATCAGCTGTAGAGATGATGCTTTCTCTCATGCTCTTCTCCCCATCTCTCTGTAATCTTCCAGGCTGCTTCTCATCTGAAAGATGCCCCAAGGGACCATTATTCATGATGTCACACCTTGACCTTTAATTGAAGGCTTGAGAGTGGGAAGGTGAAGATGCTAAAGCTATGTTTGTTCAAAGAAACAGCCTTGTGTGAATAACACTCAACTAATTTACTGTATATGGAGCAGTCAAAAGTATTTGGTTATGGATCAAACGTTCTCTTTACTCCTTGTGCCTCTATTATTATTTTTTTATGAACAAGCACTAGTTTTATTAGTAATATATGATAAAGTGTGAACTGAAAGATTTGTTTTTTTTAATTACTGGATTATTTTTTTCTTCTTTGTGAGATAGCCATTTTTATTTTATTTTTTGGTTAGGTGTTTTGCTTTATTTTATTTATTTTTGTTTCATTTCTTTATGTCCGCATCTCATTCCTCATATGTTGGCTTTCTTGTTTGATATAGTATATTTTTTGTTACTAATAACTTACTCATCCCAAAGATGCTTCTTTTCAAGAGGCAACTGGACTTCTTTGTTTTTCTTTGAAGTCGTTTCACTTCTCATCCAAGAAGCTTCTTCAGCTCTGACTGGACGGTGAGGAATGGAAGAAATTACCATATTTTTTTCCTCCATAACCCGCACTCCCCCGCCCCTAAAAAGTGGGTGAAAATTTTTGTGCGTCTTATGGAGCGAATATGGGTGACAGGCAGCAGCAGTTAATGGCAGCAGTGATCCCCAGTGCCTAGAATTGCTGATTGGCAGTATTCTGGCAGGCTGATCTAACCGCTAATCAGCTGATTGGCGGTGAAGACTCCAGCGTTCCTGGCAGACGCAGTAGACATGGAGGAGAAAGCAATGGCAGCATTTCTGGTTGGCCAGCCCACTGATCAGCTGGGCTACAGGAGGCTGGGATCCACCATTGCTCAGCTGACCAGTGGTGGGCGCAACGGAGCAGAGTCCTGATGAGCCATATGCTGGGGCTGCGATAACGTGCTGAAGCTGACCAGGCTGTTTGCTGTTTGCTGCAAGGATGCTGGCCAGATGAATACTGGATGGTGGTTGAACTGCCAGAAGCGTGGCCAGGCAGAGGGGTATGGACTCCAATCTACAAAAGACTCTGGGAGACAGAGGCAGATTTTTCCCCCCTCTTCTAAATGTAGGTGTATCTTATGATCAGGAGCATCTTATAAAGTGAAAAATACGGTATATTCCAGTGATGGCGAACCTTTTTTGGCTCGCGTGCCACAAGTGGGGGGGAGCGCAGGGGGGTCGAATGCGGGTGTGCCGCACCCATAATGCAACGCGCGACACCCCAGTGCGCATGCGCGCACAACGCGTGACCCCCCCCCATTTTTACATGCTTTTTTGCCCTCCCCAGGCTCCAGGGGCTTTATAGGAGCCTGGGGAGGGCGAAAAGAGCCTCCCCCGACCCCCCGGAAGCCCTCCAGAGGCTTCAGGGACTGTCCGGAGGCTTCCCTGAAGCCTTCGGAGCGCTTAAAACCACCCTCCGAGCAAACCAGAAGTGACTTCCGGGTTGCCTCGGACGGTCCCTGAAGCCTTCAGAGCGCTTAAAACCACCCTCCGAGCAAACCGGAAGTGACTTCCGGGTTGCCTCGGACGGTCCCTGAAGCCTTCGGAGCGCTTAAAACCACCCTCTGAGCAAACCGGAAGTGACTTCTGGGTTGCTCGGAGGGTCGTTTTAAGCACTCCGAAGGCATCAGGGAAGCCTCAGACGGTCCCTGAAGCCTTCGGAACGCTTAAAACGACCCTCCGAGCAACCCAGAAGTCACTTCCGGTTTGCTCGGAGGGTGGTTTTAAGCGTTCCGAAGGCTTCAGGGACGGTCTCTGAAGCCTCCGGGGGGGCGGGGGAGGCTCTTTTCGCCTCCCCAGGCTCCTATAAAGCCTCTGGAGCCTGGGGAAGGTGAAAAATAGCTTTTTAAAAGGTGAACTCAGTTGGCCAGCGCGCGCATGCGCGCTGGCCAGCTGACAGGGCAGCGCCTCGCGTGCCCTGACAAATGGCTCTGCATGCCGCTTGTGGCACGCATGCCATAGGTTCGCCATCACGGGTATATTCCTTGCAGGCAGCTGATCATTTTCATTCTTTTAGAGAGTCATTGAGGCCACTTGGAGGTTTATCTGTGTTCCCCACCATCCAGTCAGAGCTGAAGAAGCTTTTTGGATGTGAAGCGAAATGTCATCAAAGAAAAACAAGAAAATCCAATTGCATTTTGAAAAAAAAAGCACCTTTGGGAAAACCATGACCTGGATGACTGAGAATCTCCATAGACATTCAGTTTCCTTGATTGTTGTTTTCTCTTTGAAAATGTTTCACTTCTCATCCAAGAAGCTTCTTCAGTTCTGAACTAAACTGACCTGAAGAAACTTCTTGGATGAGAAACGAAACATTTTCAAAGAGAAAACAACAATCAAGAAAGTCTGGTTGCCATTTGGGAAAAAAAGCATTTTGGGGACAACCATGACCTGGATGATTGGTAATCTGCATAGATACTAATAATTCGCTCATTTGTATGTTTTAAACATTCAATTAAAATGAATATATAAATTACAAAAGCTTCAGAAAATTCAAACTTGGCTTTCTCTTTGGTTCCTTTGTTTTTCTATTCTTCCATGTCCTTCCTATCATCCCCATCATCAAAGCCTCTTAGAGTCCCAGCCAAATTTGCTCATGATAGCTGAGATCCTTGGTGATTGCTGACTTGGCACACAGGGAGAACCTCGCTGGCAGAAAACTGCTATGCAAAATATAATAGACTGAAGAGGAAGCAGGTGACATTCCTTCATTCCAGAACCAATCATATAGCAACAAGATACACACAGTGCAGGTAGAATGCCTTTCTCTCTTGGATGAATAAGCATGATTAGTAGATACTCACTGGAAAAAAAGGGTTTTCAAAAGGCTGCATATGCAGGATAAGGCAATGAAGATCAGAATGAAATGAAGCCGTGTGGTAATTCAGATTCATCCTTTTTCTATGTGTTTTCACAGTCATTCCAAAAAAGGGATAAAACTTACAAAATGTCACCATGGTGCTGTTTTTATCACATGATGAAAGCATTTAGATGTTGTAGTTGCCACTGTTTCCAAATAAAAGCCCAGGGAAACCTTACACAATTATGTGTCCTTCAGGGGTGTGTGTGTGTGTGTGTGTGTGTTCCCCATCCAGAATCTTCAGAAATGGTCAGGCTAGGTAAAAACCTCTGGGAGTTGAAGACTACACATCTGGAGAATTCCCAGATGGGAAATGTTAGCATCTGGCTTCAGGTGAATTGAAGTTTGAAAGATCTCTGTTAAGGAATGCTTTAAAGCAGTGGTTCTCAACCTTCCCAATGCCGTGACCCTTTAATACAGTTCCTCATGTTGTGGTGACCCCCCAACCATCAAATTGGTGTCTCGGTTCCTAAGACCATCTAAAATATGTGTTGTCCGATGGTCTTAGGCATCGGGGTCCCGTCCAACAGGTTGAGAACCGCTGCTTTAAAGGAATTCGTATGTTTCTGGCTTCACATTTTGGTCCAAGAAAAAAGGGAGCACTTCACCTCCCAATGACCCTCACCTAACATGACATTCCCATCACAAGGTCCTCACCTGATGTGACCAACACCTGACCCATCACTAGACCCATCACAAAACCTCCACCTGATATGACCCTCTCACCACAAGACCTACTGACCACACAAAGCATTTATAAGCAGAAGAAAACCAACAATGACATTCCCTTAATTCAGCTAAAGATGTTACCTAGCCTGGTAACAAAACATTTGGAAACCAACCCGCAAGCTTGGAGAATGAACCTCTACCCTCATCCTATACCTGAGCTACAGATATTTGCCAATGTGCTAATAAGAACAGGACTCTCCCTTTCTATGGGATGTCCAAATCCTCACTCTGAATAGAAAAAGTAACAGAAAATGAAGAAGCTAATGTCTGCTGGGTGGTTAGAATTCAAACAGACTAGCACCTGCCACATAACACCCCAGAAGTTCATAAGAAAGACAAAAAAGTAGGTTTACTTTACTTTACTTTACTTTATTGTCATTGCACATCATATAATGAAATTAAATGTCATCTTCATTGTACATTATAACTATAAAAATAAAAACATAAACATACATCCTTCGCATGCTATATAATTGAAATTGAAAACCCGATATTGCATTAATATTGCACTATACCATAGAATTTAATATACTTACTGCCCTGGGATAGAAGCTGTTTTTCAGTCTAATTGTCCTTGTTTTTATTATCCTGTACCACCATGGATAGTGGATGTGGCAGTACCTAGCAACATTAGAATAGAAAGAACTGGAGAAAATACCAAAGTACAAAGACTTACAAATAGAAATAGAACGACTATGGCAAAAGCAAGCAAAGGTAGTATGAATATTAATAGGAGCCTTGGGTGCAATCCCAAAACAACTAGAACACCACTTCATCAGCATTGACGAAAATCACCATCAGTCAATTGCAAAAGGCAGCTTTATTTTGAACAGCTTACATCCTGCGACAATACTTTTGACACTGTCAAACATACTTATTCACCCCAGGTCCTTGGGCAGGACCCCATAGGTGGATAAAAATGCCAGATCCAGTCTAAACATCTGCCTGACTGTGTGGCCAACCATAATAATGCACCACAACTATGTAAAGAAATATCAAAAACACAACTGTTGAGGCTCCATACAAGAAGATAGCAACATCTGTACTCTTAACTCCCTAACTCTGAAAAGATTTTTTTTTTCAATTGGACACATCATAAGCTTGCATGCTAAATCAAATCTGGAAGCAGAGTGGAGGGTATCAATACCATCACAAAAGCTTTTGTAAGCTTTTTCTATGATCTGTCTGCAAAAGCTACCCTTGCTTTTTCCCACCACCAGGAGGTTGCTAGATTTTCCCATGAGTCTTCTTAATAACATTTATACAGAAAAGCGGAGCACAATAGTTGCACAAAGGAAAACACTCCCCACAGTACATTGTTTTTCCCTTTACAAGCCCTGGAAGATTCGTTGCTTATGGAACACACGAGGCCTTATCATTAGCAAACACTTTAGGATCTTTCCGATTTCTTTTTTTTTTCTTTTTCTGTATAAACAGGGCTCCTTGGCTTTATTCTCAGTTATGGATATATTCTCACTGGCATTTTCTGGAACCTGTGCTTTTTCACAGTGTAGTAAATATTTGAGGAAAAGTTCCTTGGTATTAAATCAACGCAGGAAAATTCTGCTGCTTTGGTACAGAGTTATTCGTACACCAACATACTACGGCTCAAGTCCCTTTCAGTCTCATCAAATGTAAGACCAGCTTGATTGGTCCAACTTAACTCTCACCTAGCCCAGCTTCTGTTCCCATGGAGGCTGACCAGATGCTTGTAGGAAGCTAACAAGCAGGTCATGAGTACAACTGCAGCTTCAAGCTCCTGTTTCCAAGCAACTGCTCTCAAGCAGCACACTGCCTCTGATATCTGCGGGTTATCTATAGCCATCAAGGCTAGGGGCATATAGATGCAGAGAGATGACACTCCACTTATCAAAACCTCCTGTGCGACAACATTTCTATCATTATGGCTTCAGCTCATCCTTTCTCCAGGTAGCAATGATACAGCCAGAGTAGAGCAGGCACCACTCCCCTTTTGCTCCCCGTGCCATCCCAAAATTTCCATTTGTGTCATTTTTTTTTCTCTCTCTCTCTCTCTTTTTTTTTTTTGCTAACTTACATGACTACTTAGCTTGATGATTTATATTTCTAAGTGCTTTCACTTTCACTGCCGGATCTTATAGCATCATTACTAAGAGCCTTGCAAAATGTCAGGAGAGCTGAGATATTCAACTGTAGAATAATAAACAGTCTCTTCCATGGGAAACCTCATATCCCATCCAAAGTATAATACATGAAATGCATAATAAGTAGCACAGCTCATCATATTTCTATTACATTAGACAGTCACCTGGTTTTCTGGGGATTAGTATTTTGAGAACCATTGGGAATTTTAGTCCTGCCTTAAAAACACCAAGTGGAGGGCTTTAGGCAGATCATTCTCTGGAAACAAACAATGGCAAAATCTCACCAAGACACTTTCAGGGACTGGTCTAAGCAGCCACCATGAATCAACACTGGTTTGGATGCAGGAACACACACACACACACAGCATTGTTTTAGTTGGTTTCTATAAGTTTTAGTTGGTTTCTATAAGATGCTTTGCAGGGCAAGGAGGACATGTTAGAGAGCAGTTCTACAGAAGAGGGACAAATCCAGAGTACTGTAATTTTGGTGTATCAACTTGATGAGAATAAATGCCAAAGGGAAGAAGTTGGGCATTTCCCGAATAGTGCAAATAGTAGCCATTTTCATCTAGACTAAGAACATGAAGTTATGCATTTTTTTTCCCTTTATTGGAAATTATTTTTTTTATAATTAGAAATAAATGAAGACTATGAGAATTTGAGGGTGAAGTTTCATTCTCCAAGCTTGTGGGTTGGTTTCCTTACCAGGTTACTTCAGCGGAGTTTAAGGGATGTCGTTGTCAATGTTCTTCTGTTCATAAGGGCTTCATGTGTGGGTGTGTCAAGTGAGGGTCTTGTGATGGGTCAGGTGCGAGTCATAAATGAGTCTTGTGAATGGTATTGTGACAAAGAGGTTACATCAGGTCAAGGTCATTGGGAGGTAAACTGCTGGTGGTGGGGGGGTTGCATGGGTTGGTTGAGGGTTGGTGCTGCCTCTTGTTGTCTGAGTGGTTGATTTGGATTCTGAGGGGTTTGTAGCTGGTTGTAGATTTGGATTCTGAGAGGTTCATAGGCTGGTTGTAGGTCAGTGTGTCTGTTGATGGAATTGCTTGTGGAGGGCCAGGCTTTGAGGAGCTCATGAGCATGGCAGATGGTAGCATGACCAATGGTTTTTGTGGTGCTCCAATGAAATGCTGCTGTTTGGTGTTGGTGTGGGTAGAGATTAAGGATTTGGTATGTTACCCAGCCTGGTAATGAAACATTTGGAAAGTAACCCAAAGCTCGGAGAATGAACCTTCACCCTCATCCTACACCCAAGCGACAGATATTAGCCACTATTGCAAACTATTCCTTTAAAAAAAGAATATCTTTAAAAAAAAACTTTTGAAAGTATTTGGTAAGACTTTACAGGAAAAGCTAAGCACATTTGAAATGAGAATGGAGAAAAGCAAAGGAAAAGCTTTGAAAGACTGTAGTAAGCTTTGAAGAGAAAAGATTAGACATGTAATAGAAGAAACAAAATACAGAGACAAAATATCAAGTAATAATTCAACGTCTACATGAAAGGCAATTTAAATTTCTAAGAGTAGATTATGGGGGGAAAACATAATTGGTAATGACATCTGGAAGATGTGAAATGATAGTACAAAAATAACTTGTAGAATTTAATGTTCTGAGATAATTTGTGTAAAATATCCAGTGACTTGAAAGACCATTTTGGGACACACTGGATTTACAATACAATAGCAGAGTTGGAAAGGACCTTGGAGGTCTTCTAGTCCAACCCTCTGCCTAGGCAGGAAACCCTATACCGTTTCAGACAAAGCTTTTCCTTTGCTTTTGTCCATTCTCATTTCAAATTTGCTTAGCTTTTTCATGATAATACAGGAAAGCAAAACATGGATTGGGGCCATCTGTGACTCTGAGACACAAAAAATGTGGCTCATGGAAACCTATATAATGTCCTGTGGGCCAGTTGTTCATAAGGAAATTTATTAGCTGACTGGTTGACTAATTTGATTAACTACGAAAGGGACATCATAAGCCCAATGCGGTCACATGATTTTTCATCTAACAACTATGGAGCTTAGCAACAGAATTGCTGGTTCCAATTGTTGTCAGTAAGTGAGGACTACCTGTAATTGCAGACCACAAGCTGCTCTTTTCTTTGTGGTACATAGTCCTGCCACATAAAGAACCAAACTTGATTTTCCTTTAATAAACACTTTCCAGCTATATATAATGTTTTTTTTTCAATAATTAAAAACATTAAGGGGAGAATCTTACCAGACATATAGTAGGAAGTTTTAATTCTTTCCAGCTTAGCTTCATCAGAACATATCTATATGCAACTAGAACACATTAAGAAAACCCATTGGATGTTCCTGATTGCACTCCATGCTATTTTCCAAATAAGATTTGCTCCCTTCCAGCTTGTAATTAATTAAGGTAAAACTTGATATGCATTTAATTTAGCCCTTAATGACTACTGAAATACCACTCATATCCCCAAGAACAGTTTTTGGAATTTGTTGCTTAAAGCATTTAAGAAGCAGCCATGCATTTTAATGCCTTTTGTGTATAGAAAATCCAACAGTTAACCCTTGGCATCTCCAGTTAAATAGTAGATCATTTAAAAAAGACCACAGTCTGTTATGAGATAGAGACAGCCCACATAAATAAATTAGGCTAAGTGGGCAAATAGCAAGAAGTGAATCCAGACCTGAAATTCAGAAAGCCTTGTGTCAGGAGAATTGTCCATTCTTCCCTCGAATTGTTAATGAAAACTGTACATCACTTGGACAAAAAGTCTACAGTCCAACAGCATGAATTTGAAATGGCATTCAGATCTATTCTAACAGTGTTTTTTCCCCTGCTATCATGTGATACAATAATCAAAGCAAAGTATTTTAAAAAGGCCGATTGAATGGCAAGAGTAAAGACTATTGATTCTGTTTCCAAGTAAGGAGAAAGCAGTAACAATGACAAACGTGGCTACTTTAATAAATGGTAATTAGAAAAAAAAATTAAACACATGTAAGATATTTATAATGGTTCTAAGTATGCACTATTCTAAATGTGAAAAAGTTACCTACAAGGCTTTTACTAAATACATCAAATAGAAGTAAAATAAAGAGTAACGTAGATGTTAAAATAGAAGATTGTATTCTGAGGGTTAAACATTACCAAAGCAGAACGGTAACTCCAGTGTAATACAAATGACTTTCTATTTTTAAAAGAAGCTTCAGCAATTAATCCACTTGATTAGTTGAGGAAGCAGTTACTTAGAACTAACTCTTAATCAGTTTATTAATATTGAGTAAGACAAATGTAGCATTTTCAATACTGTCGATTCTACACACTTTTTCCTATCCTTACTTAAAAATCTGATTCAAGTGTATGTTTTGGCATTGATTTAGATGGTTTCAGTGGGTAAAATAAATTCGAATACGCATTTTCAAAGTTTCTGGATCCCGGACAATAGGATGCTGGTATAATCATGATCACAGTGGTGCAGTGGTTAGAAGACAGCATTGCAGGCTACTTCGGCTGACTGCCGGTTGACTGCAATTTGGCAGTTCAAATCTCACCAGGCTCAAAGTTGACCCATCCTTCCATCCTTCCAAGGTGGGTAAAATGAGGACCCAGATAGTTGGAGGCAATATGCTGACTCTGTAAAACCACTTAGAGAGGACTGTAAAGCACTGTGAAGTGGTATATAAGTCTAAGTGCTATTTCTATGGCTATCCTCCAAACCACATGACTGTAGAGATGCCACCAGGGATGGAATTTTGAGATGCTTTTCAAGTGTCGCTCTTCGGTGCTGTCATAAGTTTGAATGGTCCTTGAATGAACAGTTGCTAAGCAAGGAACATTTGAATATCATTTTGGAATAGAGATGTTAATATTTAGAGTACTTGAGTATTTTATTTTTGCTACCCTCCCTCTTTCCCCATGTTCTTCTTATGCTAAGAAAAATCTTAACTCACAGCTAATGTAGTCCATGAAAAGTCTGTCTGTTCATATACAGGCAGAACCTCAGACAGCTCCTTCTAGTACTTTGCCACTTTCCCTTTCAGAGTACTTTCTGTTTTAGTAATATAATCTTGCTATAGCTGAGCAACTTGAATCTTTGTGTTTCTTTTTCTCTACTTTTTAAGAACTGCAAAGTAGCTGAATTCAGACATGTTTGGTTGTTTTTCTATTGACCATATTTCAAGGACGTTTTTTTTTTTAAAAAAAACACAAGATAAGAGTCTTTCAGCTACAAATAATATTGGAACTAGAAACTGTTCTATATTTTGGTGCCACAACTGCATGCTTCTATAGTGATAAGATTTTGGATCACAGAACGCAACATTTTAACATGGGATCACTGAACTGGAAAATGAAGCAAAGATTATCCACACAAAAGAGAAACAAGGATCAATTTCTCTCTCTCTCTCTCTCTCTCTCTCTCTCTCTCTCTCACTCACACACACACACACACACACGCATTAGCTCTACAAATTTTCAAACTAAAATACGCGACATTTTTCAGCACTGTTTTATACTATTCACTCCTTTATTACAATGATTAAAGCTTTTAAATATTCATCTTAAATTGGTTTTACAGTAACTTAACTAGTTTGGTCCCATTTTCCTCTGCAACAAAACTGCAAAAATATTTTTCAAGATTGTGAAAAATACTTTAACAGACTTAATATTTTATTAATTAATAAATAATAATAAATAATAAATCATTTCACTGTGGGTAAAGGGTAGATTCAAAACTATTTGTGTATATATTTAGTAAAATCAATTTACAAAAACCGTAACACTTAGAACAATCATATTGTACCACAATAAAGAAATATAACACGACAGGATAATGATCACCTAAACTCTATAAACCTCTAATTTACACAAGGGAATATGAAAATATGTGAGCCTTAGTGGCAGTTGAAATGTGTATGATCCCAGGAAAAGATTCACCATTCGATAATTTGGACTACTGTATACTATAACCAAGTGTTAAAAATTGTGAATAAAGAACCAAGGAAGACTTCCCATTAATATTATTATATTTTATTCTAATAGACTGTCTTCCCTAGCAATGAGTTACAAACTAGCTTCCTGAACACTCCCTAGAAATTTTATCCTGAAAAAGACAAATTAAAACTGAAAAAAATACTCTTGTAGAAATCTTTCTTATTTCAGACCCTTGAAATTGCAAAGAGCATAATTCGGTTTTTTCATGCACTCTTACAATTATGATAGTATGGAATATACCCGTTTATAAAAGACTGCTAAAATCATATTTACAGTAAATGCTTTCTTTCACTTAAGCATAAACTTAATTATAGGTAAGGAAAATTCATTCAGAAATATAGTTCTTGAGCAGTTTTGGAAAAAAAGAGACCTATAATTGTTAGGAAGTTCCTATGCTGTAACACCAAGCTATCAATAGAAGAAAATGTTTATAGTTAGGATTCAATGATGTGGTCCTTGGTCCTTTCTGAGTTTCATGGAGCTTAGGAAGCACTTTGGATGATGATAAGAAAATTCACTGACTGGTTAATTAGGAGCAGGATACATGGGTGATAGGATAAAGTGGGAGAATCATGGGTTGTAATTAAATGAATTAGGAATGATCTGCAAATGGAATGGAGGTTGGTGTGGCACATTTCCTCACAATGTTCATGGCCATTGCGATAAACTCAATTATGCTATGAAAAAAATGTGACATTGAAAATATGCAATAAACACGAATCACAGATACCTCTTGTGTTGACTCTATGCTCCATTTCTAAGTATTTTGCTCCATTCATAAATTATGCAAGCACCTGATTGGAGATCAAGTCTAGGAAATAATTCAGTCACCTACTTAGCCACTCATTATTATTATTTCTTCGCCTTCTCCTCTTCTTTAATTTTTATTATATTTAATATTACCCTTCTCAAGTACCTTTATTTTATTATTTTATTTTATTATTTGCATGCAGATTTATTGCAGATGGGATTCTGTTGTTTTCATTTCTTCACACTTCTTTTGTGACTTATTTTTGCATGTTTTCTCAGTCAATTTAGCAATCCTGTTTTTTTGTGCAAGGAAAGGAAGAGTAAACCAGCAATATCTGGAAGACATACAGACCCTTAGATTCTGCTTTAGTGGATAAGGATAATTTGAAGCATCACCCAGATGAACAAGAAAATTACCTTTTCTTACATGGGACTTTATATAGTTGTCTTTGGCTTCAAAAATTATGGAATTATTTCTTGGAAAAACTCAATGCTTTTCACTGGTCTCTCAAATAAAAAAAAACCAAGACACCATGAGAGAGAGGGAGGGAGGGAGGGAGGGAGGGAAGGAAGGAAGGAAGGAAGGAAGGAAGGAAGGAAGGAAGGAAAGAAAAAGAAAGAAAGAAAGAAAGAAAGAAAGAAAGAAAGAAAGAAAGAAAGAAAGAGACAATAGTTATCACTCACCGAATATAAATATGATCACGCTAGGGTAAATAATTAGAAATTAAGCCAAGGTAAACATCTATTGCTCACATGGAATTATGCAACAATTTTTAAAAGCCTAAAGCTCAAAACTTATTGTATGAATTACAATACCTTGTAAATAGGGCTGCTATCCCATAAGGTAAAATTTTCAAAAATCATCAGAGAAAAGAAGATATAAAAGCAAACACATTTTCCAAATGGGCTGAAATTAATTTCTGGGGAAACAGTTCCTAGTATCTTGAATTCTTTCTCAACTAGAGAAGATTGGTTCTTTCTCTCTGGCTTTTCCTCCTTTCAGCAAGCTAGAATTTTATATGCTAATATTCTTTGGTTGGACATTGTGTGGGCTGAGAAGCTGGGAACTTGTAAATCTACTGTGAAGAGGGCTTTCGCTCCTGTTCTGTAACAGCAATGAACTTTAATCAAAGTACTATTAGATAGCTTACCAACATTTCTTGCTATATCTTTATCATCTATATCTACATTTATACCTACAATGAATCTATAGATTATGCTTTGAAAACATTTTAGCTACTCCTTAATTATTTATAATGAAATCTAAGTAGCAATATAAAGATACGGGGATGGTACTATCATATACAAATGGAATACTTTAAAAAGGATCTCTGAACCATTATATAAAAAGGGTTATACTGTAGTGAGAAAGAAAACTGTATTATTTATATATAAAAAGATAAAACAGAAAAAAGCCCTAGAAAATAAAAACAAAACCTTTGAACACTTTCACCAGCAAAACTGAAATCTCCAAAGAAAGAAAAAAATGAGACCTATTTTTAAATATAAAGAGAAAAAATAATTAAGAAGAAAAAAAACCACACTACACATTATGTTATGTAAAACGTATAGTTTTCTTTAAATCTTAGTTTTATATTTCTATTTTTTTTTAACTTCGATCATATAGGATCATATTGTCAGTCTTTTGACACAGAGATAACAAATTTTATTAACTCACATTTTAGAGTCCAGGGCCCATACATTCTTCTACTTTTTCCTCAACAGTCTAAGCTTGCTTTGTCCAAGTTCTTCCCAGACTGAAAGATTCCAGATTGTTTTACTAACTAACACCTATAACCCTTAGCTGCCTTCCAAAAACCTAATTCACCATTTTAATAATCAGTCATCTTCAGGATCCATTGCTTTTGTCAAAATCATGAAAGCAGCATTGCATAAACCTTTTTCCCTTTTGTACATATGTGCAACATCTTAATGCATATCCAGCATGGGCAGAACTTTTATTACGAATTTAGATGTGTGCAGTCAAAATGTGAAAGCTGCTGGCAGACAGACTGTAAACTCAACCTCCAGTAAAAGCTCATTTCGAAAGACAACATAAAGAGAGTTTCAGACAGAAGTGTAAAATTAATAAAACAACTTCTCTGCACTTAACAGGTCTTGACCTTGAGCATGTTCAAAGTTTGCCATTTCATGCTGAAAGGTTATGGATTTTATTAGCCTCATTTATACTTTCATGCTTAGAACAAGACCTCAAGTTTAAAATCAGTTTTAAATAGGCAATTTTGGTATGTGTAACTTTACACTGGTATGTGTAAACTGTAAAGATAGATACCCCATGGATGGGTTGCAAGATGTTTCTGCAAGTTACCATATTTGAACCCCATTAGGAAAAAGGGACATGGTGGCTCAGTGGCTATAATGCTGAGCTTGTCGATCAGAAAGGTCAGTAGTTTGGTGGTTCAAATCCCTGGGCTGCGTAACAGACCGAGCTCCCGTTACTTGTCCCAGCTTCTGCCAACCTAGCAGTTCAAAAGCATATAAAAATGCAAGTAGAAAAATAGGGACCAATTTTGGTGGGAAGGGAACAGTGTTCCATGCACCTTCTGTGTTTAGTCATGCCGACCACAGGACCACAGAGACATCTTCAGACAGTGCTGGCTCTTCGGCTTTGAAATGGAGATGAATACCGTCCCCTAGAGTCGGGAACGACTAGCACATATGTGCAAGGGGAACCTTTACCTTTATCTTTATGAAACCTGAAGTACTCAGTTTATCTTTTTCCATGTTGCCAGCCTCAGACTTAAGTACTGACTGCACTCATATCTAAAATTGCATGTTTTTGCTACAGGATATATAAAACATATAAGCAATTCATTCTTATTTGGTTCAAAAAGGTATATTCTGCCTAACAATCAGGTACTATATTTTACACTCAAACAATGTTACAGAATGCATTCTAAGTAGTTACCATTTCCACAGTAAGAGTGATATCAGAGCTAAAAATATGTTGAGGTTTATTTGTTTGAATGAAGCTTTGAAGCAGTTGCCTGGAGTTTTGATCAAACTTCAGAACTAGAGGTCGGATGTTTATATATCGTCATTCTCCAGTTTTCTTCCTGATTTCACTTTTAGAATTTACCATAGCTAATATGGCTAAATTATTCTTTGGGAGAATAATTGCTGGCCTGCTAATATTTAGATCCAATTACAGAGTGGAACTTGCCATTTAAGACTTGGATGCCATGAAATCATTCCAGATAGATGCCTGTCCAGCTTCTAATGAAGGAGAGACTACGACTTTAGGGGACAATCAGATTCTTTCACTACCAGACTGATGTTACTGGTAGAAATCTTTTCCTAACATTCAGTTGGAATGCCTTCTACCTTCCTATATTTAAATCCATTACATCAAAGTAAAAGGAAATTGATTTGTTTCAAAAGTTGAACCAAATTAAATTGTTTTTATGGAAAAGTCTCCTCAACATGATTTTTATCTTTCAGGCTCTTGCCAAAGAACGTTGGAAGAACTAATGTAATCCAAGAGTATCCAACCTGACAAGTTTAAAACTTGTGGACTTCAACTCCCAGAATTCCCCAGCCAGGCATGCTGGCTGGGGAATTCTGGGAATTAAAGTCCACAGGTCTTAAACTTGCCATGGTTGGACATCTCTGATGTACTCAATCAACGGAGCCCTTAAAACAGGGGAGTCAAACTTGCGGCCTGTGGGCCGGATGCATCAAGCGCTGCCCACGCCCACCCCCGGTTTAGCGAAGGGGGGGAAAGTCACGATATGTCATGTGACGATGCAAGTTTGACACCCCTGCCTTAAAATAAAGCATTAGATTGCTCCACTGCCAGTAAATATTCAGATCTTCAAGTTTAACATTTGAAGTTCAAAAATAAAGGGGGACATAAATGCAATAGGGGGAAAAACATTTGCAAATCCTCCCCCATTCCATTTTTATTGCTTAGTGCCTAAATCTACAAATTGTTGCATATTTTCATATCAAGAGCTGTGAGTTTCAAGAAATGCGTGGGAGAAATGGGAGACTTTATCCCACTTTTAAATATTGCATTAAGCTTTCAAACTTCACAGTGCAATTAGGGGACAAACAACACCAGCCGTTAAGTTTACTGTTTCTCATTAAAACTATCATTTGCAAGTCATGTGCATTTTTCATGACAGATTTCCAGTGGAAAAGATGACCTTACACTTCTGGTTTTGCATAGGGGATGCTTTAGTGTTGCAACCAATTTATATGAATTGACAAGATGAATCTGAAAACTTTTTAAAGACCAGCAAGTGATGCTTTTGGTGAACTTTCTTATAAGCAAAACCAGACATAAACTGATTGTGGCACATCATTATTATTACATTATACATTGATGTAATTGTTAATGTTATTGCTATTATTACTATTAATATAATCACTGTCACTATTTCTGCCAAACCTTATTTATATGCCTCTGTTACCTGTCAGAATAATATATATATAACTATATGACAAGCAGGCATATTTACACCTCGCTCCAGCTATAACTGATGACCTTGTCTATGAGGATTAGCCAGGTGAACAAACACACCTGAGAGGAAGTTAGATATTGGTCAGGTGACTTACGGTAATGGCTCAGATTAGAAGGAATCTGTGACAAGCAGTTACTGAGAAACTGCTTGATAGATTTGATATGTTCAGTACAGAAACAGGGTGTGGGAAAAGGTAGGTGACATTGCATACCAAAACTTGTACTGTTTAGTGAGGTAGGAAAAAATGTTTATTGATTTCAAAATCTGGATATAGAAATACTGCAAGTGGAAAGTGAGTGGGGGAACCTGTTCTGGTTAATACTATAATTATTGCTCTCTAGATTTGCCATGACACTCCTGAGTTTGTTTTTGAAAAGGAAAGTTAAGATACGGTGCATCGATCTTCAGCATAAAACATCTTAGCATATTGTGATTAAAATTGTTAACAGTTTGGGAGCAATGTGAACCAATGTTGTATGGGTGGGGTATGTAAATTTTGCAAAATATGCAAACTGTACGCTTCAGTCTTTTGAATCTTGCAGCCTTGGTTTGCATTACTTAGGATTCCATCTACAGAAAAGATTGAGAGATAAAGGTCAGTACCAACCTAACTTAAAACATTAAAATGGAGGAAGGGAACCAAACGGGGCCATTCAAAGGGTTGATATTGCCCTTTAAAAATGCAGACACATGACCTTGAAGGTGAATATCCTGTATTCCTGTGTCATCATGTACAAATACGGATTTCTGGGTGCTCCTGATAAATAGGTGAGGGAAATGTTGTAACTGTGAACACTCTGGTGTCAAACAAAGACCTAGTTATTTACCCAAGCATACTCATTGCAATAGGTAAAGGCAAAGGTTCCCCTCACACATATGTGCTAGTCATTCCTGACTCTAGGGGGTGTTTCAAAGCCAAAGAGCCAGCGCTGTCTGAAAACATCTCCGTGATCATGTGGCCGGCATGAGTAAATGCCAAAGGCACACGGAACGCTGTAAACTTCCCAACAAAGGTGGTTCCTATTTTTCTACTTGCATTTTTTTCATGCTTTCGAACAGCTAGGGTGGCAGAAGCTGGGACAAGTAACGGGAGCTCACTCCGTTACGCGGCGCTAGAAATTCGAACTGCCAACATCTTAGCCACTGAGCCACCCTCTCATTGCAGTACCATACATTTTAATGCTATTTACAAAGGATCATAGAGTTATACATTATGCGCTCACATGTTATATACATACACATACAGAGCCATTTTATCACCTGGCAGGGATTTTTCCGTGCAGCAATCTCAGAGAAATTGCTTTAGTTCCCACAAGCTGTTCAAAAACCCCAGTGCTTAAATATTCTATGTGGCGCAAACCAAACAGTCTGCCTTTGTTTGGCCTATAGGTTTTGTTATCCTTCAAAGGGCTTTCTACAACTGCTACAAAATCATTATTGTTTTGGCATTATTCCTGACACTTTTGCCTGACATTATTTATTTAGTGCGCTGCATATTACTGTTTCGGAACAAAGCTGAAAAATAGTCCCACAAATGCCATTTCAGGAGGGTGGAAAAAGCACTTTATCATTTGCATGACTGTGGGTGTTGCCATTAACTTTTTCAGACTTTCAAGGCAATTTGTTAGCTGAATATAAAAAGTTAAAACATCATTCTTGGGTTATTAGATTTCTTGACACAATTCTATACTATTTTAAGGGCTGTAATTCTAAATCATACGTATTCCTAAATGCTCTGTATTGAATATATGGGAAGAATGCTTGTTCTCAAAATGAAATAACTGCAGATGAAATAATGGAATATTTAAAATCAATGTATATTTTTATTGTATTCATGTTAAAAAACGCTGAGTTTGTCGAACAAAAAGTTGGCAGTTCAGCGGTTTCAAATCCCTAACGCGGCATAATGGAGTGAGCTCCTGTTACTTTTCTCAGCTTCTGCCAACCTAGCAGTTCAAAAACATGTAAAAATGCAAGTAGAAAAATAGGAACCATCTTTGGTGGGAAGGTAACAGCATTCCATGCACCTTCACCATTTAGTCTTGCTGGCCACATGACCAGAGGGACATCTTCGGACAGCGCTGGCTCTTCAGCTTTGAAACGGAGATGAGCACCACCCTCTTAGAGTCAGGAATGACTAGCGCATATGTGTGAGGGGAACCTTTGCCTTAATCCCTTAATCTGAGGTAGAATCAGGGCAACTGGATGGAGTTGAGTGTTTCCTGGCCGGATGCCATTCCTGACACCATTTGGGGTTTGCAGCATATTTTTTTGCATGTGTGCCCTAGGAGAGAAACATCTGCCTCTACTTATGATTGAACTCTCAGCCTCTGAGTGAGAGACAAGCATCTTCACCACTAGGCTGCTCAACCTGTACATAAACATAAAATAAGTAACTTTATAACCATTCCCAAAATAGAAGTAAGATCAGTTAAATATCATAACAAAAAGATAAAATAGATTACTAGCATTAAATTACAAAACATTTAACGTAATAATTGGAGAAATCTATAAAATAGCAAAATGTGGTTTAAAGCAGAGGTCCCCAACCCCAGTCCATGGAGCAGCACTGGGCTGACCAGTCCACACAAATAAACAAAGCCACATCTGCGGGATGCATATGGCACACAAAGCCACATCCCCTCTAGTCCGCAGAAAAACCTCTCTCCAGGGAACTGGTCCCTGGTAGCTGAAAGTTTTGAGGCCACCGGGTTAAAGGCTATAAATTGTTAAGGCAGGTAATTATTGTTTCAATATATAAAAATATTCATAATATTGGGATCTATAATATTGGGACTGGAGGCTAAAACATATGAAGAACAGTTGCAGGAACTGGGTATGTCTAGTTTAATAGAAAGAAGGACTAGGGGAGACATGATAGCAGTGTTCCAATATCTCAGGGGTTGCCACAAAGAGGGAGTCAAACTATCCTCCAGGGCACCTGAGTGTAGAACAAGAAGCAATGGGTGGAAACTAATCAAGGAGAGAAGCAACTTAGAACTGAGGAGAAACTTCCTGACAGTGAGAACAATTAATAAGTGGAACAACTTGCCTCCAGAAGTTGTGATTTCTCCAACACTGGAATTTTTAAGCAGATGTTGGCGATCCATTTGTCTGAAGTGGTGTAGGGTTTCCTATCCCTTCCAACTCTGTTGTTCTATTCTATTCTATTCTATTCTATTCTATAAGACATTATTACAATTTTAATCTACCCTAACTTGTGGTCAGCATAATACTTGATGTAGTCCTACTAGGATATGATTGGGATTATTGCAGCCCTAATCCAACTAATAAGTGATATAATAAGATAAATGCACCTAACTGGAATAGCATGTGTATATGCAAAATGAAAAGAAAATATATGATATTTATTGAGTTATATTATTGTGATACATATTGAGTTATGATGACTACAAAGGGATCAGCATCACTTCCCACGCAGGAGTCATTTGTTTAGTTTTACCAGGTATCTTATGACCATTTTTCACACTTATGACCATTACAGTATCCCTTGGTCATGTCATCAAAATTCAGACGCTTGGCACCTGCATGTATTTAAGATGATTGCCATGTGCTGGGGCTATGCATGCATAACCTTTTGCAACCTTCTGACAAGCAAAGTCAATGGGAAAACCACATTCACTTAACAACCATGTTACTCACTTAACAGTTCAGTAATTCACTTAACAACTGTGGCAAGAAAGGTTGTAAAATGGAGGAAAACTCCCTTAACATCAGCCTTGCTTAACAACAAAAATGTTGGGCTTAATTGAGGTCATAATTGGAGGACTACCTGTACTGGATATTTAAAATGCATGGAAGACAACTGGATAATTTTAAAGATATGGAGCTTGTGAGTTGTTGCTACATCTACCCTCTACAGTAGTTCCTCAGCCTTTTCTTTCCCTGCAGCCTCAGCTGCCACAGCACCCATGGCAACTCTTTCTACCACAGAATACTTAATTGTATGTGCTCCATCTTTCATCTACTAAAATGGTCACTTCTCCCACCTTCCTCTCCCATTTAACTGAATACAATTGGGCCATAACACTACAGGCCTTCTGTGAGGAATATTTTGATATTATTAAAGCAAACAGATGAAAACTGCCTAAAAGAGAAAAGAATGGAACAGCAAAGGAAACATTTTGAATTAGTACTGTATACTAAGTACACACAACGGTTAAAAAAAAGAGTGACATTTAAAATGTTTCAGCCTAAGTGATAAGAGTTATGCTATCTGTATTGTACATTTAATTAAAGATATTTTTATGTCTCTTCCAGCACAGTTTTCTGGTTGTTCAGGAAACATGTTGTATATGAATAGACATAGTTGACTTACAAGTGTGGATCAGCTGAAATTTAACTTGGGAGACCTCAGGAGCAATGTGTGGGATGTTGCCCGCTAGGTTAGACTAGATATATGAGCTAATATGAATATGACATGGACTGAGCAACAAATTATCAAATTATGCCACCTCCTTGGATCAGTTGGATACTTTTAGTTGGCTAAATTTATGTTAGCCCTGCAGTCCAGTGGCAAAGTTTTTGAGTGAGTCATCCCAACAATTTCAGATCCTTTTTCCATTCCTGCTACACTGGAATTCAGAAGCTTCACATAAAAATAATGGGATTTGGCCTCACAATAAGCTTAGTCACAACTGTCTTTGTTCCCAGATTTAACAGCTGTTTAATTTTCCCTTCCCCGTTTTATCACCAACAGATCAATCCCGCCAAAACAAGGAAGGGATTTGAATGAGGAGGCAATAAGCTTGAGCTGTCGGTCCCAACAAGAAGCTGGCTGGCTGGCAAGGGAGAACAAGTCCTTCGGCATCTGTTTCTTTAGCCCAAGTCTGCCTTGTGGCTACAGTTGTCCATTTTGATTGATTTGAATCCCAAGCTAATGGTTTCATTTTTTTCACCATTTTGTTCGGCTTGTCCAGATGTCTGTCACAAGCAGCCCAGATGCAGCGAAATTGACAATGTGAGGAGAACCGGACAGATGACAAGTTTTCCCATTTTCTCAGCCCCGATATAGGATGATCTGTCTGTTGATGATGGGCCAAACCCTGTCATTTATTTACTAACAGCTGTAATGTAGGTAAAATAAATTGGGAGGAAGAAATGTGACACCACACAAGTAGAGTTCAAATATTTATAAATGCACATTAAAAAAAAAAGCTTATGGGCACACGGCATTGTAATGTAATACGGGATCCTAGTCATGTGAAATAAGCACGAGCCTTAATGTCAAGGGATTCAACCTCATTAAGGTGCCACCTTTCTTATCTAAGCATATAAAGCTTGAGTGAGGAGTTGAATTCATGAGGTAAAATATATCAATACAGCTCATCACCACAGGGTTCTCCAGATATTCATCCACAAGAGAGGAAGGAAGAGCCCACTGTACTTCCATCTTATGAGAATGCAGCATGGAGCCTGTTCAATCAAAACCCTAACTTAAACTGACATTTATCAAGCAGAAAGCAAACATTTGTGAGTGACCTTTAACCTATTTGCCTTATGGTTAAGCCTTCTGAAATTTATGATGGCAAGAATTTAGCATCCCATTAACTTGCATTCTCAGATAGGAGCTTGTGCCTTGGTGAAGAATGTCTGCTGTCACTTTCCATTTTCCTCAGCTTTGGATAGAAATTATGGCTGCAAGGAATTCTTAGGACACTTTAGCAGCCATTTAGCTTTGGAACTGTGTTAACCCAATGCGTCCTTAAAATCTAGTATTTACTTCTTCAGACATCTCTTTCCTGCTTTATGTTTTAAAATTGAAAGAGAAAAATCATTTGGAAATACTGTGAAAAACAAAAGGTTTTGCTCTATATAGGCACACAAAGTGTTGCTAACATAATATATTATTATACTAACCTAACACTGATGATGGTACCTCGTTTGGGTAATAAATGTCTGCAAAAAAGTAAGCAAGCTCAGAGAACACCAAGGATCTCTCATAGTAATGTCTCCATATTCTTAGAAAATAAAATAGTGGTTGGTTGCAGGCCAGTGCTTTACTCGAAAGTGTGCCTACCTTCCTCAACCCTCTCCATCTCCAAAATGATTAAGTTGGTTTGATGGGGACATCTGGTTAAAGGGGATAGTGGGCAAACCTCATGGGTTTGCTTCCTTACAAGTAAATATTATGTAGCCGACTTGTATAATGTTAGCCTTGCTCTCAACATTCAAAATGTGCTTACTCCAAGATTACTCAATGTGATATTGTCCCAGTAGCATAAGGCATTTCATTTTAAGAGAATCATCTGCTCTTGTATCCTCCATGCTGGAGTTGTAGACCAATACATATAGATGATACAAGGCTAAGAGTGGCTACTTTACAGGGGCTGAATCATAGATTACACAAATGGTCTCTAATACATTCCTAAAATACTCGAGTAAGTGCTCCTGGGTCTCAAAAAGGTAAAACTCAGAACCTACCACGTTTCCCCAAAATAAGACAGGTCTTATTTTCTTTTGACCCTTGAAATAAGTGCTTGGCCTTATTTTCGGGGAGGTCTTATTATTTTTGAGGTGCAGGAGGAGGCGAGCATGGTCACCTCATGGCTGCTGTTGTGTTGCAATATTTTCAGGGAGGGCTTATTTTAGTGCATGCGCTCAAAAGCCCGGTTGGGCTTATTATCCGGGAGGTCTTATTTTCAGGGAAACAAGGTACCTACTTGTTGAAATAGCAGGCTTGGAGTGAAAGGGAAGGAGGAAAATTGCTCTCAAATAAACGCACCTTAGCAAAAAGCTCTCCTTTCATTACATAAGGAATCTCTTTGTAACATGTGCTTATTTGTTTACTCATAGAAGCAAAAAGAAATTAGTAAAGAATCCAAATACATCTCTCCACCAAAAAGAAGACACTACTCTAGCTGAGGGAAAGTGGCTGACATCTAGAAATTATCACTCTTTCTTTAAACAGGACTCCAAAGTAATGTAATAGGTATAAATCAGATTAAGGGATTGTCCATCTAATACTATGATTTTGCTTTGCTTTGAAAAGTACAGATAGCCCTCTATTTACAACCATTCTTTAACAGTCATTTGAAGTAACAATACCATTAAAGCTGTGATTGTTTATTGGAATAGTGAATATTCTTGCCCACATTGAAAAAAGTGACTTACAACCATTAGTCCTTGCACTTACAACCATTGTAGCATCCCTATGGTTAGGTGATTGAAATTCAGGTGCTTGGCAACTGGCATGCATTTATGATGGCTGCAGCCTCCTGGGGTCATGTGGATCACCATTTGAGACCTTCCCATCTGATTTCCAATAAGCAAAATCAAGTGGGGGAGCTAGATTTACTTAACAACCAGATGATTCACTTAACAATTGCAGTGACAACCATGGCAAAAAAAATGCCATAAAACTAGACGCAACATACTTAACTCTCTTGCTTAGCAGCAAAAATCCTGGTAAAACTTGTGATCATCGTAGGTTGAGAATTACCTGTAGACAGGCAATCAACAGATTTCCAGGAAATCTGTGATATTATTTTTTCCTTTTAATGTTGCCATTGTATCGAGTTTGCGAATTTGTGAAGAAGCAAAGTAGTTTAGTGAGCTGCAGAAGGAAAAAAGGGGAGCACCTAACTCTAATCTAGTAAAATCAGTGGGCCTAGGCAGTGCTTAAATAAGGCTGGATGATTCTTAACATCAAAATAAATAAACAGCTTGTTGGCCCTGAGCTGAATTATAGGATCTCTGATAGAGTCTTGTTTGCAGCAAATAAAATACATTCCCCGGTGTAAACTCTACTTCACCTCCGATGCTCTCGTTCTCACTTCTCTCCTGTAAACACCACACAGCAATTAATATTCTGAAGTTCTTCACATGAGATTTGGAAAGGAGGAAAAAGCAGATATACATAAGGGACAGGAATTGTCCTTCGTTATTGTCAGTAATTCTCTTATCTTAATGATGTAAGTGGAACATTTTGATCTGCCAAATGGAGAAATATTTTTCAGATTATGATACACATACACAAATGTCTATAATTAAAACTTTATGGCTGTTACAGAAGCAGCACACACTTGGGAGCACCTAAAGTTAAGAAACATACATACTAGACAAACACATGTAAATATACTCAGAAGAAAAAATCTGCTAATTGACTAGGGATGACTTTTGGGTGAGGATGAAAAATCTATCACATGAAAATGTTGACCCAAATGTATTTGGACCTCTTGAATGTAGAGTAGAGTAGAGTAGAGTAGAGTAGAGTAGAGTAGAGTTCCATATTTTTCAGAATGATATGATATAGCATGCTGCTAAAAAAACAAAATACAGGCATTACGGGGGAAATATATGAATATTTTCAGTTTACTATGAAAAAGCTGCATATAAATATTACGCACAAAACTCCCTTGTGCTAGAAGTGCACATATCTCTTTGGGATATTTTTTGCCAGGTTCATTTACAGTTGAACATAGTCAGCAAAATCAGAATTTTAGCAAAAAGTTTTTTAAAAAACCTTTTAATTCATTTGCCCTATAGTATTCTATTCATTGATCTGTGTTATATTAATCAATTTATTAAATTATTCCTGTTGTTTTTACAAAATACTTTTTACAAATTAAGTTTGTCCTCTTGTATGTCCTGAAAGCAATTTTACAAGATACTGTTTAGACCAATGAAATATAAAATGCAAAGTAAACAAATCAAAATAACAGAATATAATAAGGAATGATTGCATACAAAACTCTGTATGCAATTAACCTGCATGTTATTCAGATTTCAAGGTGTTGTTGTTGTTGTTGTTGTTGTTGTATTGGATTGTGGAATCCAACCAGAAAATCTATTAAAAATAATGGGACTAAATCTTTTCAATTTTAGTGTTCCGGGAAAAGATTGAAAAGGAAAGTTGAATCCAAGAATACCACTGCCAGAATAAATTGCAGTCTCCTGTGAAAAAGAAAAAGAAATGTTCAAATGAAAAATATACTAAATTGAAAACTGTATTAAAATTTCATCAAATATCAGAATCAGATTTATAGAATGAAAGGGCAACACAGAAGAAAATGTGTGTGTGAGAGAGAGAGAGAGAGAGAGAAAGAGAGTGAGAGAGAGAGGGAGGGAGAGAGAGAGAAAGAGAGAGAGAGAGAGAGATTAGTACAAGGGCTAAGGAATTGGACTAGAAACTAGAAGACAGTGAGTTCTAGTTATTCCTTAAACATAAAAACTGGCTGGATGACTTTGGTCTACTCTCTATCTCAGCCTATACCACCTTTCAGGTTTGTTGTTGTCCAAATAGGGGATGGAAATATTAGGTAATATGCTGCTTTGAGTTGACCAACATAAAAGTGAAATAAAAATTAAATAGTGAAGTGACTAAATGAAAAATATATCATGATTCAATTTGTATTCAACCATGAAACAAGCAGAAATGTTTACATACACAATTCATAACATAAAAATTAGACACACAAGAGAGTTTATGGCACTCGGTGTTTTCTTTAGCCAAAGTCATCTGTCTGTTATCAGATGAATAGGTATCTAGGTATAACTTGCTATAGTTCATCACAATCTATCTCCAAATTAAAAATTAAAAGAAAAGTTAAATAGTCTTTTTATAGGAATCCACTTAAAAGAGATCCCTTTGACTTCAGAAGAGTCTTGGAAGTACTCAAAGACTGATCAATGTTAGCACTGTAGATGATAAAAGTTAGTTCAAGTAAGAGTAGAGAAAGAGGAATAAAAAATGAATTATCAAAGCTTAAAATTCATAATGGAATTCACAGAAAGAAAATTGTAAAAGTACCAAATTATGAAGCCTCTTAGTTTGCCTCTGAATATCAGAAACTGATAAATGAATGGAGGTGAACGGTAACCATTTTTGTTGTGCTTCACTGTTTGTGTTCTTCCAAAAGGCATCAGTTGGCCATTTGCAAACAGAAAATTGGAGTGACCAATTTTTGATCTGATCCAGCAGGGTTTCACTTATGTCCCATTCGTTTTTCAAACTGAAGGCATAAAGTTACTGAAGTATGCCAAATAATGTAACTGAAATTAAATAAAATCAAAGAAGGTATAAAATCCAATTCCATTTTTATCCTGCAACTTCCCCAAATATTTTGCCTTCTAATCCAACAATTCCTTCCCATTTTTTCTCACTAAGCAGTAGCTTTGGATATTTTACTGGGGATGAACGTTTGCAAAATATTGGCTAGGTTCATATCACAAATGGAATCACAAAGCAGCCAACCAAACATCATTTATTGTTTTCTTTTCTTTTCTTTTTTGAAAATATTGCTGGATGGTGCCCAGGTCTGCAACAAAATAGGAATGTTTCAAAAAGATTTTAAAATCTTTTTATTATTTAAATCTATTTTTATCCTACTTTCATCATTTTTATGAATTACACAAGATGGCAAGCATACCTGCTTCTCTTGGGTAAATGTTGAAGTACTCTGCCTCAGAGGAGCTGTAAAAACCGAAGGCAAATGGAAACAATAGGGCAGAGGTGTCAAACTCAAGGCCCAGGGGCTGGATCTGACCTGCGGGGTGCTAGATTTGGCCTGAGGGCGCCACCCTTGAAATAGTGAAGGATTGGCCCACGGTGCTTCGGTCAGTGAAAACCGAGCTGGGGAGTCCGTTTTCACTGGCAGAGGGCTGCAGGAGGCTGTCCCAGCTGAAAACGGAGCTCGGGAGCCAATTTTCACAGACACAGCACTTGGCCCACCCTGTCCCTCCAAGGTCAAACACAAACCTGATGCAGCCCTCAATGAAACAGAGTTTGACACTCCTGCAATAGAACCTCATCCTGGTTCAACTCAGCAGCTGCCAGCAAGTTCATTTGTTAAAAAAGACTGAGGAATATTTCCCAGGACGAGGCATCCTCTGGTAAATCTGATCAGCTCAGGCCCAATCTCCCTCGTGTTTTCAGCATTCTATTCCATTTGAAAAAGAATATTGGAACAGTTGAACTATAGGTAGCCCTCGATTTACAAGTACAATTGAGCCCCAAATTTTCTGTTTCTAAGTGAGACAGTTGTGAAGTAAATTTTGCCATTTTACAACCTTTCTTGCCACAGTTGTTCAAAGAATCACAGCCGTTGTTAAGTTAGTAACACAATTGTCAAGCGAATCTGATTTCCCCATTGACTTTGCTTGTCAGAAGATCGCAAAAGGTGGGTAACATGACTCCAGGACACTTTTTTCCGTGCGGTCATAACTTTGAACGGTCACTAAATGAACTGTTGTAATTCAAGGACGACCTGTATTTGTCAAGTGATCAAGTCCATCTAGCAAGGCATAATCAGTGAAGCAGGAGCAGCACAAATTTCAATACGGAGGGTTAAGGGAAGAATTGGGGGGTATCGAATTTTGGAAACGGCAATAAGCACCTCAGCCTTCTTTTAATAGGGGCTAGTTAAACAATGCCTCGTTGAAAAGATTTTCAGTTTCTTCTTTTCAAGATTTCAGAAGCCTGGACTGAGATAAGCTACTCATGAACTCTTTATCTCATCTATGGGTTGTTCGCGTCCAGCTGGATATTATTTTCTCAGTTTCCTCACATCAATTCCCAATCAAAAATCAGCATTTATCATATAAATATTGTTGTTTCCTGTTATTGTTCAGAGTTCTGAAAGTCTCTTGAGGATTTGGTGAGTGACTTGTACCACAATGTTTCCATCTCCCTCTGCCCAGCTAGCACATTCTGCTCTGAATGTAAAACCCCTCTTGGGTAATTGACCTTGAATCTACTTTTAATTTAGAAGAAAATGTTTACAGTAAACAAATATTAACTCTATAAAAGCTAAATAAAAAGAAAATTCCTAATTGGTCTGTCTTATTTAGAAACTAGTTAAAAGGGCTAATTGCTGGAAATATGACTAACATGAGAAACCAACCATTTACAGATTTGCAATGAATCACATCCCACGGACCACTTCTCTGTGACCCATCATATTCTCTTATGCCAAAAGTATCTCCTTAATCAACTTATTTGTGGCTGTAGAAAAGCAATTAAAGGAGTACATCTATGCTCCCATTTAGCCAACTTTAAGAGTACCGTCTGCAAAATTTGTAGCCTGTTATTAATGAAGTTGTCCAATAGATATGACCTGAAAGAAAAATTAATGCCATAGTAAAGCTTTAATTCATACCACTAAATTACATTTTCTCTTTTATATAAAGACTTCACTCACATTCTTTCAATAAATTTATTACTAGTTGATAACCCGGCGTTGCCCGGATATTTATTTATAGGGGGGGAAATGTCCGAACCAAACATAATTTCCAATGTTGGATTTTCCCCCTTACTAGAGGGAACCCCCTTGTGGAGTACCGTGAAGCCATCACCATGGCAACTCCACCACACTGTACAGTAGAATCCATTTTATGGCAGTACAGTAGAAGCTATTTTGAGGCACAACAGGCTGCATCTTAACAGATCACACATACCGAGGGGTGTTATGGATATATTACCCCCACAGTATTTGTTTCCGGAGAGTGCCAAAGTTATGCTGGGACATGCACACATACACACACAGATAGATTATACATACATACATACATACATACATACATACATACATACATACATTTGTTTTTGTAGATTTTCAAAGGTGTAGCTATGCTGGTCTTGTTGTATTCAGGTCTTTTCCCATGTAAGATTGAGATTGTCTTGGCAACGATTTGGCATTTTCGACTTAAAGCATGGTCGGAGCTGCCGTCTTTATATAAATCTTGGTGGGGGGGTGGAGTGCTGGCTTTGTTTCAGTAAGTGGATTGATTGGCTGTGTGGTTGTATCATGATTGGTAGATTGGTGCTGATTGGTAGATTGGTGCTGACGGGTAAGAGGGGTGATCCCATGGGTGCTCCTTCTATCTGTTCGTATCTTTGCCATTATGGATGAAGTATGTGTTGGTTAGACAGTGGTTGGTCAGGTCCAGGATGTGTTTAGGGGGGTTGTGTTTGTTCTGGATAGCTGTCAAGGCTTCTTTTATAGGCACTTGGGTGAAGAGGGATATGACATCGAAGCTCACGAGTAGGTTGCTGGGTTGTACGTTTTGTTTCTTTATTGTTTCTATGAAGTGGAGTGAGTTTTGTGCATGTGAGGTGATGGATTCTGCGTAGGGTTGTAGTTGTTTGGCGAGGAATTTGGCAAGATTCTGTAGAGGTGAGCCTTTGGAGCTGACTATGGGTCTGAGTGGTGTTCCTTCTTTGTGTATCTTGGGAAGGTCATAGAGTTTGGGGAATTTGGAAGATTTCTCTCTGAGGATGATTCTTTGCTGGATCTCTTCACTGATGGGAGAGGCTTTTATTTTGGATTTAGTGGCTTTTTCCAGGTAGGTGGTGGGGTCTGTGTTTAGAGGTTTGTAAGTGGGGTCTTGGAGTAGGTTGGATAGTTTGGCTTGGTAGTCAGACATGTTCATCACCACTGTGGCATTACCTTTGTCTGCTGGGAGAATGATTATGTTGTTGTCTTTCCTCAAGTTGATGAGTCTTTTTGTTCTTCTTGCTGTAAATTGCTTCTGGGTGGATTACTGGAGCAAAGGACACACACACATGTGTGTGTGTGTGTGTACATGTGTGTGTGTGTGTGTTGTATTTGTGCTGATATTTGGGCATACCAGGGGTTGTAACACACACACACACACACACACACACACACATACATACACACGTATGTATATATATGTATGTATGTATATACATACACCCACAAACACACACACACACACATACATGAAAGAAGAAAGACAAAGGAGGAGGAGGAGGAGGAGGAGGAGGAGGAGGAGGAGGAGGAGAAGAAGAAGAAGAAGAAGAAGAAGAAGAAGAAGAAGAAGAAGAAGAAGAAGAAGAAGAAGAAGAAGAAGATAGGACTCATTAACATAATAATAAGAAGTGTTATTTTTCAGATGGAAAGATCTCAAAGATTAGATTTCTTAAGAGTTCATCAGTTAAAGACATTATTAAAGATGTCCTTAACTAATATGAGATAGCTTTTCCTTAAAGATGAGATTTATCCCAGCCAATACTGGAATAAATGTGATAAGACAGCCTTAATTTTGCCTCTGTCTCCTTCTTCTGGATTCTAAACATGAGTCACTTGATTCAAGAACTACATGCTGAAATTGTCTCTGTCCCAATATCTAACTTAAACCTTCCAATTTTAAAGATTTAACAGCAACATTAATGGCTAGTGGGGCCACGCAAAGGGCATTTTGCATCAATTTTATTCTAATTAAAGCAAGCAACATCTCTCTCAAGAAATTACATGAATATCTAAAGAATTTAAGATGTAAAGATAAACAAATTACCAAGGATTACAGAAGAACAGAAACAGATTATGAATGGATCTATAATAATAAGGGGAAGTTTCTGTAGTATTAAAATAAGATTAAAGGCAGGAAACGTGTCTGGACCATGAATTATGAGGTTCTTATTATAATTTTTTTGAGGATGAACTTGTAAAACCTGTACAAAATATGATAAATTCTAACTCAGAAGAAGGAAAGATACCAAAGAGGTAAAAATAGGTCAATGTAGCACTAATAACTAAAGAGGGACAAGGTTTGACTTTAACAAGAAACCATAGGCCAATTTCATTACCACAAATCCTGTTTCAGCAATATTCTGTTTTCCTGTACATCAGTAGCCCTGATCTCTTCCAAGTGATACCAATAGGTAAAAGCAGGGAAAGTTTAGAAAAGAATAAACTTGTGTGGAAAGTTTACATAGGAAGACGTATTCTTCTAGTGTTGTAATTTGGGACTGCCCAACTTGATAGATCTACATAATACGCTGTCTGATCTTTAAAGATTATACACATAGACAAAACCCATTCATCATAGACACTAACTATAATCGAGTACATAATAGGAAAATATTACTGGAAAATAGGAAAACATCAGGGTTGCCAGCTGCTGGAGACAAGCAGTTTGAGATGGTTATTTCCAGCGCATTGTGTTTGAGGATTCCTTAGGGATGCTTGGCTGAACCATTTTTAAGGAATGAATGTTTAACTAAACTCTGTCACTATATGTTCCAGAAGAGTTACATTTTTACCATTTTCTTACTAGACTTTCTCAGAAAGGATAAGTGACTATGTACGTATGTGATAAGCTTAGGTGACAGATTCAGCATGTCAAATATTTATAAGTTATATAAAAACAGAGTCCTAAGAAAAGAGTCGTCCTAAAGTGCTTGCCGTATTTAAAACTTACCCTCTTTTTTTCCATTATATGCATGGATATATTTATCAGAGGCAACTTTGGATCAGGAAATAGAAACATGGAGTATGCTTTGCATCAGTTATATTAAATGCATTAAAATCATCATAGTTGCTAACAGAAGAATTCTAAGACACACATACAGATTATAAATGGCACCCTATGTCAGCATTGCTTCCCATGTGATTTCATTTTCTATTTATAGTTGAAATGAAACACTTGATAAGGGGGGAAAAATCCAATCCAGAGAAATGCCCAGAAAGCTTATACAATTTTTCTTTTGTACACATCAATTAACAAATTATCTTTACTGCCTTGTATCTTCTGCAGACACCAAGCATGTGTGTGTGTGTGTGTGTGTGTGTGTGTGTTCCTATCATGATGCATAATATACCAATGTAATCTTCATCCCCTGCCCACCCAGTCATATGGCCGGCAAGCCACTCCCGCCCAGTTACATGACCGGCAAGCCACTCCTACCTGGTCATATGGCCGGCAAGCCACTCCCACAAAGCAGGCCACACCTACAGAAGAGGTTCTAAAAAAATTTAAAACCTACCATTGGTATGTGTGTGTGTGTGTGTGTGTATAAAACAGTGGACACACTTTTAGGACTTGATCAAAACCATTCACTTCCATAACTAACAAGATTGCTAGATTGCTAAAATAAGTTCCTTTATGACTTTCTGTTCAATTTTTGCTACTTCTCTGAATTCTTGCTTTTTACTTTTGTACAGGTGCTCCTTGACTTACCACAACTGAGCCCAAAATTTCTGTTGCTAAGCAAGAGAGTTGTTAAGTGAGTTTTGTCCCATTTTATGACCTTTCTTGCTATGGTTGTTAAGTGAATCACTGCAGTTATTGAATTACTGATGGTTGTTAAGTGAGTCTGTCTTCCCCATTGCCTTTGCTTGTCAGAAGGTTGCAAAAAGTGATCACATGACCTCAGGACATTGCAACCATCATAAATATAAACCAGTTGTCATGCATTTGGATTTTGATCACATGGCCATGGAGATGCTGTAATGGCCGTAAGTGTGAAAAACGGTCATAAGTAAAAAAAACAGTGCCATTGTAATTTCAAATGGTGTGCAGTCCCACTACGTCATGCACAAACATAACTATGGTTTAGTAAGTTTATTAATATTCCTAAGCAATTCCCTTCATCAAAAACCTAGAACTGTTCCAGTTAAGTCCAGCCACAAGCAGACCAATGCTAGTCCACAGAGAGATTACCAAAGAGTCTACAAGGCACATGAAAGTTTCCCAATCAAAATAATCACCAGGCATACTTATATCCACAACATAAAAGAGTTCATGAAGGAAGAAAAAGTCTAAAGTTTATAAGCCACAATCCAAGTTAAGGCACCGTGTCAATCCAAAGTGAGGCAGAAATCACAATGACTGGAAAACACACAGCTAAGAAACAAACACGGTGCTCCCAGCATCGTCTCCATCTGTCTGTTATGCTTAATCGCCAGGTTCTGGTGCAGCCCATCAAGAAGGGCGAGGCTGCCTCCTCACAAGTAATCTGGCTGACCTTCTCCGCTCGTGCCTTTTCTCTGTCCTACGTTTTTTGGACCAGGTGCATGCTTTCCCCACCTGGAGCCTCAGGACTCTTCTACTGCAGCTGCCCTTTAGCCAAATCCCTCACAGATGGCTGCTCAGAGCCAACAATCAACTCAGCTCTTTACATGCCAGGAACTGGCTCATCCTCCCACGAACTGACGTCTAGAGAGCTAAATGGGGAAGCGTCTGAGGTAGTCATCACAAATGGTCATAAACAAACTAGTAAGTCGAGAACTACCTATAGCAGTGATGGTGAATGTTTTTCTGCTCCCCCCATGCATGCGCACAGGCCTCACTGAAGCCTCTGGACTTCCAGTAGGCCCGTTGGGCTACTTTTGCCCTCCCCAGGCTTCAGGAAAGCCTCCGGAGCCCATGGATGGTAAAAAACGGGCCCAACGGCCCTACAAACATCCGGTAGATATGGCTCTGGGTGTCACTGGAGTTATAGTCTGCATATGTCTCTTGATTCCCTGGCATGTGTTTATAACATTATAAAATCACTTATTTGCTATCACACTATATTTAAGAATTAGTTGAATGCAAGTCCTAAGGCTCACGTTGTGGGGCAGGAGGTCTTAAAGAGTCCTCCCTCACAACATCTTTGATTCCTGGAATCTTCTCTGACTAAAAGACCATTGTGTGGGTGTGGTCCATTGATGTCATAATTACAGTTGCCATTAGCGACCGACCAGAGTAATGTCTTGAGCTGAGGTTCCATGTGAAATAGAGAAGATCTTCCAGCCTGTGTACCTCACTGGAAAGTAAAATGTAAAATAATGATTAACAAGAAATAAGGCCACTCCTGAGTTCCAGAAGAGAGAAATCAGTACCATCTCTTCTCCACTCCTGTCTGCAGAGATATACAATCAACTGTATTTTAAAAAGCTTATTTTTTTCCAAAAAAAATTAACCAATGGTATCTGTAACATACCATCCCTGTTTGACCAGGTGGGACGGGACAATGTAATTGGAATGAGATGGTTCCACAAGTAATCTGGTCCCATGCCATGAAGGGCTTTAAAGATGATAACATCAATTGGACCCAGAAGCAAACTGGCACCCAATACAGCTTGCAACTCCAGAGGCAAAGAAAACTACTCAGGCCACTACATTTTGCCCTACTTGTAGCTTCCAGATATTCTTCAAGGGTAGCCTCAGGTAATGCATATTGCAGTAGTCCATAATGGAGATGATCAGGACATGCGTGACTGAAAGAAGGGTTTTCTCAATCAAGGAAGGGTGCAACTGGCACACAACACGAAACTGAGCCAAAGTCTACCCAGATATGCCACCAGCTTCCTGACCAGCAATAAGTAATCTAGGAGGATCCTGCAGATTACACATGGGGTCTGTCTGGGGCAGTGCAATCCCATCCTGGACCAAAGATGGTAAATTCCCAGTTACGGAAGAGCTTCCAGTACATAGTTACTCCAATTTACCAAGGTTTAAATGAAGCCTGATGTTCCTCATCCAAACCACTACAACATCCAGGCCCTATGAAAGGACACCCACAGTATTACCTGTTGTGGCCCAGCAGGATCCAGTTGAGGTGCTGATGGACTTGGATAGCGAGGAATCATTTGAGTCTGACCTGGACAATGTGGAGGACCCTGTGCAGGGTTCAGATTCAGAGCAGGGACCAGAGGGGCTGGTTGGCCACCAGGAGGCACCTAAAGCATGGAGTAGTTGGGAGGATCAAAGGCAGTTTGTCCCCGATGCTAGAGTGAGAAGGGCTGAGAAACGCAAGCAGCAATTACGTAGGCAGGCTCATAGAAGATAATTCAGCTCAAGTGGTTGTGGATTGGCCCCTCCCAAGAGAGCTTATAGGTGAGGCGTTGGGAGGGGACATTTGCAGGAAACAACCGTTCAAAATTAGCAGTGAAGAAAGTCTATGTCTTAGATTTGTTGGGAATATCTTGCTTGTTTTTCTTGTACGTGAGTTATCTGGGCCCTCAGCCAAAGGGTTTGTTATCTTGCAATTAAACAGTGGCAAACAGCCAAGCCTGTGTTCTGGCTTGTTCACAGGCGTGGAGACAGGGGGGTCAGAACAATTACCTACTTTCTCCAGGATGAAAACATACATCTGAGTATCATCAGCATGCTCATCAGCACACATCTGAGTATCATCATGCTGATGATACTTCATGCCATGGCAATGGATGATCTTGCCCAACAGTTTCATGTAAGTGTTGAAAAAAGAACAGAGAGAGCACTGAAGCATGTGGCACCACACAGAGCAAGGGCTGTGGGCTGGACCTCTCACTCCCTATCAACACTGATTGGGACTTGTCACAAAGGAAAAAGGTGAACCAGCATTAAACTGTGCCTCCCACCCTCCCGAAGCTGGCCCCCAAAATCCCCATGGATCAGAGGTGGTACTCTGTCGGTTAACACCAGTTCGGGTGAACCAGTTGTGGCGGTGGCACGAGGCTCTGCCCAACCACCCTGTCATCATCATGGACCCTCTGCGCATGCACAGAAGGTTCTGCGCATGCCCAGACATGTGTGCCCCACTATCGAACCGGTAGCGAAGATAAGAGGGTTTCGTGCCTGCCATGGATGAAGGTATTTAAAGCTACAAAAGGTCAAGAAGAGCCAGGATGAACGCACTGCCCCCACTCTCCTCTAATTGAAAATCAAAGTGAGTATTTTTAATTTCCTGCTTGCAGACACCAGGTCAAGGGCAGGGAAGTGAGAAATGTGTGGAGATTGACTTGTCCGATCTCATTCACTGAAGAACGTACCAAGAAGTATAGTACAATCCTTAATTTTTGATGGCACAATTTGATTGAACTCCGCTCTTCTTTGTCTGTAAACAGAGAAAAGAAAACAAAGAGGAGGCAGTCCCAAAATGAAATAAGAGTTCAGCATTATTAGAAGCGTTTTTTCCCCAAGCTGGGATTTATGTTAAAAATTGCTTAAGTGAGGATGGGGGGAAATGCCATGAAGATGGCACTTAGCTCTTTCTAGAGGATGTAATGGCATTAAAATAACTAATCTTCTCAGTTTTTATGACACCCTATCTCAAAAAGATGTTCATTTCCAGGCTTTTAAAGAAGTAGCACTGAAAGGTAATTATACTGCAAAGTAATGGAGTTACAAAGACAATTGCGAGTTTTGATGGAATAACAGGCTCCTGATAGAAGCCATTAGCCTACCAAGTACAGAAAGTGTGCCACTAAGCTATGCACGACAGCTATTCCAGATGTAGAAAACTATGTTAAATCATTGTCATTCTATGAGCAACCAAATTAAAGCAGTCATATGCAGAATTACAGATGGGTGAGCGTCCCTATCTTTTGCCTGTTAGCTGCAGTTGAGAGCAAAGGTTGTGTAACTAATGAGAAAAATTCTTTTACGCACTTGTTGACTTGGGAAGCAGTGTTGCCATCCATATTTATCAGAACCTATACAATGGTCTGAGAGGGACAGAGTAACAGGACAACAGAACTAGAAGGGACCCTGAAGATATTTTAGTCCAACTCCCTGCTCAAGTAGGAAAATATACCAATCCAGACAAATAGCTAACCAGTCTCTTCTTAAAAGCCTCCACAGCACTCACAACTTTTTAAGGCAAGCTGTTCCACTGGTTAATTGTTCTCCCTGGTAGGAAATGTCTCCTTAGTTTTAGATTGCTTCTCTTCTTGATCAGTTTCCATCCATTGTTTTTTTGTCTTGCCTTCTGGTCCTTTGGAAAATAGATTGACCCTCCTCTTCTTTATGGGCAGCCCCTCAAATATTGGAACATTGCTATCATGTCACCCCGGTCCCTCTTTTCACTAGATTAGACATACCCAATTCCTGCAACTGTTCTTCATAGGTTTAGACTCCAGGCCTCTAATAATCTCTATAGCTCTTTTCTGCACTCTTTCCAGAGTCCCAACATCTTTTTAAAGAAGTTTTCATTAGAGCTAGGTTTTTTTTAACTAGAGTAGACAGTTTTCATTAGAGGCACTGAAGGTTTTTGAAAAAAACTCCATCAAATAAGTGAAAATCAAAACTGGATGAACATTTTCTCAGGATTCTCTCATAATTTCTCCAAAGCCAGACTGCCCCTTAACAGTGATTGTACAGTAGCATCTCTACTGCAAAAATCCAGTGAGGGGAGGTTTTTTTTCCATAATATCTTCCTTTGAGATTTAATTAAAGTTTGGGAAGCTCAGAGGGATGGAGAGAACTGAAGAGATGATTACAGAATGTAAAATTAGACATTCTTATGCTTGCCCAACTTCCTTTGCCACTTCATAAGTAGACCATCGCAACAACACCAAAAGACAAAATGAATCTCCCTCTTTAGGAAAAAAAAAATTAAAGCATCAAGGTAATTTTTCTGCCCATCTGTAGCTTTTACATACTGCGGTGTCACATATAAACTATCTAATGAGAGAATTTGGGTCAAAAGAAGGATGCTTTTAACACTCCTTTAGCACATTGATGAATAATAAATATGGCCTGGTATATGATTCTGACCACTTGGTCAAAAGAGGGCTGCCGTTATTTGCCTAATGTGGAATGCCATCAAAGATTTAGCTTTAAAATGTAGGGTTACCTATATTTGATACTCTAAGTAGCTTAGATATTCTTGCCTTCCCCAGCCAGATATCCTTCAGGTTGTCAGGTATATCAAGTCCGATAGTGTTGATGGTTTGTTGGCCGAGCTGTTGTTTAGTTTAGTTCAGTTCACCAAAACCAGATATTCAATGAATGGGTGAACAGCCAGGGTTACCTTACCACCAGATTACCCTCACACTATGTGACCATTTGGTCACATGACCAACTGATTACAGAAGACCCATAGAAGCAGAAGATAATGGAATCAAGACAATTCAACCATCGTTCCACTGCTGATGTTACCTAGTCTGGTGACAAAAATTTTGGACACTCAACAACCAGCTCAGAGAACAAACCATCACCCACCTCTACCACCTGAGCTACAAATATTTTCCATCATTTCTAAATCCAATATTTTCTGTCATGAGGACTGGAGATTTGGGAAACACATTGGGAAATCACAAGGTTGGGAAAGGATGTTCTAAATATTTTGCTACTAGGTTGACATTTTCTTCTATGTGTAAGTCAACTGAACTGGTTTCTTTCTCAGGAAATATGTTGAATTTGAGTTGAATTGTAATCAATGTTTTTGGATGATGGCAGTTCCTAGATAGCCTAAACATTAGCTTTTTCACAAAGAAAGGTAAAATTTAGGCTCCCCTCCTTACAAAGAAGTTAAAATGATCTCAGACAGACTGCGCAGACTACAATATATTGAGTAATGTCAGCCTTAAAGGTCACCTCCCAGCTTACTCTCACACATTTTGTGGAGAGCATTCATTGTTGTAACCAACGAATTCAGCTGTAGTTTCGGAAATGGAGAATATTTACTGTTAAGCCTAATGTTTTTGATGAGAGATTTCCCGCACATTCAGATAATTATATATGAAGAACATTTCAGCATGCCACTTACATAAGGCTAAATTTATGCAGCAATAAACAGAGCATATGGTAACAAAGATGTACTATAAGGCTAAAAGCTTGTTCCCATATGTATTTTCTTCATTTCATGACTGCAATCTTCAAGGATGTTGTCTGTCAGGCTTTGTAAAGCACAGACTGGGTGAATCAATTGAAAGGAGATTTTGTTGAATCTTCAGATCAATTTGTGATGTTAAACAATACCTTTGAACTGATGTAGAGAAAACTGAAGACATTTGCAGATTTGATTTTCTTCCTCTTCCTCCTTCTCCTCGTCCTCTCTTACCATTTTGGGTGTTGAGGGAGGTACAACAGTTCTGGTTCTTGCTACTCTGACACTTGCTACTCAACCATTGTTCATTTGCAGTGTGTCTTTGATGTTGTATCTCCATCTTCTTCTGGGTCTGCCTAGTGTTCTTTGACTTTCTCCTCTTTTTGTATGTCTTATATGGTATAGAATCCCATGACATTGACATAACGCAAAAATGATTTGACAGACTTTCTTTACTTTTGTACTATTTCTTCCATTTAGTCAATGTCCAACCAGTTTGAATCAAATCTTCTTGCCTTTAGATTTTAAATGGACTCACACCTCTTCTGAATCTTAAATCTCAATTCAACACAGATCTTGGCTGATTTGGTACTTGTTTGAGTATTTTTATCAATTCTGCAGGCCAACAAAGCTCCTACAAATGCATTTTCGTAAACATATCATTATACATAGTAGTTACAAAACAAAAGAAAGAGATTGGGAATAATGACGAAAAAAGCAAACAGTGGCACTGATTCTTAATGTATTGCCGACATTATACATCCAATAACTTTTTCTCTCCTTCTCGGGCTTCTGCTAATGTGACTTGGGGAAAATTCTTTTAAGTTATTTCTTGCAAACTATAATCCCGTTGAAATGCCATGGTTTTTAGAAATGACCTCTAGGATCCTTATCAGAATCTGTTTTTTATACAATATGCAAATCCTTTTAATCTTAATTAACAGCTTCTGATTGCAGTATTTTAAATACAACCAGCTATCAAAAAGTAGAGGAAGTAGGGATTTATTCATTTTTTCACTGCCAGTGGAAGAATCAGCTAAGGCAGCTGCATGTTGCTGGGGAATTCTGGGAGTTGAAGTCCATGCATTTTAAAATTGCCAAGGTTGAGACACACACAAGTAGACACATCTGGAACTTAATCTGCATGCATAATTTTGAGTACGATGCGTGTATTGACATATGATTATTAAGCCTGTAATGCTACTGGGAATTCTGAGTCTTCGACACAGATTCATATATAAATAAACATGCATAAATTATAGCCTAATGAGCATCAAAGAGCTACTGTATATAAGGGAAAGATGATACGCAGTATAACTATTTTAAGTAAATTAAATCCAAATTACAAAGAAATTCTAATAGAATTTCATAATTTTGAAATAATGAACAATATTTCATCTGAATTATGTAAAAACATAAGCAGTTTGAGCACAAATTTTGTTTCAAACAACTACCAATATAAGTTACATGAATTTAGAAGAAGTATTAATAATTAAGTGACTTAAAACACTATATAGAAGCTTATACAAAAATGCAGCAAACATTATAGAAAAGAGAAGTTGTTAGCTTGGGTAATGGAAAGGCACGCACAGGCTAACGGTTACAACAGCTCTTTATTAACTCAATAGCAACTATGTACAATCCAGTGAAGGTTGAGTCTGACAGCAGCCCTTTTATAGGGAGCTGTCAGACCCTTTAACCAATGAGATTAAACCTCTGTTCCTGCCGGAACAGAGAACCTTGGTGGAAACCATTATAACTGTAGCAAGTGTCTAACAGAAGTTATAGGCTGATAGTACATTAAATGAGTTTGAAAATGAAATTATTTATATTCATACAATGATCCATTAAAACCAATCCAAACACTCACAGGAAAATGCTAAGCAGATAAATCAGAGTTCCCATATTATTTGTTTGTTTGCTTGTATCCTGCCTTTATTATTTTTACAATCAACCCAAGGCAGTGAACATATCCAACACATCTTCCTCTTCCTATTTTCCCCATAACAACAACTCTGTGAGGTGCGGTTGGGCTGAGAGACAGTGATTGGCCCAAGGATACTGAGCTGCTCAAAGTTATCCAATAGGTGAAGTCATCTAAGAAAAAAAAACCTAGATCCCATCTTACTTCTCAGCTCCTTTGGTGCCAAGGTTCAGATTTATCCCTCTCCTCAGTCAGGACATAGATTAAAGTCTCCAAAACTTTATTAAGAATCTACAGCATGTTGGTCAGACGTAAAGGATCCCTCAAGTAATTTTCCCAAAGTGAAAGATCCTGAACGGAGAGACAAGTAAGCTTATATCATCAGTTTCACATGAAGTACTTCAAACCGTGTAATCCCATTGGCTAATTCATATTTCTGTTCAGATTTCTAAGCAAATGGAAACTCCCTCCCCAAGGTTTACCTGTCCATATGCATAGAATAGTGGCATTATCATAATGGGTTTATTCTGTTATATGTAGAAACTGTTTGGTGACACAATGTGCAGTTCTACCATATCTGAACTGCACCTTTCTAGCTGTATAAACACAACAACCATTTGCTTATGTTTTCTGTAGGTTTTCAGCTAACTTGCATCTTTATTCTGAGGAATGGTTGGCTAAGGCTAAACCTCTTTACTAAGAGAGTAAATTCCTCATGATTTCCCCCAAATTCCTCTGGGTTCATCCATCCCTTGCACGATCATGTATTGCATCTCGTGAAAGAAATAGCTTTGTCACATTTATTTTCCTTCACTGGTTCTGGCAAGCAGAACAGAAAGGGCTCATAAACTGGGTCATCTTGCAAAATGTCTTAATTCTGTTTTTCCTTCCCCCATTCAATAGCATGGAATGGTGGTTGTTTTTTTTAAAAAAAAAATTAGGCTTCTTTCAGAATAGAAATTGAAACATTTTAAATTGCACAAAAGGCCACACTTTATATTTGAAATAATTCCCACAATTATACTTTAACAATTGGAATAAATTGCTCACCAAATGCTAATTTTAACAAAATGTTTATGAAAAGGAATGAGAAAGAGAACACAACAGCCTTACTACCTTCCACAGGTAAGGCTGTGGGGAAGCAGGTGGGAAGCTCTTAATAGTTCAGGAAAAGTTTTGTTCTGATATGAAAGGTATAATACAATAGTAGGTTTCACTACAATACGGGTAATCCTCGACTTACGACCCCAATTGAACCCCAAATTTCCATTGCTATGCAAGACAGTTGTTAAGTAAGTTTTGGACTATTTTATGACCTTTCTTGCCACAGTTGTTAAATTCATCACTTTAGTTGTTAAGTTAGTAACATGCTTGTTAAGTGAATCTGGCTTCTTTGTTGACTTTGCCGGTCAGTAGGTCGCAATAGGCAGCCATGTGACCCCGGGACACTATAGCTGTCATAAATATGAACCAATTGCCAATCATCTGAATTTTGATTGTGTGACAATGGGGATGTTGTAATGATTGTTAAATGTGGAAAAACGGTCACAAGACACTTTTTTCATTGTAACTTTGGCCATACAACTAACAGTCACTAAATGAAGGGTTGTAAGTGGAGACTACCTGTATAGGCTATTTTCCAACTTACTTCACCTCTCTCTCCTAATGTTTCCACCTGTCTTTTCTCACTTCTTAACAACAATACTTTCATTTTTCCCTTTCTTTGTTTCTAACTCCATGACAGGAGCCAGCTCTCTGGAAAAGGCTCTAATGTTGAGAAAGATGGAAGAAAAGAGGAGAGTAACCATCAGCAAGGTGGATGGATTGTTACAGTGGCTATTGAGGTACCATTGGGAAACCTGAAAGAACAGCTGAGGGGCAGCTCATCCTGGAGAAAATCTATCTGCAGTCATTAGAAGTCAACAATGACTTGATGCCATATAGCCCAGAGGTGGTATTCAGAAGGTTTTGACCAGTTCTGGAGAACCGATAGCGGAAATTTTGAGTAGTTCAGAGAACCAGTAAATACCACCTCTGACTAGCCCCGCCCCCATCTATTCTCTGCTTCCCGAGTCCCAGCTGATTAGGAGGAAGTGGGGATTTTACAGTATCCTCCTGCCACACCCACCAAGCCACGCCATGCCCTCAGAACCAGTAGTAAAAAAATTTGAATCCCACCACTGATATTGTCTATCTATCTATCAAAACAGCAACATACATTTTTCAAACTTTAAATTTCAGATAGAGGAGACTGAGATTTCCCCCCTCTTTTGATACATTGGTGTTATTTTGTGTAGTTGTCATTGTACATAGACAAAGAGGATACAGTACAGCAGCGATGGGCTTTAAAATTATTGACTGCTTTCCTGATGCAATGTATTTACAGAAACACATGCTGAGTATACAATCGGAGGATAGGTTCCTGGCTCTACATATATAAAAAGCTGAAATGATCAACACACATAAAAAGCAACCAGAGCCTTGATTGTAACCCAATGACCACCTGTTCATTTTTTATTTAATTTTTTTGTCCCCGGTTAAATCCATAATCTTTCCTCAAAACAGTGAAATTATAACCTCAAGAATTATTTGGGTTTCCTCATGCTGACTTGATTACAGGGGCGTGGACTATAAAAAACTATAAAGAAAACCCCGACCATTGGTACCGTGATAAGTAAGTAGAAAAAAGATTGAAGTGAATCTTCTGTTCCCGAGCCATTTGGGATCAGAGACGAAAACCCTTGTTGTGTAAAAGCAAGTTTCACCATTCTAGACTGTTCCTGGAATCTTCAGCCCAAATTTTGCGACTTATAATCCAAGTGTAATGGACATGATGAGAAAATTTATATTCAGGAGAGACCTCCATAGGAACCAAGTCTGTTTTCTCATTCCAGCAATGACACAATCCTCGGACCCACTAAGACTCTTTCCAAATTTGTCTCTTACTGCTACAATCCTTCGACATCCTCTTGTGCTGTATGCCAGCGCAGCTGCATATTTTTTTTAGCACAAGTCTGCTAGGGGTGTGGCTCATGAAAAACCAGTGCACCACTCATGCCAACACAGCTCTGCCTACTGGCTCGGAAAAGGCTGAATTATGCCACCAAAGCAATTAAATATCCCAAGTACAAATTACCCACCAAAAAAAAAAGGCATTGAAAACTACTAGTTGCCTTAGAGGAAATATCACTCAGTTAGTTCTTCTTTGTCTCTCTGATTGCACAAAAGCCATTTACTCACACAAAGGTAACAGCTGAATGTCGTCGTCCCCACTTGCTGTTCATGCAATTTCTTCCTCTAGTTGCTGGATCATCAAAAATTCTAATCAACCCTGATATAATGTAAAGCACTTTGTGGCATTTGTCATCTCTTTTAGTCTTTAATGCCCCATGCAGGGTTTAATCAAAGGTAAGAAATCACTAACATATATACATGCATACACACTCTCATGCACACTTACACCAGAAAAAAAAAGCCAAGAAGTAAAGCTGTATGTTTGGAAGTCCAGATAACAGGCGGCACATTTGCTTCCTATCACTATGCATGCCCCTGAACTGAAATTGAAATCAGGGCTATAAAGGAAGGTTTGGAGAGCTTAGATATTTCCATATTTCTACACTGATCGTCCCTTGATAGTTTGTAATACTGTTGTCCCGAACCTGGGGCCCTCCAGATTTCTCATCTAGAAGTCCATAGTGTGTGGGAGGAGAGCAAACAATGGAGTCAGTTTTCATTTTTAACTTTTATTATGATCTTGGCGCAAGAAATCAGGTGCAAGAAATCAGGCGCAAGAAATTAGGAACCAGAGTTAGATCCAAAATGTATATGAGTTGATTTTATGCTGCCTCTAAACAAGAATCTGAACCACTAATTGTCAAAGCAAATTGGTGGTAGATAGGAGTCAATAGGATTCAAGGTGGGCCGAACGTATATCTCTTGTGGACATAAAGGGACTCCAGATAGTTGATGTGCTTGAGCCCTCTTTAAGGTTCTGCCTGATTATTTATTTCCTACGTGTATTTGCATACAGTATATAAAAATGCGTAAATAGTATACAATGATGAAAAGAAGATATACTCTGTGTGTGTGTGTGTGTGTGTGTGTGTGTGTGTGTGTGTGTGTACACATATATATGTATATGTCTTGATGTATTCGGGTCTTTTCCCATAGAAGATTGAGATTGTCTTGGCAACGTTTCGGTGAGTCTCACTCGCCATCTTCAGGCTGGTGTTTTCGGCTTAAAGCGTGGTTGGAGCTGCCATCTTTCTATAAATCTTGGTGGGGGTATGTGGAGTGCTGGGTTTGTTTCAGTAGGTGGATTGATTGGCTGTGTAGTTGTATCATGCTTGGTAGATTGGTGCTGGTTGGTGCTGGCTGTGTGTCCGTTGTTGTTTTATGTTGTAATGGCCTGGGTGGTGGGTGGGGCTCGTTTGTTGACTAGGGCTGGTTTCCAGATGTCTGGTAGGTGGGAGGTATCCACTTCCTGAAACAAAGCCAGCACTCCACACACCCCACCAAGATTTATAGAAAGATGGCAGCTCCAACCACGTTTTAAGCTGAAAACACCAGCCTGAAGATGGTGAGTGAGACCTCGCCGAAACGTTGCCAAGACAATCTCAATCTTACATGGGAAAAGACCTGAATACAATAAGACCAGCATACCTACACCCGTGAAAATCTAATACACACACACACACACACACACACACACACACACATATATATGTATATGTATATGTATATGTGTGTGTGTGTGTGTGTGTGTGTATTGTGTCACAACCCCTGGTATGCCCAAATATGGGAGGGAACACACAGTTTCCCTTTGTCTGTCTTTCGACTCACTCCAGGAGACCATCCAGGCAGAAATCCATATTTTTAATGTTGCCTTTGTTATATTTGTGTTGTATTTGTGCTGACAAATAATCCCAGTAGGTATGGCTAGCTGATGAGAGCTAAATAGCTTAAATGCACTTGTGTTTGCATAATAGGTCAAACAGTTTGAAATAAGTTTGAAATCAAGGAGAATAAATTTCTCTTGAGTTTTTTCTTCATCATATGAAAAATAAGTAGATTTTTAACAGAATAATGGCTGTCTATATGATGAATAGTGGAGATCTGTGATCCTGGACAGGTCCAGTAAATCTTTGTGGTTGACATGTGTTTTCTTATGTGTCAGACAAGGCTTAAAGTTGAGATTGAGAGAGAGAGGGAAAGAGAGAGAAAAAGTAGGTGTTTTTTAATATATTTTCACCCAAACAATTGGCAGTCATGCTTAAAATGTTGCAGTTACAGTCTACAATAGTATATTTATCAAAGGTTTCCAATGCTCTGAGTTATCTATTGTATTGGATTATTTTTCCACCATGAAATGTTATGAAGATTTACTTCTTTTAATCTCCATCTATTTCACCAAAGTAGTTCACTAATTTCATCTTCCACATAAGTATTCAATTATTTCTCGTGAACCGTTTGAGATCCCAAGAGGAATCCAAACTGTGGGATAATACATCAGAGATTTATTTCCAGGTCACAGGCAACTCATGAAAACAGCCGTTACAGAGAATTTGATTTACACATTGCAACGAGTACAGGAAAGCCTCTTTTGTGAGATGAAAAGTCCCCCTCTAGGGACTGGAGCCTAACCTGTGAAAAAAACATCCAACCTCCTGATGCTTCCAATGCCAATTAGACCAAAGCCTCTTATCATATAACGTAGGCTTGTTGTAATGATACTAGCTAGAATAATTATGTGAGCAAATTTCCAAACTGAGAAAGTTATTGATATGGCACGACTAATGGTTTCTTTCATCAGTAAAAGACAGAAGAAGAGGGAGAAGGGGAGGATCGGCCTTAGCAGTAATTTTATTCAACAGAGTCCTGTGATGCCTGGTAGGGTTTTTTTTCTTCCCCTGGGGAAATAGGATAAAAATAAATCCTTGATGTTTTAAATCATATTATATGATTGCAAGCAAGCAAATAGTTTCACAATGTAGGATGCAGCTCAATAAAGTACCCTACATTTTAACAGACCTCATTTTATGCAGCTATAGTGCTTGCACACTTAGGGCATACTATTTTGTGAGAAAAACATACTAATTAGCATACAGCATGGCTATTTTTGGCAAAGGATGTAGAATATATAAATCTATATTTCTATAGAGAGCAAGCCAAATTACAACCGCCAGCAGATAAAATGGTCAATGATGAAAAATGCAGGAAGCTGTAGGTCAGTACCATTTAGAACTGGGGTGTTGGGTGGGAAACTGTGGGCCCTTTATGACCTGTGGACTTCAACCCCCAGAATTCCTGAGCCAGCTGGCTCAGGAATTCTGGGAATTGAAGTCCACAGATCATAAAGGGGCCACAGTTCCCACCTCTGATTTAGAAGGTCACAATTTTCTTACTAAATAATAGAAGGATGGAGTCTCTTATCAGGAATCTTTCATCTGTGTTTTCATAGCTTTCTGTTTGGTGTTTCTCACCGTTTTCAAATTCTCCACGCCTCAATTGGCTAAAGTCCTCCAGAAATAGCAATCTTAACAGTCAGTTGCATTAATAATTATATAGAGAGACAGAGAATGAGGAAAGATCTGACATTATGGGCAGAGAGGAGATGCCATGGAGAAAATAATGGCAGCAGAATAAAATAAAACTGAGGAAAAGTGGTAAATATAACAAATGAATAAATCTTGAATTTTGTAAGAGAGATAATGCAATTTGGCAGGTAGTATTTTATATTTGATAGCACTTTCTGTTGACTATTATTTTACTGTATTTATTCCTCTTATGCAGATTACCTTGGGAAGATTTTGCCTCCAAATGCAGCCGTGATAACCTCAGAATAAATAAATTTAAAATAAATATACAGTTGTTATAGTCCATCAACCCCAGGCATTGGGTAGTTATGTATTTTGATTCTGAGCAGCTCACAATATAAAGGGGGAGAATAGTCATACAATCAAGTAAATACAAATACAATTAAATAAACAAAATGGAAAATCTGGCCTTATCTACTTCCAAACATACACAGTGTATATTAAACACCTCTAAGGGCTACTTTGAGGTCTGGGAGAACAGACAGGTCATAAGGCCTCCCAGAATGCCACCGGGACATGAGGGGGAACCTCATTCTAGAGGACAGCTGCTATGATAGAGAAGGCACAGTCCCAAGAGGGGACTGTTACATTGTACTGATCAGGCTGGGCAGATAGATGATAATCCTGCACATTATCAAGATGTATGTCACTTTGGGCTCTACAGGTGACAAACAGCACTTTATCATGCCTGGATGCACACTGATCACCTGAGAAGCTGACGAGGCAAGGGACTCACATGGACCACTTAAAGCTTCCGAGGGCAGCCTTATGTAGACTGCCTTGCAATAGCCAAGCTGTGAGACCATGTAGGCATGAGTGATTCTTTCGAGGGCTGCCTGATCTAGAATCCATGGGTGTAGATGCTGATAGGTGGATCTGGAGATGTAAAGGAAGTGCAGGTTTGCCTTAGTCAAAAAGCCTTACCTAATAAGATGGAAGAAGAATCTCTTGTTCAAAAGCAAGCAAGTAAGCAAACAAACAAACCCAAAGACAAGGTACCACTGTTAACAGCATTGGTTGTGAGGCCCAACCAACAAGTTACGTTATTGCCTCATATTGTGAAATGATGGCTTCTGCGTTATATTTTGCAACATGAAAGGAAAGAGGGAGAAAGGCTGAATGAAATCCCAGTCTTTGTATAATAATAGAAAAGCCCCGTTGGAAGCTCTTCATTACTATACTTTTCAGAACGGAGGAGACATACGGCTTCAGGGATGGCAAGGCTCCAGTCTCTAACTAGAATCGATTGCTCTGCCAACGCCAAACACAAAAATGCTCATTGTTTGCAAACTCCGTTCCATGCAGAGCTACCTTTTTTTTCTGGAATGCTTGCAAAATGGTCGAGGTGTGTGTGTGTGTGTGTGTGTGTGTGTGTGTGTGTGTGTGTGAGAGAGAGAGAGAGAGAGAGCACACACACACACGCGCGCACAGACACACACACACAGAGACATGCAAGCAAAGCTTTTCCTCCCTCCTGCTTTTCGAAATCTCCCACAGCGAATAAACTAGGCTGATCTGTGCTGCTTGTCCCAGAGGGCGGGAAAAGCTTTTCACTTCACAGTATGGTTTCCCCATAATAGCTGTGTGACAACCGCCTGCCAGTGTTTCTGAAAAGGCACTGGCCAAAATTATAATGAAATTACTTATGTTAAGAGCCTCACTGGGGAGGCTTTTACAAGAAAAATGACTTCCTTTATAGTCTCCCATAAAATTCTTCAGGGCATGTCCAGTAACCTACCAGAGCTTGAGAATGGCAGGGCAGAGGGGGAGAAGCCAGGGTTAGTTACCAGGCTCACTGACTGGGGTTATTGGATCTGGTGTCAGGAGGATTTGGACTTCACCCGAAATCAGCGGGTGCTTAGCTGTGCAAAGTTGTGGTTTTGTTGCCAGCTGTACTCCCGTGGGGGTCCATTGAAAAGGACTCCAAATTACAGAGAGTTGCTTTCCGCTAAAAGAGAGCCGGCTTTACGTGGTCTTTGGGAAACAATGCAAACAGCTGACATGAGACTATGAACGATCCAGCATTAGAGCATTAGTATGTATATACATGGATCTTCGAATTATAGCTCAGACAAGCATTGTGGCATGTTGGGCCTGCTTCTCGGCCTGCAGATTGCTTGCTTCCTTGAGAACTGGCTTCGGCTTCCACAGCTGTGCCCATTCTCCCAAAATTTATTTTTAAGTTTTTCTTTTTCCCCCTGGCCATATTTCTGCCTAATGATAAAATATGCGGCTGATTGTTCAAATCGCTGCATAGAATCCAGCCCTGCCTTCCTCTCCCTCTTTCGACCTCTCTTTGCCGTCTCCCAGGGCCAGAGCTGTCAAAAGTCACAAGCGTTATTTTGCGGAGCCTCTCCTTCACTGAGGCCGCTTCTGTCCTTTTCAGATTCGCCTTCTCTTTCATTAATTCTTCTCTTACGCTGCTGTTTCTCACCCTGCTTTCTGCGGTTACACCTTTCTACGGCTGCTCTGCTATTGAAAAAGGGATTCACAGATCGGTTAAAAAAAAATCTCATTTATTTTGCTGCTGGTGTTAATAGGTTAATATTCCAGTCTGTGAAGGGAGGAAATGTGTTATAGATGCATTTAAAATTATCAGCAAAAGATAATCTATTTTCATTTCCACCTTTTTCTGTTGCCGTAATTTAAGGATGAGAGCCTGTGACCTACCAGGAGCTGCCAAGCAAAATGGCTAGCATCTGGAGAGGCCCCGGTTCCCCCTCTGTGGCCCCCATGTGTGAAGTTTGTAACGGAAAGTCACATAATATATCCTTTTTAAAATGTACAAGCCTCTGATCCTGTTCTTTATGAATGCTAATTTTCTAGCCGTAAGCACATTTTCAACATGATTGTCCTTTTATGTGACCCCCCCCCTTCACAATTCTAAAAATGGGGAGGCAGAAGGAAGCTGTATTATCGACTAAGGAAAGTTATATTGTGTTTAGTGCTGATATTATGTTGCAGTGGAGTTCATTCTGTCTCATGCCAACCTGCCATAGAAGCGGCTTGAATTTGTCCTTAGCTGTTCCGTTTTCAACACTTTCAGTCTTTTCCACAGACGGTGGTGGGGAATGAATGATCTATAGTGCTTGATTCATGATACGGAGATGGCATGGACAAGGGCTGGATTTTACTGAGCTCCTATTGGCCAGTTGAGGCTGCTGTGGATACGCCCCTCCTTCTGGTGACTGTATTCTGTCTTCCATAGCCATTTTGGCTTGAACTGCAGGAGTAAGCAGACAGCTGCTCAGATAACAAAACAATAGAATAATAGAATAGCAGAATAACAATAACAGAATAACATCAGAATGACAACAGAATAACAGAATTGGAAAGGACCTTGGAGGTCTTCTAGTCCAATCCCTTGCTCAAGCAGGAGACCTTATACCATTTCAGACAAATGGCAGTCCAGTCTCTGACAGACGCTTCACAAAACGCCGTTCAAGCATTACAAAGGCTTCTTATATATGCTGGCATATCAGTCCTCTGGATGACTACTAGACCAATTATAAAATATGTGTTCAGTCATCTTTCAAAAAGCTTATTTGTAAAACTAAAGCTAACTTCCTAGGAAAGAGATGTACTCCTGGTTCTTTTCCAAAGGAACACATTAAAAGGTTTTCCAGCATTTACCGATAAGGGATATTTGTGAGCTCGGATAAAAATTGGTAAAGAGATTCTGCCAGTTTCTCTTTATCAGTCTACCCGTGCTCTAGAAGACCTCTGGCCAAAAAGAGCCTAATGGACATATGGGCTGGATAAAGTAAGACAAAGTTTTCTCAATAAATTGAGAAACATCTTCTAGTGTCATCCCGCGGTTATTTATCAGCTGCCTCATTTTGGAAATGGGTTTACTAGCCTTCTAAAATATCAAGAGGCCAAGGTTCAGAAAGAACCTTAGTGACAGGTCACTGACATGAAGCACAGAACATCAGAACATGTCACTGGAAGGCAAAATCACGAAACTGTTTCTCACTTATTTTGGTCATCTCATGTGGGGGACTTGACTGGAGAAAGCAATTAAGTTTGGAAAAGTTAGCAGTAAGAGAAAACCAAGCTGCCAAAGAACACGGTGGCTGGATACCATCAAAGCTAACACTAGCCAGAGCATAGAACAACTCAAAAAAGTAGTACAAGGTCAGAAGACATGGAGAGATCTGGTCTATAGATTTGCCAAGAGTTGGACATGACTGAATGGATAGCATCATCACGTTCTTCACCATCATCATATCATCATATCATCATCGACACAGAACTTCTCTACATGGTCACTATCATTTGGGCAATTTGAAAAGTGGCTACAGTCTCCATCCTAGGCCTCCATTCACCCTTTTGGCAGCCCACTCTGTCATACTTTCCTGAGAACTGGGAATAATGTTTCAAGTAAGTTGTTGACGTTGGGTTGGAGAGTAAATAAAGCTAGGGGGAATCTATCAATAGTTTTCCTCAAGGACGAAGACATTATATTGAGGCAGATCTGAGCTAAATTATGCCTGTATATTTTTGGGCTGATTCAAGGATTGGAGGAATGCATGTTAATGCAGCTCTTTATTTCAGTCCCCAGCCACTTCATATTAATGCTATACATTGGTTTGGGTGTCACCTCCTTCCCTTTCATTTTGTTTGTTCCTCCCTCCTAGTTTTCTTTCTCTCATCAGTTTTTCCCTTAAACTTTCATTTTTTTACTACTTATCCCATTGGCCTGTTCTGTCCATGATAATTCATTCTCCCACAACACTTTAATAATTAACAGTGGTTCCGATTTTCCCCATTCCTATGAACGCTCTTCCTTTTCATGGCTATCAGGGAAAAATGCTCTCATTTCAAAACAGATATTTTGTCAGCAAAATCTACATTGTCAGTGAATTGCCAGCATCTTTTCTTATTACATTTAGAATATCCGCTAACTCATTATGACATCAGAGTAGTTTAACCAATGGCTAAGGCTTGTAACTTCAATGGCGATAAGGAGTATTTTTGATGTATTATAAGATTCCAATTTCACTAGTTACTCTTCAGTTTGGTTTGGGGTTTTTCTTTTTGTTTTTTGTTTTTGCTTTTATCACCAGCATTACATTTCTAATTTCCCCTTTCTCAACAGCATTCCTGGAATAGTTTAAATTTTAATGAACTAGTTACTGTTGCGAACAGAATACTAGACTATGGGGACATATCCTGATTCAAGAAAACATGTTCTTATATTAAACTTCAAATTTGGATATCAATTCAAGCTCTATTACCCTTAAAGATCAGCCATAACTATCAAAAATCTGCCAATATTCTTTTTTTTTATAAAAAGGAAAAAGAAAACATCTTCAAGGATGTCAAAATATTGCATTGGCTCTAGTTTTTATAAGTCTCTAAAGGAAAGGAAATTCTGCAATTGTAGGGTAATATCCAAAATGCTTCTTTATGTGTTCTTGTGTACAAATGGGGTGCACAGATGGTATAATCAAGAAGGCATTCTCGGCTGATCTTCAGAGTTGTAATGGGATACAGGGGAGGAAGAAAGCTCTTAAGTATGTTGGGCCCAAGCTGTTGAGGACATTATAGGTCAAGGTAAATATGGGCTTCTTACAGAAAATATCCACTAATAAAAATAATAATTTACCCAAAAACAATAAATTACTATCAATATTCACAATTTCCCTAGAGGATTGGGGGGGGGGGGGAGTGGTGGAAAGTAAACCCAAAACTCTATATTAGTTGAGGTACATAAAGGGACCTAAATCTGCCAAAAGGCTAAAACTAACATCATGAACCATCTGCTGGGTAGCAAGCAACACACAACAATACACAGACTGCACACTGCTCCCTTCATATCTCTTTGGATCACTGTCCTTGTAATTAAATTAATACACTGAGTAACACTTTAGAGAAATCTCTCTGATGACATTGGAAAACATATGAAAAATTTATAAAGCCTGTAGAACTGTATTTTGTAGTTATTTAATAGTGGTGTGTCAAGTTTTCAGCCTATTACTTTCTGCTGCTTACTGAATATAAAGGTCATCATCTTATTTGACTGAAGTGCAATTATGTTTATTGCAAGAGGGCAAAACAAACAAGAGGTCTAAAGAGAGCATTTAACATAAATGAAACTATAGCTAAACAAGTATTCAATTCATTAGTTAAGCCGGTCTACATTTGAGTTGCACTGAATTTAGGGACACTTACTCCCAAGGAAATGGAATAGGACTGAAATTTTCAAGAGTAGACAAAAGTATAGAAAATAATAAGCATGAAAATCACACCATAGCACATTAGCACAAATTCAAGCTATTTCCACTACATATCTAAAACATCTCTTCTGAGAAGTATTAGTCTGTGCAATAAATGTAAGAAATTTAATGGGGTGCATTAACTTTTGAAAAGAAAGCATCTTGAGTTATTACTGATTCTCCAAGTTAAACCATTTGGGTTATAAACAATATCCAAAATACTAAAAAAATAGAAAAATAACACATCTTAATGTTTGGACTTCCACAAAAACTAACAATGCGCTCACCTCCACATATATTTCCTAGAATTTTCAATCAGCATGATTAAAGGAAGTGTTGGTCAGGAAACTGGGGAGCTGTAGCCCCAACATGTGAACAATTTGATAATCACAATATCTTGCATTGCATCCCTTCTTCCATAAAGAAATCCTTTATGTTCACAGTATAAGAACATGAAATAAAATGTTGAGTTGCAATTATTGTGGGCAACAAGTCCCACAGTATTTTCAAATCAACTTATTTTTCTTAATTGCACTCAGAAATATGGAAAATCCAATTAACTTCTTAACAAAGAAATTACAATAATTAAAGTGCCTAATAGTGGTGATTAAGGAGGAAACTGTGAGGAGAAGTAAGGAAGGAAAAGGCCAGGGAAGATATCTGAAGGCAAGTGGAGAAAGAATATAGAAGCAGAAACAGCAGCAACAATGGCTGCCTCTTAAAGAGAAAAATCGCACAATTTATATCCATGGATGATTCCAACATGTATTATTCTTAAGTGCTTCTCCTGTAAGAAGTAGGAAACTCTCCAAATCCCTGCTATTCCAGCCAGGAGAAAAGGATGTTGAATACGTCTGAAGGTTGTCTGAAGATTGAAAAATTGCAACTGGTTTAATTTTTGTTTAATTTTTATTTTATTTTCTTAACAAAAAATTAATCCAGTTGCAATGATTCAACCTTTAGACAGCTTCAGACAACCTTCAGACAACTCAACTGGATAGCCCCAAAGGTGCTTTTTCAAGAGACAACTGGACTTTCTTGTTTTTTTCTTTGAAGACGTTTCGCTTCTCATCCAAAAAGCTTCTTCAGCTTCTTCAGAACCGTCTTCAAAGAAAAACAAGGAAGCCCAGTTGCCTCTTGAAAAAGTACCTTTGGACAAGCATGACCTGGATGACTGAGAATGTCCATAGACACTCTACTTGAATAATTGAGAATCTTCATCAACAGATGTTGAGTAAGGGAGTTGTGTAGCATCTAAGAGGAAGGAGGGATTGTTAGAGAGCCAGTTTGATGTAGTGATTAAGGTACTGGCCTACAAACCAGAGACTGTAAGTTCTAGTCCTGTCTTAGACATGAAAGCCAACTGGCTGACTCTCTCGGCCCAATTCACCTCACGTGGTTGTTGATGTGGGGAAAAGGAGGATGACAAAGAATATGTATGGTTGTCACCTTAAGTTACTTGTACTAAAGGTGGGATGAAAAATCTAAATAAATAAATAAATAAAAAATAAGATTGTAATTATTGAAAATAAGGTTGGAAGTCATTGTGTTTCTTTCCTTTTCCTTTAGTTTTTTTTATTTTATGCAAATGCTTAATCAATACATTTTAAAAAGAAAACAATGTGATGTCATTTAAAAGGGGGGGGGTTTCCTCATAGGATAACAAAATATCTCTATTGCTATAATATTTTAAAACCAGTTCTTTATTGTGTAGCCTAACTGTCTCAGAATTGACTGGAATGATTTCTGATTTCGTGCAGGAGGCAGTGCCATCTTTCTTTGAGATGTGAAACACTGAACTGAATTCACTTGTACACAGATAACATTTCTGTATGTTTTGGGGACAAAGTGGGCTTATGGCTACTGCTTGATAAACAGTGGAGGTTTTGCCCAGAGGTAAGGCCTGGCAGAAAAGATAAATCTTCATTAGACACCTGATGGATAGGATTAAGATATCCTAATGGATATCAAGAAAGAGAGTGAGTCTCCACTCAAATATTGCTAAACATTAGGAATTATATATGTTCCCTCTTGTCTCCTTTATAGTGTCCAGCCACTGGATACCAGAGTGGCCCCTTCTCCTTTTTCCTCTGATCACTCCCAGTGTGATTGACATTTTGAGTGAGTCAGCTCTCATGACATGACCAAAGTATGACAGCCTCCGTTTGGTGGCAATCTTGGCTTCAAGTCATATTTTTGGTGAGGTTCAATCTAGGATTTCTTTGGTATTTTTGAAGTATTTGCCTACAAAATACTTCTTTGGTATTTTTGCAGTCCATGGGATGCATGATAGTTATCTCTAGCCACCACAATTCAAAGGCGTCCACCCTTCCCCTGTCTGTCATTTCTAAAGTCCATTTTCACAGCCATAAGTGACAATTGGAGTAATCGCTTTAACTAATCTACATTTGGATGTGAGACCAATGTTTTTACACTTCCAGATGTTACTCATACCAGACATTGCACATGTTTATTTTATTTTGCCATTTTAATAGGCAACATAATGTTTCTCCTATTTTTTTCCCAACTGTTCTGACCTAGGCTTCCCAAGAGTATGAAGCAAACTCCTGGTCCCGACCAAAAACCCCTTTTATTAATTTACTGTCTATTCTGCTCATTCACATCCATTAAAGTCTTTAAGGGGAGTATTTACAGTCACAGACCTTATCTGGCTTGGAGAGCTGACAGGCCAATATCTGCAAAACTTGGCAAGGAGTCTCACTGAACTAATTGTCTCCTGCAAACTCCACTCCCCTTTCACTCCTCTTTTATTTTCTCTGGGATGGCCTTACTCCCAAGTAGACCCCTGTTCTTTAGCTGTTCCCTTAGTCTGACAACTCTGTGAATGCGCACACTGGGAACAGGCTCTAGCTGTTTGTCTGCTTCCCTGATGTCTGACTCTGAAGGCAGTTGATAACTGACATACGGCTCTGGTCCCCTCTCTGTCTCTCACACAGAGCCCTAATCAGAGCCTTCCCCAGACTCCAGGACTGGCCCATGTTTCTTCCCAACCTCCTCACTGTCTGAATCTGGTGCCAGCTCTACTGGCCGCTGGCAGGCCACAACACCAACAGGATCAGTGCTGTATCATGCACTTGGTTCTGTACAAAAATAAATAAATAAAAATCACTACTGCAACTTCAGCAGAAGGGTGCTGGGACTTCAGAGATGTCAGCAATGTAGCTGGCCCTCTAACAATTCAGCATAACCATGAGAGAAGTGAATGCTAGTGATGCAGTGTTCTAGATCAACAGTTCCTCTGACTGAGACATCTTAATCGAGCAATTAGATAGCTTTCTGTTGTCATCCTTTAGTGTTTCCCAAATTGGAGAGGGGAACAGATTTGCTGCTTTGCTCCAATGACTGCCAGCAGCAGTGTTTGTTGTTAACAAAGATATTTACACCTAACCAACAGTTGGCAGGTGTTAACACTTTGTTACTTGCTATTCCCACATGCTGAGAGTTGTGGGAAGGCTGCCAAGCCCTTCGTCTTGATCAACACTTGAGTTTTACAACAGGAACACAACAAGAAAAGCAATAATGTATTTTTTAAAGAATGGAAAGAAGCAATGGAAATGCCACGTTTCAGGTTTGGGGTTTTTACCTGAAGGAAGAATTAAGCTTTATGGAATTTGGCATTTCTTTCTTTTTGGGGAAAGGATGAAAGCAGCTGGCCTGGGAGGATGTCAGCCTTAACATGTATCGTAGTGCGTACATAATGTGCTCACCAATCAGGCTTGACATTTGCATCAAGAGGAGGACATTAAAGTGTATTTTGTCAGCACGGTGTTCCATATTGCAGCTTTGCCATGCATGAAAACATTGTAAAGAAACAGACATTTTTATACAATTCTCCCTGAAACTGGTTGGAGATGATTTTCCATCTGTTTTTATCTTTAGGTAGTAACAATTTTTGCTGGCCATGAGAACTGAAATCCAACAAATTTGGGAAGCAGACAATGTTTCACGCCTTTTGGAGGAATGGCTTTGGGAATTGGGGAAATGGGTTGTTGTTGTTTTTTACATCAGCTTCATTGTCCCATAGAAAAAACCTGGAATCAAATCTTGTGAATATTTAAAATAGGACAATAAATATGTTTTGGTTGGCAGGTTAACAGTAACGTGGAAGTCCCTGGCTTTCTTGGTTGGGGACTCTGTCTGACATGGGGTGGAAGAAACAGGTGTGGCTGGCTTTTTTCTGTGGTGCAGGGGTCTCCAAACATGGCAATTTTAAGACTTGTTAACTTCAACTCTCAGAATTCGCCAGCCAGCAATGCTTTATTTGTATCTTCCACCTCATGTTGGAAACAGTCCCCAACCAAGGAAATCAGGAAATTCCACCTTGGTGTTATATGGCTGGCTAAGGAATTCTGGGAAGTGAAGTCCAAAAGCCTTATAGTTGCCAAGTTTGGAGGCTCCCCTGCTCTAGTAGCACAGCCAAAGTTAGGGATGTCCAAGCAGTAGTACCACTATATTGGTTGACCTGTAGCCACTTTGAATGGCTGCCTGGTCACGTGAGATGAGCTACTGTAGCTGAGGAAGGCGAGATCTCATCTGCCATCTTCGGGCTTGGGCTTAAAATTTTAAGCCCAAGCCCGAAGATGGCAGCCGTGTAAGATTGAGATTGTCTTTGCAACGTTTCGGCAAGATCTCACCTGCCATCTTAAAGCTTGGGCTTAAAACCCATTTTAAGCCCAAGCTTGAAGATGGCAGGTGAGATCTTGCCGAAACGTTGCAAAGACAATCTCAATCTTACACGGGAAAAGACCCGAATACAACAAAACCAGCATACCTACACCCGTGAAAATCTACGAATATATATATATATAGATAGATAGATAGATAGATAGATAGATAGATAGATAGAGAGATAGAGATAGAGATAGAGATAGAGATAGAGATAGAGATATAGATAGATAGATAGATAGATAGATAGATAGATAGATAGATAGATAGATATAGATATAGATATAGATATAGATATAAATTTCCAGATCTCTGATCAAGAGGCAAAGCTGTCATTATTGAAAATTGACAACAAAGTGAATTATTCATTGCTGCTAATTGTTGCTGGTCCATAACAAAAGGGCTGATTAGAAATTCCTGCCTGGAGTTAAATTTCTGTCCTGTGCACCCAAATCAGGGGTGGGATTCTACTAGTTTGGCCCAGTTCAGGCATACTGGTAGCTCCAAAGATCAGCTGAGATCGAACTGGTTCACTCCAACCTTCAGGTTGGGCCCACCCACTTGCCCCTGGGCTATACTCACCTATATTTCAGCGAACGGGTTGTTAGATCGGTTGAATCACACCACTGACCCAAATCCTCCAGTTTGAGCTTGGTTGGTCAAAGGATGAGGGATGAGGAAGGCAGGATTAGAGCTGGATGTCTTTGAAGAAGGGAAGACAGGCATCCACAAAATGGTGGCCAAGATTTTTTTTTTCACAGGAGAATGAAGGCATTTTCCTAGATATTGATTATGGTCACCAGTCCTTCCATTCTGCAATATCTTAGAAATGTAGGAAGAATTATCCCTGATGCATTTGAGTTGTGGTTTTTTGCTTTCAGTCTCTCCAGGTAGATTTCTGTGGGTCATATTGGAAATGGCTATACGTGTGAACAGGTTGTTGTTCATTCCCTTCTAGGAAATGTCTGGTGTTGGAGACATGTGGAAGAATAATGCACTTTTGTTAAACTACAAAAATCCAATTATAGAAGGGCTGGAGGAAAGAATTACTTAGACTTAGTCAGCAATGATTATTTTTTAAAGTGGTTCACAATTTTGCTTTTTCGAATTCAGAAGAAATATTTTTAGTTTATTTGAATCATATAAATGCATCATTCCTTGTCCTCACTAAAGAAGAATTCAAGAGAAACTGCTAATAGTCTTCCCCCTACTCCCCAGGTAAATGCCACAACCCTGGATTTTTATATTTTCAGCCCAACAAAGATAGCTTGATAATAGCAGATGCATAATGAGAAAACTGTATGCAGGGAGTTCCTTTCGTCTGTTCTGTGCTATTCTATAGGGAAAATGAACTTCATCGGTCCTGGAAAAATCCAAAGACAATGCAAGAAGAGCCTTGAAGGCATTCCTCATTCCCAGCGTTGATTAATCAGAGATTCTGTTCGCTACTCTTGGATTTAATGTTGATAAAAGCCATTGAGCAAGCTCACTTCAGATTTATATAGCGAACTGAAATAAGGCCCAATCATTTTTTTTAAAAGAGAAGTATTTGAAGAGCTTCTCTTAAAAGGTGTTATCTTATTCAGAAAATATCTCTGGAACAACTGTCTTACAAACAATATTCCCTGCTGATGTAAACAAGGTATCAATGCTCCTAAGATTTTGAACCCAAGGGAAGAATTGTGACTTACCTAAAGCCAGTGTGGATTGTTTTTGTGCCAAGAACTGACTGCTGTGTGGAAAACATTGCATGGAAACCACGTCTCTTCCAAGCTGGTGTGCATGAAGTACTAACACTGGTGTGTGAAAGGACATGCTATGACAGTGCCAGGTACTCAGCTGCCAATAACTGCAGGAGAGTTTTTAAAACTATTAGTAAACCAAGAGTGAATCAAACACAACATGACTTTAGTAACATGACAGAACCCTGAGAATGGGTTTATCTTTGCTGGGAGTTAAGCACTGTCTGGCTTTATTTGTGAATGCAATGCAATGTTTTACCTATGAATAAACTTCAACATCAAAGACAGATAGTCCTCAACTTACAACAGTTCACTTAGTAACCATTCAAAGTTGCAACGGCACTGGAAAAAGTGACCTGTGATCAGGGGTGGGTTCCAGCCAGCTTTACTGCCGGTTCGTTCATGCGCACGCTTTGCGTACACGCACACCCGCGCATACGCGCAGTTCAATTAAAATTGTTCTGCGCATGCGCAGAACAAAAAAGCAAGATGGCGGCGGTGACAGCAGCAACTAGGGAACTGGTTTGGGGGTGTGGCAGGCCTGGGTTGCTGCAGGTGCCACAGACCAGACTGCCATACCACTACCGGTTCGTCTGAACTGGGCTGAACCAGCAGGAACCCACCTCTGCCTATGATTGTTTTTCACACTTTGCAGCATCCCCCTGGTCATGTGATCCAAATTCCGACGCTTCCCTCTCCTCTTATTATTTTTACAAATAGCTCATGATGGAGAACATAGCCAACATACCTTCCTCCTGTTTTCCCCACGACAACCCTGTGAGATGGGTTGGGCTGAGAGAAAGTGACTGGCCCCCAAAACACCCAGCTGGTTCCATGGCTAAGGCAGAACGAACTCCCAGTTTATAGCCTGGTGCCATAACCACTAGACTGAAGTGCTATGACCTGATATACTGAATACACCACAATGGTTGGTTTCATACAATCCAGTAAGGCATAAATCATAATTTATAACCCACAATGGCTGGATGTGTACAGACCTAGTCAACACCTAGGTATTGCTATGTTTCCTGCGTGAATTAAGCCTAGAAATCAGATGCATCATCCATGTTTCTAAATGGCTTGTATATACCAACTATATATTATCACACCAGATGAAATAAAGGAGAATCTTAAAAAAAAAACCCACCCTTGGAATGTTAATGATTCATTCAATGTGGAACATTCTTTCCTCTTCTCTTAATAATCAACTGATTAATCTAAACCTTCACTTTATTATTTTTACACACACATTAGATATTGCAGTTTTGATATATCAAATGATGTAATAAAAGAATGCCCCAACAAGATACACATTTTCTTTGTCTTATGAAAAAGAAAAGATATATTTGCTGACAGAATCCACCCACATTTGGTTTTTCATAGGACAAGTTAAAATGATAAAATGTATTTGTGAAAAACTGTCAGCTGCCATTTCTCATAATGTTTATTCTTCTCTCTCTCTCTCTCTCTCTCTCTCTCTCTCTCTCTCTCTCTCTCTCTCTCTCTCTCTGTGTGTGTGTGTGTGCCTGTAACTTTTCAACAGTTATAACAAACAGCAAGACATAAGAATCAAACGAATTCTTAGAGTGGATCTTCATTTAGTTTTATATTTCATGTCCTTAGCTCCAGTGTGGTCTTTGGAGCAATTGGATATCTGTCCGGAGATAAGGCATTGCTCCAATTTCTGAAAAAATAAAAGTTATATATCTTCTTTATTATCTGCTCCTTATACTGGGTGTTTCTTTTAAAAGAGTTGTCTATGATTCCCCCACCCCCTTCAAAAAGCAATCATGTTTCCAGTCAAACACAGAAGCATGTGAGAAAGATGGTTATGCTTTACCTATGTTAAAACTGATGATTACAGCTATAACAGCTACATACTTGTATCTGAGAAATGAATTCATTACATGCTGCATCTGCCACTTCTCTACTAACATAAAGTATGGATAACCTAAAGCATTTTTGTTTTGCACTTGCAATAGCTTTCTTACAAGGATTATCCAGGTTTACTATGATTCAGTCTCTTTTGTTCTATAGGAAAAAGAATTTCCAGCTCATATTTAAACTATTAGATGCTATGTGGGACTGATTGGGGTAGATTGTAGGGGTGACATTGAAATATAATTTTATCATAGTTTATCTATATCTTAAGTTATTGTATTTTATTCCAATGTCATTTTAGACTGTATTTTATTCCAATTTCATTTTAAATTGCTTTTATCAAATTTTAGTAATAATTTCTTTCTGGAACTCTGCATGGAACCCAAGGGCTAATCAATCAATCAATCAATCAATCAATCAATCAATCAATCAATCAAGGGGAAAGCATTCCCAGCTCATATTTAAACTACCAGATGCTATTGCTGGAAATTCTGGGATTTTTATTTGCCAGCAAAAGCTTGATTGGCAGTTGTGATATTAGTTTTATTTACTAACTTGGCACTCCAATCATTATTGACTGTGAGTAGTGTACAACACATCTAAACCAGGTTAAATATGTAAATGTATATAATGAACACTGTACCAGTACCATGGACAATTCAGTGGTATTACTGCACACATCTTATTTAGTTTTCTGGTGTCACGCTAATCTCCATGGTACATCTGGCACATTTTATAAAAGTTCTCTGATTTAGATCCTGGCATCTCCAGTCATGGCAACTGGGCACCACCAGGGCCGGATTTTCCTATAGGCTAACTAGGCTTCAGCCTAGGGCCTCAAGATCAAGAGGGGCCTTTTATTTTTCCGTGCCACATTTTTTATAAAGGTTAGTACCAATTACAACATGTTTCATTTTATATATATATATATATATATATATATATATTCACAGTAATGGTGTATTTTATTATCTCTCATGTAATTTACAAACTTAAAAATGGGAGGTGAAAGGGCCCCATAAGTGGAATAGCCTAGGGCCTCTTTTCATCTAAATCGGGCCCTGGGCACCACCTACACCTCAGAGACAGAAATAATGTTTTTATATACAGCTTTCAATGTATCCAACAAAATGTTTATGTTTATACACATGTGCATGCATACATGGCCAACCAAACTTTCTCCCACATAGGACACAGATTGGTAAGGTTATGAACAGGGATAAAACTAGCTTTGCATTCTGCCATTCTTTGGATATGTAAAATTATTACAGACATTGTTAAGGCAAGAAAAATAAAACCCCTGGAGAAATATTGCCTGGGAAAAACGCCTCCCTTATAATTTGATGGGTCATCTCATATAGCAGAATCAAGTCCTGTAATACGGGGTTTAAATATAGTGTAGTAGTTAGAGTAGGGGCAGAGGCATTCCCCAAAACCCAAAATGATGGGGAAATGACATGCACATGGGGACTTCAGAATGCATCTTGCCCTTATGAACTTGACGTTGGACACAAATACCTAAACTGTGGAATTTGCATGCCATGTTATCACATGCTTCACCATTTTGCTTTCCTCAGATACCTATGAAGATAAGGACCGTGTTTCCCCGAAAATAAGACAGGGTCTTATTTTCTTTTCACACCTGAAATAAGCACTTGGCCTTATTTTTGGGGAGGTCTTATTATGTTTGAGGTGCAGAAGGCGGCAAGCATGGGCACCTCAAGGCTGTTGCTGGGTTGCAATATTTTCGGGGAGGGTTTATTATCCAGGGTGGTCTTATTTTGGGGGAAACAGGATACAAAATACTAAAGACACAAGAACTATATTTGATCTTTTGTGTGTCATGCTGGAGCTTATATTCCCAAACGAGGTAAGATCAGTATAAAATGAAATTTCAGTTGAGTTTAAATTGAATTAAATTTACAAGTTTACGACGAGATGTAGGTTTTACTCAGAGAAGAGGGAGGTGGCATGCCCAGCCATTACAGAAACACACGTGCCTAGGAAAGTAGAAAGCATGAGAAGGAAATTCAAACCAACTCTGTCTTGATTATGTCAGATATCCGGGAAAGCAGAGACTGGCTTTGAAAGGTTTTCAGGATTCTGTGCAATACCTTAATCACATTAAACAATCGAAGACTCCTAACCTTGCCTAGCTGAAAAGGCTGACAAACATAAAATTAGCATAATAATTTATTATGTATTTAATGACATTTCCATTAAGTCTGGATACAGTTTTCTTTTGCTGTTGCTTTATTTTCAGTAGAAGTTTGTAATCAAATGAGAGGTTTTCCTTGCGTTTATATCGGGGTGAAATTCATCAGGTTCTCACAGGTTCTGGAGAACCGGTAGTGGAAAATTTGAAAAATTGAAAAAAAAGGTAGTGGAAAACCAGCAAATATCACCTCTGACTGGCCCCAGAGTAGGGTGAAAATGGAGATTTTGCAATATCCTTCCCCCAGGAGTGAGGTGGGGATGTAAACTTTGCAGTATCCTTCCCCTGCCATGCCCATCAAGCCACACCCACAGGGCTGGTAGTTTAAAAAAATTGAATTTCACCACTGATTTATATTTTACTTTTTCCTCAGGAGTTCAAGGATGTGAACACATCAGCCCTTTCAGTTTTGTTTTTACAACAATCTTGTGAAGTAATTTAGATTGAGTAGGGAACTTGGATCTCTCCAATTAGTCCCATACTTTAATCTAGGGGTATGCAATCTTAGCTAGATCTTGTAGCGAGATAATATCGCAGAGTGCACAGCCCTAGATTGGAGTTTGATTACAAACCTCTACTGAAAATAAAGTCGCAGCAAAACAAAACTCTGTATCCAGACAGCTCACCCCTGAAAAGAAGTGTTCTACTTAGCAGATCTAAGTGGAAGCTTCCCCGAGTGCTTCGTGGTCTACAGAGACTGCCTAGCACACCTGCTCATTTTGTTCTCTCCTGTTCTGCCAGCGAGCAACCTTTTTTAAATGAGCCAAATGCAGTGGAGTTAAGCGGGTCATCAGAATCTTGTGACATCCTTCAGAACTGTCTTCTTGGGAAGCCAGAATGATATTTAGGAATGGCAGCTGGAGGCCTCCATCCAATGCAGAATGATTGTCGCCTGCTCTCTAATCCGAAGGAGCCACGGAAAGGACATGTCCTGAAGTTTCCTCTTATTACAGGAGGAAAATCTTCAGTATTATTTGTGTAATACTATCTGAGAAGCCCTGAATGGCTTGGGATCTGGTTACCTTAGAGATCATGTATCTCTAGACAGAGTTCTCCATGAGGATGCTGAGATCAGCTGGGCCAATCTTATTAATCACCTAAAATTCTCTGTGGAGGACCTGCACCTTGGCAATTTCTAACCTGCTTTCGGTGTCTGCATAAATAATCACTCCTCAGACCAATAAAGGAGAATATTTGTAGCTCAGGATTGAAGTGAGGAGTCCTTGGTGCTTTCTGAGCTTGGTTGTTTTCTTTGCAGAAGTTTCATTACCCAAACTAGGTAACATCATCACTGATGCTGAGGGGAGGGGGGATATTTTGGGAGTTGAAGTCACAAGTCTTAAAGTTGCCAAGGCTGGACACCTCTGTTCTAAGGGAGAAAAATTAAACTGTTGAGGTGTGCCTTAAATTTCCTCAAAGATGAGAAAGGGAGCAGGATCATTTTGAAGCATATTCTGTAATATCCCTGAGTGTTGATCGCTCTACATAACCTGGGACCTTTTTATTTAAAATGTATTCTAAGTGAAAATTTGGAAGGGGCAACATTAGAGGAACACTGAATACAAGAAATTCAACCCAAAGCAGTCTGGAATAAATCTTTCCGTTGCAAACGTTAATGTGTAATTTTATTTAGAAGACTTATTAGGAGATAACCTTTCTATTTTAAATGTTAATTTAAACCTTGATTATGTGCAGACAGTCAACCTGATGTATAACCCAGCCAAAATTCTGAAATAAGTATTAAGCAGTTAGTTTGCGAACCTTTGGATGGAAAGAGCACTGCGTTGCAGGAGCAAGCAGAGGTTGATTAAGAATGATAGCAATAGCAATAGCACTTTTGTAACAGCTTATTGCACTTTCCAGCATCTCTGAGCAGTTTACAATGTTAGCATCTTGTCCCCAACAATATGGATCCTCATTTTACTGACCTTGGTAGGATTGGAGCCTGACTCAATCAGGATAGAAGTACTCATTCTTGGCTTTGTTGTTGTTCAGTGGATTTATGAATAATGTGGATGCGAGGTTAAAAATATTATCAAATTTGTAAACAATAGAAAAACAAAGAGGACAGTAAAATTCTGAAAGTAGAGTATCAGGATATCAAAACCCTTGAAATTGGAACATTAGGGGAAAACTAAGATGGATTTCTAAGATGGATAAATGTCAATCCTTGGATTTGGGTAGGAAAAATAAAAGACATAAGTCAATGATGGCAGATGAGTGCGTGCATGGAAATCCTACTAGGCAGGAGAAGTTATTGAAGAAAGGTTCTCGGATAGCAAGAAAATCCCCTTGCCTTTTGGAAAAAGCACCTTTAGGACAACCATGAATTAGATGATTGAGAATCTCCATAGACCTAAGTCAAGAGTGTAATGTGGCTGCAAAAAAGGCAAATTACTCTTAGGCTGCATCAGCAGAAATATAATGTCAAGTTCATTCTTTTGTACTCTGAGTTGGCGAGATCACCCCTACATATGGGCAAAGAATGTTGAATGGCAACTGGCAAATTGGAACATGTCCAAAGGAAAACTACCAACATGATCACATATTGGAATGAAAAACAGCAGAAACAATTGGCATTGTTGAATATGGGTTAGCTTGGAGAATACTGTAGGAATACATGAAAACACTGTTAAATACCTGGCAAGGCATCGTGTAGAAGGATATTGGAGTTGTTTTAGGAGAAAAGATCAGAAACAATGGGTTAAATTTGCACTGAAGTAGATTTCAATTGCACGACAGAAAATTGTTCATAACTGCAAATGCTGTTCAACAATCAAACAGACTATCTTGGAAAGTGGTGAATTCTCCTTCGGTGAAAGTTTTTAAACAGAGGTGGATGTCCATCTGGTAGTTGTAGTAAAGAATTCCTGCGCTGGGCAAGGGGATGGATTAAATTATTTCTAGTATCTCCTATATTCTGTGATTTTATTAGTACCTGGATTGAGAGCTAAACATACACTGGGGCATTTCATTTCTATTAAAATTATAGTCATTATTTCTAACTTTGCACATCTACATATAAATCAGCACATGCAAATGTTATGCAAATTACATTTTCCTTTGTCTTCTCGTTGGGGATGGGGGCATTTCAGTTTGTCTGTAGCTAAAGAAGGGTCACCTCAGTTGCTATTGCTAGACTGCAGGATGAATTTTCAGGTGTCAATTCATTTTGCGCACAATGCACAGTTATCCTAAAACCATGTAAAACAAAACCCACCTTTGTTAGAAAGATATTTGGAAGCTAATGTAGTAGTAGCTGATTATGACCTTGTTTTAATTGGATGTGTTTGCACTGCAATTTTAGTGAAACGATGTGTAGTTTCATTTTTAATTGGATTTTATTATTGTATTTTATTAATTTTCCAAGCTGCCTCAACATGGGAGAAGCAGTGTAGCAATAAAAGAGAGCAGAATTAGACATTTCCATTTTATTATTTATAATTTATTTATAGACCTGTTTATGAATTGCCCATCCATCTACCAGATGCTCAAGTGGCTACACAACTGACTAAATAATAAATAAAAATAAAAACCCGAATTTATTTCAGAAATAAATTCACACAGCAGCAAATATATGCAGGGTAACTAAAGAACCATACTGAAACCATTCAAAGTTCACTAAAACAGAATTCTTTTCACTGACTGCCTAAAGCATAGGAAAGAGGGTCAATTTAATCTCCTTAGGGAAGAAGTTTCATAATAAAGGTGCCAGTGCAGATAAGACCCTGTCTCAATGACCTACAGGTCTAACATCACTAGGAAGCGAATTATATAAAGAACTGAGGTAACAGCTACAGATTATGAGTGGCTTGAAGAATGGAAAAGATTAATTTTGCTTGGTTTATCTATGCTAGTCCTTCATATTTCATCTTCTTTTAATACTTGGGGAGGTAGCTTTATAGCACGTAGCAATAGCAATACCATTTAGACTTATATACCACTTCACATAAGCCCTCTCAAAGTGGTTTATAGAACCAGCAAATTGCCCCCAACAATCTGGGTCCTCATTTTATTGACCGTGGAAGGCTGAGTCAATCTTGCGCCTGGTGAGAATAGAACTGCTGAACTGCTGAACTGCTGGCAGCCAGCAGTCAGCAGAAATAGTTATATAGTTTCTGATAACCAGAACCGAGTTAGTGGTATAATCTTCCCATATAGCCAAGAATACAGTTTACCCAGTATTATCACAGTAAACTTTATCTAGGTAATATCCTCAAATCTTACTACAGAAACTACCCAGTGGTATTCAGAGGACTTCATTCCAACCCATACAAAGAAGATCTGAATAAACTGCCTTTATTTAAGGCACCAGAATCTGCACTATAAATAAATATGCAGATGGACCATTATATAGCAGCACAGTAATCTCTTTGATGCCACTTAGTGGTCTTGGTTTCCGGACTTCTAGAACTTCTGGTAGGCCCATTTTTTGCCTTCCTCAGCCATTGGAGGCTTTCTTTGAGCCTCCGGGAGGGTAAAAACTGCTTCCCCCGAGCTCCGGAGGCCCTCCAGAGGCCCGCAACAGACCTGTTTCTGACTTCCAGAACCTGCGGTAGGCCCATTTTTTGCCCTTCCCGAGCCTCCGCGCATCATCATGCACTTACCTTGCATGATGAAAGGGCCACATGGAGATTCCTGGGAGGGGCGGGGTGAGGTGGGAGGAGCCAGCCAGGGGTGGCATTTGGGGTTTGCCAAACCGGGCAGAATCTTAGCTAGAGGATCGCCTGAACCCGTGCAAAGCCACAGCAGCCTTCCCCTGGTCCTCTCCATTTTTGTGCGCTATTTTTTAAAAAACTTGATCTTACCTTAAAATATGTACAGGTTAAAATATCTGGTTAACTCCTGAAAGTAACTGGGCTTCCTCAAAAATGTTTGACAAATACATATGGATTAGTTAGTCCGGTCTATCCAACTGACAAAAGCAAAGGGAGGAGAAAGGCTTGGGTTTCGTTGCTTTCTCCCCCCCCCCCCCAATCCTTTATGCCAAGAACATTTTGCAGATCCATTGGTGTGTATCTTTAGGAGACAGGAGAGAAAACCAAGGGACTCTATTAGAAATTGCTTCTGCTGGCTCATTAATCTTTTACAGCAAATAATATATGCATAACATAAGATAGGAGACGGTCTCCAAAGAATAACATTTTCGTAAGGTTAGAAAACAAATTGGAGAAATATATTAAGTTACTGAAGCATTGGAGACCTTTGAAAAGAGACCTTTGAAAAATGTTGAAATTTCTTCGGTCTTACTATTGATCTAAAAATAAGCATGTAGATGTTTGTGCGTCTTGGTGTGTACATGGGGATTAGAGGAAGGGGGGGAAAATTCCACTGAAAATAATATTTATTCTAAATTATGCTGTTTTATTTTGCTTCTGTGTCATATTTCATAACTGCCAGAATCTTTTGCCCTCCACAGTTGAAAGTTTGTAAAGAACCCAGGGAAGGAAATAAATCAAATCTACTGGTGAGTTTGGGAATCCAAAAAAGCTCCTTGGCTCTGATTCAGTTAAGGAAAACCTGCCGATCTATGCATTGCTCAAACCCAATTCCAATTAATTCAATAGGACCTGAGCCCAAGTAAATGCATTATAGAATTGCAGCCCAACTCAATTAATCATATAAGTTTTTAATCAATTAAAATATCTGATCTACATAAATTTACATATCAATAAATAATTGTTCTGGACAAAACTTGTTTCAGATGATTGATAGGTTTTTTTTTTAAAAGGAAAGAACAATATCTTCCGAAATGGTGCTTGCGCCTTGAATTTCTAACTATTTACATTAAAAACAATTCGTTGCTTATAGAACTGCTGCCTAATTAAACCGAGGACAATTTATTTGATTAAATTATGGTAATCAAGTAGGGTAGGACGGTTTTAGGCTGTGGAGCAAATCTTGCAATGAATGTAGATCGCCCAACCTCTCCAATAAAAGGCCCAGGTCAGAATTGCTGAGCAAAACTGTTCTTGCAATTCAGATCAGTAAGAACTAGGTTAGTTGGAGAACTAGACAGACAAAGCATAAAGTAGCATTACCTTGTCCTGAAATACAATAATCTGTAATCCATTTTCTCATCACTGTTTTCAGAACCATTCCTATATACCTGGTTTGTTTCAGTAAATAGCCTCTATAACAGGGGTCTAACCTTAGCAATTTTAAGACTTGTGGACTTCAACTCCCAGAGTTCCTCAGCCAGCAAAGCTCTGTTGGCCAAGGAACTCTGGGAGTTAAAGTCCACAAGTCTTAAAGTTGTCAGATTTGGACACCCCTGCTCTATACTGTTATATGTCACCAGTTTTTTGACAAAGTTTACCAGAGTGTGTTCTCCTTGGCTTTACTACTTTCTCCTTTCTTGAACCCCTAGTTGCCATCACTGCCTTTTTCCACTTCTCCTCTTGGCAGCCCACATTTTCTGCACTCCCCCTAAAGCCAAACCCAAATTCTTTAAGTCTCCTTAAGTATATAATGCTGTCAGAAATGGGAAGCTAGGTCTTCTCACAACTCTGCAGCACTCGCCTGAGTATTAGACAAGTCTCAGGGCCTGAAGGAAGATCTAAGAGAGGATGTGGAATGGAAAAGCTAAAGTAATCCCAGTAGTGATAGGGAACCCTCGGGACTGGGAGGATGGCTCCAACAGACCCCAGGAACAATATCAGAGCTCCCTGTCCAGAAGAGTGTGGTGCTAAGGAAAGCTAAGATTGTGCGTAAAACCCTCAAACTCTCAGGTAGAGGACCTGAGATAGAGGAAGATACATACCACCCATACGGGTGAGAAGGGATTTACACACACACACAAACACACTCAAATACATACAAAGTGTGTGTGTATGTAGCTATAGTGTGTGTTTATGGAGAGAGAGAGAGAGAGAGAGAGAGAGAGAGAGAGAGAGAGAGAGAGAGGGAGGGAGGGAGGGAGGGAGGGAGGGAGGGAGGGAGGGAGGGAGAGAGAGTGTGATTTCAATCAAACTTGGTACACAGGTGACTTACTCTCGGGAAACAAATACTATGGGGCTAAGACAACCCTAACACCCCTTGTGGGGGGGTGTTCTGTTAAGATACAGCCTGTTGTGCCTTAAAATGGTTAAAACTATCCTGTGGTCCTCAAGCGAGTCAAGCAATGATTAAGTGACTCCAGCTTCCACTTCATGACTGACTTTATTTGTCAGAAGCCAGCTGGTTGCAAATTACAATCACGTGATTACAGGGATGGTGTGGCGGTCATAACTTCAAGGACAGGTCATTAGTCATTTTTTCCAAACTCATCATAACTTCATTAAATCATCATTAAATAAACAACCCCAAATCAAGGACGACCTGTATAGATTACTGTGTCAATTCAACCCCTTTCATGCCTTCCAAGATCAAACCAGGCCCCTACCTGAGAATTTCCCAATTCTCATACATGAAGCTTAATTTTTATCCCACTCTCAGGACTGCAACTTTGTATACATGGTGATGCATTGCAGGAAAACTGATAGCTTGAAGACCTACTACTACTGTGAAACATCAGGATTAAAAATAAGAATCTGGCAACATTAAATCTCTTTTAGAGTTTTGTGGAGATCAACAGTGTTTATCTGTGTCCTGCAAAATATATGAAAACTGAGATATATGTAGAAAGTTACCATATAGCAGGATGTGGGTTCCTGCCAGTTCTAACCTCTTCTATAGAAGAGGTTCCACAAATCTACAGTGACATTTAGAACCGGTTCCAGCTCCCTCCCCCCGCCTGTCCGCACATCTTCAAGATGAAGAGGGAGAGGAGGAATTCTGGGCGTTGAAGTCCACAAGTCTTAAAGCTGTCAAGTTTGAACACCCCTGGGGGTTTTTTTCTAAAGGGTTAGGGGTGCAAGGGTCTTGTAACTTGACAACTTTTAAGACTTGCGTGCTTCAAATGCCAGAGTTTCTGAGCCAACATTTTGGTTGCTAAGCAAGAGCGTTTTTAATTGAGTTTTACCACATTTTACAAGTTGGCCATGCCCACCCAGTCACATGACTGCCAAGCCACTCCCACTCAGTCATATGGCTGGCAAGCCACTCCCGCCCAGTCACATGGCTGGCAAGCCACTCCCACAAAGCAGGCCACACCTACAGAAGTTCTAAAACAAATTGAAACCCACCACTGCCGTATAGTAATACGAAAAGAAGGATAAGGGGAGACATGATAGGAGTGTTCCGATATCTCAGGGGCTGCCACAAAGAAGAGGGAGTCAAGCTATTCTTCAAAGCACCTGAGGGTAGGACAAGAAGGAACGGGTGGAAACTAATCAAGGAGAAAAGCAACTTAGAACTAAGGAGAAATTTCCTGATAGTTAGAACAAGTAATCAGTGGAACAACTTGCCTCCAGAAGTTGTGAATGCTCCAACACTGGAAGTTTTTAAGATGTGGATAATGATTTGTCTGAAGTGGTGTAGGGTTTCCTGCCTAGGCGGGGGGTTGGACTAGAAGACCTCCGAGGCCCCTTCCAACTCTGCTATTCTATATTCTAATTTCAAAGCCCTCATCTGAAGAAAAGACCCCAATCAAGTAATGAATCAATTTAATTGATTCATTACTTGATTGAGGCAATATAAACTTTTGGATTGGACTACAACAATAACAACAACAAAGAAAATTTTCCAGTAGATTCCCATAGACATATGGATGCCCAGTGCAAAGGCTAGACTAGCTATGCCTTTGATGTCCTGTTTTTTTTTTCTTCCTCTGGCTAAATGATATATAAAATATACTAATCAGCCTTCCCTGGTCTATCAGAGAAGTTTGATTAAAACTGCCTCTATTTATATAACAGAAAGTAAAACAATTTAAAAAATGGTAACGTTATAGAGCACTTTTTAATAAGTAGAAATACACAATGTTCACTCTGCTTTTCATGTTTCTCTATGAAGCTAAGGTTACCACAACTGGTAACAAAAATCTGGATGACCATTAGATGGTAACAGAAATATACAGAAAACTTTAATGCTTTGCTGCCATCTAGTACCTCTCAGGATTTTGCAGCCCAGATCTGCAAAGATCAGTAGCCTGAAATGACCTTGAATTGAAATTGACTCTTGATTATTACATATATATGCTGACACTGTAAACAGCTTAGAGGGGGCTGTAAAGCACTACAAAATGGTATATAAGTCTAAGTGCTATTGCTATATCCAACCTGAAAGGGAGATAGCTACTGAATACTACTGAATATCTATTAAGAATACCTATGAAAGAGTAGAGATGAAGAGAGGTTGAAAGCAGAGTGGATTTTACAAAGGAGACAACCCAGCAGGGAGAGAGAGCTCTTTACCTGGAAAAAGACACATTAGAATTGAAATTATTATTATTTTTCACTAGAAACTGAAATATGAGGTGTAATGAACTAGTTGGCCCGGCACAGATGAAAGGCCAACTGGACTATTTTAAACAGTTGAGGAAAAGAGGCAAGAAAAGAGCTGACAGTTCTATATAAAAAATATGGAGGAAGTCTACACCCCTTATAAAAGTGGAAAAGATTTGTGTGTATCATGTACCAAAAAAGGAGAGAAGAAGTTACAAGAAATATGGCAAATTATTAAAATACTCCACTAATTCCTCATACCGGCAAAGTTTTGCTTAAAAGATTACAAAGAAGAATGGTACATATGGAAATGAAAATATTAAATGAATAAGTATCTTTCAGAAAAAAAGAGGAATATAACAGTTAATATTAGAGTGGATAATAGAAAATTCAAGGTTTACTTTTATTTTATTGACTAGATCCAGGCCTTTGATTATTATGATCATGCCAGAATATGTAACATATTGCAATGGGCCTAAACACCTGATTATTCTTTAAAGGAACATCTATATTGAATAAGAAGCTACTGTAAGAACTGAATTAATAGAAACTTGATTCACTCTTCCCAGCCAGCTATTTTTCTAATAGATTAGATAACTGGTAGCATCTATCTAATAGGAAAAGGATAGATGGTACAGTTACCTAATGTATTAAAAAAATAGCTGGAATGGAAGACTTGACAACTGAAATAGAAATTGGAAATCCACATAGTGACAACGTACAGATACAATTTTGTCGGCTGAAAATAAAAGAGATCTAAAAGAACTCATTTTTAAGAAAATTAAAAAAAGAGAAAGCTGATTTAATGTTAAATATTAAGAAGGCAAAGGTAATGACAACCAGCAACATGCTCTCATGTAACGAAGTGAAGGTGGGTAGTTTTATTTTCTGGAATAAAGACGGTGTAGGAAGAAAGGCAATGAAAATGTAGAAAAGATCACAAAGAAAAAGGATTTTTGTGGAAACGAAAATCAGACTAAGACTAAATTCCCAGTCTGAACAATCAGAAGCTCCATTTAGCTCCATTCATTCCATTAGAAAAGATATTGCCAATATTCCAGGTAATAATCTTGCCCCCTACTGTAATTATTTATTTGCCTCAGTGTTGAGGAATTAATAGGAATATGTATATGTATATATGTCCATCTACCATATGAGTATCTGTGGTATACACATATCTCTTATGGGGAGATCGAGGTTCTCCCATATAACACCTCTCCTGCGCGAGCTGCACTGGCTTCCTGTGGCCTACTGGGTGCGCTTCAAGGTGTTAGTTACCATCTTCAAAGCGCTCCATGGCATAGGGCCTAGTTATCTGCGGGATCGTGTCCTGCCCCATACATCCCTGCGGCCCATTCGCTCACACAGAGAGGGTCTCCTCCGGGTGCTGTCCTCTAGAGACTGTCAGAGGGCGGTGCCCAGGAGTAGGTCCTTCTCTGTGGCGGGCCCTACCCTTTGGAACGACCTCCCCCCAGACATTAGGACAACAACCGATCTCCGCTCCTTCCGCAGTAAACTGAAGACCCACCTGTTTCGGCTAGCCGGCCTGGCATAACTCGACATCTTTTCCACCCCTTGGTCATTTTTAATTGTTAATTTTAGTTTTTAAACTTTTAATGTTATTGGGGTTTTAACCTTCTTGAGTATTGTAATTTATTTATTTATTTTTTACCTCCTCTGTATGACACTGTTCTGACTATTGCTTGTGTACGTCGCCCCGAGTCCCTGTGGGGAGAGGGGGCGACTAATAAGTTCAAATAAATAAATAAAAATAAATAAATATATAGACACATGTACTCTCATCTTATAAGGATGGACAGGTTTAAAGGACTGTATTCTATATGAAAGCAGATATTCTGTTTATGTCAAGAGACATTATAGCCGGCCAGAGCCACTATGTACTCTCCTACATGGTGACTCTGGCTGGCTGCATTATCTCTTAGTATAAGCAGAATATCTGTTTCTTTGCAATCCTTTAAACCAGCCCATCTTCATAAGAGACATGTGATAAATCAATCAATAACACATATGTGTCTTTTGAATCGTGATTTCAGTAACCAGAAACAATATCCATGTTTCTTTTTTGAATTTAACTACATATCAACTTGCACAAGTTCCCCCACTTGACTACTGTTTACAATGAGTGAATAACTGTTGGTGCATTCTCATCACTTCTGTATGCTCTGAAGAGAAATCTCCATTCTTAGTTTCACCCGAAGGTTACCAAAAATAGTACACTTCCCTGGTGTAGAGAAATTAAATTCTGTCTAATGGAAATGGAGGTTAGGGCAAAGTGACCTACTTGCAATCAGACAAACAGTCTTTGGGAAAGTCAAGTACCTCTATCTCCGTTTGACCTAATTTCACGGATTTGTATAAATGGGAGTAAAACCCTACCCCCTACACATGGTACTTGATGTAAGGAATAGCTGAAAAGAGAACAACAAATCAAGAAATGTCTACTCAGATTTCACAATTGGCTATAATAGATGGCCTTACGCTCTCCTTTGTCTCAATGGCCTCATCTGAGGTATGGGATGGACTAAGTAGGACTTTACAAAGTCATCCCAAGACAAGGATAGGAAGCTTTTTTTGCCCCATAGACCATATTTCCACCCAAAATGTCTCTATGGACTAGACACCATTGGGTGAGGTTTTTCCTTTGTCCTTCTCCTTCCCAACTCCTGCGTTTGAAACTTCCAGAGTCAACAAATGGCAGATAAGAAGCAGATAGATTCTCCATGGTGTCATGACATCATTTGCATCTACAAAAGGGGCAGAGCTTTCACCATGTCATGATGCTGCTTTTGTCATTTGAATTAAAAGTGGTGAATTGTGCGAGCACGTATGGGCTTTGGATCTCCCAGAGCAGGGTTCAAGGGACAGTATTTTTCTCTGTGCGCTGAGGAGCATAGAACTATCTGACTATCGTGAACTACCTAAATCTAACGGAATACTTACTAGCACTGATGATGTTACTTAGTTTGGTTAATGAAATGTCTGCAAGAAAACAACCAGCCTGAGAAAGCATCAAGGACCCCTCATTTCAACCCGGACTTCAAATATTCTCCTTTATTGAGATTTACTCTTGAAACTCACTTCCAGTCTCAGTACATTCAGTGGACCTTACTCCCACACTGAAACACAATTAATGCAAGCTTAATTTAAGTTAGGTCCTTCATAGTCGTGTTACAGATCTTTGTACATTCCCTATATACATGTTGGTCTTCCATCTGCAACTTTCCTAATACAATACAATACAATAGCAGAGTTGGAAGGGACCTTGGAGGTCTTCTAGTCCAACCCCCTGCCTAGGCAGGAAACCCTATACCGTTTCAGACAAATGGCTATCCAACATCTTCTTAAAGACTTCCAGTGTTGGGGCATTCACAACTTCTGGAGGCAAGGTGTTCCACTGATTAATTGTTCTAACTGTCAGGAAATTTCTCCTCAGTTCTAAGTTGCTTCTCTCCTTGATTAGTTTCCACCCATTGCTTCTTGTTCTATCCTCAGGTGCCTTGGAGAATAGTTTGACTCCCTCTCCTTTGTGGCAACCCCTGAGATATTGGAACACTGCTATCATGTCTCCCCTAGTCCTTCTTTCTCTTAAGCTAGACATACCCAGTTCCTGCAACCGTTCTTCATATGTTTTAGTCTCCAGTCCCCTAATCATCTTTGTTGCTCTTCTCTGCACTCTTTCTAGAGTCTCCACATCTTTTCTACATCGTGGTGACCAAAACTGAATGCAGTATTCCAAGTGTGGCCTTACCAAGGCATTATAAAGTAGTATTAACACTTTACGTGATCTTGATTCTATCCCTCTGTTGATGCAGCCTAGAACTGTGTTCGCTTTTTTGGCAGCTGCTGCTCACTGCTGGCTCATATTTAAATGGTTGTCCACTAGGACTCCAAGATCCCTTTCACAGTTACTATTGTTGATCAAGGTACCACCTATACTGTACCTGTGCATTTCGTTTTTGTTGCCTAAATGTAGAACCTTACTCTTTTCACCATTGAATTTCATTTTATTAGATAGTGCCCAATGTTCAGGTTTGTCAAGATCCTTCTGTATCTTTAGCCTATCTTCTGGAGTGTTGGCTATTCCTGCCAGCTTGGTGTCATCTGCAAATTTGATGAGTTCCCCATTTATTCCCTCATCCAAATCATTGATGAAGATTTTGATCAGTACTGGGCCCAAAACAGAGCCTTGGGGTACTCCACTGCAAATTAATTTGCTTTATTTGGATCATGGGGCTGCTTTGTTATATTTCAGCATGTCCCCCCCCAAAAAAAAACACTATTGGTGAGATTTTCAGGATAACATGTGCACTAGAAAGAAGTTAAACAAAATTAGCTAATTCAAATTAAATCCCTTCAGCTATGAAGCACAAAGTTATCTAGAAAAAGCTCTAAGGATGGGAAAGATGGAAGGAAAGGGAAAAAAGAGCAGAACCAGCAGCAAAATGAAGAGACTCTGGTAAGGATACAATTTTGGATGATCTGAAGGACCAGCCTGGGGACAAGGAGAAGACCTATCTATGTGGTTGCTACGAGTCAAAAACAGCTTGATGACACACAATCAATCAATCAAATTAAATTATAATGCAAAAACTCTAATGATAGAAACATTAAGTTGCAAGGTAATGGGGACTAAGGAATAGTTTTATAGATGGTGGAGTTAAATGGGCATGCCTTGAAGTCCAGATTTATTCCGACATTAAATGAAATGAAAATATAACTAACCAAGAACACCTTTTCAGAATTCTTCCCAGACAAGCTGATTTTCATATTTTTATAATGATTAGCTCCAACATTGACTGATAAACAGGGAAAGATCTCCCAAAATGTGCAGCAGCAGTTGCTTTCCAATACAGTAGCTATGGCCTCTGTCACAGCAGTAATTATGGTCAGCCCTGGCAGCCATTTCCACCAGATTCTGCCTGCCAGATGTTTTGGGCTGCAGCTCCCATACTTCCCCATTCAGATGGCCGTTGGCTGGAAAGGATGGGGATAGGAGTCCAGCTTCTGTGACAGATGCCAGAGTAAGGGAAGGCTGCCCAGTTATATCCTTTTCAATTACAAGAGTTGCCAGATTTCATCAAAAGTGAACTTGAAGCAAATTTGGATGTGGCTGCTTTTGTCACCGCTCCTGAATACTGTAGCAATTAGGAAGGGAACCAAAATATCATGTGTGAGAGTAATACAATTTCTCGGGAATCTTGCAGATTTTTCATTGGATTTCATTAAACGTGAAATCTGAAGAGAGTTTGAGATTTCAGTGATTATATCTTTCAAGCAAAGGGAAAAAAATATAAATCGGCAGGTTCCTTTCTTTCTACTGTATGGAATCTCCCATCTGGACTTGGGAGGGTCTATCCATACACTGTACAGATGTTCCTGTGGATGATGCCAGATATTTGGTTGTGCCAAACAGCATTCTCATACTCTTTCTTCCTGAAGGTCAAAATGGTGATAGGAGCACTCAGTACTGTGACTCCTAAGCTGTGAGGGTGGCCCCAACAGATCCCAAGAAAAACATCAGAGCTCTCTGTCCAGAAAAGTGCAGTACTAGGAATAGCTAAGATTGTGAGTAAAACCTTCAAACTCCCAGGTCTCTGGTAGAGGATCCGACATTGAGGAAGACAGGCCACCCATGAGGTTGAGAAGGGAATATGTGTATGTACATCTATAGATGATAGATAGATGATAGATAGATGATAGATAGATAGATGATAGATAGATAGATAGATAGATAGATAGATAGATAGATAGATAGATAGATAGACAGATATAGAGAGACAGACAAGAGAAAGAGAGGAGAGAGCAAGAGACAGTCAGACAGACAGACACACAGAGAGAGAGAGAGAGACAGGAGAGAGAGAGAGAGATGAGAGAGAGAGACAAAGACAGGAGAAAAAGTGAGAGACAGAGGAGAGACAGACAGCCAGAGAGACAGATAGGAGAGAGAGAGAGGGAGGGAGGGAGGGAGGGAGGGAGAGAGAGAGGGAGAGAGGGAGAGAGAGAGAGAGAGAGATTGGCCCAGTCACCCAACTGGCTTTCATGATTAAGGTGGGACGTGAACTCATGGTCTCCTGCTTTCTAGCCTCGTGTCTTAACCACTAGTCTAAAACTGGCTCTCTAATATATTCTAATAGGGTCAACCGGAGAGGTCATCAATAACAATTTGTTATATTGTATTTTAAATTTGGCTGATGGCAATCTTAAAATGTTTTGAATAAACATTATAAGGTTGCCTTCAGACAAATTTAAAATTTGTCTGATAGCAAATTTTAAACTCTGGACCACCTCGAGACTTTCAAGTATGCATTATGAAAATACGACTGAAATATATTAAAGATTAAAAGAAAAACCACTTACATAAACAGCACAGTTGGCACGGATCTGACACATGTTGAATTCCTTTTAGGAAATTTATTTTATTTGCATTTCATATTCTGTTTATTAATTTACAGGAAAATGACTTGATATCTTGCCAAATGATATGCCCTCATTTAATGCAAAATTGTGAGGTATTTAGGAGAAGTTTTTATTTATTAGTTACCTTATAATCATATTAAGTGAGGCTAAAAAAAGGGGGCAAACCAATTTCCAGCTAATACTTTTCCCCTGAGCCCAGCAAGCAATAATAGTAAAAATCTGTGAAATAGGATAAATACAATTCAATAATTATATTGATAAATAAAATGAAAATCAACTAATTGTGCCTTTCACTCAGATGCTTGCCTCCGTTGTTGCTGGCTTTCTGCTTCAGTGCGTGTTAAACTTTTTCTGTCACACTTCAATAAATTTAATTGTGCAGAATAAATGAGCTAATTTTTGAAGTCACAGGCTCTGTTTGCAAGATAAGGGTGGTGATTTATTGACCTCCTCAGACTTTCTAAGAGTATCCCCTCCTTTGCTAATGACAACTGTGTGAAACCTTTCTTCCTTTTTTGTCCTTCTCCTCCACAATCCCGTTAAGCCCATGTTGATTTACCTTTCGGTCTCGTTTTGTGAAATCACTTAACTTATCACAACAGTTCCCTATGCCATTATGTAGTTATGGCCAAATTCCTGGTGGCATTTGGGGATCTGTGGGAGGATGGTGAAGAGGAAACATTTGCTTCCTGAAGTTCTTTTGTGTGTTCTCTCTATAATAGATACAAAGAAATAAACAACTGTATTTCTGCGCCACATGGAATTCCAACAAAGAAAGAGAAAAAAGCAGAGGATTTTTTTTAGATCCTTTCAGTGCTATAGGATGGTGTAATTAAAGATGGAGGTCGCAGATGGGCATTAGGTTGAATGTCCATTTCTGAAGATCAGAGGTTGCCTTAAAGGAGACCTTCTTTAAAGTAATGTGCCCCTCGGTGAGTGCTTTGTCTACTAAAACAGAGATTAGGTTTAATGCACTGTTCTGCGTGTAATGAAGATGCAGAAGGTGCTTAAAAATGTATCATGGAGTCAGAGAAGGTATGTTGAGGGAATTTAACCTTCCCTTCCCTGCTGCCACCCCCTGAAAATCTCATATCTCAAACTAACATTTGCATGTGGAGGAAATCTGTTCTTATGGCTTTGATCATCGCCAATGAGAAGAGCTGAGATGAGCAAAAGGAACTGGGGTATTTCCCAGTTATTAAGAAAGTATGATGCTGGGTCTACAATCCGATGAAGCTAAAGGGAGTCCTCAAATCAGCAATATAATTACTTACTGACTCTCAAGTATCATCAATGAGGCATTTCATTTCTGCAAGCTTCAAAAAAAGGAGAGAAACAAATATATAACATAGATCACCAACTGCTTACATTTGAGAATTAGCAAACGACCCAGCTACTGATAGAAAGTTGATTTTGTTCCTGCCTTTGCCATATTTGGAATTTTTTTGAAGAATCTGAATATTCATGTTTTCATTGCTAGGGTCCTGGGGACACAAGGCTAACCCGGACATTCATTAAATGACTAGCATTATTGGGGGCTTACAAAGACCCACGGTTGTCCAGTTTTATAGCCATTGTCTGCTTACTCACTCTGAGCGTGAGCAATGGCAGGTATACAGAGAAATGTTGATAGCCTTTTTTTCCTCATTTCCCTCCAAGTCCGTAATGATGGCAAATAAGCAAGCAAGATCAAGAGTACAAATTAGAGGAGACTTGTCTGTAACCAGCATTGACTCACCTAGGGGGCTAAGGAGACAGTCGGGGGGGGGGGGGAAGTGTCTCTGTGAATAGGTTATATCAAGATCTATGGAAATGATGCTGAGTAAATGTACCAAAAGTCAGGTCTTTGAATAAAGACAATTAAGATAACAGCTCGGAGCCCAGACCTTAGCAAAATAATGCAGAATTTTTTGTAGCCTGCTGGAAGCGAGATATTTATCTGAATATGTTTTCATACACAGCGATAGAACAGTAAAGTGCTGGACAAAAGCTCCCAAGTACTTAAACTGCCATGGTGAAAACTTCATAGATATATGCAGATAAAAATCTTAGAAAGTTCTGCTCAAGGTGATTTAAACTGACTTTTACTTCTTTAGGGAAGGACAAAGCATTCCCGGGGGGGACTGCCAAGTAAAGCCATTGCTAATTTCAATTGTATTATGTGAGTGCGAGGGAGAGCTCATTAGGGCAAGCAGAAAGCTGAGTTAGCAAAAGGAATGATTAAAGCAGATTAGCAGAGTAAAATTGTACAGAACTTGCGCAATTAAATGAAAAAGTGGTGGACGGTGGAAGAACTGCAAAACCTTTATTTTTCCTCAAAAAGATCCCAAAGGGATATTATCCTAGAATGAGACAATATAATCTAGTATTTTTTCAATGGTCCCAGGTCAAAGGGAACAATATTGAAAGATGGAGATGTGAAATATATAATTTGGGACTGAACCCAGCATCACATCCTGTGCCTGAGCCCTTTCACAGGTTATTGTGATAGCAAGACATGATGGATATAAATATACAGGTGGTCCTCCCTTTACAACCACAATTGAGCCCAAATGTTATGTTGCTAAATGAGATAGTTGTTAAATACGTTTTGCCCAATTTTACAATCTTTCTTGCCAGGGCTGTCTTAACAGCATTATGGGCCCCGGGCAAAGCAGTACACTGGGGCCCCTAGGACAACTACTCACAGTAATAGAATGTAAATGGTCGCTAAAATGAAACATGTTGTTAGTTGTGAAGTCGTGTCCGACCCATCACAACCCCATGGAAAACGTTCCTCCAGGCCTTCCTGTTCTCTACCATCCTCTGGAGTCCATTTAAGCTCATGATGACTGCTTCGGTGATTTCATCAAGCCACCTCATTCTCTGTTGCGCCTTTCCTCTTTTGCCCTCAATCTTTCCCAGCATTAGGCTCTTCTCCAGTGAGCCCTTCCTTCTCATTAGGTGGCCAAAGTATTTGAGTTTCATCTTCAGGATATGGCCTTCTAAGGAGCAGTCAGGGTTGATCTCCTCTAGGACTGGCTGGTTTGATCGCCTTGCAGTCCAAGGGACTCGCAGGAGTCTTCTCCAGCACCATAGTTCAAAGGCCTCAATTCTTTGGCGCTCAGCCTTCCTTATGGTCCAAATTTCACAGCCATACATTGCAACTGGGAAAACCATAGCCAATAAAATGAAACATATATTTATTTTATTGGCACTTCCAACAAAATTGGTGTTGGTATGGGGCCCCTTTGCTCATGGGGACCACGGGCAAGTGCCCATCAGGCCCATGCATTAAGACAGCCCTGTTTCTTGCCACAGTTGTTAAGTGAATGACTGCACCTAGTAACATGGTTGTTAAGTGAACCTGGCTTCCCCATTTGACATTGCTTGTCAGAAGGTCACAGAAGAGGATCACATGGTCATAGGACAGTGCAACCATCATAAATATGAATCAGTTGCCAAGAATCCAAATTTTGACGTGACCGTGGTATGTTGCAACAGTTGTGTGAAAAAAGGTCACAGGTCATTTTTTTCAGTGCTGTTGTAACTTCGAATGGTCACTAAATGAATGGTTGTAAGTCAATGACTACCTGTATAGGAAAGTGTCATATTCCAGGCTAGGACATTAGTAATGCCTTGTTAGTGCACAATTATTATTTTTGAGAATTTAAATTTATCATCAGGGGTCTCAAATGGATACTTATGGCAGATAAAGACAGTAGGTATAAATGTGGTTATTTATTCAAATAACCATTGACTTACTATTAGACCTTAAATGTGAGTTAATAACTGGCCTTTATTTTAAAGGGTACCCAGTCTGCCAAAGTACAAGTCGTCCAATACAGATGGTAGCGCTAGCTAAGTGCATTAGTCTTCTCTTCTGCCATTCAAACATCCACTTTTTAAAAATCAGTATTTGCCTGTTAACAAACATGTGTTTCTAAAAATTATACAAAAGTGCCCATACAGTTTATGATGCAATTCACATAATAGAAGTGCTAAAGACTGCTGAGAAAACCCAATTTGAAAAGAGGGGAAATGGATATCACAAACTGGTGTTTACCAAGCCTTCCTGAGTAAATACTGCTATTGGATTTCCCTAGGTCTTGTGTACAATCTAGATTTTTTCCCCCTAGTCCCACAATGTTGGCTGATTTGGCAGTGGTGGTGGGTACCAGGGCCAACACTAAGACAAAAGAAAATGGAGGACAAGGAGCAATGAAGTTTGCCAAGTTATATGTGGTAGGTGCTCCATCACTAAAGGTTTTCAGGAACAGACTCTGGACTTTTGGAATGGTACAGGGTCTACTGCTTGAGCAGGAGGTTGGACTAGAAGACCTTCAAGGTTCCTTCCAACCATATTATTCTAAATTCTACATTCTATATTTGTTAGACCTGTATAGGAGATGTAATACAGCAGCTTTACAGTGATGTTTTACACTGGTGCTTTGACCCCAGCAAAAAAAAAATATATAATTACATTCCAACCCGTATGAATCAAGGAAATGTTAAAATAAACTTTTAATCATGCTTAACTCCCCGCAAAACAAACCAATAGAAAGAATACCAAACTGCTAAGAGTGCAATATAATGCCTTTATAATAATGGTTTATTGAACTTTATTTTCAAAGTGAGAAGTGAATCCTTGGGAATATCTTCCTAAATTTTTCATCCTTATCCAATCTTAGTGTTTTATTTGCTTCTTTATTTCCCCGATTAGGAAATGTCATTTCAGAAGAGGGCTTTGCCCTTTGCCATCAGTGGGTTTCTCAGGCTATTGTGTTAAGCATGTTCCATTTCTTTGAATGTGGAATGCCTCCAGTAGTCCGAAGTACACGCCTGACAAAATTATATTCGCCTACCTCCCCATTGTCTTGTGACAGAGGCACGGGCTAGATCGCACAAAACTGGTAGGCTGCTGTGTTATTTCAAGGAAAAGATTGCTTGGAACATTTATCAGTGACATTAGCCAAAGTGCAGATTTGTGTATTGTATTATAATTACCTAAATAGGGATTTTGCATGCTATAGCCAGTGATTCATGAACTGCAGGGTATCTGCAGAAACAGGCTGTCATCGGGATTAAGGGATGTAAAATGCCGGAAGGTTTTTTCCCCCCCTCTTTGATAGCAGACCTGTTATTGCATCCTCACAGGCTTTGTCTGATAAATTATATTGGTGCTTTGCAGCTGCATCTTACATCTTTTCTCCCTAATTTTATGCCATTGAAAGAAAGAAAAAATATATTTTTGTGAGAGTTTGGGCTGTGAAGATATATAATGTACTGGGTTCTGCTTAAAGACAGGTTGCTCTGTACTAGAAAGAAAATAATAAGAAGGTCTTGGGCTTATATGTCTTTATTATGTTTTCCCTACTGCTTGCAGCAGGAGGGGAGGGCATTATATTATATTGCTAGTATATTAATAGGAAAATAGTGATACTTCACTGGAGTGAGCTTACCTCTTGAGCTAGAAAGCAGTTACTGCAGAGAATACAGTGCAAACTCCTATGCATTTATTTGCACAGAAGTAAATTTAATTGGGTTCACGGGGCATTATACCTTTGTACGTATAGTTATTACAGTAGTCTGAATGACTTAATATTGAAAGTCGTATTTTCTGTTCCACATTATTGTTACTCAGCTGTGGAAAACTGTGCCTCCTCCACAAAGGCATTAGAGGAATTGAAACTCAGTAATCTTAAAGCAAAGAGCGTGGTGGCTGGGGGTTAAGACGCTGGGCTTGTTGACTGGAAGGTTGGGGATTTGAGACCCAACCACTGGGGTGAGTTCCCATTCTTGTCCCAGCTCCTGCGAACCTAGCCGTTTGAAAGCACGTATATGTGAGTAGATAAATAGGTACCACTTTGGTGGGAAGGTAACAGCATGAGCACTGCTCCCTAGAGTCAGATATGACTGGACAGGGGAAACCTTTACCTTTAGTATTAAATATGAAGCTGTTAACCTTTAAGCTTTTATTAACACTATTAAGCTTTTTCACATATACAATAATACAATACAATAGTAGAGTTGGAAGGGACCTTGGAGGTCTTCTAGTCCAACCCCCTGCCTAGGCAGGAAACTACATATAAGATATGCCTATCTTAAAGAGACTTCGCTGAACCTTGACCCAGAAAGTAAACAAAATTGCTTTCAAATCACAAAATTGCTTTCAAACTGACTGACTGACTGTTTGAACAACCTTTCAGAACTAATCCTTCCATTCCTCCCCACCATCCAACCAGAACCAATGAAGCTTCTGGGATGACAACATGTCGTCATTAAGGGAAAAATCTTAGTCCAGTTGTCTTTTGAAATGCACCTTTGAGACAACCATAACTTGGATGACTGAGAATCTCCATAGACATTCAACACATTTAAATCATTGATTTACTTAGAGGTTAGAGAGGTGAACGAGGGAAAGTTCAAATATTAGACAACTCCCCGTGTAGACAAACCTGCTTATATTTTTCGGATCCAAACTAATGCCAAACCAAGTTCCATCTCCTGCATGAAGAGGACAGTGAGGTCACCTTTGCAGTTTTTCTTTTGACCTCACAGTCTGTAATGGGCTATGAGAATAACCTTGAAAGAGAGGAGGAAGAACTGCAGCCTAGACAACAGTCTGACAAACAAAATCTGAGTCCCATGTAGAAATGGGTGGAATAAGCCAGAGGTGGTTTCGGCTGAGTAGGTAGTAACTCAGCCTGCCACGTCCCAAACCAGCTCTATCGTCGTCGGTACCATCTTAATTTTTGTTTCTGCGCATGCGCAGAACAATCTTCATTGAAAAAAATGGCAAAAAAAAATTGCGTGCCGAACTGGCAGTAATGCCAGCAGCAACCCACCCCTGGAATAAGCATCTCAGAAATCGCATCCTACCACACACTTCCCTGCGACCGATTCGCTCTCACAGGGAAGGACTCCTCCGGGTGCCGTCCACTAAGCAATGCCAACGGGCGGCACCTAGGAGTAGAGCCTTCTCTGTGATGGGCCCAACCTTCTGGAATGATCTCCCCCCTGATATCAGAACCACCACCGACTTCCCCTCCTTTCGACGAAAACTGAAGACTCACCTGTTCCGTTTAGCCGGCCTGGACCATTCATAACCTTATTATACCTCCTGGCAGATATATTTTAACTGGGTAATTTTAATTGGGTATTTTTTTAGGATTGTTGAAATATTGTTTTTATCTACTTTACTTTGTTCAGTGTCGTATTGCCTCCTCTTCTATGTTTTTATGTTTGTATGTTTGTATTCCATTTTATCTGTTTTATTTGACTGTACACCGCCCCGAGTCCCTTTGGGGAGAGGGGGCGGTATAAAAATCGAAATAAAGGATAAAGGATAAGGATAAGAAAGGACTCTCCCTAGTTCTCCAAGACATAAAAGCAAGACAGAGAGGAAGTGCTCTCAGAACTGCAAAATTCTATTATTGTAACCTTACCTTACAGTTAATATTAGTATTCTTATTTTTAGTTTCCTGGTCTGATCTGCCTTGGATAACATAGCCCAGAGCTGGATCAGAGAGACAGAGGAAGTGATTGGATTGGATTGGATTAGATTATAGGATAGTCACTCCCTAGAATCTTCCAGGATATATCTATTAGCATGTGAGTAGTATAGGTTTAGTCTGGCAAGCTTTTCTATGTAGAAATAGAGCCGAGGTGGCACAGTGGTTAGAGTGCAGTACTGCAGGCTACTTCAGCTGACTGCTAGCTGCAGTTTGGCAGTTCAAATCTCACTGGCTGAAGGTTGACTCAGCCTTCCATCCTTCCGGGGTGGGTAAAATGAGGACCCAGATTGTTGGGGGCAATAGGCTGACTCTATAAACTGCTTAGAGAGGGCTGTAAAAGCACTATGAAGCGGTATATAAGTCTAAGTGCTGTTGCTATTGCTATGTAGTATGAGCAATAAAAAAACTGAACTTTGGCTGGATTGATCTATATTTTGCTGGGGCTGATCTTTGAAGAGCTGACCTAGTCCTCTTTCTCGGCTAAAAAAATGGCTCTGAAAGTTTGGTCCCATTATAGGAACAAAATGGAAGGAGATCTTTTAAGATTTTCTTATTATTTTATTTCTTCACAAGGGAGTCTCTTCTAGATCCTAGTGCTTAATTAGCCTTAAGGATATTACCAAAGACTTAATTGTAAAGACAATTGTCTAACTGATGTTCAGTTTCATATCTATGTAGTCAAGCCCCTTGGTGGTTTATATTAATGAAAACATAAAAACAAATTGCTGTTGGTAATAATTAAAATTATGTAATTGTAAAATCAATAAAACAATGTTTAAAATGGTCAGTCCTAGGTATCATGCACTACTATAGCCTCACTCAAACAACTTTTCCAAGAGTTTTTGGAAGACTAAAATTCTTCCCAGAACTCAGCACTCATTCTGGATGTGAAGACGCTGCTCCAGCATAACCTGTGGAATGTCCTTTCAGATATATATAAAAACAGCAGGACAAGCAATGGGGGTTTAAACTGTGGCTTTTTATTGCTGTATGCTGCCTGGAGTTACTCACTACATGTGAGTTGGGTGGCCATATAAATTTGTTTAATAAAAATAAGACCATTTCAAAATTGCCAGTATATATTATCTATATCAGTGATGGCGAACCTATGGCACACGTGCCACAGGTGGCACGCGGAGCCATTTGTCAGGGCACGCGTGGCGCTGCCCTGTCAGCTGAGTTCACCTTTTTAAAAGCCATTTTTCGCCCTCCCCAGGCTCCAGAGGCTTTATAGGAGCCTGGGGAGGGCGAAAAGAGCCTGCCCCGCCCCCCCAGAGGCCGTCCGGAGGCTTCAGGGACCATCCAGAGGCTTCCCTGATGCCTTCGGAGCGCTTAAAACGACCCTCCGAGCAAACCGGAAGTGACTCGGAGGGTCATTTTAAGTGTTCCGAAGGCTTCAGGGAAGCCTCTGGATGTTCCCTGAAGCCTCCGGAGGGCCTCCGGGGGGGCGGGGGAGGCTCTTTTTGCCCTCCCCAGGCTCCTATAAAGCCTCTGGAGCCTGGGGAGTGCAAAAAAAGCATGTAAAAATGGGGCGGTCGCGCGTTGTGTGCGCATGCGCACTGGGGGGTTTGCGTATTGCATTATGGGTGCGGCACGCCCGCACATGACCCCCCTGCGATCCCCCCCCCTTGTGGCACGCGAGCCAAAAAAGGTTCGCCATCGCTGATCTATATTGTCAGTAACCTAACCTTGTTGGTCACATAACAAGGGTGGCTTACAACAATTAAAATACCAATATAAAGCAATATTATTAGAAGCAGAACTAAAATTGAGTCGTCAACAATTAAAGGTTGATGGAAGAGAGAGGTATTTGTCATTTTACTACATATTGAAAGAGTAGAGTCCAAATGCGTCTTCCCACATAAGAGAAGGCCTCTTCCACATGCCAAATAGACAAGTTTCCAGCCGAGGGGGAATCTTCAAAAGGGTCTCTCCAAGGACTTGAGTAATTGAACAAATTCATAGATGGAAAGTTCATCCTTCAGATACACATCAGTTATATTTCCACAAGACAGGTGCGTATCTACAAACACAAACATGCCTTTATTTCATGTGACATGAATATAACTTTCATTGTTATACTGTTATATTATACTGTTATAACTTTCAGATGAGCTTACATAGGAAAAAATTATTAAAATCAGAAAAATCATTCATAATTTATATTTCCGTAAACCAGGTGCACAAACACACACACACACATTTATTTCATTATTATTCTTATAGCTTTCTGATGAGGTTGCAGCAGAACATTATTACTGATTATTGTTCATTCAATAATTAATCTGGTTCACCAGTCCATTTAGCTCCAACAATATTGGAGCTGTAGGTACTCCACACCCATACACTGCACTGTTTCAAATTCATAGATTAGTCAGCAATTGAACAAAATCACCCTAAATCTTTTCAGAGTTTTACTTTTACCACTGATTAGTAATTCCATCATTTTAGCATTCTAGTGAGACTGTGTGTATAATATTTGAGAGGGTGATCATTTAGTAATGGTATTCGTCATAGAAGCGGGTTAAAGTCTGATAGTAAACATGAGAATGATGAAAAGATTTCTGACTCTGAAACAGAAGACCTGTTTGAATTTAAATTGGCTTCCAATAGTGAACCAGCTCTTTCCTTTCTTCTTTCAACTAAGTGAAACAGTCGTATTGCTTGTCTCAATAGCGAACAGCATGAGTGACCTTCGGTGTTACCACTGAATAGTGACACGAGATTATCTCACTGCTTATCCATATTAAATAAAAACTTTCCATCCTTCTGTTGATTCCACCATCCTCAAACACATGTGTTGAAACAAACAGGGAACTGGAATTTTCTGCACTAAAATTGACAGCAAAATCTTTTCCCCCTCACTTCCGTCTCTGATTCTCCTCTTTGATTAACTTTGGACCAGATGGCCAGTCCCCAGTCTCCCAGCATGCCTTTGACTGACAGGGGCCTTTGATAAACCTCGGAAGAATGGAGTCATCTCCAGGTCACCTCCTCTGCCTGGCCTTTAACATCCAAGCACATCCCACCATTATCTGCTGAATAGGAGACAAAGGAAATTAGCTGCTATTCCCTATCATTCCCATTATTTCTACACTTAAACAAGGAAGTAATGAGATGCCCTTCACTTTCCTTGGAAAGGTACAAATGTCAGCTGTTCAGAAATGCAAACAAGCAGTTTCCCATGTTAGTGGATAGGCTTCTATTGTAAGGACACAAAATGGTAAAACTGGGTTTGGTCTGTGCCTGTTCAAAAAGAAAAATACTTGTCGGGCTTGGAAATGTGTTTGCCACTATTTATTTTTTTGGGGGAAAGAAGCATCTGGGGGGGGGGACCCAATGAGATTTGCGTTTTGCTTATTGAATAATTCCTGGTGCAAAATATACAGTAGATGAGCACGAATGAAAATCTTGAAACCAAGTATCACTGAAATGTTCAAGCTAATAGTACATTGCCATTTATTCTTGTATCTGAGTCTAAGAGAGGAATACCCTTGAAAGGTCTTCTATATCAAACAGTTGGGAGGTCAGAGGTTGTATTCAGCCTGTTCAGACCGGTTCGGGCGAACCAATAGCAGAGATTTTGAGTAGTTCGGAGAACTGGCAAATATCACCTCTGGATGGCCCTGCCCTCCTGCCCCAGTCCTATATTCCCTTGTTTTTTAGCTCAGCTGATTCGCGTAGGCAGAGCGGATTGCTGCACCTCAGCTGAGCTAAAAAACAGCTCAGCTCACCAGTGCTGGCACCAAGGGTGGCTTTTGAGTGTTGCGCACGCACAAAGTGCACATTAGATGCGCACGAGCACAAAGCTCTCTCAGAACTAGTAGGAAAAGATTTGGAATCCCACTACTGTGGGAGGTGTGATCCAACTAGCTTGGCATGGTCTTTCTGCAAAGTTCTATCCCCAGGGAGGCAACAGTATACAATTTCCCCACATTTGTTTCCTCTATCAGTATGAATTAACCCTAGAAAAACCCAGTTGCTTTATATTTTGCTGCTCTGGATTTATCTGACATTCTAAGGAGACTTAAACCAACCCCGGATTGATGAAATGAAGAGGGGGGGAAACCTTCTCAGGTCTCACTAGGCATGGTTGACAACACAGAAATAATTTGGCCTGACTGAATTATTTTACAGCTGTTTAGAAAAATAATTGGGAGGCCTGATGAGATTTGACCATTCAATAAATTCAGCTTTGCCTCTTTTCTAAGCAAGTAAATATTGTAATCCGGTGCCATGTGAAATGAAAGGACACAAAGAGAAGTGATTTTACTTAAAAAAAAAAAAAAAGAGGAGAGCTATGAAAATTTGTTTCTGAATCCAATTATTTCCTTTTGAAAATACATATTTTGGTATAGAGATGATACCAAATCTGTCTGATTAAAATAATTCGGTGTGATTTTTACTGGCAAATACATATCCCTCCCTTCAGTTACAATCCATCTTTTAAGAGAGATTGAGTGGAATCCTTCCTACAATTCCAAATCACATCTGTTGATCAGTATCTATTGCCATCCAATCTAGTACTGAAGGAGGAGCAGAAACTAGCAGGCTCTTGTCGACAAGGATCTTGTTGTTTGTCCCGTTCAGGACAAACAATAAGGTTATTTAGTACTGTACCATCTGCAGTTTTCACTCACGCAAACTATGGTGGCTGTGTCAGCTGAAGGAAAGACTCTCAACCCATTTCCCCAACATGTCACTGCTTCAGCCCCACTCCAGCCCTACCATCCATATTTTCTAATGGAAGGAAATCTATATTCTAAGGGGAGGATCTATATAAGAGCCACGGTGGTGTAGTGGTTAGAGTGCAGCTTATGACCTCAAGATGAGCATAACTCTACCGTGGCAGGTTTCTTCCTCTAACAGACTTGCTTCCATGTTCTGCATCAGATTTAGTATCGCCTCTATACCAAAACATGTGTTTCCAAAAGGAAACATTTTGATTCAGAAACAAATTTTCATAGCTCTCCTCTTTTTAAAAAAAATATATATATAAGATCACTTCTCTTTGTGTCCTTTCATTTCACATGGCACCGGACTATGATATTTACTTGCTTAGAAAAGAGGCAAAGCTGAATTTATTGAATGGTCAAATCTCATCAGGGAGATTATGTCATTTGCAAAGGCAGCCCAAAGAGAATTGTTGCAGTAGGCCAATAATAAGATGATCAGAGCAAAGGTTATAGTCACAAAGGTTTCCTGGTCCTGAATCCCTCTGCTGTTTCAGATGGAGTCATGAATTTTTTCAGGGTGATTGTGACTCTGTTGAGAGTTGGGCTGATGTTCTCAGGTGACTAGCTCCATTTGGATAAAATTTAATCTATATTCTTAGCCTCTGATAAAGTGGTGGGATTCAAAAAAATTTACTACCTGTTCTGTGGGCATGGCTTGGTAGGCATGGCATGGCTTGGTGGGCGTGGCAGAGGAAGGTTACTTCAAAATCCCCATTCCCTCCCGATCAGCTGGGACTCAGGAGGCAGAGAATAGATGTGGGTGGGGCCAGTCACAGGTGGCATTTACCAGTTCTCCGAACTACTCAAAATTTCTGCTACTGGTTCTCCAGAACTGGTCAGAACCTGCTGAATACCACCTCTGCTCTGATATCCTCTAGGCACTGTTTCAGGACTTCCAGCTTGGCCTGGATAGCAATCGGTTTCATCAGTTGCAGTGGAACCAAACCTCACTCCAAACTAATAGATGACTTCTCTCAAGTGAAATTTGAAATCGCATTGGAATAGCTTGATCGCTGGTTCTTTAAGAATAGCAATTGGAATTGTCTATTCATAAGTGAAACCATCACATTACACTGCTGTCTGTTTCCAGTTCTTAGAGGCACTCCAGTTGAACACCATGATATATACAATCTAACACCTCTAAGAAACCTAGTAGAACAAGTAAGGGCATTTCCAAATTACAGAGAAAGTCATCCATTAGAATGACTGGTCTGGAAACATTTCATCTAGAAGGGCAAGCATTGTCAAATACAACGGGATTAGAATGATGGAAGACCTAGGAATCTTCTGACACCTTAGATTCTCTTAATTAGACAGTAATTGATGACCCAGCCATATTATTAAATGACATGCAAAAATCAGCTTGATTTTTCACAAAAAGTCAATAAATCATTAGCTATATAACATACATTCACTGTTTTTTCTTTAATAGACAGGAAACAGCTTCTTGTGGGATTTTAACCTCAGATCCTATCAGAGCTGAGGTATGACTGTTATGTACAATGGCTTGGGAAAGTAAGAAAAGACATTCCTATTGTCCCTCAAACAGCCAAACATCTTTCCTGGTGACACCGATATGGACAATAGCACAATTAGAATAACTGGACATTTTGCTGAAAGGAGATAATCTCCTTGACTACACCGAACAGCAAAGCGTACAGACACTTCAACCTTCCTTGTTCCACTGACTGATTCTGCACCTTTTTTACGGAGTTCTGCAAGGAGTGAATAGCCATTTGCACATCAGATGCCAAAAACGGCCCCTAACGCCAGAAGAACTAGGTGTAATTTCAAGGTTTATTATTAAAACAAAAGGGACCCTAGACATAGTGACGATCTGCAATTTTTAACGCAGAGGCATTCTGTCACTTCCTCTTTGGCTCTTAAAGCTGGTCAAAGTATGTGATTAAATCACTGGAACAATGCTGACTGTGAGAAAGACAAAGGTTTGCCAGAGTACTCCGAAGGGAACAGGAAGGGGAGAAAAAAAAAGATTGACATTAGATTTTAAAGGTATATTTGAAAGAGTGATTATATTATTTTATTTTATTTTAAATCTGCTTTCAACCTCCCCCGGGAGGTTCCACTTTATCAAGAGAGACACATTCTTCCTAAATGAAAGGTTACTGACCTTCATGAATGTGACAGTTCAATTACAGCCCATTCATATGCAGAACGGCCGTTGATAAAGGATTTAGAGAATGTGACTTGCATAGCAAAAGAGAAAGGAAAAAGAAGAAGAGGGGTGCCTGGGAATGTATTTTCATATAGTGAATTAAGAATTATAAATAAGATTCACTCAGGTGGTGGGGGAACCTTTTTTTATTTATTTTTTCTTTTCCTCTGGCCCAGCAAACCATTAGATTTGCTTCAGTGAATACATTGACTTTTTCTCTTTCTCTCTTTTTTTTATCCTGCTAATATTCCTGTCTTTTTAATCCCCTGAACTATTAAACCTAACAAATCATAAAGCCCTTCGGCTGCTTAGATGCAGGATTTCATACCTCCCACCCCCCATCCCCACCCCCATTCTGGCTGGCATTAAGGCAATGTTTTTTCTCATTTTTAGCATCCTAAAGGGGTGGAAACTGTTTATAAAATAATGGTGATTGAGCTAACATAAATACGCAGATATTGCCCTAATTGTCTTGTATGAACATTTCCATCACGTTGGACCAAGTTCTGGTTTTTCAGCCTTCTTTAATACCCAAATTTAGCCAGATTTGCCAGTGTAAAGAAGGCACCCCTTTCTCTGAATATTCCAGGCATGGGAAAGTTGAATACAAAACAGTGGGTCTCTCAAACCACACACACACACACACACACACACACACACACACACACACAAAAATAATTTACTGTACCTGTTCCTGTAAATAAAATGCACTTATAATGTTGGCTATGTTTTTGTGAAATGATTTCATTTTCTCAATGTGTGTGCTTAAAAGGGTACAAATATATTTTCAGGTAGACAGTATTTTTCTCTGAACTCATTGTTTTCACTGTTAATATCAAAATTCAAACTCGGGGGGGGGGGAATGCTGTATTACAATATTTTATTTACCAATATTTCTTGAGACTTAATGATCTTCCTTGGGTTCAGCAAAGGTACCTCTAATAGTTCCACTGAAAAGAATGGAAATTGAATTAGTCAGAAATTAACTTTAGGACAGCCCCAAATATAGTTGTCTTGCTATTATAATTCAAACTCCATAAAAAACAGATTAAGAATACATACAGAGGTACTTAGAGAAGCAAGTACCAAATTTCCCTTGGCATTTAGCCACACTTATCATTCCTGAATCAAATTAACAATTCACTGAATTGAAGCACCACCTCATGTTAATGCAGATGTTCTTGGTAAGGTAAACATCTAAGATAGGTACAGGAATTGCAACCATTGAAGTGCATCCTGGCATTTAAAAAATGTGCTGGTTTAGTATCAATGAAGCCAATTATACAAATACTGCGTGCTGTTAGTTCACACAACTTCCTTGATTCATGCAATTTTATTTTATTCTGGTTGGCAACCTGTAACTGATGAACAAATTCATCTTCTTTGCAGGTCACACCAGTTTTGGATGACTTAATACTGTATAATACAAAGCTACAAAGCTAAAGCAAAGCTGCCTAACTATGATTAAACCCTAGTCCTTAAGATCTGAAAGTCACCAGTTTGTATATACCTAATGGAGAGAAAGAGATGGAAGGAAGGGAGGAAGGAAGGAAGGGAGGGAGGGAGGGAGGGTAGGCACATATGAATCCAATTAGAAACAGACTTAGCAGGCAGCAAAAGAAAATTCTTCAACCAGCAATACTGCTTTCTCTTTCCTACTCCTATCACAAGTCACTTTCACCCTTCCTTCTCCTGATGACTGAATTTATACAATACACATCAGGATTAAAATAAGGTTAGTAACTTGTAAATTCACCATGTTGTGGGAACTCTATCTTTATCTTAGCATGGCCATTACATTTAGACATAATATATTTTTAGACATACCATATTGTAGAGCAGGGGTGTCAAACTTGCAGCCTGCGGACCGGATTTGTCACGCACTGGCCACGCCCACCCACCCCCATTTAACGAAGGGGAAAAAGGTTGTGATACATCACATGATGACATGATAACACGAGTTTCACACCCCTGTTGTAGAGCTAAAAAAAGAGGTAAGATTTACATAGTAAAATCATCAAAAGGTAGGTTTTACTTTGATTTCTCGTAGTGTATTGTTGATATCAAGTCAACTTTTCTTTCAAGGAATGTAAGGTGGCATCAGAGGTGGGTTGCAAATCCCAGTGCTACCGGTTCACTCGTGCGCATGCGACACTTCTTCTAGGTTGGACTAGAAGACGTCCAAGGTCCCTTCCAACTCTGCTATTGTATTGTATTGTATTGTATTGTATTCTGTGCATGAGCAGAAGCGTCCAGGCAGGTAGGTGGAGCCTCCAGCCACTGCCACTACCAGTTTACCCGATCTGGGCCGAACCGGGAACAACCCACCTCTGAGTGGCATCCACATCAACTGTCTGGAGGTATATGGGAACAGGCAAATGGTAGCAGCATTTGAGAAAAAGAGGCGTTTTGTTAATCATCCCGGAGTATTAATTGAGTCCAGTGATTCAATACTTCTCATGGTAGGCTTTGGACCAGGCAGCTTGAAAAATGGATGGCTGGTAGTCAAGGGAAGAATGATAAAGGCAAAGAGTTGGAAATGAGGACTAGGAAGAGAAATAGCTAAAATGAACAAGACCATCTTTGTGCTGTGTGATTGGTATAGTTGGCAGCAACTACTATATGAACTTGGGGATAAAAATTGCTGCCACTTATGCATGCATATTGTTGACAGTCAGTTGAAAAATGAAAACAGGCTTCAGCAAAGCTGGTTTTCAAGTAACAAATGTGTTCTGACCCCCCTTCCTCCGTTGCCCACACAGAACACACACTCCGGAACAGTACAAGGGAACAAGGTTTATTGCACAAACAGACAAGAGGTTCCGTGGCAGCAAGCCACCAAGACAAACCTCACAGGAACAGAACACAAAAGCAGCTATCTTGACTGGAACTTCTGGCATAAGTCTTCTGTTGACTGCTGCAAAGGGCCTATGCGCAGTCAACCCTTTTATAACCTGGAAAGGGAGCCTCCCAAACAGCAGCTGAGAGCTCTTTACCGCCTATAATTACGCCCACGCTCCTTGCGTCTGTGGGTGCGCCGGTAACGGTAACGTCCAGAAACGCCCTGCTGAGTCCTGACTCACTGTCTCGTGAGTCTTCCCCGCTGCTCCAAGGCATGGCATCGGGAGCCCCCCTCCTCTGGCTCTCACCGCTGCTCCATGCCTCAGGCGCCGCCTCCTGGTGGCCGACCAGACTTTCGGATCGCTGATCAGCGTCCGAACCCTGTCCAGGGTCGCCCATCTCCTCTGGGGCTGACTCGTAGGGACCCTCACTCTCGGAGTCTGGTGGCAACAGCAACGGCAACGGCTGGGCCACAACACAAATGTTAAGTTTTTCCCCTTCTAATATCCGATTATTTGCTATTGCGTTTTTTTTTTATTGTACGATCTATTTTTACTTTTATTTTTGCACTCCCAAAATACAGGTGAAAGGATGAGAGCAATTTGTCCAAAACAAATCCAGTCTCCCCTGCATTAGGTACAAATTCAATAAATCATAAACACAATACAGTGCAATACAATGAATGGTAAGAGTGAATAGGGATTTAAGCCTGATTCTCCCAAGCCAACCCCATGTTACGTTAAAGTAACCACAATGAACTCGTTTAAAAATATGAAAAAGTAATATTATACACGGAGCTTGATTAAACCTTTTGAAAATATAATATGTTTCTGTTCATATCCTTTGTGGACAGGGGAGCTTTAAAGTTTACTGTTCCCCAACGGGGTTAGGAGTGCAGCCAGGCATGTAATTAAGAGCAATTCTGATGTGCGCATTGGCAGAGGCAAAAGTAGCTAAAGGTTGAAGACCATGAGGGGGTTTGTTCACTATGGGGAAAACACAAATGAAGATGAACTTTACATACTGTTGGCCTTGCTGCTTGATTAAAAATGCATTATCCTTTGAGGCAAATCACCCCATGACTTATAATAAGACACAGTTACAAAGATACATTTGCTGAACAGACTCTTCCTCGGAGGAAAGCAAGAGAAAGAATCAGGAACCTCCAAACAAAGTGGCGGAGGCAAGTCCTTGGGAGTGAATGCAAAAGCACCGAGCGATGGGCCTCGAAGCTCCTTCCCAATTTGCTGGCACAAAGAAGATTCTAGGTAACCTGGCTTCTGAAAATAGTAAGCTCTTGTTCATATTACAATTACATGAGCAACCTGTATCTGACCTAACTCTATGTCTCCCGGGGTCTATTTCCCTTTCATCCACTATCTTCTCAACTGTAGCATTTCTTTTCTCTCTCTTTTTCTTTTTTCTTTCTTTTCTTTTCTTCTTTTCTTTACTTTTCCTTCCTTCCTTCCTTTGCAGAGGACAGGATGGTAACTAAGATGGCTGTTATCCTAGAAGAGGGGGCCACAGCCCCCATCCACGGACCGGGACTGGGCCATGGCATGCCAAATATTGGGCCACACAAAGTAGAAAAGCCTCATTTGTGGGATGCAGGCAGCATGTGAAGCCAAGCGCCCTCCGGTCTGCAGAAAAAAAATGCTCTCCAAAAGGTTTGGGGCCATTGTCCCAGAAGATAAAAAAGAAAATTAAAAAATGATTTTGATAGCTTTAGAGGACTTAATTTCAAGAAATGAATGAAATATAAGAGAGAGAATGAGAGAGACAGGGAGAGATGCAACGCTATTTATTAGGTGGCCAGGGGAAGGCCCGAGCTTAGCTCATTTAGGAAATCATTGAAGACCTAGTTGTCGCAGGTCCCCAGCCTCTGGGGCAGGTGATCACAGAGCTCCCTTTTGTTTAAACTTGTGTGGGTTTTGTGTGGTCCTATTGGCTGGATTGTGTGGCTCTATTTTATGTGGCTATATTTTACTCCTCTGGTTGGTTTTCTTATTTACATGGCTAGCATTTTTAAAGTTATAAGCCTTCGGGAGTTGCTGGGAAGTAAGGTGGCCTTGTAATTTAATATATGGATAAATAATAAATAATAAATAAATAAATAAATAAATAAATAAATAAATAAATAAAAAAATAAATAATACATACATACATACATACATACATACATACATACATACATACATACATACACGGCAAAATTATAGCATGGGACAAACCACCTCACACTATGAGATGAGCCTCCTATAAATTTGATGAATACAAGAAAGTAAAACCAAGCTTGGAAGTAATTCAATATTTCTGAAAACCAATCTTGGAAATGTAATACAATACAATACAATACAATACAATACAATACAATACAATACAACAGTAGAGTTGGAAGGGGCCTTGGAGGCCTTCTAGTCCAACCCCCTGCCTAGGCAGGAAACCCTATACCGTTTCAGACAAATGGCTATCCAACATCTTCTTAAAGACTTCCAGTGTTGGGGCATTCACAACTTCTGGAGGCAAGTTGTCCCACTGATTAATTGTTCTAACTGTCAGGAAATTTCTCCTCAGTTCTAAGTTGCTTCTCTCCTTGATTAGTTTCCACCCATTGTTTCTTGTTCTACCCTCAGGTGTCTTGGAGAATAGTTTGACTCCCTCTTCTTTGTGGCAACCCCTGAGATATTGGAACACTGCTATCATGTCTCCCCTAGTCCTTCTTTCTCTTAAGCTAGACATACCCAGTTCCTGCAACCGTTCTTCATATGTTTTAGTCTCCAGTCCCCCAATCATCTTTGTTGCTCTTCTCTGCACTCTTTCTAGAGTCTCCACATCTTTTTTACATCGTGGCGACCAAAACTGAATGCAGTATTCCAAGTGTGGCCTTACCAAGGCATTATAAAGTGGTATTAACACTTCACGTGATCTTGATTCTATCCCTCTGTTGATGCAGCCTAGAACTGTGTTGGCTTTTTTGGCAGCTGCTGCACACTGCTGGCTCATATTTAAATGGTTGTCCACTAGAACTCCAAAATCCCTCTCACAGTTACTACTATTGAGCACGGTACCACCTATACTGTACCTGTGCATTCCGTTTTTGTTGCCTAAATGTAGAACCTTACTCTTTTCACCATTGAATTTCATTTTATTAGATAGTGCCCAATGTTCAAGTTTGTCAAGATCCTTCTGTATCTTAAGCCTATCTTCAGGAGTGTTGGCTATTCCTGCCAGCTTGGTGTCACCTGCAAATTTGATGAGTTCCCCATTTATTCCCTCATCCAAATCATTGATGAAGATGTTGAAGAGTACTGGGCCTAAAATAGAGCCTTGGGGTACTCCACTGCATACTTCCCTCCATGTAGATGCAGTTCCATTGAGGACTACACATTGAGTGCGGTTGGTAATCAATGTAATTGATCTCAGATTGAATATGAGTCTGCAATGTGACATTGCTTAGAAAGAAAGAAAGAAAGAAAGAACGAAAGAAAGAAAGAAAGAAAGAAAGAAAGAAAGAAAGAAAGAAAGAAAGAAAGATGCAGTTTTAAACTACATTAATAGCAGTATGATTTCTATATCAATTCTATTCTGTTGATTTCATATATCACTTTCAGAATCCACTTCCATTCTGTTAGGCACTGTTTAGATTTCACTTACTAAGCATATTATTCTACTTCTAGCTCACCAAGAACTAACAGAAAGTAAATCAGCTTCAGAGAAGGTCGCAAGGGTGAAAGGACCAGAAAACAAGTTAAGGAATAGAGACTCCCCACGCAGTGATTTGTTTCGCCATACCAAGAAGCATTGGTTGAAGTGACACAATCAACTCTCCAGAAGCAAAGACCATTTTGTTCCTGGATTGGCCAGCCAGTAGCTAGATAAATCCACTGACCTTTGGGGTTGTGGCTCTCCTGGGGTCAGTCCCAAAATTTAAAAGCAGATTGCCATCTGGGGGCCGGGTCCAATAAATGAGGGCATATTACAAAAGAGGGGGATTTTGTGGTGAGGCAGACATATTTAGAATCATGCCCTGGTCTTAATGAGGAAGGACAGACTTCAGACCCTCCCAATACACTATGAGAATATCTGAAACAGAAGGAGAGAGAAAGAAGAGAGAAAGGAAGGTCTTTGTAAAGATCTATCTGAAGCATGTAAGGTATGACAAGGTTAATGTGTGATGAGATCATAATTTTAAACAGAAGGCAGGTCAGATTAGAGAGCCAGTCATCAGTACAGACGCCTCAAGCAATTGTAAAGACACAATTTCCTATCCATCTGAATTCTTCTTAACAGGTTCCTATAAATTCTAGCTCACTGAATCCCTCTAGGGGCATTAAAACCTTTCTAAAAATATTATTTTTCAACTAGGCCAAAGCACGTATCTTGCACAGGAGCTCAGATTGAAATTACAGAAAGCTACTTTACACCAAGTCACTTGTGTTGCTACTTTAATATTGTTAGAATATTGAATGGTACCATCAGGGTCTGCAGCTGGGAAGGGGAGGGCATTGGAAGAAAATGCTGAAATGTGGGTTATAATATTGTGATACAATATAATATGTTGTATCCTTATATACATGGGTTTGATATTGTGATGTAAGTACGAGTAGTCCTCAACATACGACAGACCCCTGCCATTATGGTAATATATAGTGACAATTCTAAATTGGGTCAATCACATGACCAACCCAATATATGATCTTTTTTGTAGCAGCACTTGTATGAAAGGGAGAAGCTTATGCCATGATCAACCATTCATGTTTCGCCATTTTGTTGTCATTGTAGCTATGAATTATATTTGCAGTACTTTCTATGGTTGCAGATTAAAGTGTTTCCCAACCATTTCTAGAGATAACATATGGAATATTGTCGGTGCAAAGAAGCATCGTCTTTAACAACCTGCTTCATATATAATAAGATACAAATTTTATTATTTTCATTCACTGGAAATTGTATGGCAAATGTATATCATTGTTCAATATGTATATTCTATGTGGTTTTCTAACCTCTCTATACACATTTGTACATACATACATACACACACATAATCATACACATACACACACATACATAAACATTTACATATATTTCACTTCTGCAAATAATGCACACACATACATACCTACCCTACTGTACAATATAATGATGAAAACTATGAGGTTAAAAACTTGAGTATTTATTTAGATAGCGTCCCTTCCCATTCCATGTATGCTGAACTGACCATAAGCCTAGAGAAAGTGGGTAGATACACACTCAAGCAGGAAGAACAATGTATTTAAGGAATGATCTAGGGCTTAACAAATCAGGAAGCTTGCAAGACTCCAAGTAGCACAGAGCATGACTTACTGCCCTAATCATAACTTTGAAGATAATGCATAACTTTGCATAACTTTGAAGATAATTGAGACCATAAGGGTGCCTGAGCCTTATGCTCCACCCAATGGAGGTTCACTTGATTCTTAAAAGTTCCTGTGGTTATTTCTAAAGTGAGGAATCACTAAGGAAATTCATCCTAAATCTAAATTAACAGTTGAGGATAGGGATGCATTCATAGATCAGAAAAACATAAGAGATTCTGCTTAAAGTTATCTGCTGGTTCAGAGCATTACTGAGCCCCTTAGTCAAGGCATATTGTACCATTGTCAAAGCAAATGAGGTATTTTCAATGTTTTAGCAATTAAAATAATTATATTTGGTAAGAAGGAAATGGTTGATTTCATTCAGGCAAAGAAACAACCAACTATGATCATGATGTGAAAAACTGAAGCTTAAATATTTATTTTTTTCATTGGTTGTTATAGGTAATTATGAAGACAATAAAGCCACTCCTGAAATCATTGTAACTTACGAATGTGCAATCTGGATGAGGACATTTGGACCATGTTCTAATTCTAGCAATGAGACTCTTTAAAGCCATCTTTGCAATATTATTTTATAAAAAGCACCATTTATAGGAAAACTAAAACTAGCTCTCTGGGAGGTTCCCCCCCCCCTATTATTGAAAATTCATTTTTGATTTACATTTTATCTTTCATATGTTTTGGTAGTAATCCTCCCCCCAAGTATTTTACAAATCACATCCATACAATCTGGAATGATGCTGACTTTTTAGACACCTACCCAACCACAAACACACACACACACACACTTTCCCTTGTAAAGTTTAGACCCTGTCTTGATCTAACGAAGGCTAAAAATCTAATACTCTATTAGGAAAAAAAAAGGAGCCCACCAAACATTTGGGCTGTGCTGGAACAATTAAAACAGCAGGTGATGTTTTCCTTCAAAGCTTCCAGTCATAACGATCAACAAGCCCCAGGACTGGTTTTCCTCCACAGTTGCTGTGAATTATGGGAATTTACCAGTGACCTCTTTATAGTAATCATCTCACAATAAGTGAAGTATCTGAACCCTTCTGCAACGGTTTTTAGGCAATGGACAGTAAATCCTTTGAAACAAGCTGTCACAAACAGGCTTATTGTCAGCTGTGAAACCTTCATAGCTGGCTCAAACGCTCTCCTAAGAGGCAGCCAGACCTGACATTTCTTGTCAGAAGAATATTCACATTAGAAGGAATATTTTTTAAAGACTTATCTAGCTGGCTATTGCTGGTATTTTTGTGGTGGGTTGATTAATTGCAAGTCCTGCCCTAATAGAGGATTTCATCTTCCAATATATCCCTGTACAATGTACTTGTAGAATGTACAATTCTACAAGTAATGCACTCATCCAGCCCTATCCTGCCTGAATGTTAAAAAATAAATTTGCAGTTGACATCTTGCTGTTTTCCACAGAGCTACACAATTGCTAGGCAGCCTAATAACAGATGCAGACCTGTAATGGTTGGAGCAGGATTTTCAAAATACACACTGAACACCTAACTGTATTTGTTTATTCACTGCCTTTGGAAGCTGAGTATTTAAAAACACCGTCAGATTACAAGAGGCTATAATAATCCTGTTAAAACTTAACAGCATTTAATGGAAGATTAAAGGTTACAATGCTATAATTAGAGAACAAACACCTTCCACAGTATTTGCTAATTGGAATAGAAAACTCCGGTGTTGGGACAACAACATTCAGGATCGCCCACCCTATCTTACTAGCTGGAGGAGTTGCAGGCCAAGAGATCTCCGAGCTACTCAGCTGAGGAAGATTGGCATCAAATGGAGCTGCACAAGGAAAAGGGACTGACGGCAATCCAATATGTTCTTGGCATCTGTCTTCTACAATCTCACATTATCCAGATGCATTGGACTACAGACCCTATTAATTATGTGCCATCAAGTAGGTGTTGATCATATATTTAATCCCCCCCCCCCATGTTCCCATTATCCCCAGTGAAAATGCTTCACCGTTGCCTCCTCAACATTATTTTTGGTTTAAAATCTGCTCTCTTGCCATTCCTCCATTAGCGCCACTCCATGTTTGATGTGATGGTCCTTGAAATATTTGAAATATTCCCCTTCCTATGTGGGATCATGGAGAAAAATCTATCTATGTGCTGTTAACACATGGAAGGTAACACAGTAGTGGATTCGACCTCACTTTGGATGTTGTCTAAATCTAACATTGAAAAACCAAAAAGACATAATTATATGAAATATATGGACTATTTGTGCTACACATAGTACTTGGCCACTTCCCACTTCTGATCTGGTTCTTACTTTGATGCTTAGCTGTCCAACATTGCAGGCTGGCAATACCAATAATGATAAACATCTTGGCTGGAATCCCAAAACAACCAGAAAACCATCAGCATTGACAAAATCATATCAATCAATTACAAAAGGCAGCTTTACTTAGGATGGCTTACGTCCTGTGATCTTTAACACCATCAAACATCCACCTCTGCCTATCCCAGGTCCTTGGAAAAGACTCAATAGGTAGACAAAAATGCCAAATCCATTCTTGCTGTGGCAAATGCCATCTGTAGAACATTTTGTAAAGGTTTTCTTTATATGCTGACGTCATTAGTTTGTAATTTCTTTCTCATAGTTGTTGCCAATTGTCTAATTCTATAGTATATCCAAAAAAATTAGCCCATACTATCATAGTTTCTTTTATATACACTTCTTACTTTTTAAAACTCAATAAGTAGCTATATATTTTCTTTATTAAGTTATCATCTGTCCCCTGATCTAATTCTAGGGGTTCTTTATAGAATCCATATATTTCTACATCTGAGTCTGAGTCTGAGATCTAGGGCAACAGTACACCTGAAAGATACACCTGAAAGATACCCAGTGTAATATGCAGGCTCTCACATTTCACTTAGCAGCAGGATTTAAATGGTCCTTTCTTGACATCTACGCTCTCCTCTGTCACTTAATGGTGCAACAGTGCCAATTCACTAAAAATACTAAAATTCGCAAGTTAAAACATTAGCAAGTTTGATTATATCAGAAGAAAAAATCAAATATTTGAAAATGCAAACCAGTGTTTGCACTCGCTGTTCAAAATATAATTCTAGCATTCTTTTGTTTGTTAAAAAAAATCACACATATCACTATTTCCTGGGAGACTCATATATTCTGAAGAAAAGATATCAACTTGCAGCAGTTATCGATAATCAAGACAATAACCTGAGCAAAACAGTCTCAGTACATAAAGGTATAATCCCTAATTAGATCTGCAAGGCAAGAGTGAGAGAACTAGCATTGTCTTCCATTGAAAAAGCCATTCGCTATGCAGACAACATGAAGGATGTAAATTCCAGACTCAGGATAATATGAAGTTAATAAATGCAACCTGTTTTCAACAGGTGATGAATTTTCTTCAGATTTTATCTTAAGGAAACACAGAAATGAGATGCAAGATGCTCCTTCGTCTCCATCAATCCATGCGTGCAGGTCGATGGCTCCAGGAAGCAAAGATGTTGGGTAACAGCTCAATATTGGAAAATATGAGCAAAAAGACTAATGCTGCCATCACTGAATTCAGATTTTCCCAACTTGTAATACTCAGATGTATTCCTGCCCCCGATATTCTTTGTCTGACTTAAAAATCATGTTGCGGTAAGGAGTTAATTCAGGACCTGAATGCTTTGCATGTAGCAAAATGAAAATCTGTAGTATGCCTGACTGAGGAAGACAGTCAATATTTAGGGTTAAATGAAATGTACTGCTGAGAAAAATACTAGTGATTGAAAGAAGCAGTTCAGATGGCAAGAAATGGTTTTTCTGGTGGCAAGAATTAACTTTCTTAGAAACTGCTGAGCAGAATCCAATTCTGCAAGTATCAATTGTTCTGATTAAAAATCAACTCTCCCAGAGGTCCATTAAGTGTTATTACACTAGAAATGATGTGGCATCAGATTAAACTGGGTAGATTACCCAATTTTGTTCAGTACTGATGATTCATCAGTAGTGTTATCAGTTTAGGGCACAATCTTTCCTTGAAAGTGCATTGTTGCAGCCGACTGCCTTCCCCCCGCCAATAATTTTATTGAAGATTATATTACACAGATAAAACTAATACAACTACATAGTACAGAAATACATTAAAGTTCTTTTTTTAAAAAAAAATTAAAAGTTCAGAAAAAGAGAAAAAGATAGAAGTAGCCGCCCTCTTCATCTCCAGCAAGTATAATCAATAACTTATCACTATCTCTTAAAAATCAGCCAAATATCTCTTCATTCCATACCTCATCCCATTCTCAATAAGCTTGTCTCTGAAACTTCATATCTCTTTATCAATCAGTAGATATCCAGGAAGGATTATCGGAAATAACAACATTTCTGCTAAGTCTTACTATCTGTTATATCCAAATTGAATCCTTCCTTAGCAATCAATTAATTCTGCAGCCCTCTGAGCACGGTTAGAGTGGTCGCTCAACCAGGCCTTACTGCAGAACGGCCGCCAGCTATGTGGCAACTGTTTAGAAATTCCGCTGATGTTTTTTGAAGGCCTTATGTTTATTCTTACGTTGCTGACGAAAACCTGGCTGTAGAAGACTCCAGCATGGACATTTTGCAAAGTTCTGTCTATTAACCTAGAGAGAGTAAAATATGCATCTCTTTGGGCATAGACTGAGTTAAGAACTGGATCCAGTCAAGCCAAGGAGGCGTGTCCAAACAATTCAAACTCAGTCTCTGGGCTAATCGGCAGAAGTAATAACCCATGCATGGAGTCGCCAAGCAGCGCAGAGGAAAACCCCAATTACTACAAATAGCCATCATAATCCAACATGATCATGGGATGCTATGATGGTCATAAACGGCCGCAGGTTGCAAAGCACCCAAATGTCAATCACTTGACTGTGAGCATGCAAGCACTGGTTATAAATTAGTTTTTCAGCACCGTCGTAATTTCAAATGATTGCGAAACAAGGTGTTCAGTAAGGGAAGAGATTTAATCCCAAACAAACCAGCAATAGTTTTATAATGAAAATATGAAAATAGCCTAGCCTAGTGAACTTCCTGCTCCTATGGATTCTAATAATTCCAGTTGAGGTGATTGTGGGTTTTTTTTAAATCTATATCTGCACAAGGCACTTAAGGAATTATTGTCCCCTGATATGGAACACAACCAGTTTGTGAAAGTAACTGAAGACAGAAACATAAAAAGATTACTGTACGGTCAGAGCGTATGCAAGGAAGATAGATGACATCAGAAAGATGTATGGAATACAAACATTTGAAGGCATATTTTTCCTTTACATATTAGTCAGAGGAGAAAGCAATTACTGTTGTGTTTACCATTCAACAATTCTTACACTTGTAATGTACTTGGACAAAGAGAAAAGCATTTCTTGTCTTCTATTCCTTTACTGTAAGGTGACCAACCGTCCTCCTTTAGGGAGGACAGTCCTTCTTTTGTAAGTTCTGTCCTCCCTCGAAAAGTGTCCTCCTATATGTCCTCCTTTTCGATATTTGAAGACTAATCTGTTGCGCGTTATGTGACGTATTTGTATTTGACATTACAATTCGTCAAGACTCAAGAATTTTTATCTAAAGAAATGCTAGACATTAAAATAGATGACAATTGTCTCTTTGAAGAAATTATAAGACTGAATGTATATTTAAATTCTGAAAAATTAATACAATGGGAAAATCAACATGTTGAAATTGATAAAAGATGGGTCGATATTTTCAGCCATTTCAAAAATGAACATATTCCATGTGAACATTTATTTATACTTGTTTAATTTACCTTGTGCTGCCCTGGAACTAATGCAGCAGTTGAAAGAGTTTTTTTCAATTGCCAATGATTTTTCGACAAGTGAGAAATCGAGATTGAATGTTGATACTCTAGATGCAGCACTTGCCGTAAAATTCAATATGAAGGATATTTCTCGTTCAGATATTTCTAATATATTGTTAGAAGATGATACATTGACAAAAAAATATTAATTCAATGGAAAAGTACTCATTTAAATAATAATTAACAGGCATGTAAGCATAATTACAATATAAAATGTTGCAAATGTTTTTATTATGCATATATCATATTTTAGTGTATTATTGTTGCAATGAATAAAATATTTCTTTTATTTACGATATATTTTTTCAAATTTATTTGTCCTCCTTTTCATTGTAAAAAAGTTGGTCACCTTATTTACTGCCATTTTTGTTCCAGATTGGAGTCTTATTTTTCTTTCATCTTTGTTTTCCTCTTTTCCTTAATTTAAAATTTTTTTTTTCAATAATCCACTGATTATTACTTTTAAAACACCCCAACTGAACTTAGTACAATCATTGCCACAATGATGAGTACTCTTTAATAAAAGCACTTTGGATTCCTAAGGGAAAATGTGTTTGGTAGATCTTCCATCGGTAACATTTTGTACGTTCCACTGAGCAAGAAACATTATAGGATAAAGTGATTCTTTGACAGCTTCTCAAAAGCCAACTAGCAATGATCATTGACATTTAGCAAAATGCCCAGTAGCATCTATGTCCTGGGAAGATCCTGGAACAAATTCCAAAATGCTAGTTCAACAGTTCAGTGTGTCTGTTAAAAGACTCTAAGGGCAATAGCAGGAGAAATATATTTTTTAATTTTAGGGCATTATGATACTGTGCATTAATTGGTCTCTGGAAAAATATAATGCCTTGTATGGCTTTGAGCTTGATCTATGATTCCAAGATTGCTTCAGCAGGTCATTTTAGTGATTTTATTTAAATATATTTACAGGTTATTTACAGGAGAACGAAGATTCATATGGCCCTTACAAATTTTATTTTCTTTTATTTTCTATATATCACATTGAAATCATATCACAAGCATCAAGAACATACAATTGGAATACAGTCAGTTATCTGAAATAACTAATAAACGCTGTGCAGTAAGACAAATGAAACACAAATATAACAACAAATCAATAATTTCTATAACACACTTAAGGAAAAATCAGTGAGCATAACAGATACTTCTTCAGGATATTTCTAAAAGATTTAAAAACAGAAGTAAATGAATTTCAATTGATAATGTGTTCCATAAATCTCCAAAAGTTGCCTCCAAATCAGTGATTTTGTGCCTATCAACCTAATAGTTTTCAAAAAGAGAAAACCAAAGACGTAACCAATTATCTCAATGTGTACAGGACGCTTTGATGATACAGACTTTAGATATACTGTATATTGATCCCCAGCTATCTAAGGCAGGGATGTGCAACCTTTACAACCTTTGGACTCTAATTCCCAGAATTCCTGAGCCAGATCGTAAAGAGGCCATATTTGCCCACCCCTGGTCTAAGGCAACGATAGATAGATAGATAGATAGATGATAGATAGATAGATAGATAGATAGATAGATAGATAGATAGATAGATAGATAGATAGATGATAGATAGATGATAGATGATAGATGATAGATGATAGATAGATAGATAGATAGATGATAGATAGATAGATAGATAGATAGATAGATAGATAGATAGATAGATGATAGATAGATAGATATAGATATAGATAAATTAAATTAAATCAAATCAGAATCTCTTATATCCATTGGCGCTTAAGTAGCAGCGGCATTACATACCAACCAAAATATCTAAATACTCCTTAATAGTGCAAATACTGCAAAGTATTCTACTAAATACTTTGCAATAATCCCATCTGGGCCTCACCCCTGCAAGGTGTTTTTTTTTAAAACAACAACAACAACAACCTTTCTTGCCACAGTTGTTAAGTGAATTGCTGCAGGTGGTTAAGTGAATCTGCCTTTCTCGCTGATTTTGCTTGTCAGAAGGGTGCCAAAAGGGATCATGTGACCTGGGACACTGCAACTATCATAAATATGAACCAGCTGCCAAGCATCTGAATTTTGATCAGGTGACCTTGAGGATGCTGCAACAATCGTAAGGGTGACAAATGGTCATAAATCACTTTTTTCAGCGCCATTGTTAACTTTGAACAGTCACTAAAATGAACTGTTGTAAATCGAGGACTGCCTGTACACATCTCCATCCCAAACAATCAGCATCCCTGTTTTGTCTGGGTTAAATCTGATTTTATCTTTTGTCATTCATCCCAAATTATCAGGCATGAATTCTAATTTCCGATATCATTCCTGGGAGAGAACTTGAACGAATAGAGTCAGATATCATTAGAATACTACCAACCCTTACGTACGTTTAGACTAAACCTCTGGAAGATAATGTTATAAAATATGAGGGACATAAATGAAATGCTACACCATTCTGTATTAATAACCCCAAAGTATTAGCAAAGTAGATGTCTTACAGCAGGGCTGTCAAACTCTAGGCCCTATAGGGTGGATGCATCACATGCTGGCACACCCATGCCCGGTTTAGTGAAGGGGGAAAAAGTCACACTACATCACATGACGCTGCCGTGACGACATGAGTTTGACACCCCTGTTTTATAGGAATTTGGATAGCGGAAGAAAGTCTGTAAACCTTTCAGAAAAAAATAGCAACCGACCCACCCACCCCCCAAAAAATCCTAGGATTTTTCAAGGGAGAGAACCAAATACTAAACAACTCCATTGACTCTAACTAAAGACTTCAGTATCAGCAACATAGTCCAGACCAGTCTACCCCAGCCTTATGGATGCCTACTGATGTATTTCTGGATTCCTTCCAGTCATGTTTCACACCTGGGTATGGGCCTGAAACAGCATTGGTCACACTTTTGGATAACTTCCAATGAGAACAGGATAAAAGTAATGCATCCATCATTGCCCTTCTTGACCTCTTGGTGGCCTTTGATAACATCCAATCATGGTATCCTTCCGGACCAGCTCCTGGGGTTGAGAGTAAAGCTTTTATCCGCATCAAACCCTTTTGTACTAGATTGTGGTACTAGATTGTGCTGGTTCTCTTCCTTCATCTGGATCTGGTTCCAATTGGTGTTGGAGCTGCAGAGCTCACTACTGTCTTTACTCCTGTTTAACACCTACCTGAAGCCAGCAGGTGAGGTGAGCCATCATTTGGGAATCAGGTATTACTAGCATGACGATATCCAGCTGTATATTTCCACCTATAGCAAACTAAGAGATGCTATTCATATCTTGTCTTGGTTGCCTGAAGGATGCAGGGGTATGGATGGGGAATAATAGATTTCAGCTCAAGCCTAGCAAGAGTGAGTAGCTTTGGGTTTAGGGCCTTCAGTTCCAGGAACATACCATCCTAGGTACTGGATGAGGTTGTGGCGAAGGTCCTTCTGGACTCATGACTCCTTCTTAGTGAGCATGTGGCAGTCATGGCTTTTGCATAGGTCCTGTGTCACTTGCACTGATTCCTGGATTGGCAGGCTCTACACTCAATCACTCATGCCCTGGTCATCTCCAAAATGGATTACTACAACACACTCTACGTGGGGCTGCCACTGATCAACATCCAGAAGTTATAGTTGGTGTACAATGCAATGGTGGAGCAGGTATGTGTGCAGCCTTCAGTCGGTCCATATTACACCTCTGATCCCAGAGCTGTGCTTGTTGCCAATTTGCTTCTGGATTCAATTCAAGGTGCTAACCTATAAAACCCTACATGGCATGGGGCCAGATTATTTGAGAGACCACTTCTACCTGGTTACATTTACCCATTCCATCACAGCCAGCAGAAGAGATTCGGTAGGCTCCCATCCACTAAGGACTCAGGAGATGAGCCTTTTCTGCCATACTACCCATCCTTTGGAACATCATTCCAAGGTTAGACTGGCCCCAACCCTGCTGGACTTTCCAAAGGCTTTGTCATTGTGCCTGGGGAACCAATGGGGATATGGAGCCTGTTGGTTGTACTGTTAGCCATTGTACAGCTTGTATTTTCCCACAACTTAAATGTTGTTTTAATTAGTTTTTAATGATTCTCATTTTAGTTGTTTATTATGTTTTCTGTTTTAAGTGTGTGAGCCACCCAGAGTCATTTACGTATGTGAGATGGGTGGCTAAATAAATAAACATTAGATAAGTAGCATCATGCTTAGCTAGCCTGATGGAACATGCATTGGAAATCCAGCCATTTACAATAGATATTCCACATATCACACAATTTCCAACCCTCTCAAATACATCTTACTCTAATGAAGCTGAAATATGTTAACTGAAACAATAACACAGTATTCCCTTGTCTCCATTTTTTTCCTCCTTCTGCTCTTGTCTCCCTTGTGTTGGCATCTAAATTGTAAGCCCCCCACCCCGAGGCACTTGTAAAGCACCATGTACACAGATGGTGTTACATCAACAATAACAAGAACCTACTTCTTGAGAAATCGTGAAAGAAAAAAATAAGCAGCCCAGATTTTTGCAATGCCCGGCATCCAGATTGCCTCAATAGCCCAACTATTGATCAATAGCCCAACTATTTTGCTTAACTAAAGATGCTGGGAGAACCGGTTCGGGGGCATGGCAGGCCTGGGTCACTGCCGGTTCCAGCGACCCATGCCACCAAGCTACTACCTGTTCAGCCAAACCTGTCCGAACCCATAGGAACCCACCACTGGCCTCTACCTGCCTAATTTTAGAGCCACTCTAGCGCTTGATCTTTAAACATACTAAGAGCAAATACTGTACACATAAAGGATGAGTAATATGTTGCTTGCAAAAGTAATATATTTAAATATAATCTGTTTATTATTATGTATGTCTTCTTATGCTAATCTATTTAGAATAAATAGCGCCATGGTTAGAATGCAGTAATGCAGGCTACTTCTGTTGCCTGCCGGCTGCCTGCAATTTGGCAGTTCGAATCTCACCAGGCTCAAGGCAGACTCAGCCTTCCATCCTTTTGAGATTGGTAAAATGAGGACCCAGATTGTTGGGGGCAAGATGACACTGTAAACTGCTTAGAGAGGGCTGTAAAGCACTCTGAAGTGGTATATAACTCTAAGTGCTGTTGCTATTTATGATCTCTAACCTGCTTTTCAACCCTAAAGGCTTCCAAAGTAGTTAAAAGCCTCAAGCCTGCCCTTGACCCACCATCACCCACCCTGTCTTATAAATGGGTTTGATGCGGATAAAAGCTTTATTTTTTTCTAACGCATTCTTTAAAAAAACAATTCTCCCATTCCAATTTTATTCACATTTTTTTTCTTTTGGTGGAACTATTTTTCTTACAGAAAACCAAACAGTTTGTACCCAGCATCAACCAGACAACACTTCTAAACAGCCATTCTTCAAGCTGGCAATCTCTATCGGCTGCTACTAAGACAAGTGACCAGTAATGTAAAGAGGAAACAAGTATTGCAAATATTTGGAAAGATTTCAAAGAGCGAAGTCTTGTCACCACTTGCAGAGATCTGTAGTTTGAGCCTCAGGACATCTGGATGATATATTTATGTTCTCTGCGGTTGTACATTCACATCTGGAGTCTAGACTTAATGACTCAAGTGATGGTCTTCAGACCTCCAAACAGTGCTTGCCCTCTTATCTTTGTCTGCAACAACTGTTTGTCCGCTGCCGCCCTTGATGATAGCATCAGGGCTTTATGTCTAACAGCTGGATCTTCCAATTCTTACTTACCCCTATTCCAACATTACACAAGTAGAAATGTATCTGATCTTACTTCCCAGAAATGGCGCCTATTTCCCCAGTTCAGTCAATTACCATTGGAGATGCCTCTTAAAACAATTGGGATGAATTGAGAATTACTATTCAAAATGCCTTTCAAGCAGATGAGTCTTCAACGTGTTCAGTTTATCTCTTCTTTGTTTGATGCTTGTTTGATTTGGTAATAGGATCTTACAGTTTAACCTCCTAATTCAAACTTATTGCTTTATTTATCTGAGTCATTTTTAGCCGACTCTACATTATTCCCGAGGTAGGTTGTAATGAAACTACCAATAAAACCATATGAAATTCGGAAAAGTAGCAACTATTACAGAGACTGTTTAAAGGTAAAGGTTCCCCTCGCACATATGTGCTAGTCGTTCCTGACTCTAAGGGGCGGTGCTCATCTCTTTTCAAAGCCGAAGAGCCAGCGCTGTCCGAAGACGTCTCTCTGGTCATGTGGCCAGCGTGAATAAACACCGAAGGTGCACGAAACACTATTACCTTCCCACCAAATGTGCTTCCAATTTTTCTATTTGCATTTTTACATGCTTTCAGACTGCTAGGTTGGCAGAAGCTGGGACAAGTTACAGGAAGTCACTCCGTTACGCAGCGCTATGGATTCGAACCGCCGAACTGCCAACCTTTCTGATCGACATGCTCAGCGTCTTAGCCACTGAGCCACTGTATCCTAACACAGACTGCTTGGTGTGGTTATAATATTGGACCCTTCTAATATGCTTCTAAAGACACTTCTCTGAACCTGGCAATTTCCACAAATGTAGATCTACGATTTTCTATACTTCCCAGACAGAAACCTATGTACAGAAATCTGTTGGGCATGAAAAGAAAAGCTCCTTCAACTATTCTACACAATTAAAACCTAAAAGGAAACATTTCATTTTGCATAAGAATGAAGGCATCAAAAAAAGAATATTAAACAGAAAACTGATAGGCAATAGCATATCTAGATGGTGTGATGTCGCTTTTTCAAACTTGCAAAGATTAGTAATTTCTTATTAATCACAATGTTTTTCAAACTTAGCAGCTTTAAGGTGTGTATGGTCCCAGTATGCTGGCTGGAGAATTCAGGGATTTAAAAGTCTACACATTGTAAAGTTGCCAAGTTTGAAAAAATGCTGGTATATCGCAAACAAAATACTATTTTTTCATCTTTTCAAAACAATTAGGAATTTGTCTCTCGCCTCCCTTCCTCCTTCCTTTTTTTTGTTTTTAGAAATAACCATTAGAAAGAGTAGTCGTTTCTGTTGTACTATTGAGTGGAACCTGGTCACGTATCTCAATATTCACCAGAGAATGTCATTGGTTTTGGTCTGTTTCAATGACAATTTCAAATGCGATGCTGGAAGAAACAGCATCTTCCATATCAGCTTGTGAATTCGAGTCATTCTGAAAGTTCTCCTTCAATGGACCATGTCATCTGGTCACCAGGGAGCGAAAGGGGAGCTTTCTCAAAGGCAGTAACACACGCTTGAAAAGTTTTCCCCAAGAATGAATTGTTATTTATTAGCCTTTTTTATGATATTAGCCTTTTTATTCTTCTGATCTATGCTATTTCAATGTTGTCGTTTTTAATTTGGTACAAGTTGTATTATGAAATATGCCACCTCCACAGAAATTATGGTAGCAGTATTGAAATCTTTAAAAAAATACACTGCTTTAAGAAATGTCTCTAGTATTATATAGTTCTTATATAAGTCATGTGGAGGTGTGAACAATGATGCTTATTTGCAAGGCTCATTCTAGTTAACTATTATCTCATTTTATTCACTCATATTTAGTTTCATGGGTTCAGGAAATCTATTCTCATTTTATAGACAGGTAGTTTTGCTGATGCAGTAATTGTCAATTGCCAAGAACAGCTTGCAGCTAATAGTCTGCATTTTGTCAGCAAAGAACACTTAAAGCATATGTATAAGCTGATAAAATACAATGCTATCATCTGTAACAGAATAACAGAGTTGGATGGGACCTTGGGGGTCTTCCAGTTCAACCATATCCCATTCCCGAGAAGTAGTTGTCCAATCCGGTGTTGGAACACCCACAACTTCTGGAGGCAGTTCATTCCACTAACTAATTGTTCAAACTGTCAGGAAATTTCTCCTTAGTTCTAGGTTAGTTCTCTCCTTGATTAGTTTCCATTAATTGTTTTTTGTCCTACCTTCAGGTGCTTCGGAGAATAGGTTGACTCCCTCTTCTTTGTGGCAGCCTCTTAGATTTTGGAACACTGCTATCATGTCTCCCGTAGTCCTTCTTTTCATTAAACTAGACATACCCAATTCCAGCAACCTTTCTTCATGTATTTTTAGCCTCCAGTTCCCTAATCATCTCTGTTGCTCTTCTTTGCACTCTTTTTAGAGTCTCACCATCTTTTTTGTATTGAGGTAATGAAAACTGGTTGCAATATTCCCAGTGTGGTCTTACCAAGGCATTATGGTATTAACCCTTCACGTGATCTTGATTCTACCTCCTTGTCAATTCAACCGAGGAATGCATTGGCTTTTTGGCAGCTGCCACACGTCTGTCTGTCTGTCTGTCTCTATCTATCTATCTATCTATCTATCTATCTATCTATCTATCTATCTATCTATCTATCGCTATCTATCATCTATCATCTATCAATCTATCATCTATATCTATCATCTATATCTATCTATCATCTATATCTATCTATCATCTATATATATCTATCATCTATATCTATCTATCTTCCTATCTATCTATCATCTATTATTTATCTGTCATCTATATGCCTATCTATCTACCTATCTATCTGTCTATCTGCCTATCTATCTGTCTATCATCTATCTATTTATCTATCTATCTATCTATCTATCTATCTATCTATCTATCTATCTATCATCTATCATCTATCTAATCTCTCTATCAAATATTCCGCCTTCCGCTCTGATTCTTTTTTTAAAAAAAATCTAGGATCATAATATGTCAATTGACTTCCCTACTCATAGTGTAGGTAGCAGACAGATTAGGCCAAGAGAGCATAGCTGTATAATAGTCTAATGATAAGGTAAATAAAATAAATAAACATTGGAATTGCCATGTCAGAACTAAATCAGTCCCATTGAGTTACACTACTGTGTGTTTCATTTTAGATCCTGTTTGCACTTCTTCTCTTCATCAACCAGACAACTGTGGAGCCATTGCTACAATGGGAACACATTACTGCAATCACTATAATTGGAGTAGCTGTGAAGTGGGGAACTATCCATGCAAGCAAGAATCAACTCAAGTACCCCCGTTTTAGCCTGGCCTTTTCTGAAGAACATGCATGCAGCCCTTGGAAAGTTTATATTGTGGAGTACATACAAATTCTGATAAACACAAATGTTTTAGATAATGTGGCAAGCCTCCTTTAACACACTGATAGGGAAAATAGAATAGAATAGAATAGAAATCTTTATTGGCCAAGTATTATTGTAGAACTATTGATGTGCAGCCTCAGAAGGGGCCAGGAAGTCCTCCCCTATGCAGGAGTCCATGTCATTAACAGAGTCCACTGCCAGGGAGTGGCAGGGTGACCCCAATGATGCCCTAGATGGGTTGGGCAAAAATCCAAAATCCTCCTCAGCTGCCAGGGAAGGGGAACCCTCCTGCTGGCGGTGGGAAGGGATGGGCCAGCTTCCTCCTCCCTGTGGAGAGGGAGGGTAGCTGGTCTCTGCTGTTGTGCTGACTGGGCCTTCTGGAACTGTTTCTCAAGGACCTTCTGGCGCCTTTCAGCCAACTTTTCAGCTGCCTTAGAGCTCTTTTTCTCTTTGGGGTGCTTTCCCTTGGCTGGACACTCCACCCCTTCACCTTTAGCAGCAGGATTGGGCCTGCTGCATTTGCTGACGGTGGGACCAACCTGGGGATCCACTTCAGCCTCCACTATGCTGGCCATGATGAGAGGCGCAGGTAGGAAACGACTATGATGGCTGGCAGGGACAGTTGCGGTTGAGGCAGTAGGGAACGCCTTG